>NC_134313.1:134065769-134773657 GCF_964195595.1 Calonectris borealis
GGAATATTTCTAGTGACAGCACAGGCTTTGTCCAAAAGACCTTTCCTTGTGTCTTAACTGCCAGAGTGGCAAACGCATGGAGTGGATGGAAACACTTGTTCACAGGGGCTCGCTATGGATTATTCCAGTGCTTTTACAGTCCAATACGTGGTAGTCTTTGTGTCTCTTTCCATTTCATTATTTCAGGGAAAAAGTTATTAGTCATTGATTGTTATTTCACACTGGGAAAAGCCTCCATCTTCCTTCCTTAACTGCTGTTGAGTTTACAAAGTTCTCTGATTACTGTGGTTACATATTGCCTATAGGTCGCTTGTACCTTAACAGCGGGGCTTGCAAATGCGTATTGATTTTCCAGCATGAGCTCACTGCGGTGGAAGGGTGCTAAGCCCTAGAGACACCAACTCAGCAACAGGAGGCTGTTCTCCTGTGGTCATCAACCCAGCACTGTCACCTGATTCACACAGCAATTTGGCACCTTCTCTTCAAACACAGCTTTTTCCTATCCCTTCCTACGCCAATAAACAATTAATGCTGATCACCTTCATTCCCAGGCAGCAGGACAAACATTGCTCTGGCCGTGCCCATCACTCTGCAAACCACTCACTTGCACAGAGCTCGGCTGTGGGGAGCAGAGGGTTGATCCACGCCGTTTTGTCAGGAGGAGGTACCAAAACTTTCCCACACCGCAAGCCGGGCAGGAATAACAAGGGCACTTGGCAGCTGTGAGGCTCACAGACCAGCTGCCACCACAGCTGGCTCCACCTCCTGCACACCTGGAGAGAGCAGGGCCATGCGCTGGGTGTTCACCTCATGAATCAGCCGCCACGCTTGTGCCAAATCATTTTTTTCCTGAAACTCCTTCGCCTACCAGCCTTCAAGGCCTTCAAGGCCCTATATCCTCCCATGCCAGTCCAACCTCGCAGGGGCTTCCACCTGGCAGCCCGCCAAGATGGTATTTTGGGGGGGTATTTTGGGTTCCTACAGCAAGTGGTCAGTCGTTGGACCTTCACCTTCTCCTCTCTGACACTGCCAGCGGCGTGTTCAGGTGACTCACACACTCACAGACCATCATCAGCAAGCTCTCTGTGAAAAAGTCATGATAGCGACGTATTATGACACCTTAAAAAATGCTGGGAGAATTCGCTGTTTATCAGCCACAGGATATAAATAGCTGCATAACTGCATGTTTACCAGCGTGTTACTCTTCTTTGTTATCTACATTGTCATAGTGCCTACAAGATCCAGACCGCGGTGTTAGCTGCTGAATTGACACGGATCAAAGTGATGGTGCCTTTACACTCCAAGTATTGATAAATTACAAATTCTTCCTGGTAACTCAGCTTTCACCTCTCCTTTCCTCAGAGGAACAGAACAGCCACCCAGCCCAGCTGCAGAGGTTATCTCACAGCTACAGCAAACAAGCTCTTAGAGTTCAGCAGTCCAACAAACTGTGGAAAAGATCCAGAAACCAGATCTTTCTCAGCCTCTATCCAACCCCAAGAATTGGTCTGCTGAGAGTTTAGATACCTCCCCACCTTGGAATCTGAAATGCCAAGATATTTATCCATTTTTCCTCTATACCTGTATGTGAAGGTGTCATTCTTTATCAAGTTGCACTGAAAAATATCCCAACATCTGTGCAGCAAACAAGGGAAATTAATTACTTCGGAGACATGGGGGAAAACAAAAAGAAATCATATAAATATCAACATTCATTCCAAAAATGTGATATTGAAAAAAACTGCCAACTGTAATAGGTAAGCAATGCCAGGAGAAAAAAGTTAGGAGACAAAACACACACAAGAGAAAAAGACAATAATCAATATATTAATATAAAACAATAATACAGCTGGTACAATAAAGTGATACCGTGGGGAGACATGCAGTGCATCATTAGTATTCTGCTCTAATGAAACCCACAACACGCAGTGTACATTAACTAGTGCAAAGTCTTTTCAGCACAGTGAATATTCCACCACTTTACTGGCCCATTTATTTTAACTGAAAGAGAGATGATCCTGTTGCCAAGCCATCAGATGGTAAAAGGGATATATTTGATGGATAATAAAAAAGGGTCTGCCACAGCTTTGCAAAATATATTTCTAATTTCAATGCATGTGGTATACAACACTCACACCATACCTGCAGAGAAAAATAAAGGTGGGGGTGGGTAAGAGAGAATGCGAGGGGGGAAAGGAGGAGGGGGGAAATATCATTTTAAATAAACAAAAAAAAGTCACAGACATCACTCACATTTTTTTTTCAACCTGTTCTTGTGATACAGATTGACAGCCCTTTTAATATGAAATAAATCAGCCAGGATAAGGAATGTCTCGGAGAACATACAGATTGAGCGCTGATTGACAGAGCTTCTCTGAAACCCATTCTGTTTGCGCTCAGTTTTTTAGCAGCTAACTTGAAAGGATGTCAGGTGCTTTGAAATGTTTCAAGTGTTTTGAACCCAGCAAACAATCGTAAAATGTGCTTATTGGTGCTCAGGCTGAAGCAGGAGCGCAGCGGAGCTCGTGCGAGGACAATGCTGAGGAAGGCAGGCCAGGAGAAATGAAAGCAAGGTTTTTCCTCTTCCATTCAGACACTGGCCAGCCATCGGGATTTTTGGACTGTTGTCAACATCCAAACCTATTTAGCACAATATTTTAAAGTGAAGATGCCACGTATTGGAAACTTGTATCACTCCTGGGGAGAGCGCAGCATTGCATTCCCTCTATAGACTTGCAGTCACTTTTAACCAAGGATTGGCTATTCGCGTTGCTGATAACGAGACATGACATTTTTAAAGTTATGTGTCCAGTTTTTACCACTGCTGCTTGCCTGTTAGACTCAGACCAGCATTATGCTGGCTTTGATAATGTTGCAGATATTATAGTTAGCTGTCTCTTCATATTTCCTGAAATGTCCTATGTCTGTTGTTATCTTGCAAAGCAAATACCAGCACATGTCATAGTCACACAGAGAGAGAAAAGATGAAAACCAAGCCCAATGGCATTTGCAGCCTATTTTAACACCACTCTCCGAAAATGACACTTTGGGCTCATATGGGTAGTTTTTGTATGAGTGGTTTGGCTTTTTTAAAAAATGGCTTGACATTTTCACTTTTATGCAAGGTGCAAAAGTCATTCAGAAAGGAAATCTTGGGGTTCTCCCTCGTGGAAAATCAGCGCAGGGATTGGGCTGAGGGAGAGCACTCAGTAACACAGTAGGACTTGGTGAAAGTTGCTGGGTTTAGCTCAGGTGCTTCATTCAAATGATTCAAAGCTCATTCACAGAAGCTGAGAGTGAAACAAACCCAAAGACAGCAGGTCCGCTTGCATGGTCCACTTGTCAGGTACCCCAGAGCGACCTGGATGGACGAGCAACCCTTGTGTCAGGCTCTCACCTCTCAGCATGGGTCCTTCTGCTGCAACCTCAACTTCTGGTATGGTTGCTACCTCACACTACCCCACATCTCTCTGCATCCAGCTCCTCCAAACAGCAGATCCCTAGAAGGTAGTTATTCTCCGTGGAGTCCCTAATTCGCTCTCTGATACTTGTCTTTCCAATCTTTGCAGAAGGAGACAGAAAATTTCCTGTACACTGGGATAAAATCTGTGTCCCCAGAAGTGAGAAGAATGGTCCCATCATTCAATGTGAGAGCAGAGGAAAACAGTCTTTTAAACTGTCAACTCTTGCTTTTCTACTAATCTTGCCTTCTAGGTCCAAGTCACAACGTCCCTCTGATTTGATCTCCTCCCTCATTGCCCTCCTTGCTTCTACCTCTGGCAAGGACACCAGCATCTCCATCAACATTCCTTACCCGTACTGCCAACACCCCTAACCTGTGCCATGCAATTCTCGAGCGATCACATCTCCTGGTGTATCAAGACATGCCCAGAAATGCAGTACTGCCACAGCTCTTTTAGCATGCCTCAGAGCAGCTGGGTGTCCTGGACAAGAGAGAGATGTACACACACAGGCTGGCACTAGGATGAGTGGCATGTCTGTTGTGTCAAGGATGGGTCACCCTGTTGTGAACAGATGGTCCCTACGTGCACAACAACAGCAAGGCATCCGAGTCACGCTGGATGCAATGGACACAACACACAGCGTCTTGTCCCCAGGGCATTGGACGGATTGCACGAGTTCTGCTTAAGCAGAAATATGAGGGTCCTCTGGTTTTTGGCTTCAAGAAGGAACACCCTCCTGCTCTGTAAAGACATGGTTAGTCACCTGGTATGCATGACTTTTTGCAAGATTGCCTCTGTGGAAATAAGATGGGACTATGTACCGCTGGGCACTACCTGGGCACAGAGAGAGCTGCTGAGTCCCAGTGCCCTTCTCCCCGCCTCTTTTTTTTCAGAGCTACATGTCCTCCCCCCCAAAATTGTTTGTACCTAGATTTGAATAAAAACAAAAATCCAAGGGAAAAATGTTTTTCTCTATCTCTATAAAACAAACAGCACAAGGTCTGCTGATCAGCCGTTCCATTTCTCCTTCTCCAGGGCCATCCAGACCACCTTCCAGTGTTGACAGACCTGTGGCTGTTAAATCTTACAACAGAGGGCTCCTGGGATTCAATGGCAATGTTATTGCTGTCCCTTATTGCTGTAAGCTCAGACTGAAGCCTTCACACTACTGTGAGTAAAGGGCAGGAGCTAGACTGTAACTCTGGGAGCCATGCATTGATCCCTGTTTTAACAGGTGTTTCAAAGAAGATATAGTGTGCCCCTGGTCTTTTCCTGGCACAAATCACTCCCTAGCCTTCCCCTTCCCCTTGTCCGCCCTGGCCGAGTGCTGGTGGCGCAGGAGGGAGGGCAATGCAGAGCCTCCATCCCCTTTCCAGTCCTCTGTGCATAAAGGGGGAAAGCTGGTGACCCTTACCCTGCTACACGAGGGCTCTGCCTGGGGGACCCTCTATGACTCTTTGCTTCCTGCAAAAATGCACAGCAGAGCCACAGCTTTGTGCCAGGAGAGCGAAAGTGTGGGAGGGCTTTAGAAATCCCTGCCTGTCTCTGTGCTGCAGGTATCTGTCTGTTTGCACCCTGTACCTGTGGGCACCCAGGTGATGTTCCACCACCAAAGGGATGTCTCCTTGCGGGGACAGACAGACAGCACCACAGGCACCTTCTCCTGCCTCTTCCCTCTTTCCGCTTCTTGCATTAGGCAGCTTTTGTCAATATTACCTTTTAACCTTTTAGCTGTTTATGTTCATCTCCTCTGAGGGGTTGTGAAGCTCATGTGGAAGTCAAGCCCACATGGAAAAACAAAATGAGTTTCACTCCCTGTACAGTCCGCAATATGATCAACAAGTCTCCCATTTTACTTGTATATACGCGCATGTCGCCCCTTTTTGATGTAACATTCTCAGCTTCCACATACCTCTTGTTTTCTCCTTCCAGCCTCAGCAGTGACCCCTCTTGCTCAGAGCCGCCAGACCAAGATGCAAGCCCCCGCCCCTGCCATCAGTTTTCATGTGGGAGCTGAATGGCACAAGGCCACCCGAACACCCTCCCAGTCCTCCTCGGCCTCCAAGGGGTGACTGCGCTGCCTGGCCTGGCATACTGGAGGCACCGACCCTCGCAGGTCTCGGCCGGGAGGCAGCACTGGGAATCAAAGCTCAGTTCTTCAAGAGCTGGCAGGTTTAAAAGGTAGTCCCCTGGAGTGCTGAGCCACAGTGCTGACGAGCATCAAATCTATCTTAAAGTTGGAAATATGATCCAGTTGGGAATGACTGTGATTTAATGTCACCCAAGTACTACGGGGCACACTTCTTAAAGAAACTGCTGTAAATTATTTGTGGCTAATTCCGTGTGGATGGAGGGCATGATATGTTCACAAGTACAAGAGCCCTGCTTGTATCTAATAATTGTTATATCTTCTCTGAAATTTACTGCCGATGTCTCAATTTTAACAATTTAAATAACAAGCTTAACCAAGCGGAACTAGGCGAAGGCAGGCTGGCTCCCTTGATGAAAGCAGGACAACTCTTATGTCTGAGTACATTTATACTTTGACATGAGCAGTGACACACAAAGATGAAATCTGGTTAAAGCTGCAGCTTTCTCAGCACTGTGACAGCTTCTTAGTCTAAGCAAAACTGTTTCCGAAGTGGGCATAGCTGCTAACTTTACTTAGTAGAATGATTAGAAAAAACGATGCAGAGAGGCAGGATTAGGGAAGATGCACTACCGGACATAGAGCAGCCACAGGATCCCCAAACCAGTGGGATGGCTCTGTGCTTTGATGGCACTGATGGGCTCAGACGGCCCTGGCTGAGCTCCCATGCATGACTGCAGGGCTCAGGAATGATTTAAGCCCCAGTGCAAATCAGGGGGGTTTGACGAAAGCACGTGTTGCAGATGCTGGAGGGCAATGTTGTGCATGTTTTAATGCTATGAAACATCATTGGTGATTATGGGGACTGGCCTGAAGAAGCTGATAGAGTTGTTTAATGGGGCTTATGTGCCACTGCAGCAAAGGAAACCTTGGAGAATAAGTTCTTCATTGTCCCTGAAAAGGAGTAACCCATAATGAGAAAAAAACTCCTAACCTATCATCAGCTTCTACTTGTAGAGTTTCCGATTAATTCTGATAAGACGACGAAAAGGAGAGACTCTCATTCTCCTCTGCACAAGACAGCAACACTCTTAATTCAAAAATCATACAGGAATCAATAAACGGTTCCTCTACCCACCTATTGCAAATCCCACAGACTTCTGTCTCAGCAGATAGACAAATGATGCAAATAAAGATATCTGGAGCTCATTGTTATTTATTGATCACATACTAAAAATCTTCTGTGAACTATACCAGGGTTTCTTTAAATTAACTATCTCCTTACCTACTTCTGGTTTCTTGGCTGAGAGACAGTTCGTCCTTGTATATGTATTCAGTAAAATTATGGTAATACCGGGTCAGCTACATTTATTGTTAGCCGTGGGTGATTCTTATAGCAAAAAAAATGAGGAAAAGTAAAGGAGAGTCTGAGGTGAAGAAGAATAAGGCTTTTCCTCCTAGAAATGGTTTGCTGTTAAAACCATCTTGAAATACCTCTGGCAGCTGGTCCTACCAGTAAAGCTGACAGAAGTCCTGTTGTCGCTGTAACTTATGTGAAGTTCTACCAGCTCCCAGAATAAAATAAGTTACTGGGGCAAACTGATTTTGTTGCCAGTAAAATTATGTCTATACCAGGAGTTTTACTGGCACAGGTTTGTGAGTTGCTTGGGTGATTTTTCCGTGCCTCTTACCAAAAATAGCTAAGCTCTATAGTACAGTCCAAGCCAAAAACATCAACGACGAGAAGGAATACACAGGAGAATAAGGAAAGGCTTAGTGAACAGGAAAAGAAATGGATCTGTGATGGGAACCAAAGATATAAAATGAACTAGAATGGCAGCTATTGTATTATTTATATGATTTATTGGTATAATTATTTATTATTTATTCTGGGCTTGAAGAGTCACAGGCATCGGTCAATCTCAAATCCTTCAAGATGCCAATCCTGTCATGAGAAGGTAGGCTTTCCTTTAGGTCAGCTGGTTTCAATATATTAGCACAAGTGAAAGATAGTCCATCAGGTTCGTCAGCTGTCTGGCGAATTCCCCTAGCCTCCTATCGCATCCCTGATGGCAAGTTCCTAAACCTCAGGTATCCATGAAGTTATAACAAGCTGTGCAATTACGTGTGGCCGATTACAATCTTTGTGTGTGTCCCTCCTATTGTCTAAAAAGGTACATCTATTTCTCCAAGAACCTTCCCTTCACATACTTTGCGTTTTGGAGAGGGAACAACATGAAGCTATCTCAGTCCTCCCTGCAGGGTCAACCAACAGCTCACAGCACTTGCAGACAGGAAGGTTAAGTCCCAGCCTAGCTGGGAAACAGTATTAGAAACCCACCCAGAGATAGGATGAAGACCTCTGCATGGTGTGTTCATGCCTTCTTTATTTTGTGTACAGCCTCTGCGTTCCTTCAGTGGAACAGTGTTTTCTGAGCAGAGCAGGATGCAACGTGGTTAGCATGGTCCCTAATGCAAAGCATGAAACAGATCCCTTTCTCCAGCTCCCTGTTATTGGCACCCTCTCTCTAGCCAGATGTTTTTCTAGCCCAGCCCTAGCTCTCCAAGCACCTCCTCTGAGCTGCTGATAGCTGCAATGTTAGAAGGAAGAAAACAATGTTCCTTGGACTTAGTTTATGTCATAGTTTGTCATAAACTATGTCATAGTTTATGTAGGTCTTTGGTCCTTTACATAAGCCAGTCCGGCTTCTGACCAGCAACTGTAGAAGATGCATTTATACTAGGATAGGATGGATAGATAGATAGATAGATAGGTAGATAGAATAATGAAGGGCTTCTAGAGCTTCTCATTGTCTCTCACGCCACCACTATGAAGAAGAGAAATGACTGCAGTAATGAATTCTTTCTTTCAGTCTGTTATTGAAGCCATCCTGGTTTTGCACATGGGAAACTGGTAATAGGGATATGTTATAAGCTTTGATTTGCTCCATAAAAAATGTGCTCATTTCATGCACACCAGAACTAATGAAGCCCAGGTTCTTACAGGTTTGTGTCTTGTATTGATATCTAAGAAGCTGTAAGTTCCAGCCAAAGCGTTTCTCACAGTTGAGCAGTAGGGTCTCAGTAGGGTCTTTGTCTCCCTTCCCTTCCCTTCCCTTCCCTTCCCTTCCCTTCCCTTCCCTTCCCTTCCCTTCCCTTCCCTTCCCTTCCCTTCCCTTCCCTTCCCTTCCCTTCCCTTCCCTTCCCTTCCCTTCCCTTCCCTTCCCTTCCCTTCCCTTCCCTTCCCCTCCCTGGGAAAAGGGAAGAAAACTGAAGAAAACTGTTTTTTTTCCTGGGAGAAAGCTAGTCACCTTTCCTGCCTGGTTAGCATCTTGGTGCTTTAGATGAGCTGCCTTGATGAGGGGTTGGATAGGCACCAAAGCCAGCTCAGAGGTGGGGATGGCATAGCATGGCATGGCTGGAGGCAGCGTGGGCATGACCAGGACTGATCCTTCCTGCAGGAAAAAAATGTTGGGTTACTCAGTCATAACATTACATCCCACCTCGTGCCTCTCTCATCTCTCTTTGCAAAAGGTGTAGGAGCTAACATACTTCTGATGTATTTTTGCCAAATTTGACTGACAGGTTCAAAACAGTTTGGGTGGGACCCAAAACCTATACAGACAGTGTGGAAACCCAGTTAAAAGCATGTACATCTGAACTTAACATTACTTCGATCCTGTAGATACGAGCATCTTCATATGCGTACTGTGATCCACAACATTGCTCTGCAGGTTAACTTTAACAGAATTCTGTAAAAGTTTCAGGAGGCCAAAGTCTTTGTTTTCTTTCTTTCTTCCTTTTTTTTTTTTTTCACGGAGAGATTCACTGGAGTATAACATCAAAACAGTTGGTAAATTTAAATGATTGTCACTGAGTAAGCAGACAACATTGGTTAATGCATATAGTACATTTTTATTTACTTGTTTCTGACACTAACATTTTTATTTGGGGTAATTTTCTTTTAAGATCCTTCATTTTTATTCTCCTTTTGATCTGAGTTTATGAGATCCCATCAGTCACAGTAAATTTCAATCTGCTAGGAGACAGCCCTCAATTCAGACAACTGTAACAAACAATCAATAAGATTATTTTGCCTTTAATGATTCACCTGGATGAAAATCAAAACTTGCTCTCTTCATTAGACCTTGCTACAAGCATGCTTTTCTTTCCTCTCTGGGTATTTTCACAGCTGATGAGACATGTGCCCGGGTCTTGAACGACCAAATATTTGAGTGATTCAGACTGCTGTGAAATGCAGCGGGCCAGGCACGAATGCGCGGAGGTGCAGAAGTCAGCCTTGCCCTGCAGCCCCCTGCTCGCTCCACATGCGCAGGGAGCCCGCACAGGAGGGGCTGCAGCGGCACGCGCTCGCTTAGCCAGGGCTAGAAGGGGAGCGACAGCACGCAGCTGGCAAAGCGTGGCGGCAGGCTGAGAGCCTCTTGGAGCAAGGAGGGAGCGGGAGGGCAGAGCCCTCCCCAGCGCTACCCCCGCACACCATGCGGACCAGCTGATGGGGAGGGTTACCCCACGAGGCAAGGGCTGCTGGTGGAATCGGACTCCACGGCACATCTTTCCCTCTGTGGGATTGCTCTCCTGTCGGAAGCATGGAAAATGCATCTGCTTATCAGCACAGCATGCCCGTTAGGCCTTCTTTATCCTTTAAATTCCCTTAAAGTGCATTATTGTCCACGGTGCTTACAGACACAGGGAAGGAGAAATAGGACTTTCTACTTGTGCTGACTTTTCATTTTGTTTTCAAATTAAATAACCGTACAAATCTCCTGACTTTTCATCTGATTTAGTTGGACCAGGCTGTGGCCCTCAAATTCCTCACGAGTATGAGCGCAGAAGGTCTGGCCTCAGATGGAGTTACTTAGAGAGCTTTACTGCCCAACTACTGGGGAAATTATAGCTGTTGTTCCTTATTAATATTTTGTGTTATTTAATTCATTTTATTAAATAAGAGCAGCAATAATTTAGACCAAAATATTCTGGAAGGTTAATAAAGGCAAGAGGCCAAATTTCCCTCTCCATCATGTAGTCCTCAGTTCAGAATAATGTTGTGCCAAAAACTGCAATAATGGAATAACTCAAAGGAGAACCTGGCACGAGGCGTAGCTGAAAACCTTGTCCCAAAAGTCTACAGCAAAACACTCACTGTCTTTGCGGGGACAGGATTTCAGACAAAAAGCCATTTCTATTACATGCTAAGGAACAGCTGACCTTGAATCAGAGATGAACCCCAGCCAGAAATAAGCAGCAAAAGGTTTTCTTCAGAAGTTGACTGAAAGTTTGGTTAGCAGAGATGATAATTCAGACTATAAACATTTCCCAGACATCAAACAAAATGCAAAAAAACCAACACAGGCAAAACCAAGACAGAACAAAACCAGAAGATAACTATCTTCTAAATCAAACATTCCTGCTGCAGTCATTGCTCCAATGACCACAGCAGAGGTGGGCGTAAGTAACCCTGGTCCGAGCTTGCTTTTGAAAGGTGGCAGTAGGGTTCAGAGCTGCAAAACAACAACAATAGCAACTACAAAAACGTAGCTGCTAACAATTTCTAATTTAGCCTACCCTCCTTTTTTCCCTCACTGTTTTGGCACCGATGACTGGTATGTCATCTTTGTCAATCCACAAAAATAATTCTTTATAAACACACTGAATAATAATCAGTGTTGTAACTTTACTGACTACTGTGTGTGGCTGTTTGCATGAGGGAGAATTTGACCTACTTAGCCCCACTCTAAATTATTGGAAACAAATTGAGTTTATAGTTCTTTTATGGTGTAAATACACACATAAAATTTTGAGATGTTTAGCAAAACTTAATAGCAGAGCTTTGTGTAGCAACTTGCCTAGACAGCACAGAGAGAGACCACTTCTCATGTTCCTACAAGAGTTACACAGAATACAAAGATTCCTTTGTCTTTTCTTGCCTTTGTCTCTACATCTGATACCAAAGTTTGTTGGTACAATCTTAAAAAGAAAGGGTTGCTTTTCCAATCCGTCAGAATTGCTGTATGAACACATTTTGCACTGCAACCTTAAAAGTAGTTGTGCTTCTCGCTTTTGTTCTTTCATTATGTGAGACTCACAGTTATTCAGTATTTTATTCTCATTAGAACACTGCTTGTCACATGTTTTCACCAGAAACATTCATCACCAAGGTCAAAGGGTGAATATCGTGATCTATTATGCTTAGAGGAATCTAATGAAAAGCCACATAATTATCCAATTTTAAGAGAAGCATGTAAAAAAAGAAGGGGGGGCACTTGCTATAATTTAAATTGTTTTGTTTCCCTGAAGCAAAATTCAGCACCTGATTGACAGGACATAATGATAATTCTTATTGATATGGTGATGTTAATTGTGTAGAGATATTTAATAAGTCCCATATTCCTGAGGTAAATGCATGCTCTTAACCTGCACCTGAACCTGATTTTTGATGCAGTCTGAGGATGAGGCAAAGATACAGATAACTGAGCACAAGTGGATTTTCAGTCTTGTGTGGCAGAATGGAAATTGGAATCTTCAGAATCTATTAGGAGAACAATTCTGCAGTTGCTCACACTTTTATAAATTATGCTGTATATGACGCTAAGACACAAAGTCAGGAGTTTCAATTGGGGAAAATTACCATGACTTTACTGCATCTACAGGAGTAGGCTTTTTTTTTCCTTTTTTCCAAAAAAGGGGTAGAAAGCAGTTTACATTTTAATAGAGACATACTTAAATAAGATGAAAAACATTCTGTCACTTAACGCACTGACTGGCTTGTCCTCTAAAATGTGGGACAAATAGCAGAAACAACAGACACAATAAAAATATGTAAGGCAAAAAGCTGCAAACAGCATAGTCATTTAAATGTATTTTACATTCCGATTTCCAGCTTGGTGATAGTCACCAGCTGTAACAAGAACAGTGTGGAAACCGTGAAGGGGTATCAAAGTGGCTGAGAACAGGAGTGGGTTTCAGAAAGAAACAGGTTATACTTCCGGATTTCCCCCGAGGACATGTGCCTTGACATTGACTAAGTTCTTCAACCTCTCTGTGTACCTTAATTCTTCCATCTTTGCAATGGAGATAATGATTCTTTTTTCTTTTTTTTTTTTTTTAACACATGGAATTGGAAACCCACAATTTGAATAATGTCTTGGAATTGATCCATTTGGGGCTTGATAGCCCCAAGATGCTGAGCACTTCAAACGCTCATCCATATTTCAGCACATGCCCGAAGCTCACTGGGACCATCCATGCATTAAGAACTAAGCACATGCTTACATGCTCTGCTGGAAGATGCCCTGAACGTGCTGCAGGGAGGAGGCTTCGGTTCACCCTGAGGAATATGTCAGCGGGCTGCCTGTGTCAAGCACACCGAAACTACAGAAACTGCTGTGCTTAGCTGCTAAGGCTCTTCTTTCAGGAGCCATACCATGACACCTCAGGCACTCAGAGGGGTGATGGTAACTCTCGCTTTACGCTGCCCACCCAGGAGAATCTGTTGATGGTTCAACAACGTGCTGATGTGTAAAGCAAGGCCACATCCTTTCTTTTTCTGGGATCTGAGAAACTTGGCCTTGCATACGCTCACCGTATTGGACTGCCTACAAAGCTGGTTGTGGTGTCTGAGTGCAGGGTCAGGTCCTAAAGACCCAGTTCTGATACCTGCCCCAACACCTGGTAGCACATTACCCAGCAGCAGATGCCAGTCCAGCTCACTAAACAGGGCTGTGCTTTGCATTCTCACTCCACCAAAGGTAAAGAGTGCGGGTGTAGATGACACAGTTATCCAAAAGAGCTGAAGGGTGTGAGACCTCCCAGCACAGTTCTCTGCCGGCTGCCCCTACTATAAACTAGTATGCGTGCTGCCCTGCATGTGTTTATTTCTCTCCGGAGGAGGAGGAGGTGGGTCGGGAAGCCTGGAGCTTGCTCCCGGCCACCCACAGAACAAAGGCGGGGTTGTCCTCCTGAAATCCAGGACAGAAGCAAAATTACTTCCTCCAGAGAAAGGTGGAAACAGGGGAGGGCCTGTGGCTTGGAGGAGAGCCACAGGGTTATAATGCCTTCCTGGCGTGCTCTGGGCTTGGGGCAATGTGTGTCCCACCCTGTGCTGGGGCACTGCCCGAGCGCAAACCCAAACCCATAAGGAGGGTGAGTCCCTACCCTTCAGGCTCAGCCACACGCTTTTTGCAGTTTCTGCAGTCTGGAAATCGATCCTGTGGATGTCTTTAACTCACAAAGACTTACATTTTAGGACCCAGACTGTTCCACTAGGATAGCAGAAGTGACTTAAGCAGCAAGCGAGATTAATGAAACAACCAGGGACAAACCCAAAATGAGTTAAGCAACTCCAAAAGTTATATATATGCAGCCTGAACATAGAGGGGAGGATAGGAGATAAAGAAAGAGAGTTTAAAACTGAGTCAAACACCCATAAAATAAACCCCAAATTGCATTTCTAAACATTAATAACACTTTAAATAAGCTGCTATAAAAATGCCAAAAATAATATATTAACTTTGAAAATAGCATTTACAGCACTTACACATAAAACTGAAATGCACTTGTGGTCCACTGTGCAGTTTGCTCATTAGATGAGCAGCCAAGGATCAATAACTCTGTAGGACAACTGCTAAGAATGACTTAGATGAGATAATTTCAGTTGCTATTTTATGAACATGAGCAACTGCTTTTTTAAGTCATTTGGAGATATCACACCTAACAGCCTCCCAGCTTTGGTCTGGTTTTCGTCTTATGTTACAACATACAGGCAAGAAATTATTATGTTTTAAATGTGCATCTTGCAGTCAAATATTTCCTTGTTAAATGAAGCTATCGTCAAAAGACACTGCCGGTCTAGCTTAAAAGGCAGTCTCTGGATAACAGGACAAGGAGTGGACATTTTGAAGTGAAAAAACATACTTAACTAAGTGCCACAAAGGTCAGTGGACACAGGCGGGGTAACTGCACCAGCCTCTACCACTTCACTGAGAAATCATATAATCATAGAATCATTTAGGTTGGAAAAGACCCTTAAGATCATCGAGTCCGACCGTTAAAATGAAAGCAGAACACAAAGTATATTATTCTCATGTAGAGCTAGTCTTTAACACACTCCCCCTCTAGAAAAGAGTATGAAAATAAAAAAACAAAGCTATTTTGGCCACAGAACCATCAAGCCATGGACCATGAATACTGCGTCTGAGACTGCACTACGAATAATGTTCAGGTATGCTCCGACTGGGAAAAAGAAATGCTAAAAATCTCCATTTCACCTTCATTGTTTTGCACTGATTGTTTAGCAGGCTTGTGCTTCTTTCCATCAGAACTGGCATATCCGTCTAAACAGCCCTTCAGATCAAATCTGTAAAACACTGGGCATCTTTCTACCCCCTGAGCATATCCAGAAAGAGGTAACAAAAATAACTAAGGGACAAGAGGGATTGTGTAAGGAAAAATATTCAAATAAATCGGGCTTGATCTTGACCTGATGAACTGGAAGTAACACATTGAAGACAGTAGGATTGTACTATTTTGGATCCATTGCCAGTGAATAAAGGTCCTTTATTATCTGACTGGAAGGTAAATGGGAGGAAGTTACTATAATGAGAGATGGCCTATTATGTCAGAGAGGGAAAGAGACTAGCTAGAGACTAGAACATAACAGTCTGCAGGGTGGTAAATGTATAAACAATATTCTTAAAGGTATCATAGAGAGGTCCTATGAAAGGGTCTCCTTGAAATCCAGCTGCTCAGGCAATACCTAGATTTAGCTGCTAGGGCTAAGGATGCATCCATCCTTTTGTGGCCCACACACTGAAGTTTTCTTTCCATGAAAACCAGTGTGGAAGCAGAAGAGAAGCCAATACGCAGCCTGTTCTCATATATGTGTGAAACACATATCCAGACTGATGAACTTTGATATGCTTATGGGTCCAGTAATATAGACATAGTCCTGATTACCACCTGAAAAGAGAATCCGGATACGGAAGAGGCAGAGGATCCTGGAGCAGGCTGTAGGGATTAGCCCAGTAACAAAGCCTGACAACTTTAGGAAGGACAAATATCCACTGTGGGAAGACAGTAGTCAAGGAAATCTGTACGGAGGGGCCATAGGATCTTTGGCGAATCAAGCAAGATTATTTTTCTAGGCATGGTTTGTTGTACTTGAACAGAAGCTGAATCCAAACAAATCTACACTTCATGACGGTGCTGTTCTCTGGTCTGGATCTCCTGGAAGAATTGGAGTGGCTGACTTAGCCTGGTCCCACAGATATGACCAGGTCTGCATTGTGATTTGCTCACCACCAAACAAGAAATCCAGAATTCAGAGTCCAAATTCTCATCCATGTTATCTTGTGTGATTAGTATGAAGTGGCCCTAAAGTTCATGGATAAGGTCAGTGGAGAATTCCCCCTGTGCAGGGACAGTGTCACACAGGTAGTAGAGATGGTACAACACCTTCCTGAACCAGCTTTGCCTGTAGTTCCATGGCTAATGAGAAGGCACACATCAAGATGGGTTCAGGAGAAAGAGGTTGATAGAAATAAGGCATAACACAACAGAACTGCATTATGCACTACAGTCCTTTTTCCTTCGTAGAGGTCCAGCTTTTGTAAACCAACTCTGAGCTGGAGCATTCTACCATGCTGAGCTGAGTTTAATAGAGTGAGGAATTAGGGTCTGCACCGTAGAAAACTTGTTCGTCCCTAACAGCAACTCACTTTTGGCCATGAAGGCTTCCTCTCCAAGGCTGGAGAGGAAGCCTTCATTAGATCCAACATGACATAATTAGGTAAAACAGTACAAATGATGGCTGGCCCAGCAACTATGTGGGTGTTCAGGTCTGTCCTGTTACAAGCTTTTCGTGCAGCCTGGAGCAAGCTAGCTACGCCTGTTGTCCTCAGTGCTCCTTCCCCAAAACTGTGGAAGCAATACTTTTCCTTTTAAATGGATGATAATTATCATACAGTTGCAGAGAGGATCTTCTACTTGATAGCCAACTTGACAGAAGGATTTCTTCAGGTACAGAGTTGTCCCGAAAGAGTTGTGGTGGAAATGCCCTCATTTGAACTGTTTCCAGGCAGAATGAACGTGGCCTAGGAGAATCCTGTCTCAACAGGCTGTTACAAGCAGGTTGAAAATTAAACTTCCGCACCTCGTAGACCATCCTTCTGTGCCAAGAGAACAGATCAGATAACTTTGATTTATGAGAAGCAAAGCCTGAGAGGTGCTGGACATACCTAACACAAGGATGGGCAACACACACCCAGAAATGCTCCTGGGCTAAGAAAACTATACAGCTCAGAAGTTAAGTACAAGAGTACAAGGAAACTCCAGAGCTGACTAGTCTTAAGAATCACGTACTGAATTCCAGACCCCAGCCAATGCCCACTAAATCATATTTCACTTTAGGAATCCCTTTGCTCCCGGGATTAGTTTAGTCACCTCACATGTCACAGCCCAAATCCATAGGGAACAACTACCAAAATAATTGTTTTGACCAGGTGTCATATACTGTAAGCTTTTATCACAGTAGCCTGTGTACTTGTGGCATAATAGGAGATTAGGACTCACTTGAAAAAGAAATAGCTTGTCACTCCATTGATCAGAAGGTCGTACAAGAGACCAGCGTTGCCATCATCTTGGAACAGGGGCGAGTTTGAGGAGGGACAAGGAAATTACTGCAGCTATTGAAGAGACATAGATCACTTCCCTACTCACACCTGGCCAGCTACTTTGACCATCAAGTTAAGGCAGAAAACAGCATGACAGATTGAGGATATGTCTATGTCAAACTGTGAACTCCATTTTGTTCTATGAAACGTGTTTTGTGTCAATGCCTCTATATAGTGCTGTGACCTTCATTGAAGAATGTCACCCCATGTTGGACTGCAAACTCATTTGTAGATTACAGCATACATTTTGCTGCAGAAGCAAAGAAGCCATCAGCCATGAAAAACTCTTTCCTATGGGCACAAATGTATTTTACTGGATTTTGTCTTTGAATACCTCTCCCAACCACAGCTAAGGAGGAGGTTGATGGTAAAGCCTGGAAAGAGCATATGGACAAAATAAAGCAGAGGTCAAATGCTGGCAGGCTGGAAGAAAACTCACCAAATCTTGGGTTTATTATTGTCTCAAGATCAGACTGTAGGAGAGCTGTGGTCAGGATTTGTGCTCTTTCTAGAGTTATTTGTTAACAGTGAAGTGTTTGGGATTATAAACATCCTTCCCTCCTGATTCACTGTTCCTGGGATGCTGCTAGAGCTTCCCTGCACGTAGAGCCTAGGCAAAGGGGTCGAGGAATCGGGAAAGCAGAGGGATTAATTTAGGGGTGCAAAGACCATGCTGATGAGTGCCTGCACTCGGAGGATCATACCCACAAGACCCAGAACTAGGAAAGGACACCAGTGTCTAGAGATGTATCTAGAAGATTTAGAGGAAAAGATGATTACAACGTATTTCCCAGGAGGGTAACTAGCCACTGCAGATGGCTCTGACCATTGCCCCTCTGCCTGTGCACTGCTCATTTCCCAGATGTATCCAGAGCAAAAGCAATAGCTTCAAAGTTGAACCAACAACCTCACCCTGTGCTCGCGTGAGCAGGGAAAGGGTATTTACACACTGTTCAAACAAATAAGACAGGTGTACTGTCAAATTCTGGGGGACTGTTCATAGATTGCTGTGCTGGCCATAACAAATCATGACTACCAGGAGACCTTTCCATGAAATGCTCTAGGACAATCCATAAGCACCACTCCTCAGGAATTTCCTTCTGCTAGTTGTTCTGCCTAAGAACCAGTGAGGTTTGCTAGCAAAATCTATGAGGGACAACTCAGAAACTGTTGAATTACATAGAAATAAAGTGAAACAGTCCCTTCTGCTGTAGGATTTGTCTCCCTGGTGGCTCTGCTAGGGCTCCCAGCCATTACCTGTTAGACTGAGTTCAGATCAGAGAGTCAGAATTTCCCTGTTTTAAAAGTCCATTTTCATCCTTTGTTTCTCCTGCTATGGAGGAAGACACAAAACTGCCCCCAAGACAGAAGTGGTACTGAGGCATCTTACCCAGCACAGACAGCAGGGACTGGGGATCCTTCTGTTGTTGTATCGTGTCTGATTTTGGTTTGACAGATTTGTAGAAAAATTCCTGGGAAGAAATAGCATAGTCATGGCAATTTCCTTCCCTAAGTTTAAAGGCCCACTATATCAAATTAAAGATGGTAAAATCTAGACCTTTATTTAGTCTCTCTCTCTGGACAGTCATGTCTATGTAAGGCAGAGACTGAAGGGAGGCATTCAGTGTCCGTGTCAGAAAGCTCTGTGTGTCTTCTTGTCAGATGCCCCATGAGAGAGAAATGCCTTTCATTACCAGTCTAGTCTAAGGAAAAAGAGGAATAAGATATATAGAGAAATATAAACAGATAAACTCATCACAAGTCTGGATGTATATTTTTCAGAAAAATTTCTGAGGTGTCCGTGCCCAAGCATGTGAAGTATCCAGCAATGGGATGAAACAGGAAGATATTTTTTTAAATTCACAATCACATATCCAAACCAACACTGCCTAACTAGTAAACAAGATGTGAGCTAGGACAAATACTTACTGTCAGATGTAATACAGTGAAACAAATCATGTTTTATCCTCCTTCATCTGATTATTTCCCCATCGTATTGTTTATCCTTGTAGATCGCAGAGTTTAGGATGTGCTCTCGGTGATATTTTCTAGAATAGGAGAAATGTATTTGAGTCTTTCTAGGTAATTTGAGGGTTTTACTTCTCCCACTTGCTCCAAGGGCGTGTTACTGCTGAATTCATCCAGGGCAGGAGATAGCGAAGCATGATGCGTGGCGCCTGTTGTCAGGACACTTAGGTTTAGCTAAAAGGAGTGGAAGGACGTAGGCTGAGTAAAGGCAAGAGAAGCCAACGAAAGTTCACTGAAGCAAACTAGTCATAACTGAGCAAAACCTCAGTGGAGCATAACAGCAGCCACTTATTTCAGCTATTTTTAGGTCAAAATAGCGTGGAACAACACATGTACTGTATTTCTCAGTGCAGAAGAAACATATGGCATCTATATGAATGCTATGTGAATAGCCTGTGTTTTACAATGTGGATGTATGGAGAGGTACTTTTACTCATACAAATTGTATGAATTCTGGCATACAAATATGACAGAAGGTCATGTTTGACAATGAATATACACCTGTGACAATGCTGACATGTTGCTGGGGTTGCAGAAACACGTATGTTCCTTCCAAATGGTTTATAGAAAAAAATGTATCAGAGTCAAGTTCCAAATCTAATCAGGCACCTGAAAATACGGTGAGCCTAATTTATATATATTTAAAAAAACACTAAATAGACTTATACCTACTAGACATAGGATGTATTACAAATAACAATGGCTGTAGACAACATGCATTGAAGCTTTTTGTAGCCCACATTCTTACAATCTGCTGAGCATATAGTATTTCTACACATGCTGCTGCTACTCTGTAATACTAAGGTACACTGCGAGTAGCATAATGCCAAACTGTGAATGTACAGGACAGAAAGGAGAACTGTCCTTTTTCCTTTTGGCATATTTGCTGAAGAGCTGAACCTCACTGGACTGCATCCAATCCTCACTGAAGGGAATGAAACAGAACAAACAGCGCAGCCAGCTGGACTGCTTGTCCCAAACTGGGCAAGATTCGGAAGCCTGAGGATGGCAGGACTCTCTCTACAGCCAGGGAGCTGCAACCGGAGGGCATACAGTGCTCTTTGTAGTATGTGCACTTAATGCTGCTTCTGAACATATTCCCTATGTCTCTGGAAGAACCAGTCTTTTATGTCCTTAAAACATATACGCCATCCACTTCTCCCCTGCCACTGGGCCAGAGGTTTTAGCAGCATAATTTATTCAATAATAAAGTAGTGCTTGCTCCTTGGTTTCTTTAAATGAAAAAATTCTTTACAAAAGGAAGGAAAAAACATAGATTTCTCCTTAAAGAATCTCAAGGACTTCTCATAAATAACTGCAAAGTCAGGGCACAGATTTAAACTTTACTTGTTTTCCTACTGCTTTTTGCAGGAAGGGTGAAGTGTCAACCTTTACTTTGGATATCCTAACTGTGAATATTAAATATTAAATATAAAACGGTCAAATGCTTCATGTTTTTCAAACTAGGCTTGTAACTTCGGACAGTTTTCTGCTTTTACATAGGCTTTTACCTGGATATATGTAGAAACGTATACATGCATGCACATGCCAAAAGCTACATAGATATACATGCATGCAGACAGCATTCATCCTGCAAAGACTACGCCTCATCTGGGCTCATTCAGACCTGCTCCTCTGTGCAAAAATGCTGATTTATGTAACTGAGGACCTGGCCCTGGAAGCACTGCTCATGCAGCTGTGTCTGCCTTGTGTTTCCCCAGCCGTCGCCAAGAGGTGCAACAACACATCATGGGATTTTTGAGTCTGACCCCCCACCCCAGAAAACCCGTCGGGCTGGGAGTCCGGATGCCAGACATCTGCGGTGCGGGTGGCATGCCAGTTACAGACGCTGGCTTATGGCAACCCCGATGGTGCCCCAGAGAGGCCGGACTGCTCTGCCCCGCTCCCAGAAGGTGCTCGGGCATAGCTTCCTTGGAACGCCGCTTTAGCAGTGGTCTAACACAATACATCTCAAGGAGCATTTATGCTGTGTTCACTGCGCATTCAACTGTGGCCACTTCAAAGGTTTAGCCAAGTATTTTATGGCCATGGTAAAGGGTTCTTATTGATTTAAATTGCAAGCCTGGCTCCCGTCAGCTTCACTTGAGGGCAAAAATGCAATAAAGTATCCCACAGCAGAGAGACAGACGTATCGCATTGAAAATCTTAAGAGATCCTTTTTACTATAATCACCTTCAGCAGCGTGCTGTTTTTCTTTTTTTTTTTAAGGACAAGGTTATCTTAGAGATTTGTCCATCTCTACAGATTTGGGAGGGGCTGCCTCCAAAATCTGCCAGCAGGTCCATCCAGTGGTAGGCATGAACCAAACCCCGTGGGGTTTGGATTTTTCCCTATTTGTCGGACACACGCGTAACATTGCTGGGATGACATTGATGTATTGGCAAACATTAGCATGGAGTTGTAGAGTTTGGTCATGAAATCATTTGCATACGTGGCGAGCAAACCCCAGGCGACTCGGGAGGCCCATCCTTGCACCCCCAGGATCTGCTGCCCCCGTCGGGGGACCTGCTGCCATCATGGGGAACTTCGCTCTGGACTGGGAAAGTCCTTCCACCTTGGCACAGTTTTGAGAAAGGAGAGACATCGTCAATTTGGTGCATTTTTTATTGTCTTCTCATCGTGGTGATGCTCTAATGCAGCCGCAAAGGAGGTATCCTCACTAGGGCGGTGCGAAAAAATAGGCAATACTTTTTTGTGTACTTCACAGGCAGTTTCTTTATAATAATTTACCTGAAATGCACCCGAGGTGAAGATAACCTCCGGACACATCCGGAAAATAGCAAATGACGGTTACGTATCTGACATTTGAAATAACATGTTTCTGGAGGGTTGACATTACAAGAGTCATTTCACTTCAAAATGTTATTCCTAATGTAATTTTTTCAAATTCATAAGAGGTGCTTGCTAGGATTCAGCGCAGCACCGGAGTCACTCGAAAGACAGAGGTCAAATTCATTTCATTTCTTTTATGTTTTCCTCTCCCCGCTAGATGAAACAAATGATTGAGCCGGGAACGCTTGGCAGGTCGGTGGCTGTGCGCGGCGGCGCCGTCGCAAGATCGATTTTCCCCGTCCGGGGGGCGCGGGCGGCATGGCTGACATCTGTCGCGGTTGTCATGGCAGCCCGCGGCGCGGCCGGGGTCAGGCCTGACAGGGAGGGCCTCCCCGCCTCCGCCCGCCGCGCTTCAAGGTTAACAGCCAATGGACCAAAGAAATAGGCAATTATAGTGCAGTCAATTCTGGTTAGGGAAATACCCAAGAAGTAAATATATCTGATCAGTGGATGAAAATGAAGCGGCCCGGCGCTGTTGACGGGGGGCGGCAGTGCCTTCTGGGCGTGGGGCTGCCCCCTCCCCGCCTTCACCCACCTCCGGCTCTGCCTCGGGGACGGAAGGCACAGAGGGAGGCTTCGCTCTCTCGCCCAGGGACGGTCCCTGTCCGCTGAGGGAGACCCGCCCAAGGGCAGCCGCCGCCGGCCTGGTGAGGGGCCACGGCCACCAGAGGAAACTCTCCCTCCTGGCGAGCTGCCGCCAGCCTGCCTCGCGCTCGGGCAGTTGGAGTCACGGGGCGACCCTCTCGGGGGGCCTAAACAGCTGCTTCATTAAATTATACCTCCATATAACTGTATAACTGTATATATATGTATGTCATCATGTCGATATCTTGTCTGGGGATGGGCTGGTTATAGAATAAAAAGGGGGCAGAGGGGAGGGGAGGGGAGGGCTCCTCAGGAGAGCGGCAGCAGCTGAGCAGGAGCGGACGCCGCCCTCCCTCAGCCCCTCAGGCAAACCAAGCCACCCGCCACCCCTAGTGTCTGGCCTCCAGGGCCCACTAAGCAAAGCATCAAAGCTCAGCACCTTCAAAACCTCACAGCCCGTCTCAGTTATGTCTTCCCATCTTCCCTGAAGAGAAGGGTAAATATAGGAGGCCATCCCAGAGCAGCTGTGGTGCAGATGGGAGAGGAGGAGGCAAGCAGCAGGGTCCCCGGGCTGGTGAGGTCCCTGAGCCTCCGAGTCAGCTGTAATGTTCGAGGAAGACAGCAAAATATTCCCCCACCACAGAGCAGCAGGTGCCAGGGGGTTGCACACAAGGACGCCTGGGCATGAGGAGTCGCTACAGCATGTCTGGCCCATCTCTGCTCCTCAGCGATTTTGGAGGTGAGGCTGTTTGTTCTGGACCTCCTGTCCCTCAAGCGATGGATGCCCCAGCTAACTCCAGAGACTCCCAGTCTTCTGCACAGCTTTCCTGCTGCTGCTACGAGGACGGCCCAAGGAGGGTGGAAGAGAGACCACCTCAGGGACACCAGCAGAAGGCTGGGACTAGCTTCATGGGCTGTCTCTGCATGCCCTGTCATCACAGACAGGCTGGAAACAGTTTCCTCCACCTCTCAGTACCTGTGGAAAGGAGAAAAATCCCCCTGGCCTCGGTGCTGCGGAGGCTGCTCTCACTGAAATGCATGCACCAGTTCCTGTACCTCGGGCCACGAGTCTGTCCAAACCAGAGCCCCTTGTCAATCACCCCTGGCTCCCAGAGGGATCAGCACAGCAGAATGGGGGCTTGTTTGTCCCGGCAGCTGCAGCTTCTCCAGAAAGAGGCTATCCAAATCAATGAAAACATTCAGTTTTAATGACTGCAGAAAATAAATCCCTCAAGATCATGAGTTTGTTTCAAATGATGGATCAAAAGCAATACTGGCATTTCCTTCTGAAGAAATTTTCCCAGCATCTCGGCGTGGTAACAATCTTTCTCCCTACACTTCTGACTTTAATCCAGAGCTACAACTGGAACAAGATGAAACCTTCCACTTCCAAGAGCACAGGGAACTAGAGCTAACATAGCAAAATTTTCACAATCAGCCCCAATTCTGAATTGTGTCTGCGACTCAGGTTGATTCATCATTTCTTTCTGCCTGTACCTGTTTCCTACTCGATCACCTACAGTGCTCCTGTGTTCCCCCTGCTGTGCTCAGCCACATGTGGACTCAGTGGGTCAGGGCAGGGAGCCGAGACGCAGCCTCACTCCTCCAGCCCCAGCGCAAAGGTCCAACCGCTGGTGCTCTGCCGTAACAGTGTACACAGCGCCAGAAATCTTCTTGCTGGCATTTATAAGACCCGACTCCTAATCTCTTTGGTATCACTTTTCGGGTTTGTCTTGCACACAAAATAAACATTTTTGTGGATCTTGTGTTTCTAAAGAAATGAAAGACTGGGGAGCCAAGCTTTGCTCTTTTTTTTTTCCTGAGAAGCCTCTCTTCAGATCTGCAGTCTTTTCCACCAAAAAAAGCTTGCACAGAACCGAATGCTGTTCACCAGACTTGTTATTGATGACAAAGGGAAGTACCAGAACCTGAAGATTTTTTCTTTTAGTTATTAGTGTCTCAGCTGTCATCCTAGTCTGAGATTCTGTTGATCTCCTGTTGCCCTGCTAGCTTTCTGTCAATCTCCTCAGCATATTGCCTGGGTACCAAATTGTTTGACATTGCCCCTCAGATGCCCTCTGGACTCATTACATGGCTATTAATGTCTCTATGTTACCGTCTCCATCTGCTAAGGAATTACTTTCAAAGTATACTGTGTTTTCCCTAAGATCTCCCTCTGGTACGCTAAAAAAGAAATATTTATTCCTAAGAAGGTCACCACCTCTATTTAGTCACCTGTTGAATGGATTCAAGATGCTTTGATTGCAAGCTTTCTGGGGCAGGGCTTGCCTATTGTGTCACTCATAGATACTCAGCGCCTGCTAAAATGATCCTATGCTTCAGAGGGAGTCTTCATCTATTACAGCAGCAGAAATAATAAACACAAAAAAAAAATGCTTCCCAGATCTGGGGTCAGAGGGATACCATTTTTCCCCATTTTGGTCACATTTGTTGTCCCACAAAAAATGATTCATGAAGTCATTTAATTTCTCAATCCTTTATGCGATCAACGCAGCGAAATTTATAATGCCCATATACTCTGCGGAAGGCACCAGTATGTTGCAGCATTTTAACCTTTTAAATATTCCCTATTTCAGCTGGCTAGCCATCCTACCCCTTCTGCACAGTTCACTGCAGCTGTAAATAGTGGAGGGAAAAGAACAGACAGCCAATCAAATTACGAAAAGCTGAAAAGGTCAAAACTGCACAATTTACTACTACCTTTTCCAAAATACATGAGGCTTTAAGATCCCATTATTTTATCTTGAAACGCTTAATTAAAAGAAGCAAACATTGTATAACAGGAATATTTTGGTGGAAGAATTAGTAAGGCAGTCCCTGTATAAGATGTGTCACCAGTGTAACTGTTTCTTTACAGTCTTAATGTCAAATACTCCTGGTCCTCCTCTGTTATTAAGAGCCGGTCCTGCAGCTGCCTTCCTCGATTTCCTGTAGAGCATCCCAGTGACTGGCCAGCCCTCAGCCCTCTACTCTTCCTCTGCTTTTGATCTGTTTTTACAAGCAGTTCAGTGAAAAACTGGCACTTTCCTGCAGGGAGATAAATTTTGCAAATGCGCAAAGTTCGCTGCACAGCTTCCATCGTACTGCAGAGTGGAGGACACCAATACGTAGGAAATGAAGAAGGTAAGAAGCTGTCTTGAGATATGGCACCCCTAGACAACACTACAATCTACTTTCACTTGAATAATATGCATGGAGCCCTCTTTCAGACTGTGAAGATGACATTGGAAAATGCCCCTCCTTCCACATTTGCAAGACCACCATTCATATTGTAAGTCAGTTTGCTCTTTTTCCTGGCAGGATCAATGTCTACAGCACTGCACCAGCCTCCCCACCCTCTCCCCGCAGCTGTCCTTCCGTCCATTGTAAATAATTCAAACAATTCCTGCCGTAGACAGAATGCAGCGTCACCCCTCTCTCCTCATGGAGAGCATGGAGAAATAGCTCAAGGATGACAGACTGCCACAGCTCTGTCGCCCCCAGGTGTGGGATGCTGTCCTGGGACTCCGCGAATTGCAGGCAGAAAAGTAATTTTTGCTCTGTGTAGTTTATTCAGACATTTCAGCCTGTGGAAAAGAGACTTCTGTTACTTTGCCATTTCAGCTGACTGTTCTTTTCTGTGAAAACATTGGCAAATAATTGTTAGGATGTATTTGTTCTGAGACTTCTCACTTTTTTCTTTCTGTTGAAATCATATTTATGTCATTTTACAAATTTTCGTTTGGATATCTTTGACAGTAACTTAAAGCAAAAGCAGCAGAAAATGAATGGAAGATAGACACTTTATTTTTTATACCACATGAGAAGTAGGGAAAAAAGGACAAAAATAAATGTAAAAAGTGGAAAGGAAATAACCACTGTCCTTTTTTTCCACAGCTATTTAATGGAAAATTAAGTTTCGAGAGAACTAGAATAGTTTTTCTTCCATCAGGCCCTAGGTATATTTTCCTACTAAGGAAAAAGAAGTAAAAGCAATATGGGAGCTTACTCATTTGGTCTTATTTTCTTTTTTTTTTAAAATAAGAAGCTGTGAAAAAAGGTTCCCCATTTTTTTTTGTGTCTTGGCAGAGGAGCCCTTGCTGGGGACGTGCCCTTGTAGCGCTACAGCTCTGCACCAGGGCGAGAAACCATGCCCGTGCCAGCGCGGCTCAGTGGACACCTCCCGCCTTCCTCCAGGGATGAGCAGTGAGCCCAAACAAATAGCTGTGAAGGATATAACTGTACTGGGGCTTGGATGGAGGGGCACCTGCCCAAATCAACCTAGCCGAAGGATGGCCAGTTTAGCCAAGGGGGGCTGAAGCTGGCACTGGCACTGCATCTCATTTATGCGGTCATGAGACAGAGGTCAGTCACACAGCGTGGACGCCGGGGAGGAGGCAGCAATGTGTAATCTCATGCCCATGCCCGGGACAGAAGGGACCACAGACCAGTGGGCAGTGATTTTCCTGAGGTTACCTTCAGGCCATACACTGTGTGAGGGTTCACAACTATACTATGTGGAATCAAGTCATTAATAGAAAGGTACCATTTCCAGATTTCTTCACATACGAACACGCCAGCTTTCTATTCGCTGGGCTCAAACCATTGAAGAGACAATGCTGAGGTATTCTGTTTTGTTAGAAAAATGTCTTAGCCTGGATTTAACATGCCCGGTCATGGAGAAATGGCCCCAGCTCCTGTCAAATCATTCTAATGGCCAGATACTCTCTATGTAAACACTCCAGTGTTTACATGATGAAAGGGAGCTTTTGTCATCGACTTTGAATTGTACCCATTTCCTCCTACTTCCTACTTCACTTCTTTGTGTTTTCTGCTTCCTCACCTCATTTTACTGTCAGCTATTGTTTGTCGTCTTCTTCCCCCTCAGCTTCTCTTCCTACCCAACTTCTATTGTTTCTCTTTTCTGAGTCTTTTTCCCCTTCTACTCCTCCCTCTCTGTTTCCTCTTACAACAACCTCCTTCTGAACTTATCTGCTCTGCAGAATTTCACCATGTCCGAATACAACCGTGGCACAAAGCGGCTGTGATTTAGTCACCAGCAATCTGTCGCTTAACCATAATGAAACCCTGTCGCAAACAAAATTCCATCGTATGAGAGGAATTTCCTGTATGGAAATTATATTTTTGGATGAGAAGGGCATTTCTCCTGTGGCAACTCCCCCCCCCCGATACACCATTCTTTGCAGAGCCAAAAATTGCATTTACTTCAGTATAAGAGAATGCCAAACAGGGCCTTCTGGGGAGGGAAGAAGTAGTGCAAACCACTGATAATCAAGATAAATCAAGCCATGACGTAGAACATAAGCACTATGCTCCATTCAATTCAGCTAGGGAGCTCAACTTGTTCAGCACTGTAGGTTATTTTCCATTTGTAATTAGAGCAACAAAGAAACAGCCTTTCCCTGTTCTGCTCCATCAGCACAGCCCCAGCAAACATCCTCATTTTCAATAACTCTTCCCCTTTATCTCACTCTGCCTGATGCCTAATAAGCTGATTGCTATTTACTTTGGACCAACAGCTAATCTGTTAATGATTGATTTTAAATTTTTACAGCCATTTGTCTTTGGCAGGACTTGAGAGTGTGAGCAGCAGTCTTTCCTACCTGATGAATTGGCTTTTCTTTAAAAAAAATAAGATTTAAGTCAAAAGTCTTCACTGTTATGTTTTGCTGACAAACAGCTGACACACAGTGAGCAAAGCTTAGAAAAAAGGGTAAATCTTCATCCAAAAATTCATCAGCCTTTGAAACCACCAGCAAATAATATAAGTGGACATTTTGTTAATAGTTGTAGAGGGGTAAAGACCTACTTATGAAGTAAAACATAATTGTACTATAAATTCACAGGGTTTAAAATTCTTAATTAACAAAATTGATGCTCGTAACGAGGACTAGGTAGGGAATAAGAACTAATACAGCTACTGTCCTCCAAAATGATCTAAATTGTATACCATATGATATATGTATTACCATGATATATGCCTAAAAGTGAATTTCATTTCCCATTAAAGGACTGCCAAATAGACAGTAGTTATTTTAATTGGTACAACACAGCAGTGCAGTGCAATTTAATCGCTGATTCTAAAAATGGAAAAGTGAATAATAACAGCTTAGCCTGTATATTCTGAAAAGAATAGGAAAAATTCTATACCAGGAAGCTATGCATATTTATAAATGTTGTTTCTTCAATGAGCCACTTAGGGATAGGCCCTGCAAGGAAATAAATCATGCTTAGAATGCCTATAGTGTGTCTCACCCATAGATCTCAAAGCACTTTACAAAGCTAGGCAAGTTGCGTGATTATTGTTTTACAAAGGGGAGAAGCAAATATCAAAAAGCCGATTTCCCTAACATCCAGAAGGATCCAGATCCAGAGTTTGGTTCAGGACTCACACTGGAAAATAAATCCAATCCAAGAAACCAGTGAAGCCACGTGCTTCTAACAAGTTCTAATAAATGCCTTTTAATCAGTCAGTGGCTGTTTGCTGAATATATATGTCAATCTTTAAAGCTGTATATGTGCATATGTACACATATATATCTCCAGGATCCAGGTATATAATGAAGGATAAACTGACAGGAAAAAAGCAGCAACCTAACAGGTTGTGCAGCTGCTCTCTCCCCCTCACTGACAGTGAAAGAGCAGAGAAGGAGGAGGTTGTTTAATCCTCTTCAGTCCCGCACCACAGCTGTGGTACCACAGTTGGCCTCCAACAGGCTTGATTTAGGGAAGCCTAAGAACTACTCCCAAGTAGCCCCAAAAGCAGGCTCGTGTAGATGGAATTTGTGAGCCACCATTCCCAAATATATATTTTGCGTAATTTGGCCAGGACTGATGAGCTGTAACCAAACATAAACTCTACGTGTACATCCCAAACCTCTCAGCTCCAGATTGAGTTATCCAAAGCTTAGTACCTTCCACAAAAATTTTGAACCTGTGGCTAGCTTAAAATGCAAAGCGGCACTTTCTCGAAGAAAATCAACACCAGTGTAACGAATGCAACATTTTGGCAATAGCAGCACAGGGTAACAACCATCGCTACGGAGGTTTTGCGTTCCACTGGCTGGCTGCACAATTGCAAAGCATCAAAAAGGAAACACTGAACTGTTTGAAGGATGGAAGCTCTAATCTCATTAATATTTTAGATGCCACAAGACGTGGAAGCTCCATCTGCTGTCAGCAATATCATGGAGAGAATCAAGGCGACTTGGGAACAGGACTCATGGGCCTCCACAATGGTCTATTGACCTTTTGGTGAAGCAGATACCGTGTGACAGAGATTGCCTATCTCAGCAGACAGGATGGAAACAGGAGAAAGTGTTAAATATAACCAGGTAGACAGTGATGAATTGACATGCTGAAAAATCGAACGCTTCAGTAATCAGCCTAAGGATCTGATATCAACAACATTTTTCAGTTTTGTCCGAATTCATTGAAAGGTGTAGTTTAGCAAGCTCACTTCTCGTTGGTAAGACCTTTCATCTTTATGCAGGTTTTCTGATTGGATTCTAAGACGTCATCACTGGGCTCTGTGTCATTGCTGTTCTTTGCATAGAAAACAGAGAAAACATTTGCATGAGAGCAAAGTGGCCTGAACAAAACCAGAAATGGCTTGATTTGCAACATTCATTAAAAAGTATTACCTTTCCCTTCTTCCAGTGAGAAGTTAGGGCCAAATTCAGTCCCAACATTTACATACATGGTTGTGCGAGGCCTCCAAGTGATTTCCAAATCATATCTGTGGTCCTGATCCGACACCAAGGAAACATCCGACTGAGAAATGAGGGATCTATCTTCAGGCTTTGTTGAAAGCTGGAGATGACATTTAGTTGAGGCATACTCCACAACAGTGACCAAAGAGAGGATCTGGGCAGGCTGCAGGTGGCCTGGAGGAGCAGGTCTCCATAAATGTAGTTTCATGGGTTATTTGCCCAGTTTGAGAGGAGGTGACATTCAGGGCCTTCTCACCAGGTTGGAGGTGAATTCCACACCCACAGCTCTGAGTTCTTCCTCTGGATGAAAGCTGTTTACTTAAAACTTGAAATAATGAAATACTGCAGGTATATTTAGCACTCTGAAGCTTTTGTAACTATAATTCTAATTACAGAAGTCTAATGAATGTCTTTATGGCTTCATTAAATCTTTGGGATATTTATATTATCCAAAGAAATAATCTCCGTCCATTAAGAGTGCATAAATCCTGAAACAGAACTTTAAAAATTGCTATAGATATGCTTATTTCATTGCAAAACACATATAGAGAATTTAAAGAAATCCATTAATAGGATTATATACCTTTCTTCTAAAATATATTTTCAACATAATATTTTATTACAGAGGTCTGACTGCTAGCAAAGAAATGCAGGAGAGGACATTCTAAAGTAATTACTCAGATGGTCAAATGGACAAAAATTATTCAGCTAATGTTTGAAAGATCTTTCATAAGGGAAAAGTTTAGTGTACTTTTCATCTGTATAAAGAAGCCAGGTTCCCTTCATCTCAAAATTAAATGCTAGGGGTACAAATGTCAAAATCTGGAAGTTTAAAGAAGAAGGATTTTTTTTCAGGGTATATTTCAGGGTATATATATATATCTTTCTATATATATATCTATATATATATCTCAGGCACGTGCACAGGAATTAAAGATTCTTAGAACAGCTATAAATTGCATATGCAAAGCACCAGTCTGCAACAAGATGTGCAGTTTTTATGGAATTGATTCTGTTACCCAGACAAGGGGGCTGATGCCACCTGAGATGCACTTGGGCAGCTGCGCTAGCCTTCAGCTGCCACTTCAGAAGGGCATGGGTCTCCCACAGGTCCTGTCACCCCAGCTAGCCTGAACAGACCCCTCAAGTGGCCAAGGACATCTCCAATGGAACGAGACAACCATGTGTGGATAACTGAATTTCACCCCACCCATCTTCATACACATCTCATGCAGCTTTATCCCTGAGGCATCATGTACCTCAGTCCCTGGGGAGCTCTCTTCTCCAGACACCCACTGAAAAGTGGGTCCTACCATCTGAGAAAAAAACATTTCTGAGGTGCAGATGGATTTCTTGCATTCTTTCCTTGGTCCCCAACCGTGTCCCTTTCTTCTTCCTCACTTCTGAGGAAAAATGAGCCTCAGATAGACCCATTTAGATCCTGACTGGCAAACTGAAATCAACAAAGAACTTTTCCTTTCCCTTTTCCCTTCATTTCTCCATCTATTTCCTAGTTGGACTTTCCATCCCTCTGTCATATATCAATCTGAATTCTTTAACCATTTCAGAGCCGGGGCTCTAATTTGCAGCATGATTTTGTGCACAGTAATAACTGGCATTGGATAGGTTTCTCAAGAAGGGGAGATAATATAATTCTTCCTCTTCCTGCCTTTCAACTCCTGCATGGGCTGTATTGGATCCATGTTAGGTTTCACTCTTACATAATTTCCCATTAACATTGCAAAAAAAGCAGTATTCTCCCCAAATTGACTGAAATGTGCAGTATAGCTAGGAGCATCCTCAGCAGGAAACAGACAGTGACTGTCCCTGGTGTATCCCACTGCTACTGATGAGGACAGATTCAGCCCTGTTCAGACATTAAGTGATGCTATTGAAAGCATACCAGCGTCTCTGCAGGGACCTATTTCAGAAAGTTAGGCATTCGCTGTAAAATTATGTGTGTGTGCGTGTGTGTTTGTGTAGATGTCTTACTGAGAATAAACTCTCTGGATTCTGGCAGAAGGCTAAGGCCATGGCAGATCGATGTGGAAAGCAAGTAGGTGCTAGGGATGCCATAATCCAGAGGGGCTTGCTAGTATATTGTGCACCCAGATGTGCAGAGCCGGTGGTTTGCGGGTGCTGGTTTTCTTTGAGCCGTAATAGCTGTGAGCTGTGCTAAGCAATGCAGACTGTGCACTATACCAAGGTAAAATCATGGAGCTTGTGCTGAGATTTAGCTGGAATAGGGCTGCATGACACTTAACAGGGCTTATCTATGGCAGCGTTTCAGGTTGTAGCAGGGGCCCACTTATGGATCAATGCAGACGCAGATGCAAAGATCTCTGGACTGTCCCCATTTATTTCATATTGGTTCATGCTGCAGCACAGTCTTGGAGCATGGAATTAATTTTGGAGGAAAACAAACAAGAAGATAAGCTCCAGGAGTGCACCTGATACACTCCAGCTGCTAATAGGTGTTCAGTCCTGGGGGGCAGGCTAGAGTTCATCTTGAGTAAAACCCCAAAGAGCATAAAGCGTGCGTGTCAGGTCCTCAGCACTGACTGTTCTACCCTGCACATCCACTCCTGTTGGGTGGCACTACTTGCCCAGGTAGACGTAGCACAGGTTACTATCCACAGCTAAAAAAAATAAAAAAAATCAGATGCCCGGGGAGAAAATAGAAATTTAAAGCTGTGTCTTCCTACTACCCATGCTCTTCACCTTTCTTAACAGAAACAGATACCATTTGTTGTGTTTTACCCGGCCCCACTGAACTTAACAATAGTGAATAGTTCAGTGTTTTCTCCCTAAATGCAATAAGGACACCATATTTGTGATCCTTGAAGACCAGCCTAATCATCAATAGTCGGCTGAGATGGGCTGCCTTAAGCACTTGTCTGGAGGTAGATTGTGAAGCAGCCAAAGTTAGATTTTGTGAAGAGCATTTCTAAGGAAGTATTCCCATTTTGGAAGACTACCCAGTTCTTCTGTATTTTTCTGTATTCCCAGTACTTCTTTAGGAATTGTCCCCTTTACTTCTGCCCTCTGCAGACTGTGCCGAGTGCCAGCCTGCAGCCTAAAACAGGTCATCCAATACACGATTTCCTGCTATGGCGCTGTACTTTTTGCTGTCCAAGCAGGAGCTCATGGGGTTGTGACTACCTTAGCACTAAATACCAGCTATCAGTTGACTTTCTGTGGCAGAGAGAGAAGCTGATTGAACAACTGCTTACAATTTCTATGTTTTGTATTTCTTGAAATGAATTGTTAACGTACTGAATGTTTGCCATAATTTCTGTTTCTCAAAATCTCCATGCTTGTCATCAAAAATTGTCAGATCTTCATGGAGAGGGAGCTTCTAGTAATGGGGAGACTGGAGTAACTCACTCTTGAAAATCAGCTAGTAAATCCTGGGAAAGGGAAACTCTTACCTCATGCAATAAGAAATACAACAATTGATCAGACATTCCTGATCATTTTGAACATGATTAAAGCAGTGGTATGTGTGCTATAGATAAAGTGATATCTTCCAATAAAATGGCAAATTTCATTAATTTTGTCATTCCAGGAATATAAACAGAAAAAGCGATTTTGGATTTAAGTTCCCAAACATCAGTGATGATCTCTGGACCTTTCTCAGTTTTCTTTGGGTCTCAATAGCATGTATTTTACCTCTGAAGATAAAATGAGGTCAGACTTTGCTTTCTGTGAAGGTAAAATTATGCAGAAGATGGAAATACTCTTAATATTCTTAATATGCACCTTTTCCCTTGACTGTCAGGAGTCAAAGAATTTAAACATTTCAGAAAATAGTATATTATAATGGAAATTTTTATAATGAACGTCAGTGGACCTGAGAAGCCAATATATTGCAACTTTAAGAAGCCTTTCAACAAATGGTCCAGTTGTCAATGTATAATGTATTCATTTAAATCGTAATCACTGTCAAAGACTTTCTCTCCTTTTCAATTAAATGTATTCAGAGTATTATGAGTTTCTTCTGAGAGAGTTCTGTAGAGGTTGATGGGGCTCCAATTTTAATTGTATATTTAAAATTTTATATTTTCTTTTTCAATAATCTCCTGGAACCTTCAGTATCATCTTTATTTATTAAAAAATCAAGCTCTCCAACATATTTTCCAACTCTAAAGACAAATCCACCTACAAATGATAAAAAATATCTGGCCCACTCCAAGTACATTAACAGGTACAAGTGCTCTCACTTAGCAATTGCTGTTTGAGTAAAACTTTCCATAGGTCCCCCCTTTACAGAAAAAGCAGGGAAAGAAGTGTGAATGACCACAGTCTGAAAAAAGATGGGTTTGCACACATACAGGTAATTCCCTTTGACAGTAGTTGTCTTAGGCTCAATTTTAGAAATTTACTGTGGAGCCTAGCATCTTCTAGTGACTTCAGGTGGAGCTGTGGACAGGCCCATTGAAACATTAAATAGCTTAATCCAAAAGTTGTGGGTTTAGGTGGATGGATATCCAGTGAATGTTTGTTGGAAGATCCTTCAAGTCTTATTACCCAGGACAAATATCAGTTGTGCTTATTTCGCCTTTTTTTCCATAAAACACCCTCATGACATTCTGCATGAATGGTGCATCCACCTGGTCGCTCTAAACCTAGATGCATTTGTTGATGATTATAATCCTGTCCTGTGCCAACTTTATCCCATTTAATCTTGTACTCCAATTTCATCCTACTATAGAAATCAGTTTAACTCTTGCTGAAACTCATAGGAAAAGGCAGAGAGATTATATAAACCAGAAATAATGTCCCACTGGGACATAAAGAGTGTCTTTCTTACAACTCGCTAAAGATACTCCTCCTGAACACTGAAATTGTGCCCATGTTTCCTTCTACAGAAACACTGTATCTGTGGCAGCTGCCCATTTCCAGACTTGCTCCTCTTCCATTTTCTCCTCATGCTCCCATCACATGCACGCTGTTTGTCCTGGCCTTTTTCTATCAGTCATCTGTGTCATTCCTTCTTCTGGAGAAGAAACAGCTCTGAGATTTAAAATGCAAAGCCAACTCAGAAATCTCCTTTGAAATATCTGCTTTAGCAGGTTCAGAAGGGAAATTCCCAACATGAAGTGTCGCTTAGACATCAGACTCATTTCACCTGCATGGCCGGGGGTTCTGCTGTTTGGATGGGATCAAGTAGAACCAGACACGTGGAGTAGAGAGATAATCATGGCCCCCAGACAACCTTTTTCTATCTTCAGTCTATTGCATTTTTTCTTTGACTCTGCCTCTCCTGGAGTTGCATTTGCAACCTGATTTTTTGTCATCTTAACTTTTCCTCTGCTCTAGCAATTCTAAAGCTTGAGTAGCTGAAGGTGAGAATGGTGACCTAGGATGCTGCAAATGACTCCCTAACACTTTCTTCTTACCTGTCTCTGAAGGCATTCCAGTCTTCTTCTCTTGCATAGTCTTCATGGATATGGCACAAGGACCTAGACAGTCTTATCTTCAACCTGTTAAACCATTGCTGTTGGGGTTGAGACATACTAGAAAAGACTGTGTTTTGGTCCCAGCTGCACTGTGGTCACAGGTTTACCAAATCATTTAAGCTCATTACATCCCAGTTTCCCCATGTGTTCAAGGGGAGGTTTACAACTGTTGGAGAGGCATGTTTTGAGGTGCAAGTCACAGAATAAATAGGCGTTATTATGGTCTGGGTCTTCATTTCCCCTCCCCATCCTGCTCTGTACTAGGAGAGCTTTGCTCTTTTGCATAGGAAGTTGATCTGTATCTAGAATGACTCTTCCTCAGTTTGAGCCTTGGTACCCTCGATAACAGAGACCAAATTTTAGTGTGAGAGTCCTGCTCTGTATGAAGAAAGGTATATGCATATAAAATGCATAAAAGTGCACTTGTTTTTTATATGAACCCGTATATGCATGTACATACACAAACAGAAGCCACCCAAACTACGGAACTGCATTGCTGAAGACATTCCTCAATTGGTATGAAGGATGAGAACATTGTCCATGTTCCTGTAGCACCCAAAAAGGTCAATATGACTTAAGTAGGACAATTTTGGCTCTTCCATTAGGAACCACAACAACTCTGGTCTCAGTGGATCTGCACAAGACACTGTCATTATCCCCGGATCATTGACACGATAGACCAAAACAGCTCCAGTCTATCGTGTCAATGTGCACTTAGGGAGTCCTTAATCCATGGATCATTGGCATACGATGCTGTAAAATCTCTGTAGGAGATGTTATGGTGTAGCGAGTCAATGCACACTTAGGGACTCCTCCATTTGTGAATCATTTACAGTGCATCGTGCCAATTTATACTCAGGGAGCCTTTAATCTGCAGGTTGGTGCATTTAGAGTAGCCCTGTATACTGGAAGTACTTGTAGACTAACTGTTGTAGTGTAAACATGAAGTTCACTTTCTTAAATAAATTTCAGTTTGCTCAAAAAGGAGCTCCTGAAGGCATATGAATTCCAGTGGCACAATGATGTATCATGCCATGAAAATTTGTAGCTTGCTGGGGTTCTAGGGAATCTTTCAAAATCTCATTGTAAGAACAAAGGCCAAAAAAGCTGCTGCTGAAACCTGTGTGGTTTTGACCCTCCTGTAAGTTTTTAAAAAATGCTTGAACCAGTCTTTTTAACATGCTGCTTACAAAATAAATTAATCCCATGGGCCTTCTGTGCTAAAGGATCATTGATCATTTTCATAAGAGCACAGAAAGTATTCTTTTCTGCAAATAATGAATGCGTTGCTGATCCAAAAATGAGACTATTGAGGCAGCTAAATATTTACCAGGGTGATGAATTTTTTTAAGTGGCCTTGAATTTCACAATGCACATTTGACAACCTGCAGATGCCTAGCTACCTAGTGACATCTGCCCATCAAGCCTAAAAGCTATCACTCGCTCCTTGCAGGGTTGTAACCACAAGTGGGTCCAGTTACTGAAAGCAGAGAAAAGACAGCCCTCCTTTTAAGTATCCATCCCCCAAGTCTTCATCCTGGTATAAATCACTGTCATTCCATTGACTTCAGTGGGTTTATGCCAATTAACACCAGCTGACAGCTTAGCCCCATATTTAGTAAAAGCTAGTTTCCAAGGCTAATGGGGTTGATTCAGACCTTTTGCTTACGAGGCAGCTTTGCCACAGTGAATTTTTTTTTTTCCAAAAATGGACTTAAAAATTACCAAAGGCCAGTTCCGATTGCCTTGTTATTTATGATCCTGTGGTTTCTTTTATGAGGACGAGGTATGTCTGCGATGCTTTTGCCAACACCCCCTCGACACTGGTAGACATGAGGGCTGAGTACCACTTGGCTGCTGCCTCCCTCCCAGCTGCATCCACAATTTGCATCGTGCTCTGCTGTTCCTCAGCAAAAGGGCACAGTAGGAATGCAAAATATGAATGTGCAATTTTCATCTCCACCTTACTTAGAAAATCTGCCTAAATTTGAAGCCTTTCTCTTCTGTTTGACCACAACAAAATGCCCCAGACGTTCAACCTGGGATTAACGTAGTGCCTTGGGGAGCTCTCCCTGCAAATTCGGCAGGACCGCTGCTGCAGCCTCGCTGCAGGCAGGGCCGTGGCACGACCATCCAGGGTGCTTGCCACTCATCAGCAGTCAGCCCATGACAGCCCGTGTGTGCAGGCAGTGCGGGTGCGCGCCGGCCAGGCTGGGCGCGCAGGCAGCGGCGCGCAGGCAGCCGCAGCTGCCTGTTCCCTGACTTGGAAACAAAAGCGCTTGACAGGGGCAAGAGTGCAAGCACAGTCGGAGCCGGGGAGCCAGCGAAGCAGTAATCCAGGGAGTCAGTAGATCAGCTGTGGGGATGGGGGGAGAGCGGGGGGCGGAGGGCGGCAGCGAGGAGGGGGGAGAGCTGGCAGGTCTATTTGAATATCAGGCTCTGCCACACTCGGGGCTCTGCTGACAACTTCATTACCTCCACATATAAAAATGACTGCAGGGTAATGCAAATGGCTTTTGCGTCGTACACTCGCCTGCGTTCTGCGTGCCGGCTGCAGGCCGAGGAGACCTGGCGATGGAGCCCGGAGGCAGACGAGCTTTTGTCCAATTTAATAGGATATCTCTTCAAGGCATAATCCTCCCCTCCCACTCCCCATACATTATGGAGTCCGGTGACCTGGCTCTTCAGGCATGGGGGGGGGGGGGGGCTGTCTCTGGCTTGATCTCATCTGTCAATCACAGGAGAAAGAAAGCTGGGGGAGAAGGAGGGAGGGATGCCTATCTATCTATAAGAAATTTCTAATGAATGTTAAGCAAATTTCCTACAGCCTGACACGGTGATCTAATTAATATTATAGAAATGTCGACGGAATATCATTCTGCAGATAGGATTTATCACCTTGAACTGCTGCATAACTGATGGTGAAGGAATGGGCACCCCCGTCCCCCCTGATGCTGATTAAATTAGACATAAGCATCAATATGTTACTTATTGGAGACTAGAATTTCATGCTATTACTCTTCAGTTAATCAGAGAACTGTATCTTTTTTTAAAAGATATCAGACTCCCAGTTCTGCTTGTCTGATAAAACAGATGAAGGGTTTGACTATATGACACTCACTGTGTGGGGGAAAAATTAAAAAGGAAATCCTACCTAAAGCAGGCTGAAAGGTCCTGCAACGACCTTGGGAAAGCTCATCGTGAGTGCACCCGACCCAAAATGCAGGGTGGCGTTGATTCCGCTGCAAAGGAGCAGCCAAGTAATATTATTTCCCCTTTATTGAGCATAAAAAGATTGGTGAGGATGAGGCCTGCCATTCGTTTGCCCAAGATGCTTGGAGACAAGTCTCCTCCTGCTCTACAAGATGCACCCAAGCCTTATTCCCTTGAGCAAGGGACTGAAGAGTGCCTGAGAGCACTGGGCTGTGGCACGGGTCTCCTGCCTCTTGCCCGAACCAGCCACAACCCACTGAAGGCTGGCATTTACCTACCAAAACCTGGAATTACAGAGTTAGCCTTAAGCTCTTCTTGTGAAGAGTTTCACCCTAATTATTCATTATTAGGGGACTCTTGTGTGTGAGTAGCAAATTCCTCTTTCCACAGTAGTACGTAACACCTCAAGTTGGTTGTTTTTTTTCCCTAGAATTCCCTTTGTTCAGCCTTCATCATCCTTCCTCAAAGGATGTGCGCAGAAAACAGTTCCTCTCGGAGAAGCTTTGTTCCATGCTGAATGATCAGAGCACCTCAGCACCGGAACAACACCAATGATGATAGGAGTGGTTGAAATAACTGACTTTTCCTTTATGTGTTTAATGCCTAGCAGGAATGATTATACAAAAAAAAAAAAAAGGGTGAGGGGTGCTAGCTGTCATTATATTTTGCGATGACATGGCTGTGAAAGAAGGTAGAGCTGTTCAAGAATGTGTAGCTAGGTAAAATGGGATGAGTCAAAGCATAGGAAAATTGTGACAGAATATCAGGAAACATTTCCTCACAGTGAGGCCTTCAATTGTGTAATGGTCACCCCAGGGAAGTGATAGAAGTCTTGGCACTTGAGTAATTTAAAATTAGAGTGGGTAAAGCACAGGGGAATATCCTGTTGGGAGCAATCCTGTATTGATAGTTGAATAGGCAGAGTCACCTAATTGGTCTTTTCAGGCAGAAGTGGGAGTCTGTGATGACTGATCTGTCCCTTAGGCATTAGGTTGCGGAATGACCATTTTGCATCACTAAATGCCTGTTCCCGATTTTCTGGTTGGGCAGTTTAATGCATTTCTAAGCTTGACTAGCAGAGATGAATATTGTTGCATCCTATATGGGGCATAAAAATGTTAAGCTTGAAAGAAGCTCTTACGGCAGATAAGAGGATTTGTGATTCTGATCCAAAACGTTGTGATTAAAATCTAACAGTGTGATGCAAAATTTAATGAATGGCTGTCATCATCCTTTTTGCTCAGGGTTCGATTTCACAATCCGTTTAATTTTCCACCGCTACCAGCAGCAGCAACAATGCCAGCAACCTCTGCCTTCCCATCATCTCCCTTGTGCCAGCACTAGCGACTGTGGGGCTGCATGGTCAGCTAGATCTCTAAGAATGAAAAGTTACCCTGCGACACCCCCCAAAGACTAGTGCTCAGCCAAATCAGCTCTCAAAGCAGCTGCCCGCCGAGCTGCGTGGATGCTGAGGCCAGCAGAAGTGAGGGATACAGATACACAGCTTCATGTTGGGGGCTTTCAGTGACAGCCCAGACTTAGGTCAGCTTCTGCCGATCAGCAAATCCAGTCCTCCTTATTTTAACGTTTTGAAAAAATATGGCAGAGCCAGCATAAGCACTTTGCTGTGGTCGTGTGGTCAATCTCCAAGAGCTTTAGCTACCTTAGGGTCGTCGCGTGATGACCTCCCCGCTAAACTCCCCCGTGGAAGTCAGATCCAGCACAGATGCATAGCTTGGGATTCAGCTCATGTCATTTAGCAGCCTAAAAGTTCGGCTTCCAGCCTGAGCTTTCTGCAGCCCAAGAAGAGAACGGGTGTCTCCAGAGGGTGATTCACCTCCTGTATCTTAGGCTTAGCCTCAAGCACCAGTTTCAGGCTGGGATGAATCTCAATGGCTGTGGAGGGAGCCCAGATGACTAATTCAGAATAGATATCTAATTTTCGACAGCGAAAGTGAGCTGGGGTGAATGCCTATCCTTGGATGTAGAGAATTAGCCCATGAAGTGCTCGTGCTAATGATAAGCTTCAAAATGATATTGAAATATTGTTTTAAATATACATTTAGCAATCAAATCTTCTTTCGGAGAGGGAGCTCTGAAATCGATCCTTTCGGGATTGAGAAATGTTCTTTGTGGTCCCACAACGACAGTTCTCTGTCTCAAACAGGTGTTTCATCTCTCTCACACATTTTTCTCAGACCCCAAGAGGCATAAACTCGCAGATTAATTTTGTTTTGTTTTTTTTATTAACTAGAACCATTTTTTCCTTAATCTGCAAAAAGCAGAAACAACTTGATGACAAGCGAAGGGGTGGTAAGAGTGACATGGGCCATAGCCCCGCTGTTAAAGCCAATTAGTTTGGCTCGTATACCCCTGGGTCCAGGCACAGCCACGCAGCTCCTCGCCCAGGTCACCCGCCCTTGGCAATACATTAAGGTTTGTGATTGTGTGGACCAAATCACCCATGGCCCAAGAAATACTCAAATGCACCACTCCACTCAAAATAGATGGTATCATGCTGGTTACACCTGGCTACAAACTAGGACCTCTAAGTGATGAGCTTTTATGCTACATATATATTATAGGAAGACAGACATCGTGCGAAGACTGTGGCTGTGTGACTGATGCTAACACAGGAGATGGTACACAGCGCGAGCACAAGCAAACGCACACTGTATCACCCACCATTTTGTACTGGCTGTGTCCTACCCCCCTGACAAATGTGCGGTCACATTTGCTTTTGTATATATTCATCACCTTCAGTCCTAAAATACCAGGAGATAAATACAGTGCAGTTCTTCCCTTTTAAATCTGTGGGAACTCCTGTGTCCTAAGGAAAACAAGACATGGGGTATAATATTGGCTTTAAACTACATAAAGCTGCAGAAAACCTCCACTTTGATAGCTGTCTGTTTGCAGCGTGATGATAAAGTGCACCTTCCCGGCACAACTTAAAGACTGCTCTTATTACAGATTTAAAGCAGAGATGAGGAAAATGTATAGCAATTTACTAACATTCTTAAATGATGAAATACAGTAAGAGAGGAATGATAACTTTCCTTTTCAGCAACTGCTCTAACCTACACTAATGAGTAGACTGTTAGGGATTTTCTTCACTTAGCATTTCTCATTATTAATAAATTTTGCACTGACAACTATAAAGTGAACACTTTGGATTTATGCACCTAACCTAATTACATATGCTGCATGTACGCATTTCATTATTTACTTGACAGATTCATTCCTTGATACCATAAATAATTAAAGAAGGATCAAATATTAACAATCAGATACATGTTAATTCTCCTCAAATCTGGGGAAACAAACACATTTTATTTTCTGTTCAATAAAAATGGAATAAAATGCTTTCATTAGAAGGATTTAAAAAATAGGTAAAGTTCCTGAGTGTCATTTTTATTTTGCATAGAGTGAAAATTAAAATGTCCAGCTGCTCTCTAGTCCCTTTACAGGAATGCATATAGCAATTTTAGTAAGTATAAAAGGTTAGTAATTCCTTTTTGACAGTTTCTAAATGAAACATTTTGGTTTAGTGTTTGTCAGGCAATCTCAGAGGGAGGTGACTTCAAATGTAAAGTCTGATCCTGCCCCCATGGATGTCAACAACAAATTCATACTGACTTCAGGTAGGACAGCATCCATCCCATTATTTCCTATACATTAGCGTTCATTTTTTCTAACCTAAAAACCCAAACTCACCCCCTCCCACCAAGAACTATCAGCTGAGCAAGGGTCTGATCCTGCTCACCAGTGAGTGCTGGCAGTGCCCGGGGTAGCCAAGAGCCCTGCATGCGCAGCACCTCCGGGGTTCAGCCCTGCTGTGAATAGAAGGTGAAATTCTGCTCCTGCCCCTTTCTGCCGCTGCGTTACATCCCCTCTGCAAGCATCCTACTCCGGTTTTGGTGGGGTTTTCTGCAGAAGGTGTAGCACAGCAGGATCCAGGCAAGGCAACGCTCCCTGGCCCAGGAGCCTGCCAGGTCCCTGTGGCCCCTCCAGCGCCGGCAGTGGCCGGGGGGCGAGAGCTGCCCGCCAGCCCCGGGAGCCGCTCGGGGCTCCAGAGTTAGGTCTCTTCTCAGAAGAGTGACTGCTTAAGCTTTGAGTTATAATTAAATCTTCAGGTGAATTATTTGTGACGGAAAGCTGCTCCCAGTCACAAACTCGTACGAGCTGTCTTGCCTGCTGTGCAATTTAAATTGATGTTTAAATATTTTTATACACATTATTCAATATCTCCATTTGATCAAAAATATTCTCCAATTTGAACAAATTTACTTTTGGATATCACATCCCACAATTTTATCATTTTAAAGGTGTTAAAAATTCATAGATTGCCACATTATTCATCATGCAAGATTAATGCCAGCCTGACAGGTTTTGCAAAGATCTGTTGTTTTTTTTTTTTTTTTCTAAGTGCATATACCATATCTGTATAAGATGTACCTTGGTTGTTGAATATTGATTATTCACATCTCCTTTCTTATTTCTGATGCTAAAGAGAGAATATTAGGGTGCGATTGTCAGGGTTAGTGTCTCTCTGACCTACACATGTACTATTAATAATTTATGAGTTGATTTGAAATAGATCTCTGTGAAATGAGCTGGCAATAAGCAGGGCTGTCTAAGATGACAAAGATTCAGAACAGAGCAACTCATGTACATCAGCTTCCTGGTTTCAATCTGAAAACAAAATGAAACAAAAACTTAATATGCCTTATGCGGTTGTTAGGGATTTATTATTGGAATACACCAAGCAATATCACTGCTCCATATTAAAAGTTATGTCTGGGTGATGCAACTGATATATTAGTCAAACCTTCTAAAGTATTACACTTATTTAACTATATAAAAAAATATATATAAAATGCATGAATGAGCAATAAAAGGTATGGCAATCTGTTGGTCAACTCTGCAGTTGTTTGATGAGCATCTGCTTGCAAATACAGAGCCAGCTCACAGACTCCTAATTCCATTTAAGAGTCGTCTCCCTCAACGCAAAGAAGATAAAAATAACAAAGGTCAAGATCTGCAAAGGCAGCTGCTGAATTGGCTTGAGGTTGCCAAACACCTAATGGGAGCTCCTCAACAACTAGCATCATGGTTTTTTTGCTTTAAAAGCCTTCTTCCTTTACGCTTTACCTCTTCACTTAGAAAGCAGCCCTGTTTATGTCCACAGACTTACTGAGGATGCCCAGATCGCATTTAAGGGGCGTCCTCAGGAGCAGACCTGGAAAAGACAGCCTGTCTCCCGACCGCTGACACCAGGCACGCCCCGACAAGGTGCCTCCGGCAGGTCCGCACCCCGTCAGAGCCGCTCGGTGGAGAGGAAGGGTCTCCCCTGGCAAAGGTGGTGGGAGCACTGAGTGCCCTGCCGGAGCAGGGCAGGGGTGGCCACTGTCCGGGACCACCCAGTGCAGGCTTAGGTGCAACGGCAGCGAGACACAGCTAAGAAACCACAACAGGGATGTCCATCGCGTTTCAAAGTGCACTCTAGTAATTTCGTAGTAACACCGACTCTCTGCCAGCTCGCCCAGGAGAAACACATCTAGTAAACTGCGGGCCTCATCACCTAGCATTGGGATTCTCTGCATCTACCTTCTCCTTTTCTTGGCTGCTGGGCTGAACATGTTTGTTGCTCACTGACAAGGTGCACTTCTGGCTTCCTTGTCAGATGCACTGCTGTGATCCTGAGCCCTTAACCTGAATAGAAATATGGCACATAAGGATTTTTTTTTAAAATGTGATGCGATACTACAACAAATGGGGAAAGTAAAAGTCTAGCTGACCTTACCAGGAAGGAGACTGTCCCTTAAACCACAAACACCTAACAGGCACAGGGAAACTAGTTAATATCTCGTTACAAATCTGAAATAAAGATGTTCAACCAAGGAAATTGCATTGAGCAGCACAGAACAGTGTGTCAGAGTCACGGGGGTGCTGCGGTGACACAGAGACAATGAAATGGGACGACACCAGCTCTTCTCGGTGGGAGGGTTTTCTCCTTCTGTCTCCTGGGAGTTTTGCTGCGCATCCTTTGTAGGAAACCTTTACACCAAAAGTGGCAGCAAGCCCTTTGGAAGTCTTATTAATATTCTTCCTTGGTGCTGTAAAGTATGCTGTAGACAGGAGATGACAGCTGCCTTACCGTGAGCAGGGGAAGAGCAGGGGGCTAACACCAGTGACTGACATACTCCGGTAAAACTGCATCGCTGGCATCTTGGAACAAAAATGAATCAGGAGGGAGAATCGACTCGTAATCCCAAGCCCCACCAGCAGCCGAAGCGGTTATTTATTATTTGCGGTACGGAGCACCGAACGCGTGCTTCCCAGACAAATCGGAGGGCAAGGTCCTTGCCCTGAAGAACATACAATTTACGCAGCCGACCCTGCGAGATGCTGTGGGCCCTCCCGGGAAGAGCGGAGCAATTTCATCTTCAGGATCATTTTGGCGCATCTCGGGAGGTCTCGCCTCTCTTGCTAACACAAATGGTTCTTCTGACCCCGGGGGATGACTCCTGTAAGTGAGGATGGTTTGGTTGTTAATCTGTGACTCGGGAAAAGTAAAATCCTTTATTCGCCTGTAGAATTTCTGCATGTGCACAGTATTACTACCTGCCTAACCGAGAGGGGAGCTTGAACTCCTCAGATCTATCAGGTGAGCTGCAAAGCATCATGTATTTAAGTGGCAGAATTTGGCAGGCGTCTCTCAGTGAACCCCAAAGCACCGTTCCTGGGGGGAAAGCTGGGCAGGGCAAAACCACATCAAAGTGGTGCAAATGGGATGAGCAGGTGACCCTCCCGCTGGTGACACCCCTGACACCACCCACAGCCAAAGCGGTCCCCCTCGGTTGTGGCAGGAGAGCTTGAGCCAGGGGTCCCTCCTTGCCCTCCCTGCTATGGCAGGCAGAGAAATGGAGAACTGCCAGAGGATGCTTCTCTAGGAACTGCATTTCACTTTATAAAGCCAAATCTTTGAGGTCTCTTTCCCGAGTTATTCCCACATGGGAATTAGTGCACTGCCTTCAAAGAAATTTCAGGGGGTGCTGATGGTAATGGTCAGAATGAGTGCAAGCACATTACCACCGCTGCCATGAACTGACTCCCCAAATAATTTTTCACTATATTTAACATTCAGGTCTATACTTGTGTTTCACCCAGGAAAATCCCAAATACTCAGTTCCCAGACCAGAAAAATCCTTTGTGGACCCCCAAGCCCTGAAGTAGCCCAGAATACTCCGCTCCTTACAGGATGCAACACATCAGCGCACATCCAGCTCATCAATCTAATGCATCAATGAGTTTGCCATCTTCAGAAGGAAACGTAAGCCTCATCTTTTTACAATGGCTCCAACATCATCCAGGAACAAGGAGGGACAAACTAAACCAAGGAATTTCCTAACGGCTCTCTTCTGTGGGAAAAAGGAAAGATAACATTGTACTGGCTTCTGGAAAGGACAAGATCTCTCTTATTTACAGGCAGTGGCTGGCGCTGATAAATGCGTTGTAGGAAGCCATTGTGATTAGCAAGAAACAGGGCGGGAGGGAAGAGCTAGTAAAGCTCCAGGCACGGCACAATGCTCTGTCCTTGGCACAGTCTTCATCTCCTGCTCAGAAGTCATCTTCGCTTTGTACAAACAATGCAGAATCAGGATAAGCTTGCAGACCCTGCTGGGGAAGTGTCTCAGTCACCAGCCCGAGAAAAAGACCTGGTCAGAAAGCAAAATATGAACCTTAAAAGATTCTGCTTGGGTTTAATTAAATGGGTTGTCGCAATCTAGAAAATTATATTTAACTATAATGCTTGTATTTGAAGGCAATTTTTGAGACTTGTTTCTGGGGTAGTATGGAAGGCCAGATCACACATCCCATCAGCAAAATAAATCCACGTGGTGTGAGGAGGTCTGCTGGAATCGGCTGAACAGGCAACATAACTTTGATACGGGAAGTTTAAAGCCCAGGTTTGCAGTGCTCATTCACACAAACGGTCTTTACTCATGCTAGCAGTCCCAAATTATTTTAATAAGTGCTGTCATGGATGGGTGAGTAAAGACTGAAAGATCCGGCCAAAATCAATCTTTCCTATAGTTTTTAGTCAACATCAGCCCTGCTTCCTTCAGTCCAGTTCCAATGATAATACCACTTGATATCAACAAGACCGCGGCACTTCTGCAAGTGTCCCTCAGAGAAAATCCTGTCAGTGCTGCTTATTTAACCAATACAAACAAGGTACCCTAATTGCCTCTCTCTTCTAACCTCTGCTTTTTTAATTAGCGAGAGGAGTGAGTAACCCCCTTTTTCCAAATTAGACATAAATCTCTGTTCTGAATGCTGCAACCCGAAGGATAATTAGCCCAAAATTTTTAGATGCAACAGATGCCGGAGGGAGTTTGGTTTCCAAGCACCAGAGTGCACAGCTCTTGGAAGCAAAAATCAAATCCCTTTCAGGTGTTTCAAGTTAAACATAAAAAACTAGGGCCTCTCTGCTGCTGCTCACAAACAATTTGTGCCGATAGCTGGGGTGAGATTTTTTGCAAGGAACGTGGCTCTTTGTCTCTCCCAGCAGGTAAAGCAGTGGAGCCCAGGAGCGAGCGGGAGGATCCTTGTTCCTCCCTTACCTGCAACAGACGACCCATACATCCCTGTGCATCGCATCTCTGTTCCTCAGTTTCCCCAGCTGTAAAATAGTAGATCCTGTTTATTGCAAGGCTGACTTAATCCCTCATTGCAAAAGGCTTTGAGACTCCAGACAGGAAAGATTTATCATAAACACAGATGAATTATTAACTTCCTATATCCAGCCAGTGATGTGCTCACTCTGGTGCCAAGGGGGAGCTTTGACTTCCCCAAAAAATTCAAACCGTCCAGGAGCCAAACTTGCCTTAAGACACTTCATTTTTTGTGCAGCTGGGTTGGCAACATTTTGATGGATAGACAGTCATATCCCACCTCCTCTCCCAATGTCTTAGATCGTTAGAAGTAGCAAGAGTTGTGGGTCTTTTATAGAGTGGAAAATAGCAATAAAAGAGAAGATTCATATAAACAGCACTTACAAGGCCTTTTTTGCCACATAATAAGACGCCAACCTATTACTATATACAGGTTCCAACACAGTTATTTCTTGGGGCTAAGTACTACTGTCCCAAGGTGGACATTCATAGGGTTACTTTTCTATCATAGGACCGGGTCTCCCAAAGCTCTCACATGTTGGGGGGAGTGATGGGCTCCTTCAGGGGATGAGTCAGAGCAACTAAATTTCGTTAGGAACCAGCCTCCCTAGGCTGAAGTTAGCCTTTGAGAAATACTCTCCCCAACCTCAGGTACCTCAGTCTCATAATTCAAAACACAGAGCCTTCAAATGAACATCGGAAGTAAAAAACGGTGTGCGGACACAAACGGGAACACCAACTGGACTTTGTGGGTGAACTCCTGTCGCACACTGAGGTCTCTAATTAAAGCCCAATTTCATGGTGCTTTAATTAGACCAAGTGCAGACCAAGTCATTTGTTACTACCTGATGGTTGTTGCCTTTGAGGAACATAAGAACTGGATCAGACCAGCGGTCCCTGTGACTCTGAATCTGCTGTCGGACAGGGGCTTCCAGCGAACACCAGGAGAAGACCGCAGGGGCAAGACAGGCGTAGGGTGGTGCCTCCCTGGGATACCTGCCCAGCTCTCAGCCTCACACTGGCTTCACAGGGATAAAAACACAAGCCCAAAATTTGGCAAAAACCCCAAGAAATAGTCGTGTATCCAGAAAAACACAACTCATGGAGTGAGCTGCTAAAATATCTCAGGGGATCCAGGCCCAAGTGAAGGATGTCCTGAAGAACTCGGGGCTCTGTTTTCAAGTGTATAACACCCTCACCTGACCCAGGCTTTTAAGAGAGCTTGGCCACCTATGGCTGCTGGCTGCCTTTTCCTTGCAGAAACCCTTTTAAGAATGTGTTGCTTATATAGGAAATAAAATAAAATCAAGATTCCTGACACTCAGCTCAGAGGTGCGACTTCTGAAAAATCACAAGTGCTCCTTTTCTGAAGCACAAGGAGATACTGTTCTTTTAAAACTGTTCTAATTACCTGTGTAAATAACATGAAATAAGAACCTATGAGAGGTCTTAGAAACTGGAAATATATGGCATTTTGAGAGCACAAACATACAAAAAAGAAAGGATAGATTTTGTAGTCCACTTTATCAACGCTATTATTGATCTTCGGCATGCATTGAAGACTCAGGACTTAACATAAACATAAGTACACCGAAAACTTCTAGAATACTAGGAAATAAATCCCAAACTTCATCTCCTACCTATTGTCTTTCAGAAACAAAAATACATTTTCACTGTGTTTGAAAATTACTGTTTGAAAATGTTCTCTACTTCAAAGCAGACATTTTTCTGTTTTCAGGAAAAAAATTAACTATAGCACATTCTAAAAGGCCACCTATTGGTTCAAACAAGAATGTCATTTTTAATCTGAGTTCCATTCGGAAGACAGAATTTTTTCACCTCCAGTATAAGCAGCACAAAGTTTTTTCCATCTGCTTCAATTGAATCAGTGCTTGATATTTCTTAACCACTTCTACTCTGAAATTTGCATTCAGGATTTGCACATAAATTAAAACAGGCCTTCTGTATTGTTATCTGCAGCAAAGATATTTTTGTTCAGAAGGTTTAGCTGTGGCTTCTTTCTGTATTTGGTTTTCTATATCATGTTTTTGCTTTGCTTTCTGATTAACCATCAAATAAAAATAAGAATCTGGCAAAACGCCCATCTCGGCTGATGACTGTTTTCTTACCTACAAGCAAAAAACCAACCCCAACTAGTAAATGCTAGTAAATACTAGTAGTAAATACTAACTTTAAATTTGGGAGCACCCAAAATCATGGGTGTCACAGGAAAGTTCTACCACTCAGGCATATTTTAAATATATCCCTGGGAAGGAATCAGAGAAAGTGCAAATACTTATAATTACAATATCCATTTAAACTTAAAAGGTTTTGGTTTGTTGTTTGAAATAATTCTAAGCTCGGGCATATGCTGGCACATTTAACATGGAAATTAGCTGTGCCTGATCAACATTTTAACAAGAGGAACATTTGAGCAAAACCTATAGCTGCAGTAGTACCCGAGCGGTTTGCCACTCCTGATCATTAAAAAAAGCAAAGACAGACTCAGTGAGACAATGGCTGAGTTGGGTCTGTGTACCACCATAAAAGAGAAATTATTCCCTACCTTTGGGGGAAATCTGAGCTAGTTGACATGTGTGAAGATTTTTTAATTTATCAGGAGGCAGTAAGACAAAAGATATTCTTTGAAGGAGCACAATCAAATTGTAATCTATTAGTCTGGGTTGGTTTTTTTTTTGTTTTAAATCAAGTAGATTAAAGCTATGATCCAGATTATTAGCTGACAACTATGAGAGCAATGTAAAGGCTACCACGGAGCTAGATTTAGCCTCCACCCCCCCAAGGAGGACACAGTAGCCCTTCTCCAAAGAGTTTGCAATTTGGTAAGGGCAGGTCTCCAGCACCACGCGCTCAATCCCATGGAGATTCCCAAATTTAGGACTGAATGCTTGAGTTTTGGTACCAGAATTCATATAACCATCCTGGCACAGTGATGGGAGACAAGGCCAATATGCACATGGACAAGGTTGACCAGAGGATTCGAGCCACATAGGCCTTATTTGCTGCGTTTTAGTTTTAATCTGCATTTGCCATTACAGTCTTTGCAAACAATTGTGGTTTTACTGTCAATTCCCCCTGTTTTATATCTTTTCCCTTCTCCTGGTTATTATGCAGAAATGACCACAAGGAACAAATGGTGGATCTAAGCGATTGTGGAAGGGAAATGTTCAACTACCAAAAAGCATAAAGCAAAGAAACAAAGGGAAAAGGAGAAATACCCCTCCATCTTTGCATGGCATTTGTCACAAGAGTAGGTAAACACTTTGCAGGGAGAAATATGATGATGTCTCATGGAAACCTTTTAAAGTAATTTTTAACAACTGTGTTCACTACCAGCGCAGCCATTAACAGGTTGCCAGGAGAGAAAATAAAAGCCCCTAGACTGTTTCCATACAGTCTGCACCTGATGTTATTACATCAATGCCTAGAAATGATAATGGGATGAGGGCCCTCCCCAGCCAGGCACCGTGAAAAACTGTACTGAGAGGTTGTCGTGAACCAGCAGACAAAGGGAGTTTTCTTCCTCTCATCTTTGTATGTGGGAAGTTGAGGCACATCATGTGCAGAGTCACCCTCGCCCTGGCAGCATGGAGGCCTGTCCTTGCCCCCGGATCTCCCCCTTACCTGCCTTGAGCATCCTTTTCCCCCCTGGGGAAGGCATCACGGTCTGGGCTGGAAGACAGGTACCTCCCGGTCCCCACCTCCCCAGGATCACAACCCAAACACCTCTATCCCTAAATCCCTCCAGCCCTTGGCAGCCCAGAGCACATTCCTGGGACCTCTGATGCTGCAGCTCCAGGTGGTCGGTGGCTCCCAGGAGGCTCCATCTGAAGGTCTGGCCGAGAGGCAGCAAGCCCCACACTAATGCTGCAGACCTGACATTCAGGTGCCTTCCCCTTCCACCGTGCCAGGGCTGCCTTCGCGGTGTTTTCATTGCCACGGGGCCGGGAGAGCACCACTCTGGTGCCTGCACTCACCAGGATACGTCCCTCCTCTCCCTCCCCCTGCTCTGCTCCATACATGAATACATTTATCTCTTTTTTTTTTTTTCCTTTTGGTATTTATTTTTTTTTCTCTTTCCCATTACCCCTTTAATGCAGAGCAGGGCTGCTGATTACAAAAGAGGCAGTTTGACTCGAGCAATAGGTCTTCTTCACTAATCCTCACTGTCATGGAAATTCCAGCTGCTACAAGAATAAGAGGCTCAATCCATATTTGCCAGCTCTAATATGAAATCTGTCAGGGCCCAAATTAATGAGTTCCAAATTCCTTACATCACGATAACAGGTTAAGACTGGTCAATTAATTACATAAATCCTTCCCGATTCATTGTGCATTTTCAGGCGAGATTGTGTCTTACATAACCGGGTGACACAAGGCCTTTTGGCTCCTGTTGTTCCGCAGAAAGGCCTCCATTTCAGCGCGGCCTGCCTGCCACAGAGCCGGGTAAATGTCACGCCTTGCCTTTGCGCTGGCCCCTAATTGCTTTTGTATAAAAAATATAAAAAATTCTAAAAGATTTTTTTTTTTTTTTTTATTTTAGAAATTGCGGAGCCCGGCGCTGCCGTGCCGTGGGGGCCGGTGCGTGGGGGGCGGCGGGGGCTTCCCCGTGGGGGGCGGGGGGGCAGGTGCAGCCCCCCGCCCCCCCGGCTGAGCCCCATCCCTAGCGCGGGGGGCGCCTCCCTGCTTTGCCTGATTGCGGACCCGGGCGGCGACGGGAGGGGCGACGGGAGGGGGGGTGGGGAGCAGTAACACCGAGAAATAAACGAGGAATATTTTACAGCCCCCGCGGAAAGCCGCGGGGATGCGGCGCGCGCTCAGCGCGGGGGTCGCCGCCCCGCTCCGCGCCCCGCCCGGCTGCGCGCTTCTCGCTGACCCACAGCGCCCCCTGGCGGCGCGCCGCGGCGGGCGCGGCCGGGGGTGGCGCGGGGCGGGGGCGCCGCCTGCGCGGGGGGGGGTAGGAGGGACCCCGGGGCGGCGGGGGGCGCAACAGCGGGCTGCCGGGGGGTCGCGGAGCCGGTCCCCGCGCCCCCCCCCCGCGGGGAGAGCCGGTCTGGCGCCTTCCGCGGCCGTGCGTGGGCGCGGGGATGGGGAGGGGGCGCTGCTGGAGCGCGGGCGGCCACCCCCCCCCGCCGTTGCCATGGGCTGCGGTTGCCACGAGTTACCGGATCAAGGCCGGGCGGCTTCGCCCCCTGACAGCCGCCCCCCGCCGCGAGCGCGGGCCCGCGCGGGCACACGCGTGCGCGCACGCGGCCGCCGGCCGGCGCGCACCCCGCCGCCGCGAGCCGAGGCGTGCGCCGGGGGGGCGGCAGCCCCTGCCGGGCGGGGCGGAGCGGAGCGGAGCGGGGCGGAGAGGATCGGTGGCCCCAGGTAAGGCTCTCGCTCCGCGGCCGGCGGCCCCGGGGCAGGGCCGGGAGGGGACGGGGCGCGGGGAAGCGCCGGGCCGGGGGCGCAGCGGCGAGGAGCGGCGCTCCTGCCTCCCGGCGCCCCGGGGAGCGCGACCTGGGGTGCTGCCTGCCTTTTCTGGTTTTCCCCCTTTTTTTTATTTATTAAGGTTTTTACCCCGCGAGAGCAGCCGCTGCCGGGCAGCGCGGCGGCAGAGCCCCGCCGCCCGCCGAGCGACAGCTTCAGCAGCATCACACGGAAACACCCACGCGTGTGCTAGGGGTGCCTCGCGAATTAAAAATGCGGGGGGTTAAGCCTCAAGGGGAAAGTGTGATTTCTGTGTTATAAGGTCACTCGAATAATTTTCTAAGGGGTTTTTATCCCAGAAGGCGAAGAAGCGATTTAACACGTTACAGAGTATTTTTAACATCGAAGAAGAGAATAACCGTGTCTTTCCTAAAGCATTTAGGCCTTTCTTGAAAAGAACCAATCCGCTACTGGAAATAACGATTTACATTTTTGCAACACTGTACAAGCTAGCGGAGAAAGGTAAATGCCCTGGGCATTAGCACCGCTCCTGCTCTTGCAATCACAGAGGGACAGCACAGAAACGTACAGGTTTTATTCTTCCCACCCCTGAACAGCCTGAGTTCAGTTGTACCTTGTATTTCACAACGGAGCAAGTCACAAATACTGTGTACTTATGTAATTTAAATATTGCTCTGGAAAAAATGTCAATATATCACATGCCAAAAAAAGACTTGGACACAGAATTTTGCAGTGTTAAATGGTGGGACATTTAAGGGTATAAATTTTCTCAACGCTTATAAAACTGCACTGCTATTTAAATGAAAATTTTCTTTCCAAAAGACAATTTTTCTCATCCTTCTTGAAAGTATATTTCAATGACACTGTAAGTAACAGGTTGCCTAATACTAGTTTACAATATCCTGAAGTTTCACGTTATAGAATTTGATACACGACTGGAGTTATTTTCACTTGTTTGTATTTTCTAAAAAACCAGTAACAACAAAACCAAAACCAAACACCACTTAATGTGTGTATGTGTGTGTATATATATACATATACACACACACACATACACACACACATATCACAAAAATAGTACAGTAGTTATATATGGGAAGTCATGAAGTGATTAGGATATTGATATTGAAATAAAGGAAACCTTACTGGCAGGTTTAAACACAAGATAAATGCTATACTTTCTAATTACTTAAAAGCTTTTAAGAAATCATAAAAATGAGACTATAAAGTTCTAAGCAAAAGATAAAGCAAAGTTTCTGAGTGCAGAATTATTGCAATTAGAATTAGCAACAGTAATTAGATATTACAAACACGATATTAGCCTATTTAAAAAACTAGTACGAAATATCAGCATTATTGACAACTAAAAAATGGGAATCAAAATACCAGTGATCAACTGAATCAAAATTACAAAGTGTTGAAAAAAATCACCAAATCATTGAAGTCATAAAAGACATTAAAAATTGGGTTTTTAAAATTTGTAACAGTTACATTTAAATGTTCCAAATTAAACAAAATGTCTTAAAGCATTTATATGCTATTACATACAGCTGATACAAAAAGAAGACATACTAGAACATAGAATACTTTTCCTTTTCTTTTAATAAGAAAAATTCCAGTAATACTAGCCATACAAACAGCATTCAAAAGAAATATTTAAACTAATTTCTGTCAAAGCTGGGAAGAAAGTTCCGTTATAGTAGTCTTAGAATTTTTGAAAAGGGTGACGAAGAAAATCACAGAACAACAACAGAACTATTAGAAAACAAATATTTATTTCAGAAATATCTAAATTTCAAAAACACTCACTGGCATACAGATAAGCTCCTAGAATTAAAAAATAGCCACAAAAGCTCTCCAAACCTTGTACTTCTGTAATTTTTGTCAGATATTGAGGACGTGTTAGTAGGCCAGAATTGTAAAGTGCTTCAAGAGTTTAGCTCAATCTCTTAAAACAAAATAAAAGAACCACTACCCTAATATTGTGTTAAATAAAAACATTAATTTATTTCTCAGCCATTCTTCCAGGTTTTGTTTCTATATTTTTCCCATCTTTTAAATAAATTTCCTAAACAATTTTTCTTGTAATGTGCCTGCTCAAAAAAAAAAAAAAGTTAAGTAATCAAACATCTCTGCCTGGCAATAATAGCTCTTTTTTAAGCTACTTTTTGTGATAACTTGTTGCTTTAATTAAATGTTATCACTTTTACATTAAAATAGCTTTGCTGCTAACTCACACACAAGCTGAGAAGGTGAATAGATACATTTGTGCAATTCAGTAAGACTGAGCAAAAAGAAACACGGGTATTTATCTTATAAAAGTGCTACCATCAACAAAATACGGTGGCTTAAAGTAGTTACCTAAGAGATGCTATCCTCGGGCTATTAAAACATGTTTCTAAAATTACACAGATTCCCAGCTGGATGCTTTAAAAAAGCCTGCCCACACACGCCTATGCTAACCTTTATTATCTGGCCATTTAATAATCTATTCTTTCTGTAATTCACAGGTTTAAAATGCTCCTTCTTTGAAAATATCCACAGAATTCTTAAAAAAAAAAAAAAAAAAAAATCCATTTCTAGGCTGGTAACTACAGCACTGAAGTTAATGGGAGCTTTGCTAGGGTGATCAGACCCCCAAGCTCTTTTTAATAGCAGTTAAATGTCAAATATAAATACAACACCACAGTGAAACATATTCCTTTGACAGAATCTGGGACAAGACACTACGCAGCTGCTGTTAACAATAAAGAGCAAAACTGACGTTTAATCAAAATAAGTGTTGGTGGTTACGAAGTTGTGTTCAAGCCTGCCTTTTGTTTGTGAAAAAGTCAATACTCCAACGTGTTAACTACAGCCGCAATGAAATCAGCAGCTCCTGTTACTCCCAAAGAGTGGAGAGGTCCACGTCCGTACAGCATGTTACAGCTGCGTGATTATCATCATCTACTCTCCCTTTAAACTGCTAAACTAAAACATCTCTCCTGGTGTCTTCAAATATGAGTGCCTAAAGTTAAACATGCTGGGTGAAATCCTGGCCCTAGCGAGGTCGATGCAAAATTCAGCCGTGGGTTGCAATGGACCTCATCCAGGATTTTCACTGGGAACGAGTATCTGTAATTCCCTGTGAACCGAGAATCTCCAGCAAGCCTAGAAATGACGTCATTTTTATTAATATTTCTAACTTCTAAGCAACCATGCTCAAGAATTTTGGCCTTCAGTTCTTATGCATGATAAAACCAAGCTTTCCACAAACATTGCAGAAAGACCAGAGGAAGATATATTTATATCTCAAATTGTCAGCGGCATATAGTTTGTACAAATGTTGTTTTGCTGATGTTGCTGAGCTACTTTAAAAAGTGAATACCTTGTGGGGTATGTAATTTCATCACCAATGTCAGATGACTTCTAAAGATGAAACTTCTCTGATGCAAATTACAAAAAGATGCTTTGAATATATTTAATATGATATACCAACTTTTAAGCTGAGGAATTAAGTCATCTTTATTTTTCCAGATCCGAGACATGCACTCACTAAGGGAAATATTTTAACTGCCACATATGTCAGCAGAGCGTGACTTACCCAATACTGAGATTTTAATAGTCACAAAACCCTGAATGTAATACGTAGCGTGTAGACCTGAATCAACATACATAATAAATCAACAAAGAAATAGTATCAAGGTCCGTTTTGAAAATTTTGTAAGGATATATGGTTGTATTGACGATGCGTCTTTCAGGTACACGTTACCACCCAGCCGTGTTTACGTGGTGTGCATAACCAGTAAACAGAGCAAAAACTGCTTTGGACTGTCCTTAAGATAGCAATACAGGAATGATTTTTCATGATTCTTCAGAAGCTGGGCTTGCTTTACATCCACATGAAATGCTGTCATCACGAGGTCCGAGCCCGGAGGATGAACTGCAGAAAAGGGGAGAGGAAAAAAAAAAAATAAAAGGAGGAAATTGGTTTTCACAACACACTCAAAGCCTGAGTAACAGAGGAGAACTTTAATTATCTCCAGTCACAAAGAGAGACAGGAAATTTGGACTTTTAATTAGCCATTTGGAGTGCAGTTGGATATTTTTTTAGCAAGATAATTTAAACGCGAATAATTCAAGTCTGACTAAATGAAATTCACATAATCAGAATGCAGATAATTGAATTTCTACTGCATTCATTAATTCAGTGTGGAGGTGTGTGTGAAGACTTCTATGATGAGCTGTCACAGCTCAATAAAATCTCAGTCAATTAATTTTTTCATTATCTTAGTATTACATCAACAAAAAAAGTGAGGCATGCGCGTATGTATGTATGTATATACAATCTCAGAAAGTAAGGAAATACAGAAATCACCTCTCTGAATCAGAGTCCGCATCGTTTTTTCCTTTTTTTCTCTCTTCATCTTCTACAGGAAAGCGTCTGTTCAAAGAGGCGAACTTATGAATCGCATCGGCAACAGAGTATTTGGTCTGTCCAGACACACAAGCCTCCATATCTTCTGGGCTTAGCTGAGTCTGTAAGAAGAGGTGAAGCCTACTGTCTGAAAGCAATAATGCGTCTTGTAGGATCCTGGAAAAAGAAAAAAAGTCAAATGTTCTTACACAGATGCACATACACACATATATTCTGAAGTGTTTTACCAGAGCAAATTCTAAATGATGTCCTGCTTTTAAGTTTTCAGATGAATCCTAAATCAGTAACAGAAGGTAATGAACATATTAAAATGATTAGGTGTGTGTTACTTTCTTATTACATTATTTGGAACTTTAGGTGAGTAAAAACACGAAGCTAATAGTTAGGCACATCTGCTATTAGAATAACTTCAAGGACATTTCTTCCATTTAACCATCTGTTATTACCACATGGATCAATTAATGATTTTTAGGCAGTTGGAGGCATATACTCTTACGAAAATTTGGTCTCCATTTGAGAAGTCTTTTTTTTTTTTTTAATAGCTAAGCTTTTTTAAAAATTACAAGTCACCAATTTCTTTGGTGAGGGAAAGAAGTGTGTACGGAGACAGAGGACTTCATACACACGCAGTGTCAGGACTTTGAAAGACCTGTAAACAACAGAGCCAACACTAGCCAGAATAATTTACACTTTTACAAATATGCGTACATTTAAGCTAGAATGAAAATGCTAATACTGAACGCTGATTTAAATTTTTCAGGGAAACAAACAGTTTTCAGGGAAACTTAAATACTATTTCATTCCAGCTATTCTTTTCAAAAGTCCATTGTAGTCTTTGGTTTATATGTATTTTAAATTAAGTCTTCATATAAATTTAGCACAGAGTATTTACTTACATCAAGTGAAAGTAAACAAAATGCAGTACATTCCAGTAACACAGAAAGTTGTGGAGATACTTTTACAAGGACTGAGAATTGAGGATCATCATCATTATTTTGGCAGGGGGAGGGGGGACGGAGGGGGCAACTTTGCTGCAACATTTCTCTAAAGAAGGAATTCTTTAATACACAAATCCTAGAATGATTAACAAATGACTCTTTTTTTTATATGTACATGTAATTTTACTCATGTAATAAAGTCATCAGAGCCTACGACCATGCCAAACAGTGCTCCACCAAAAATTATTAAAATTTTTAACAAATTAAATTTGTTAAGTTAAAATTTAAACAAATCAAAACTATTAAGAGTCAGTATTTACCTATTTCTACCCATTTAGGTTACAGTTGTTACCAAAAAAAGTCATTGCTATGCAGTAGCAAACGAGATGACATTAATGTAAGAACTAGCAAGAGCAGAAAGAAATATTGCATTCTATAGGTACTCTGACTAAAATGAAAAGTATAACTGATTAGTTCCTTCTCTCAAATAAGATTAATGGTGTGTTTGGACTGTAATGTTTTAAAACACAAATACGTTCTGAAAACTGTTCTCTAAAGTGGCCAACATTACAATAACGTTTAATAAATACACTAAAGGATTTCTGGCTTCACCTAAGCCTACAAAAATCTGTCAAATCAAAATAAGTAATGAGAGATATCTAACTGAAAATGTGGGATATTTGTGTACAAGCACACTTCATTTGCCTAGGTAAACACACACACAGTCTCAACCAAGTAACTCAAACTTTGACACCTTCCGATGAGGAAATGTCTGCAATAACCCTAATGATCTACCAGGTGCATTGGAAATTCAGTCTGAGAAGGACCAGATTTTGCTGAAGTTCAAAATAAGCACACTTTCATACCTAGAGAAAGCCTTTTTAATCCAATCTAAATTCTCACAATTTTACTTAAAAACAAACACAGCAAAGAGACATCTGTAAAATCAATGCATGCAGTGTATTAATATACAGAAAAACTTCTTCGTAGTCTAAAAGAAGCCAGCAAATACTGTGTAAAAATTATTCAACACACGGAATTTACAGGTCTACACACCTTGACAGCACCAGCTTCATGAATACAGTTTGAAAAGCCATCATTCAGCGGCCACTAAAAGAGAATTTCAGCCTTGACTCTTGATAAACATACATTCCAAACAAAAACAAACATTGCAACAAAAACTAAAAGAAAAAGTATCATTCCACACAATAAATCCACATTTATAGTTTATGCAATTGGGGGAGTAAATACTCTCCTTCCTCTTTTCTTCCTCTTTAAAAAAAAAAAGAAAAAAGAAAAAGGAAAAAAAAGAAAAATAACATGCTGGAGTTTACCGTAGAGTAACTAGAGTTACTGTTTTTTCCCAGGCTTATGAGCACAATGAGGGGATGCACATTTCTGCAATTCTAACATTTGCGTGTCTAATAGCAAGTAACCCAGCAAAAAGCCAAGACATTAAATTCTGTGGATGGCATTTAGTTTCACAGATTTTCCTCTTGCCGTACCTTCAAAAGTTTCCTGCCAACCAGCGAAAACACAAGTAACTAACTGTTCATGAGATTACACCACACTTACAGCTCTGTTGCTGTTTGAAATGTATTTTATTTTCTTTATAAAATAATGGGTAATCTTTAAAATTGATTTTAGATGGTTTGAGGCATTACACCAGAGAGGTAATGAGCACTAATGTCAATGATATTGGACACAAATTCATTTTAGCTTTATTTCATGTCCAGTACAATTCTGCTAAGCCTTGAACTGCTAAAGCACTGTTATTAACTCGGCAGTAACCTAACACATGGAACAGCAAACAAAAGTGATAAGAGTGCAGACTGATCAGGACCTCAAGGCTACTGTCCTTTTTCTGCAGCTATAATTCAATTTCCAATTTTACTTTACATTGGACTCATTATTTCACAGTAATTTTCTTTTCTGCTTCATAGTGCCATCTGGAGGGGAAAGGAGTGAAGAGAAACCAAGGCGAAGAAATGGAAAGATGTTCATAAAGCTAATCACACACACACATGTATATACATATATGTGTGTGTGAGTGTGTGTATGTATATATGTTCAGAAGGGGGGAAGGGACCAAACACTCAATGCGTTTTGCAGGCCATTTAAAACCATCCTGAAAGCAAATATATGAACACCTTTCACCCAGTCATACCCTTGAAGCATTTCTTCTTTCTTTTAATTAAAAAATAACTTCTGCTTTCTCCCCCCCCATCTGAACCAACAGGTTAGATTGCTTTTTAATTGCATCCTTCAAGCAATCAAAATGAAAAATAAATTCTGCGCTATCCGTAAGCATTATGCTTTCCTGTTCAAAATACTCCTTCTTCAAGGAAATAACCATACATTTGTCACCAGATGTTACTAGCGGTATTAATTGCTGGAATAGCAGTTGCTCTCCAGGGCTTTCACTGTCCTGGGGACTCACTGTGTGAACGGTTGTAGATCTAAAAAATAGATTCAGCTCCAAGGACTTTAAAAAAAAGAATTCAAAATTACAAAACACAACCTAACGAATTAAAAAGGCAAGAGGGAAGGCGGAGTGTCATAACATTAATACTCGGATGTCTTAGCAGAGGCTGAACGCGTGCGCAGTTTGAACACAACCAGTAGCACGCCCGGTGCTTCTCAAACAGTTTTATTACAGCCAGCGTCAGTGCAAAGCTGCGGTTACCGCGATGTAAATCAGCTCTCGCTGCCGTCGCGCTAATGGAAGAGTCATGGCTCACGGTGATAATTCCTATGAACTGGCCGGGCGTATTTAAGAGAACAACAGACTTTCTGTGCACGCCTGGAATAAGAACGAAAGGCTAAATCCTGCAAGTCTTGATCCCATCAGTAGTCATTACTTGTCAGAGATCTCACTCCTCTCAGCCAGATTGCTCACATGCATAATGACTGCTTATGTGATTAAGGGGGCTGCAGGATAAGGCTCTACATTTGAATTAGAGATAATAAAACCATTTTTTATTCATGGCCATGTGAATCTTTGTTTGTAAGCTTTCAGTAAATGCTCGTGATCTCTAGACCTTTAAAGAAGCAGGGCCAAAAAACGTCACTTTACAACCAAAAGAAATAATGTCATTTTTGAGGAAATGTTGGATACTATACGAGGAGTATTCCTCCTTCCCTGTGTTATGGCAAGAACATTTACAAAAGACAAAACATGTGTTTTGTCTTATTTGGACAAGGTCCAAAATCTGGTTTTCTTCAACATGATTTTATTAGGTATATTATACACTGTTCTGCTGGAGGAGAACAACATATGGCTGAACACTACAACTTAATCCTAACTAAAGATTTCCTGTATCTACTGTAACCTAATACAATGACAGATGCACACTCGCATGTGTGTGGAAGGTTAACACTCCGATTTTGTTTTCGACAAATTTACTCTGCCCATTTACATCACATCATGAGAGCAAGGGGAAGAAAAAAAAAACCACCCCAGGAGCTGAGAGGCGGGGGACGACAGCCTGGGCTGTGGTGCCCTCTATTGAGCACCCAGCCCCTCAGCCCCAGCCCGCAGCAAACAAAGCCCCAGCTTCCTCTTAAAAAAGGCCGACTCTGTTTCCTCCTTCATTTTTTATCAGGCAGGAAACGTTACTGAGAGCGAGCAACTGCGAAGCAACTGTTGGGCATCTGATAATGCATACGTTTAAGACAGAATTAAGCGATGCGCGCCTGCTAGGCGTTACTCGCTCACCAGATAGGAAATACTAGCAAGGCTCCATTGGAAAGAGGCAGCCACCACACGCCCGAGGAGATCCCACCTGGCCACGGCCGCCGACGCTCCTGCCTGAGCCCCAGCGAGCTGCCATCCATCCCCTTTGGAGCCAGTCTCCTGCTTTCCGCATCCCTGAGAGAGCACCCAGTGGAGACACCTCCAGGAGAGAGTCCTCCGACCCTGCACCAGCTCCTGCTTGTGGGACCGCGGTGGGGAAGGTAAGGAGGTGTGAGAAGGAGGGCAAAACCCTGACCACCTCCAGAGAACGGCTCTGCCTTAGGCAGCCGAGTTTTGGGTGGCTTGTTTGGCACCAAATGAGCCCGAAGCACAGCCATCCAGAGCAGCGGCACTCTGGATGCCCTTCATCTCCTGTGGATCCGAGCACTGCATTTCTCCAAACTCCTAGTATGTTTTCCACCCCATCATAAACTGCATGTTTGAAAACTAATTGAAGACTAATCCTTTTTCCTAAACCACATAAGTTTTTGGGATCCAACGGTATTCAATAAAAAAGTGTCAGTGATTGAACCCAACTTCATTTAAAATGGTTTTGTTAATTCGCTTTCTAATAAGCAAGCATGGATGATCTTCTATGAAGGTTATCTAAATCCTGAAGTTCAACCTGTGTAGCTAAAAAGGGATGAAAGCAAAGAGGATCTTACAGAACCTAGTATTGTAAGACAGTGTTTTAATTTTGACCTCCAATTTAAGAATAAGCTTTTCCTGTGAATTTACAGACATCCTCAAAGGTATGAGAATACTTACCAGGAAAAACACATAATTTTCCTTATTCTTACGATGTAATTCATAATTGAAGAGGGGCTAGCTGGCTTCCGTTAATGCAAATGGCCTCTTGAAATATTAAATTATGCCCAGACAAGAAGTGAGCTTTACAGCTCTTCATCACTCAGATAATAACCTGTAAGACAAGCAGGTCTTACCCTGCATTTGTGCAGTTATGCCAAATCAAAATGGGTCACCTGTTCCCAGATCTCACCAAACCCTACTGCTTTGCTGTAGTTTCCAGCTGTTGGCCTAATTCTCACGCTACCGTGCTCAGCACGGAGAGGCTTCACAAAGGCTCTAAGTCAGCACCTTGCCCTGAGCGAACTCGTTCTGGAGTGACGCGTGAAGGAGCACAAGAGAACTCCATAGCTGTCCACGTATAGGCAATATGGAGGAGCTCCCAGGGCCAGGAGCCGAATACCGGAGAGCCTATAGCCACTCGATCCTTACTCCCCTGGCACGAGGCTCCTGTCTGGGCAGAGGCGACAGGAACCTGCTCACGCAGCAACGGGGCACAAAGTGAGACTGTGAAAGACCTAAACTCCATTTCAGAGATGGCTCGGATCCTGATAACCTCACAAGGCACTGAGTGCAGAGAGGAGCTCAGGTTCCCGCATCGCATGTGGGCATTTGAAAAAAATGTTACCTGCGAACCTCTCCCTTGACAGGTCCACATAGGCTCAAGTCCCATTTCTTCCCACTGTCACAAAGAAACACCAGCGGGGCTCTGAGCCTGTGCACGGCGACTGCTATCATTGCCAGGGTGAACGGAGCACTCGGCTTTGCAGTTCTGGGTTACACCACCCCATGCAACTACTTTCTGACTCCCTGCCCACCCCCTTCCTAATATACCAGGGAGGTCCTGCTTCCCCTGGCATTGCCACACTACAGAACATGCAGCATCCAGACCTAGAGCTTTACTAAAGTCAAGCGTGTGTGTGTATATATATATACACATACACACACACGTCAATGAGGACCACAAATGCAATTTCAGAGAAAGAAATCATAACCTTTGGTTCAGACTCATAAAAAAAAGGAAGGAAAAAAAAAAAGCATCATGGCAGGCTAGCTGAGCCAGAAAAAAGATCCCTTCTGCAAGCAGCAGCAGCAGCAGCACAGAGGTGCCAGCCAGCAGAGGGCAATGGTACAGCATGCAAGGTGCCAAGCCAATTCATCACAACACAACTCTATCTCTGAAAATTCCTTCCAACTATTCCCCAGGGCTGACAGAAAGCTGACACCTTTCTAAACAGCATCCAAGTTCAAACATTTAAATCGTTACCTTACAACAGAGATGCCTCTTTTCCCACTCCTGGACTACTACAGCAGCCAGGTAAAACGCTCCACGTGCTGCCATTTTCTGCTGTCAGTACCCATTTAAGCTACAGACATCCACAAAATTGGAGAGTGAGGATGTGTTTTAAGGGAATCTACCTCTCTGTTTTGCCTTCTAAAGCACAGACAGTGGTTGTAAATATTTTTGACGCTGCAATACTGTACCCTGTTACCAGATTGGCCTAGTTGCTGTTTTAAAGTGAGAGTGATTTTGGAAACGCACTACTCCATGGGGCAGCACAGCTAAGCTAGAACTGCTCAGACCCAGGGACCTGAACTACCACACCCTTTGTATGGCCATTAATATCATTGCCTCTAGAAGCGCAGCCACTCTATTTCACCATCCTTCTTTCCTGCGGTGCAGAAAAAAACCTCTGCTCCTTTCTGCTTTCCCTTCCCTGTCTCACACGCCTTCAACCAGTATTTATTGGCTATCCTTTTGGCCACAGATCCTATATAACTGTATACAGAATGTTATTTCTGTAGTGGCTAGCTCTCTCTGCCTTCAGCTGTTAAGCCTAACAAATATACCTCAGGACCAATGATTTGTTGTCCGTTAGGGAGGCTTATAATTATAATACACTGACTGGAAAAATAGTGGTTCATTATTCCTCTACCCTCTGACCATAAGGCTTAAAGCCTACTTAAATGATTTGCTTTTTTCCTGTGCTTATGCAGTTCTGATTCATGGAAACATTGATGCTGAAAGAAGATGAACAGCCTCTACCCACAGCGTTTTACCATGCCCTTACCCCGAGCAGTGGCTAAAAAGAGCTAGCGAATGTATGCACAACTCCTGCCCCAGCAGCCGTGAGCAGCCTGCTCTCACACCAGCAGTGCCAGGCTACTATGAGAATGGCAGAGAAAGCAGAAAATTACACCAACAGAGTCTCCGCCACTGCAGAAGGTGAAGTGGCTACAGCAGCGGGACTGAGGGATGCAGTACTGAAACTCGTACAGAACCCCCTTGTAACGCAGGTCAGGCTCTAGCTGAGTCTGATGAATGATTTTATACAGATTGCAGCTGTACTGAAAATGGTCACAGCTGCTAGAGCTTGTTTATGTTAGTGGGACTGGTAAACAAAGTAATTGGCATTGTAGGAAATATCTGTTAGGAGATCTCGCTGCAGAATTTTCCCAGGCTCCCAGGGGTCTAGCCCACAAAGACACTGATTTTCCATGAACATAAAGAGGGAGAGAAGTCTGTTTCCTTGTGTGAGAATATCTAGCTCATTCCTGAAAGCTAGAAATAGACATGACGGTGAAAGATCGCCCACCCTTACTACACAATTGCGAAGTGACATAAATCCAAAACTATTATTGATAACCAATGCAATGAAACACAATGGAAAAGCCCCCGTTGAAGTTTCCTTATAACCAATAGCGCTGAAGTCACGTGTATGAAATATGACTGTGCAAATAAAAAATAAAATCAAATGTGTAACATGTACAGATGACCACACGGTGGCTCTCAAGTACCAGAGATGAGCTATTTTAAACCAGGAAATTGATGACATCATAAAAATGCCAACACCTCTAGGATAGGCTGTACTTACTTTTCCAGGAATTCTTGAAGACCCTGCCGGCGATGGTCCACGTGATGAGGATTATTCATATTGAAAAAGGGAGTTTTGGATGGCAGTTCAGGTAGCTGTCTTTATAAACAAGAAGCAAATACACAGTTAAAACCAAATCTGAAACAGCGGAGAAAAATGCAATAAGCAAATGCCAACCCTGAGCATGTGAAAATCACAGGTCATGTTCCAGAAGCTCAAGAAATCGAATTTGGGAACACAAGGTTGAGAAACTGGAGGGCTTCTCACACGCCTCAAAGGGAAAAATAAATTAATCTTATTTTTCTGGTCCAGTTGTTAAGCCTGCATGCGTGTCTGGCTGGGTCTCCTGCAGGTCCTTGCAGAACCTAAGCACATCGTAAAAACGCAGAGAGGAGGTACGTACACCTACGCTAGATTGCTATTTCTGCTACCTGTGCATAGCAAAAGGAAACGCAGATCAAATCTGTTGCAAATTGGAGGGCAGCTCACCAAACAAAGGCTATCAGTACAGACCCATTCTTCTGTGTTTAAAGCAGAGAAAATGCCTTGTACAGAATAAACTTGTGCTAGTAAGAAACAGAGGACGCTTTCCAGCTCCGATTTCTGTAATTCTCAGAATTAAGATGAAACAATCCTCCCCTTCCATGACTGACAGATTATTAAATAGCCATAAATAAAGTTGCTCACATAAGCACTGCATTGCTCTGAAGCCTCTGCCGAAGCCAAACAAATTCTCGAAAGCGTCGTCTAACACAAGATGTTTTCCTTGTAAAGCACATACTGTTTGTCTGTTGGGAAATAAAAAACATTTTACTTTGTAAATCAGCTTAAGCTAAAGTGCAGGCATGGTATTAAAAACACACCCAAGATGCTAATCCCTGAGACACCAATGGAAAGCTTGACGTTAATTCAGTTTAGGTTAAGGGCTATGCGTTAACTCAGACAGGACTGGTGACATTTTCTACTGCTTCTCAGGGAAATATTTTTCATAGCTTTTTTTCTTTGTAAAAGGAAGAGATCTGGATTACAGTACAACTTGCAGTAACAGGAAAAAAGTTTCAGCAGATAATGCAATCTTTGCAGGGAAAAAAATAATGTTTAGCTATTCTAGTTATAATCCTGCAAACAGTTAGCTACATCGAGTTCTTCCAGTGTGCCAGCCTACTTAAATCAAATCAAAGAAAGCAATGTGACTCCTCTCCACAAGTAGCAGCATTTGGAAGTTTTCCCACAAAACACTAGTAGTCCACCAGAAAAATGCCAATTCATCAAAAGAGAAACAATTCACGGAAATTAAATGCTTTTGCCAAATTTTCCTGTGGAGCATACATTTAGATGAAACCCCACCTACCAGACAGGATTCTATTATAAATCTGCCTGCAGTCCAACCCACCCTCCATCGCCTGCCGGGAGCCACAACTCCTAGACAGCCACACAGTGCAGATTGTAGAGAGCCCAAAGATGCCAGCTTTCTGGAATAGATGAGTATCCGGGATGCCTCACAGTTTAAGAGGCCGAACGCTCTAGGAGCTGGGCAGAAGGGGAACCCAGCTGGTCTAAGAGCCGGGCAGACCCAATATTTTGAATCCATTGAGAAGCCTGGATGGTAGGACTGACCTAGAGACTTGGTCTCTGAAAGCCCTGGCATTACGCTGGTAGGAAGCTGAGCTGATGGTTATATGCTTCAGAGATGCCCAGTGCTGAATCATGTAACACTGGGTCTAAACGATATCACAGTCGCTGAGAAAGCCAGTAATATACGTCTGTTCAGAAGCACCAATGCCTGTGAAACAGTAATACAGCACCCGCCCCGCCAAATCTACAGAATTTCTATTTACCGGAAGTCTTAAACCAGTACTTAAACCACACTGCAAAATGTAAAAGTTTCACAGCTCTGATTGCCACACATGAGAGAAGCACTTGTCACGACAGACATTTAATAAGCCATCATTTGGCTGCTCGCTCTCATTATGCTTGAATGCTTAACTCCCCCACACAGGAAGGAAATGCTTTCGGTCCTGTGCCAAGCATTAACCACGTAACTCGGTGCTCTTAAATTCTCCACCTTATGGCAGATACACTTCACAAAAATTTTTTTTACGTTGCAATTAAAATCCCTGGATGTAGCTTTGGGAAATAAGGATAACTCCTTCCATATGTCACCAACCAAAGAATAATAATCAACAAAACAAAATGATGTATAGGACAGATTTAAGACACACGAGACCCATAATTCTAAGTGCATTCCCATAAACATATGGTAGACTACCATCATAAACCCAAATGTAGTTACTTGACATATCCAAGCACCACTAAACCAGCATAATATGAATGTCAAGGTACACTGAAAACCACCCCATTGCAGCAACCAAATAACTTGGCAAAAAGAAGAACTGAGGAGAATTTAAAGTATAAATAACTAGATAATTACTTGAAAAGAAAGTTGTTTTCCCACGAATACCTGAACATCAAAATTCTTCTATTATGGTAAGACACCACTGACTATGACAGTCTTCTAGTTGGTAAGTAAAGCTAAGAATATTCTCTGTTGCAAGACATCGTGGAGTGCACATGTGAACACACCACCAGGTTCAACTCCCAGCTCTGCCAGACCTTCTGCCTCCCAGAAGTGGTGTAAAGAAATGCCATAATACCCCAGAGAGAACCCTAGCTTGGACAGAAACAGCAGTAAGAGCCCAAAGAATCTGTGCTGATATTCTTATACTTACGTGAATAAATATCTCATAGTCTATGTAAGAATGCCATGAGTCTTCTTTCTGTGTCCTGGGGTCTCGCACCAAGACAGTTACAAATTCCTGCAAGCGCATAACAAAAATCAAGCAATTAATTTTGGAAGACAAAGGGAGCCTGAAAGACTCTCTTGATTGCTCTGCTGTTCCACAAACTACTGTGCTCAGATTAAAAGCTGAACTGTTTTATTGAATTTTGCAACCCTATAAAAGGAGAAGCAAAAAGCAATGAATCATCTGAGCTACACCACATGTCCGGGAAATTCCTTGCCAAATTGCTAGCTGAAAAGGAATATTTCAGATTAAGTAATATTGTGAAAAGTCATACATGTTTCATGCATGGGAGATTTGGTGATCTCAGTAGCTACAAACTAAAAAACCTAACATTCAAGAGAGAACTAGGCAGGTATTTTAGGTGTTTCCCACCCTTGTAATCAACATTCACGAAGAACATGTTACATACCTACTCCATGTACCCAATACTTACATATAACATTTTATTCGCTCCTAAATTTCTTTTTGTCATTTTATCTATATTTTTTTAAATCAAATATTGATACCCATCGATTTCAGGCATCTGTGGTAAGGGCTCAGTATCTCCATGAGAAGCTGAAGAACCGCCTTTTTTCTACGCCCCAAATGACTTGCTCCAGCCCAGTGGCAAAGGATGTACCACTATTAATTGCCCCGGACACAGATTGACACAGGGAATCAAGGTGTCAAGCCCAGTGTCCCGGATGCCATGTGGAAGGAGATGAATCCTCCCCTTCTGCCGCATATCCTTCCTGATACACCAGGAACTTCAGCCACGGAGTACAGCCGAGGATGCAGGACCTGGGCACTTCTCTCCCAGTCTGCCCATCAACCTGCCCAAGGCAGCGACACTCTGCACCGCAGAGCATAATTCCCCGTTTTCGAGGGACAATGACATAGAGTATTTGTTGTAGAAGTTGTCATATCTAGCCTATTTCCTTGCAATTCCTACATTTATATAATAATTTAGAGGGATCCTGAAGGAGTGCGAGAGGCCTGTGGGCATTACTGTAATGTAACTGGGCATCACTAATAGGAACTGGAAGAGGCTGAAGAATTAAATGCTTCTGAGTATCCTTAGCTAATGACCATGTGAAAACTTGTACTGTGTTTAAAAAAAAAAACAGAAAACAAAAACCAAAAAGCCTGCTGAATCTATATGTTCATACTAAGACAGAAAAGGTTTCTTTAAAATACAAAAGTTGAAAGTGTGCCTAACCACCTGCTATTTCCAGAGCAAACGAATAGGCTGCCCTAATTCAGTTGCTTAAATAAGCTATTCACCCAAAGAGCTAAGCCAACCAGTTAAACAATGACTCAGTTAAAGAAAAGCGTATCATTTTAAGCTGTAGATACATTCCCCCTGAGAGGAGGGCACTGCACAAGATCTCCAGGTACAGGGATCGACTGCGGGAGGAAGGGCAGCGTCTCTGGTAAGTAACATGCTTTTTTAGTACGTCTTTCCATAAATCAAGGAATCTTGAACTAGAAAGCTCTCAAAATGCGTCTCTCCATGCCCAAACCACAGATGTCAGAAAGAAAACCTTTACTCTTCAGCCAAGTCTTCTCCCCCACCACACACACTTCCGTGTGCCACCAGCAGCAACCTTCCATGGACCGACAGGAGAACAACAACAACCTTGAAAGGAAAAGATGTATTTTTTCCTGAACGGTCATTGCACTCTGTACATGGCAGGGAGGTGTCCATGGTCTGGATTAAATCATTTATCGCTCTGATTTCCAGGCTTCAGGGATGGGGAGCCTGTGGCCTGATAGCTGGATACAGCCCACGGTTTTATCTCATTTGGCCCAGCTCCTAGTCACAGGGGTGTTTTCTGCATTACTGCTGGATACCCTTTTGGTGCATGTCATGAGCACCTTGCCAAAGAAAGCCCGTTTGAAAGGTCCCGCCACCTCTGAGGCTTCTTTCCTCGCTGAAGAGCACCGGAGGCCCGATTCTCCTCTGCAGCTTTTTAACCCCATGCCAACGTGGCACAAGAGGAACAAATGCATAGAGCTGTAATCACTTCCACCAGCTGAGCATCATGCCTTTACTTTTACAAAAATGCTAGCAGGAGACATTAGGAAGTTGTTCCTGAGCAATGTGCTGAACAAGGAGACGAAACCATTTTTTGGTTCTTTTTTTCCACCTGCCTCACTGTCTATCGTATTTCGCATACATATATAGACATAGCATACTTTCGGATCCACTGTAACATCTTTTCATACCCATAGTCTTACGTTCTCCCAAGTTTTTGTCTTCCCCAGCCTCCTATTTCCCCATGTCCCACTCTTCCCCAGAGCTGCAACCACTTCACCTAAACATACTTTCTTTTCTTTCCTGAGCACTAAATGCATCAGTCCTGCAAGTGGAAGAAGAGGAATTACGCCAGGAAGCTCCAAACGGGACGCTGCTCCCCTCTTCCCTTCAGCCGCTGCAGCCCAGGAGTCACAACTGCAGGCAGCCTGCTCATAACCCCGCCTGCGTCCCCTTCCCCTCACCTACCGCCGCACCGGCTTCTCGTTGCCCTTCCTTTTGCCCGAATTCCCCAATGACTTCATTTCCAAGTAACCTTCTATAACCCTCTCCTTTGTACAGAATCAAAACAATCTTTGAAGTAAAATGCTTCTTTCAACCTCTATTATACCAAAGCATTATGATTAAAAGTTACTATTGGATATGCTGTGGGTTAGCTACGGGTTACCTTGCAAATCATTCCGGACTGGACCTACACAAAAAACTCTGTACTCTTTTAATTTCCAATTAAATAGTCACTGAGTTTCAATACTGAGGAAGTCAAACACCCTTCAGACTCTACCTATAGTAGAAAGGAGACCTGCTGTACACGCTGTGTAGGCAGGTGTCTAGGCAGTATGTCACAGAGTAAAAATCATCCGCCGTACAGCAGAGCACCTCGGCAAACTGCAGCCCTCGCACACAGTCAGTGTCAGCTCTGATTTGAAACACCAGGATTTCAGCAGAAGACTGGGTGTTTCCTTTTTTCTTTTTTTCTTCCTTTATTTACCAAAGAATACCGATACTGAGTTCAGAATGAAGCAAGATAAACATTAAGCAATGAGAAAACAAAACCAAAAATGTACAGCCTTTCTCAAGATCTATGGTCACTTCTCCTATAAACATCTTGAAGCGTTAATGCCAATTCCCGTTACAGTTTCTGCTGCTCTGAAACAGTGGTATTGCACATGTAGACTATCACTTCTCTTTTGACCTTTAAGCCTTCTCCAGGATACAAGACCCCACTGGGACAACAATACTGATTTAATCAAAGCAGCCCTAACTGCCCAGTATAGATACAGATACACTGCCAGAAAAGGTGCTTATGCCTCCCCGTCCCTATAAAAGTGGGCTTATAAAGGCCAACATTCACATACAGGGTCCGAGCAGAGTTAGGTGGCAGAATATTCCTCTGGGAGATTGCTGTTGTACGCTCAGTCCACCCTGCGTTCACTGGTCACAGTCACCAGATTACAGCAGTTTTGGGTAATAATTGCCTTTCTCCTCTGTATATACACCCTTCCCTCCCCGTCTTGCTATAAAAATTAGGATACCCTCAACAGACATATCTATCTTCAAGTACTGCACTGTTCACCTATGGGAGGTGAGGCCAACTTCTTCCTGCTACGGCCCACATGAAGACTAACTTCATCTTTTGTCACAAGACTGCGTTGCAGCCCAGCATACAACCCGGGAAGCAGAGCCCGAAGAGTCAAGGTTTCAGGGACTTTTTACTTTCGTCAGCTGCAATTCTTTTCAAGGTGTCTTCATCCCCTCCCACCCAGTTTTGCTTGTTTTTTCCAGAATTGCAGATCCAGCTATTATGCCACATTATATGTACTTTCTCTTTTTTTTTGTAATTGAGGGGCACAATACATGCATGTCTACCATGCATTCAAGAACGATATGTTTCCTGTAACACCTAAGTGTAACAATTCTCTCAAAACTAGAACTTACTGCTGATAGTTCAAGGTGTCCAAGCTTGGTCGTAGAAGCCTACTGCACTGGAAATGATACAGACTCAACAGAAAGCTGCTGGACAAAGTGGCATCCCCATTTATTCCTCCTCCCTGGAAACTGTATATATTCATAAGCAAAGCCTTTCCTATCCAAACTGCTAATACTGTAGCTTTGATATGGATCCCAGTAGACAGGCTGGCCCAAACATCCTCATGAAGAACATCAAACCTGCCCCAAAAGTAGTCATAACTACTACAAAAAGTAGCCATAACTACTTAACAAGCAGGAATTAGCAGAGCAGCTTCTCTGGCTGGATGTGCCTTTTAATTCCTGGCTAAAACAGCTGTGATTTCTGTGCCAGGCAGTTCAGGCATGGATGGCACCGCTGGCATTTTGCTACCCTGCCCTCAAGGCCTGGAGCAGTCCAAGTAGTTAGGGTCACACATAAACGACAAAATGGCCAAAGTGACCCCCGAGCCTGGTTTACAGCTACTCCCTCACAGTTACACTCCTGTGCAAAGAGCACGAATGCTGATAGCAGAGGAAAAGGGCAGCACTGAGGTCCTGTAGACACAAGCACTGAAAACTTAAACGTTCCTGTTTGGATTTACCTCAAAAGGAATAATACACCATAAAAGCAGCTGAAGCAAACTTAAGAAGTCTTTCTTCTCCCCGCCCCGCCTTTTCTCCTGTTGGTAATATTTCTGTACAATGCCGTGGATTGCTCAGAGATATGGATAAGCCAGCAGCTCTACTATATAGAATTCTCCTGGTTTTGGCTGGGATAGAGTTAATTTTCTTCCTGGTAGCTGATATAGTGCTGTGTTTCGGATTTAGCATGAGAATAATGTGATAACACACTGATGTTTCAGTTGTTGCTAAGCAGCTTTTATACTAAGTCAAGGACTTTTCAGTTTCCCATGCTCTGCAAGCGAGGAGGTGCACAAGAAGCGAGGGGGCACAGACAGGACAACTGACCCAAACTGGCCAAAGGGGTATTCCATACCATGTGATGTCATGCTCAGTATATAAGGTGGGGGGAATTGGCCAGGGGGGCAGCGATTGCTGCTCGGGGACGGGCTGGGCATCGGTCGGTGAGTGATGAGCGGTTGCATGACTTGTTTTTCCTGGGTTTTGTTCCTCTCTCTCTTTTATTGTTTTCCTTTTCATTACAACTTATTATTATTATTTTATTTAAATTATTAAACTGTTCTTATCTTAACCCACGAGTTTTCTTACTATTGCTCTTCTGATTCTCTCCCTCATCCCACCGGGGTGGGGGGGGGTGTGGTGTGCGTGGTGTGTGTGAACGAGTGGCTGTGTGATGCTTGTTTGCTGACTGGGGTTAAACCAGAACAAGAATTTGTCCACAAAAAATGTGTTTCTGAGAAGTCTATTTTTAACATTTTCCTATTAGGAAAATAGGAAATCTGACATGGAAACATCTATTTTTAATATGGGAAAAAAATCTACCACAAGGAGGAGGAATAAAAATAATCTTGCATTGGATGATTATTTGCTTCATTCATTCCAGCCGCATTTTAATTCAAATCTCCGCACTCAGGACCGTATCAGGTGATAACCTCATGCTCCATGGTGCCGCTGTTACACATCTGATTAGTCAATAACCCCTGAAGAGTCATTTTCCACAATGCTTCCGAGAAAAAAAGTTTCCCATCAGGTTGCCTATTAGTAAAAGGATCAACCACAAAGGACATGGGGCTTTTCATGCTGGGAGTGTTGGCATCTTCACTCCACACATGCTGAGTAGTAAGGCTGGTAAGAGACTAACAGCTGAGGCAAAATAATTTGTTAAAACTTTTAACATTCATTGGGACGGAGCAAGAGAGAACATGCAAGTGTGATTCTTGTGGTCTATGTATCTGGTAATCAGAGTTCACACTCAGCTCCAGCCATTATGTCCTACAAAATTCCTAATGACTGATGGAGAGAAGACTGAAATCCAAGTCCATCTCTCCTACCTCAGGGTCTGAGCCCCTTATGCACCGAATCATTTAATCTCCTCCTCTCTGATCCAATGAATACTTAATTCTTCCATCAAACTTTAACAGATGGAACTGGCACTGCATCACTCCAGAATATTCTGTAGCCTGGCACTTAAAGCATGAAGAATACAACCAATCTTTCCTGGCCCAGGTGAATCTTAATGAAATTCAACCCACAACCACCAAAGTAGAATCCTTTTTTATTAAAGCTTAGACATGACTTACTTGTTTTTCATGTTTTGGTGTCATCTTCACTGGTTTGTATTAAAACAAAAATCAACCTGAAAAAAACAAAACAGACATCAGATTGGCATTTAGTAGTTATCTAAAGGTCATTATCACTTTCGCTAGACATTAGTAGACAGTGGAAAGAGCCAGGCTCAGTGCCATATATACCAGAAAACATGTTTGCATTAACTATATCTAACAATTCATTAACTTTAAAAAATCCCATTTTAGAAGCACTGGGTTAGCCCCCTTCTGGGGATACTTGTCATACATGACAGTCCAGTGATGCCTGTCGATCTCAGGAAATCAGTGCTTTTCTTCATTGCTCCGAGAGCCGCCCCGGGGCTCATCCTTGCACCCACCTCCCAACAGCTCCGCGCAGCCAGCATCCCCCATGCACAAACACAGCCGAGGCAGCGCTGCCTGCGCCTTGCTCCCAGGCACCCAAGCACAGGTCTGCGTGACTGCGGCTGAGGTCCAGGAGACGCTAAAACGTCCGAGTCAGCAGAATCAAAAGCCCCTCGCAACCATTTCTCTGAAACGGAGATAAGCAGCGAGACAAGCTGTTCAGATCCTGCAACCTAGCGAAAACTCAGGCTAAATTTCACATCATCCGTGGTTTTAAAACCTCCATGTAGGGAAGTGTATAATTAGACCAAATCAAAAAATCCCGTCATGTTTTAAACCTACTCCTTCACTGGAAATCCTGATAAATTTTTAACTACCTCTGCAGTCCCGTAAACCAGCCGGTTTGCTCAGGACAGGTACCCACAGGGGAAGAACAGGGCGGCTTTATTCAGTTGCTGGTTTGCATACACACCGCCTGCCTAAAAATAATGGCCATGGGAAAAAAGATTTGCAATTTGCCTTTCCCCTTTACCTCTCCCACATGCCATCCAGCCACTGCCAGCTAACACCTACACTGACCCCCAGCTACAGAAAACATCCCATTGCCTCCTCAGCTTTTAAACATCAGCCTCCTCTTTCCAAACCGAGAGGATCCATGCGGGATCCCTCCTTCACCCAGTACGGCCCCGGGCAGTGGCCCCGCGGTCAGGATGGATGCCACTCAAGCAGGAGAAGCTGAGCAAAATCCTCCCGTGCATCTCTCTGGGCTGGCACCTCGGGTTGGAAAAGGTGGATTTGCAGCTCTCTTAGGCAATCCTCAGCAGCTGTTGTCAGCTGGCTGCAAAATGTTCACGTGTGACCAGGGAAGACACACGGCTACGCTTTTGGAGGTGGTTTGCTAAGGTTTAGCGATACAGAACTTGAAGCCGCTTTTGTTATTATACAACTGTATATGTAGGTCAAGCCCAGCTAAGGACTCCTGGACACCCCACCCCTGCCCAATGCCTCTCACAAACACGCCTAACTTTCAAAATACAACTCCACCTATTTTAATGAAACAGAGCACACAGATAAGCACACATATATTTCTTTGACCAGGAAATTCTTTTGGAACAAACACATCTTTGTCAAATTTCCATAGGATCAGTTATATCAAAATAGGACACACTGTCTCCAGATAGAGACTTCAGACATCCTAAATGGTACCACCAGTATGGTTCCCACCTCCATAAAGATAAGGCCACCGTTTCACTTCTGTAGCTAGGACTGCGCCGATAAAAGCATAGAGGACTATTGAAAACACACTCCTGATAACTTTTTGGGTTTTTTGCTGAATGTAATTATGTTTAACTGGTATATATGCTCTGGGCTGAAGGCATAGAAGAGCACTCCAGCACTTCTTGCACAGGCTCAGCAGCGCCAAGCAGCTCAGCAAGGAGGGGCAAGAATTTGGCTCATCAGTTATAACTGCTGCTAATACAGAAGTATGTTAGGAGCTTTCCTTTTGGTGGAGATAAATGGCTTTTACCTCTCGGGCAAGCACAAGCCCACACCACAGAAAACACCGTGCAGGGCTCCGGCTGTTAGAAGAGGAAGGGCTGTTTCTGCCTTCTACCTCTCCTGGTTGAGTGCAGCTGTAAACCTATATAGTTTTGGGGCTTTTTTCCCCCTTTGGCTCTGGTTGAATGTGGTTTTGTTATTTAAATGGCAAATCAATTTTTTTTTCCAAGTTATATGTCTTTATTCTATCCGATTCTGCAGCTTCTTTCTCTCCTGTCTCTTAAATGCTTTAAGAAAGAAATTAGGCAAGCCCAAAATATCTCATTCCTGACACTGTTAGTGAATGACAGGACTGAAATAACACATTTCGTTTTGTCTTTTGCTTTCTAATGACCAAGTTATGTGCTGGTACAGGTGAGAAAGAACAGTTTAAACTCCAAACAGCCATTGCAACTTTAAATATTTAATGACTAAAATGAATATTTCAGCATCAAAAACCTTCCTAAAATATTTAAAATACATCATTTTTTCATCAAGTAATTTGGGGGAAAAAAAGAAAAAAAAGGAAATACAAGCCCACCAAAGCTACCTTTTCCACAGACACCTCAGCAAGTCTAAGATCGCCTCAGTCACGCTGCAGCCACTTGCAAACATACAGAATGCAGTATTCTGTCTGGTAGCAAGACATATATTTTAGGAGTTCTTTAACACATGTAGAAGTCACTGAAGCAGAACAGTTCAACTGTCTGCTTAAGAAGATGCCTTTTTATCTTTAGAAAAACCCTACCCAAAATACCTGTGACAGAGAGAAGCAGCCTTCAGAAGACGAACAGAAGGTTGCTGGTCTTTTTACTCATAAAAAAAAATTTCCACTGACAGAGAAATGAACCAGTGCTGGGAAAAAGAATCAAAAAAAGGCAGTGGTAGATCTGTAGTTTTGATAAAATGCTTTCTGCTGTGACTGGGAAAAAACCCCATTGCTTTGAGTAAGTTCTCGTCCTGCTTCTTATCTATTCTCAGACTGAAGACTTCTTTAATTATTATTACTTAGTTTCATATACTTAATATAACATAACACCTGCTCTTTGCAGTACATATTTTTGACTGTTCTTAATTGCATAACCAAAGAAACCACCAGGGAACAGTTCCACAACTGCCAACAACAACAACCCAAAGCAAAAAGATTATGTAGGATGACTTGCCATACTTCCTGCAGCCTAAAAAAAAAAAAATTCGGGAGGGGGGAAACAAACAAGTACTGCAGTGCTTTTCTTAGGGATAATAGATAAACACTACTAAGTATTACATTTTTTTGCATATTTTAGAGTTGATTTTATATTTTAAAATCTAAATTAAAACAAATTATTTAATATTACTTGGGAATACCCTTTTATCATGTAAATGGACTGCTCTTGAAGGAGGAAGTAACTTCTCCCCTACGTTCCCAAACTGTAAGATTAAAACTGAAGCAGTACCACAGACAAAAACCATGACAACTTGCTATAAGAACAGCACGAACAAACAAGAGTCCTCCCAGCCGCCTCACTAGTAGCTGTGTGTAGTTGCACTGTAATTTTATGATTTCACTCATGATATATCAATGGAAAGGTCCATCTAGTCCAGCAGTGACTTAGATGGTGACTCGTACTGAAACCTCAGAGTATAAGAAACAGGCAAAATTTTGAGTGCTTGTTCCCCAGTTTTGAAGAAAATAATGTGGAAACTATATATAGGTAGCATACATTTATACATATAAAATGTACCATTCTGTGATGCCAAACTGATCACATCATGACATAGCTTGGCATTTACAGGAATTGGGTACATGGCCATCACAGAACTACTGCTCTCGGTGATGGGAAAAATCTTATCCAAATGCTGTTCCCCAAGCAGGGGCTCCAGAGCAATTCAGCCTTAGCATAAGCAGATGCCTTCTACTTCACCTGGTCCAGTTTAATACCTGGGGTCAACTCGATTGCCCTCATCAGAGGAGTCATGAGTTCCCTTCTGTCCCTCACTGTCCATGAACAGGATGGTGAGGACCGAAACTAGACTGTGTAGGTCACAGAGCATCCTTCCTTCTTTCATCAGCCCTGCTGGTTACCCGCCTCGCCTTCCCTCAGCAAATCACCATAAGGGTCTGCTTGTTAGAAGTGAGAAAAATATGAAATACATAAGCATTTTCATCTAAACTCTGCACAGCACTCGGATGTCTGCAGACCGCTTAGTGAAGTCAACAAAATAAAGTACCCCTTGAGCGAATCCATCTCACTTTCCAGCTCAAGGTACCTGTTTCGTCAGTGCTGTATTACAGTAGCAGCAGAATCACTTTGCTGCTGAGCAGGAAACGAGGACGCTGTGTAAATTGCTTTTAAAAGAACAAGAGCTTTCCAAACCACCGACAGAAATCACACACCTTCCCTCCAACCACAACGCTGCGTAGAAACGCACTGCCAAAAATCATGCCTGCACTTGAAATTCTGACTTCCAGCCGCTGCTGCCAAGATGCTTAGTTGACTCCTTTTTTCCTACAGGATTTCACTCCATTTTGTTGCTAAATGCTTGTTTATGGCCACCGGGTATAACACAGCTCCTCTTTAAGCACTGTGTTATCGTTTTTCCCCAACCAGCAATTCCCTTGTGCTGCAATCTTCCTAGCTATTGAGACCTGTTTTATCAAGACAATTAATTCAGACCATTTAAAAAAATTATCAAAGAAATTTTCATTAATTTCAAAGGAATGTGAGAATCAAAGAGTTAATCAAACATACGAATTTCCCTCTCCCCTCCAAAATATATATACATGACATGGATCACGGTGTCAGGTGCGGGTCACGGATTTCCAGTTACAGTGGCATTATAGCACACTTTGAATTGCATCAACTTAATACCATATTGCTGGACAGCAGCATGACTCGCATACCAAGCCTCTCTGAAACCTCTAAAAGCCTAAAGATAAACAAGGAAGAAGTACTAAGAAATCTGTTCACAGTAGGAGAGAGCATCAGATGTTTCTTGATTCTCCTCTTTTTTTTTTTTTCCTCTCTTTTTTTTTCCCAGTCTCAAATTGCAGACATATGCTCAACCAAAGGACTTCATGTATATTCTGTAGTTTCGGTAGGTTGCTGATCCCAGAACAACTATTACTTTCTTTTTCTCCCATCAGACGATACCGGTAAGGCTAACACTGGCAGATTGGGCTTTTAGGCAATGGTTAGAGAAGGGTAGTTGTGGGTAAAGACACTGAAAGAACAGTACATGCCAGTCTTCATCGTGGTAGTTAGTTATTACTCAGGGCTGATGCTCGTCACAGCTTCTGCAGACAACTTGGGGACCACTCAAAACTCTCCTGCAGCTCGGGCTCCTGTGTTCTCCACGCAGCCTGTCAAGCTGGGCTGCCACGTGAGCCTGCCTTTGCTACTCTTTCCAAACATGATGGTGCATGATAAGTAGCTTAAACTACACTAAATGATTTTGTAGCGTAAATAATTGCAGGTTTTGTTGCTAGGGCATTTTCAGAAGGCCAACAAAGAGATAAGGCAGACTTTGAAGGGAAGTATTGGTGACCTCCAAGGTAAAGTCCCAGTAAGAGTGCTTGCTCCAGAGAATTTTTGACATCCCTTGAGCTAGGAAAAACTGATTTCAGAAGCAGCAGCAACATTGGCAATCTGGCAAGTTCAACCATCTTTCAACTATAGCTGTACTCAACATGGAAAATACTGGATAGGCACTAGATTTCTTACTGATACTTACACAAACAGGGCATACCACTGGCAGTTTAAAACTACCTTTGAAAACAAAGGGAAAGAAGCGAGTAACTTCCAGGCTAAAATCACTTGCTGACACAGTACCCAAGTACTTTCCAAGTCAAAATTCCGTTTTGTTACAAAAGTGATGAGTATGTGCGCATGGTTTGTGTGCACACAGCACATCTTGTTAGATACACCACTGAGAACCAGTAGTATAAAATCATGGACAGATAAGCCACCCTTAGATATTTTTATATGATGCCAGTTACAAAAACACATTAGACAGCTGTTGCTTTTACAAGGTGGATTACAAAGAAGGGATTTGTAAATAGACACTGCAGTATCAGCATGTCAGAACACCGATCAGAATCCTAAGAAAAATCTTAAATGTTGCTTCTGAAGGAGGGTTTATGTTCAGAGAATGTATGTTTTTCTTTCTTCCAAAACTTCATGTTTCTTACAGGAATGAAATATTTCATTGCATTAAATCAAATTAAGTTGCCCTAAAAATACTATCTTCCCCAAGGTATCTCTCTGTAATAACTAATTTTTACTTATCGTGGGGAAAGAAGGGCTGATGGCAGCTGTATTTTTCCTGCTGAGTAAGCAGAGCAAAAAAATCAGCAAATGCCGTGCAGGCTTATTGCAACATTTCTTTTTCAGTCTCCCAACTGCAAACGCTGACATCACCTGACCCTTTTCTTCCTGACTCACCCCCTGGAACATTTTGAATCTCACGTGCCAGAAATTTCTCATTTTTTGCTCATTTCAAACACTTTTAATTTATGATATGATTTTTTCCTGCTGCTTGAATCGCTGTTACACAGCACTACATGTCTTAGCTTGGCTTTCTTCCTGCTGCAGATTTCCTTATTCTACCAAAACAGCTATTTTTGTGACGCACCACCTGGTCCCGTCTAGGAAGCGCTAGTGCTTGGTCTTGTCCCCAGAGAGGAAAGTGAAGCAAAAGCAATGGTCTCGGCCGTAACCACAGAATTAGAAGTCCCAGTCTTATGACGTGCATCTGGGGAGACGGCTGGAAAAACCGAGCACAGATACAGTAAAAAATAAAATGAATAGTCAAGTAATAACGTCCTAAGACAGATCGATCCTAAGCATTCTCTGTGACTGCAGCTCAAAACGGTGGGGAAGATAGAAAATATTGCAGTCAATACAGCGTGCTCACCAAGCGCTTTGATCAACTGCGGTCAAACTGTTGTGTTTCTTGGGTCTTCTAAGCTGACAAAGGCCATGAGGGATGATTACAACCACCCAGCTGGATCAGCCATCCAGTCTCTCACGCAATGGCAATCCACTCTTCGGGCTCACTTCCCCTGAAGAGGACATCAGATGGCCCATTGTTACTGCAACACCTTACTGGTGTTGCGTCTGTGTAGCTGCATCCATACATTGCACTAGTTTATGAGCTGGATCTATCAACAGTTAAATTAACCATTTAAGAATGTATTAACAGTGATTTCAACTGGGCAGCTTGTTTGTTCAACAGGCTTTGTTCTCCTTCTGAGCTAGCCTGTGCCAGTGGCATGAAAACAGTATTTTGGAAGTACATAGCTTCTAAATAGTGTTATTCATTACTAAAGCAGACAATTCTGAGGAGCAAACAGCATTCGGCAGGAGGAACTTTTCATGAGACTGACCAATAAGAAAATCAGGCTGAAAATCAGTGATTTATCCATATCCCTGGATTTTCTGCTTCTCATTTCTTTTCCGTCCAGTAAATGTTAAGATGTGATTTTGGTTTCTTTCACCCCAGTTATGGACCCCACTGTTGCACCATGACTTCATAAGACTGGCATCAACCCTTGGCTGACTCTCAGCACGGGAGGCAGATTGCTGGTACGGAAAACTCCTTTCAGAAGTCGTGAGAGAACAGCAGGAGACATGACAAACGCACAAAAATGGGAGGAAGAGAAGAAAAGCAGCACTTGGGTTTGACTGCTCTGCCAAGTCAAAGGAGTCGTCAGCCAGCCTGGAACAAACACTGGCTCAAGGTCAAGCAGCAAGAGGAGCAAAGGTGGAAAACCTCATGCCTGCAGGACAAATACATCCCACAGCTTGCTTTCATGGTGCCCAAACCCGCACAATATTTTTCCAACAACGAATTCAAGCAGACCACTAAGTAATCTGAAGGACTTTTTCTGCCTTTAGTGGGAGAAAGACTTCCCACTCACGGAGCAGGTGCCTAAATGAGCAGAATGCACATATTTAAATTAATTTTAAACCTGGTCAGTTCAGACTGTATTACAAGCCTATGGGAGAACAATGGACCGAGATGAAACTGGTTTAAGTTTGTGTTGTTTAAGTAAGGCTTATTCCAGATTCACTTAAATATATTTACTTCAGGCCAAAAAAGCACAATCCAGTCTTAAAAGAGAACAAGTGTCAATTTATATAATCACACCTTTAGCTAAACCAGTTGAAACCTACACATTGCGAATGGGCATATTTGAAATCCTACTTTGTGGTCCTACAGGCAAATCCATAATACCGGTCTATCACACGGCTGCTGGGACCTGACAGCCACCAGGAGATCCTCTCCAGCTCTACCATTTAGCAGAAACACAACGATGCCGCGGGGACAACGGCTTTTCAGTCCAGGGCTACGCACGCATCTCAGAACGAAACCGCAATCAAGGCAACTCAGCGAAACAAATGGCCCAGACGAGGCGGGAGCAGAAGGTTCCAGTTACCGCACATCCCCTGCAGCTGGAAACCCGCAGAGGAAAGCCTCGCTGCAGGTATCCAGCCTACTCGGTCACTGCCAGTAACTTTTCTGCAGAACTGATGCAATTGGGTCGCTATGGCCAACGGAGGTGGAAGTAACCATTACTGACGATGCGTTCCGCTTTATAGGCGAGTTTCAAATCCTGCAGCACTTTATATACAGGCAACTGCTTTACATACTTGGAAAGCACTCTATAAGGAAAGTGCTGTCCTTGACACGGCCTGTTTTATTGGTCTAGCAGGAGAACCAGAAGGAGAATGGTTGTCATCTAGCCTAAAAACAATGCAACTTTTGTAACTGTAAGAGCTAGCTATTAACTGACTGCTGAAAGAGCAGAATTTCATCTGCATTAAAGAGAGAATAAGGCCGTTGGAGGTTTGAAAGTTATCTAGTTTAGCTGAGCTTATGGGGAAAAGACAGCACTCCTTGGAATTAAGCTTTGCTGGAAATCTCGTCAATGGGTAATCACATACACCAAACCCAATTATCATTTCCCACACTGCCAACAGACCTATATTTCATATGCCTAGGACAAATCAATTACCACCCAAGGTTAGAATGACAGAGCTCTGGTCATCCTCAGGTGGACAAAATGATTCTGCAGTGTTCAGAAACATGCTAGTGGTTGTCGCTGTCATGGTCTAAGACAGTGCTGTAAGCAGAGATGGTGCCTTTTATGACAGATTAGAAGTATACTTGTGAAAAGAAATGAGCTCTCAGGTTCGCAAGCCCTTCTTCAATAAATTTCAGGGCTGTACATCCCAAAGGCGAATTTTTTCCAAGCAGACTTGTTACTCTTAATAAAAGATATTTAACACGCAAAACTTGCCTTGGACAAAGAGATCTCTGGCTCTGAAGAGCCTGGAGAGTACGGAAGAACCATTTTTGAAAGAAAATCATTGCTTATACCCATAGGCTATAGTACAGCATATTATTTTTCAAATCTTGTATTTAAATTCAAATACGTAATGGCAAAAAGGAAGGTAGAATCTGTATGTTGACTGAAGCCTGAAGACTGCCTTTATGTTTTCTTAAAGGTCGTCCACATTACTCCAAGTTCTCGTTACAGTTATCTTGCATGAGTTACAAGGCTTGGTGCACACACTGAAGGGTAGTTTTCCTGAGAAAGTCAAGATGCTTTCTTTGCAAACTGACGTGAACTATTAACACCTACTTACCAGGGTTTGCATTAAATCCCTGTGATTCACTGAAAAGACCTCAGCTGAGAGAGAATCTTGCATCCCTACTTTAAGATTTAGCCTTGGACTACACACCTAGTACAGACAACTTTTTCCTGGTCAGCAGGTCAAACAGATCTTCCTTTCAAAACCACCTGAGGTGACGAGTGAAATAGCAGTCAGAAAGCTTCCTTGTGGACAAGCAGATTAGGAAGGCTTCGTTTCTGCACAAGTATTTATGCGTTTCAAACAGTTCTTCATCAAATGCCCAAAGGGACATTTTGGCTATAAATCCTCTCCGATTCTTGGATCTTACTGCCCAAAGCCAGTTTCGTGGTCTGGGAGGTGGAGGGACTGTTTAAGCCAGCCACCTGGCTGCCTTCTCCACCATCTTCACAGCAACCCCCACCTTCATCTGCTCGGAGGGGGGGAGACAAAGGGTTTTCTCACATCTGGAATAAGTGGTTTGCCTTCCTGCCTCCCCAACAACCCTGTTGATACCACTCCGAATAGTCATACCACAACCAGTCTTCACCGTGAGCAGACAGACATAACGAATGCAACGTAGTCATAAATTCTTGGGGAGCAGATCAACTGGTGTCACAGCCATTAAACGCTGGTCTCGTTGTTTCACATGTGTGAAGACACGTGAAGGTATTTCTGGGCTGTGCTCCTCCACGCCATGAGAGACAAGGCTCTTACATTTAGCTGTTCTCAAAGCAAGTCTGATTGCAATGACACTACGCACTGACGCAACAATTTATACATGCGAATGCCCAGCACGTCACAGGCTCTGGCATTATCAAAATGCTCTCCAGTGCCCAAGACTCACAGCTATTTCCTTTCTCCTTGTAAATGCTCCCCAACACTCCCCTTGCCACCTCGCCTTTTCATCCCTCATTAGTAGAAATCCATTTCTTCTGGGAAGAGGCACTGCCGCTCTTGGGAAAACAAAACCTTCCCCTCTGGGAAGATCTCATTAAAACGGGTACCGAAGTTATGACTAATTTAAAACCACACATCACCATTATGCAATTAAAACAACGAGACTATTAGAAGGCACAAAGTTATAACCCGGTGACTGTTGTTGTAGACATGGAGCAAGGTAGGCGAGCAGTTAGGGCTTCCCTGCGGGAAAGGAGGGGCAGGAACTTGAAGGATGCGTTGGCAGCACAGGCACAGGGGTCAGGGTATATTACTCATAATCAACTCCGTAGTAAAATAGATGCTCTGTTGCAGGAGCAAAACATCCGTTCTGCTTTAAGGCGTAGGATACCTATAAGTGAGTTTATCCTCCTAGACAACTCTGGTAGAGAAGAAAGGGAGAGGAAGAAGTAATTTTTTAAGCCACAAATCCTTTAAATACCAAGAAACACTAATTTCTTCATACCACAAAAAGCAGGCACGGAAAGCAAACTGCATTCTCTTTTTATGCACAAGAGTTACTGGAGAGAAGATCCGTAACAAAATCATCGTTGGTTTATTTGTTCTTAAAAAATGAAACTCATCATTATGCATCCTGCTAAACGACTCTGTGGCAATCCATAACGTCAATCACGTGAAGATGCTGGAGCAAAGGGAAACTCCTTTCAAACTAATCAAGTCCTTCCTTTTGGGCCAGGCCCACAGGTTGATGCTAAGTTGTAAAGGTTTTTGCAGGGTTCATGTCTATTGATGGTTAATTCCTCTGTGGTACTGGGAGACATTTTGAAATAACTCATGCTGCAGTACCAGCGAGACAGCATGTATATAACATGCCCAGCAAAGCCCAAAAGGAAGCATGTATATAACATGCCCAGCAAAGCCCAAAAGGAAACTGGTTTCTGGCACCAGAAGCCCCGAGGGCATCTAAGGATTCTGTGAAGACATATCACCAATTAGACCTTGAGAAGAGAAATACTATTTTGAAGTTCTCCAAGTCGAAAGAGGATCACTGGAGGAACACGGTGGGAAATGCAGGACCATTTGCAATTACGTTATTGGATTACATTTCGTTGAATCTCCCCCTTACCCCCTGTCCTGCAGAAATCTGGACAAGTAGGATTCAGATAGCTAAACATAAACATTCAGTGTCTTTGTGGATGCTCACAAGGTGTTCTATTTACTCTTCAGCTGCTGCCCAAGAAGAAAGTGGATCAACGGTAGGTCATGTGTCATGATGCCAGCCAGATGTGCTGGATCCCCTTGGACACCCCCTTGAAAGGCACCAGTCACCCACATCCAGGCAACCAACCCATGCCCAAGCTGTACTGTGTAGAGATTTAGCAAAGAAATGCTACAAATAAACAGATCCAGAGCCAAAATACTATGCACCAGATTTGTGCACGAAGTTCCCTGTAGTCAATGAGCAATGATAGCATGATTTGCTTCTCTATCCCAAGAGTTACCCTGCCAAGAAGTCAGGAAATTCCTGTACGATACATAGCTGTTTTTTCCTCTTAGTATTTTTAGTACCAGAAGAACAAAAAAGTTGCTGAGTTGTTTTTTTGAGATAATAAAAAGATGCAAAATGTTTAACAAGAAGAAAGAAAGAAAAAATCACAACATGCTAAATTAAGCAGATCTCTGGTTAATAGAAGCTTTTACTTCTCTGCTTACAAAAGCCAAAAGGTTATGCATACTACATACATGGAAGTAAGATCTATGTGATACATTGCAGAGATACGATACACCAAATTTGTCACCTGTCCTATCCTACCTACCTACTCCCAGGAAGCAAGGAACACCTGCAGCAGTCCATGCTGCTGAGCAAATGTTCACAACCTCTTTACTTTGGGATTTACTATAGCATGGTTTGTTGGTGGGGTTTTTTTGTTGGTGGTGGTTGGTTTTTTTTGTTTGGTTGATTGTTTTTGTTTGATTGGTTGGGTTTTTTTGTTTTGGTTTTTTGTTTGTTTGTTTTTTTTTTAAAATCAGCCTGCTGGAGAAGCATTTCCTTCTTTCGTATGGAGACATTACAAAATTGTATGATAAAAGCAGAAAAGGCCGCAGTTGCCTGAAATGATGGCAAGTAGGAAAAGTACTGAGCAAAAATAGACTAAAACAGGGCTGCAAGCCCGATTCAGCCCTTTACAGTCAGAAGGGCCCAACTTCTGTATCAATATTCTTGACAGCATCTTTCTCTCCACAGGATCAGAGGACCAGCAGAAGGTCAGGCAGAGGGGAACCCCACGCTGAAGCAAGGACATTTGGTACCAGCAGCTGCAGCCCCTCGGGCCAAAGGCAGCATCAGGGGGATGGAGAGAAGCATCAAGGAGAGGTGCTCTAGGGTTGCTTAACTAGGAACAGGATGCAGGAAGCTTCTAAATGATGACTGCCATGACCTTCTCTGGATGAGAAGAGCTATTTTGTAAGAGATTCATGTGCAGCAGCAGTGTGAGCTCTGTAAAAATTTTTAGGAACGTAGCCTTCGCCCTTATTATGTTCTGGTCCTCATCTGTTCAGCGCTACTACCCTTACCTCAGTCACATCACCAGTCCTGGCTAGACAGTTCACCCAGAGAAGCCACACCACGACGTGTTTACCAACTGCTGGCTTGATTTAATGCTCCACCTCCTCTTATGCCTGAGAATTACTCAGTTTGACCCAAATCCCCAGTGGTTTTTGCTGCGTATGGCACTGTGCTTGGGAAGGGAAATCCCGGGATGCTCGGAGCCTGCGGCACAGCAGGGCACCGCTCATGTCCGACCCGTACGCTGCGTCTACGCTAAAAACATCGCAGCGCCGTGGGCATGCAGCGAGCACGGAGGTAGCTTCAGCAGGGACACCGGGGCTGGTGAAAGGTGCTGCCTTCAGAATAGCTGTTCTTCAGGAGTTAATGCGGCAAAGCATAGCTGAAAACAACGCCTAAGTGTATTAAAAGATGAAAGGGAGAGGTTTTGAAGAGTAAAGGCAATGTTTACCCAGCTCTGCCTGCAAGGCAGGGAACAAGGGAAAACCAGAAAGCCTGCTGAGATAGGATCTAGGCAATATTTCATGAAACACCGCAACGCAGTGTTGTGATGTGACTCCAGCTTTCTACTGGGCTATCCCTGACTGACTGTACCATAAACATATCTTGAAAGAAAAAAAAAGAAAAAAAGGAAAAAAACACCACAAAAAAACCCCAAAACCAAACACAAACCCCGCAAAAACCAAACCAAACAACAAACCACACCAAACTTGCATCATTCAAATAAATTACTGTCTTATTCAAATATAAAAACTATTGCAGCAGATTCTATCACAAAACAGCTAATTTTAGGAAGGAGCATCTGCAAGCTGGCAACTGCTGTTTTGCAATAATTCCAGTAGCTCAGCTGTTAACAGTTAACTGCAGTTAAACTATAGAGACATAAATGAAAGAGGAACCATGATACCAACATAATTTATAATGGATTTGCCACTTCTATGAGCATTTGGAGGCACTTGATTAAACAACTATTTCTGTCTATGTTCACAAATAGTGTCTTTTTTTCCATTTCGTAAGTGCTCTGGGACGAAGGACTGCCTTTTTGCCTATATTTGCACAGCTCCTACCATGGGGCACAGTAACTGGATGAGGCTTCTAGGTGCTACTGTCTTCTAATTACACTATAGCATTGGAGAGATTATGTTGTTAGTACCTTAGTAGTAACATTTTCAGAATGTTTTTCTCCTTTTTAAAAAAAAATACTTAAATATAATTATTTTGCAAATAAAATTGAAAATCATAATAATCTATAATAAAGCTCATATATATTATAAGCCCTTAAAAGTATATGAATACAGGCATGGTACACCACTGCAAGTTCTTTAAACTGAAATTCATTAAAAGGTAAGTACTTCTTAGATTCAATATAAAATATACATGATAAACAAGAGACTTCCGGATTTCAAGTCAAGCATTACAAACATAGCATAATACCCTAGGCTGACGTAGGCATAAATATTATTTTCATCTTCCACACAAAGAAAACATCAGTATTTCCATTTTTCTAAAGGAAGTCCAGTTTGTGTCATTCAGGAAAGCTCTGCCTTGCATCACTTTTAGTTTCAGTTTTCCCTAGCACGAATATTCCTGCCAACGTGAGGAGCAGAGCCGGCAATGAAACTCCAGCTGCTGTTTTCCTTGCGCAACTGGGGATGTGGGCATGTGCTGGGTGGGAGCTTCAACCGCACCCGAGGGGGCCAGACCCTGGTCCCCAGTGGCCTGGCTCCACACCTCCATCTGCCTTCACCTTTTCACCACTGCTAGCGGAATTAGGCAATATTTACCTAAAATTGCCACATCCTTGAAGGGGCTGATCTCATGGCGACTGTATGTCTCCGTGGGGCGATCCCAGCGGGTGGGTGCGAGACAACCAGCAAACACGGGCGTTTCAAGGAAGAGCGCAGGCGGCCGCCCACGCGCCTCTGGGCCTGATTTCAGTACGCGGCCCAAGGCAAACCCTGCAACTCAGTCACTGGAACTTCCTTTGGTTTATAAATCGGTTAGTTTTAAGTGCATGCTCTGTTTTCAGAAGCTTTTTTCATATGTGCCCCAAAACGCTCAGGCCGCTTAATTTAAACAACACACAAAATTTAAAAATAATAATAAGGCAGTCTCCTGAATAACAGAAGAAGTACAACAAATATGATGCAGTTAATATAAAATGATGCCATTATATAATATGCATTATATATTTATATATTATTATACTCAATAATGCACATGGTTATATAATGTATGTAGATAATAGTATAATGTATATACATGCAGAGCTTTTGCACATCCATATAAAGGTCATAGGTGCCAAAGGCGATGGACTTGCTTTAGCAAAGCAAAAAGCCTCGGTTCAAGACAAGACTGATATTTATTTAAACCAAAGTTTCTTACTGCCTGGTGTTAATCGTTACTAAGAGCAGTCATTTACATAGCTGTAAATCACAGGGGAGTCCTACATCAAAGATCAGGGGAATAAATACACTTTAGAAGACAGGCGGGAACCAAACCCTATTACAGCCGGCAATAGGGCGGGCGGGCTGTACCTGGGCTTTCCCAGCCCTTGCCTAAAGCGCGGGTTATTTTAAGGAGCTCAGGCAGCGCCTCACCGTCACCCAGAGGAGGACGGCTCTACACCCACCCACCCACCCAGCCGCGCCGGCGTTTGCAGCTGTGGACACACACAGCCCGAGCAATCCCGCCCCGGGCGCCCGGTGGGCCCTGCCGATGCACCGGCGGTGCGGCGGCCGGGCCGGCGCCCCCCGGGGCTGACAGACACCCACCGCAGCCCCCGTCGCCCCACTCACCGCTCGCCGCCACGCGCAGCCCCAGCGCAGCCCCTGCGCCGCCGCTCCCGCCGCTGCCCATAGGCCGGGAGGAGGCGGTGCGTCACCGGCGGCGGGCGGGGCCGCGCCGCCCCGCCCCGCCCACCGCCCTCCCGGGTGGAGCCGCCAGCGGGGGGTAAAGGGCGGAGCTTCTGCGGGGCAGGAGGGGAGGGAGGCCGGCAGGACGCTTGCGGGGAGCGCCCCGGCCCGGGCTTGTCCGTGGGGTGCCGCGCGGGCTTCCCGGCGGCTGCTTAATTTTTAAGCCCGGTGTTTTCCACCTGTCTTTCCGGAAACTAGAGGTGCAAAGAATGGCTTTCCTGAAAAAGAGTTATTTTTAGGAGCCTTTCAGTTAAGGAGGAAAAAAAAAAAAAAGAAAAAAGAAATTAAGATTGATAAATCCAATTAATTTTTAATTTTTTTTTTTTAGGGTGAATAAAATCTCTTCTGAAGGTTTATTTTCAGTTTTATTTGATTTCTCAGGAAACCAAAATACCAGTAATTTTGTTTCCTCACTGGTTTTGTGTATTTTACCTAAATCACATCTGTGCTTGCTAGATGTTAATGTTCCAAGAGGGATTTGAAATACGTGATTAATGTTGTGTGCCAGTGCTTGGAGATGGTCTTGGAAATAGTACGGTAGCTTTATGCCACATCTCTAGAATATCGGATTCCTGGGTTTTGGAATCTGCCTTCTGAAAAGGAACTTAACGAGCTCGGGGAAATCATTTATCTTGTGAGAATGCTTGTCTCTTGCCACTGAGGCTGTTCTTGTGTGCTGAAATTGTTTTAAGAGGAATAAATTAAAGCACCCTAGGAAATATCCACCAATTAGAGTGGAAGAAAAAGATTTAATTTTCTGTTACAACAAGAAGTAGTAAGGGTTTCTGCTTCTGAAGCGCTTGAATGATCTTTACTTATCTATGTACTGATAAAGAATCACCAAAGAATCTGAGCAACTTCTATTTTAAAAAGGAGAAATCATTTGAATACTATTATACATATTTACTTCATTTCTAAATACTGAAAAGCCTAGACTCTTTTCCTTTCTTGGTCTTTTTATGTAAACTATGGGCTGATTTTTCCCATAAGATATTAAAATACAAAGCAAGTTCTGGGATAAAAATTCTGCTAAAAGAAGATAATTAGTATTAATTTGTCTTGAGTACCCCAAAACTTTCCTCTGAGAAGAGCCCTTAAGCAAAACACTACAGAGACATGTAGAGATCAATATGAACAACGATTTATTCATGATAACAGAGTACGGAGAATTACAGGAGAGTTACATGAGGTGTCTACATCAGCCTTTTTCCCAAAATATTTGCCACTTCTGGTAATGGTGGTTGAGCATCGCTGGCAGTGGAGGCCCATTGTGAGTGCAGACAGGGCTCCAAGCAGCTGCTGGCATCGGTCTTGTAAAGTTGTACAGAGCCCATTTTTGTGGTAGGATGGTGAAAGCACCGAGGCTGGACATCACCTTTTTTGCTCTTACCATCAGATGCTCTGCTGGGCAGCGGCTCTGAGCCACCATCCTGTCCGAGAAAGGATTCACGAAGGAACGCCAGCGTAGGGGAAGACTGGAGTGAAAGAGGAAGAATGAGGCTAACTGGCAACTAAATAGCTCTCTGTGGTACTGCTGGTATAAACTCGTTTTCACAAATCAGATTTTTTTTTTATAATCTAGCATAATAAACATTATTGTCAATGAGATTTATAAATCTTAGTTATCTCTGCATAAATGTGAAGTAGTGCTACTTCTAAGCCGCACAATTTTGCCAGCAAAGAATCATAATTAGATATAGTTAAATTTAGCGAACAGAGGCTGTATAGGCAAGTGTCCTTGAAAAAAGAAAGAACAATTATGACAGGGAACAATTTTTTCTTTCAGAGAAGGTCTGTTCTAGCTTCCAAACTGCTTGTTTATAGGATTTCAACCGTTAATTCCTTTTCCAGGCTTTTTTTGTTCTGCCCCACTTCAGTGTCCTACTGAATTACCTCCTTTCATAAAGATATGGTGTGTGGATATTTTCCAGGAAAGAATGGAGACTGGAAGACGTCAGACCTTACTAAGATGACTGTTTGCGGTGAGCAGCAGAACAAACATGTTCTGCTCCTATATGATGCTCCTATATGAGTAGGAAGGAAGAAAAGTTCTATAGGAAAGCTTGCATCAAAAGGACTGGATGCCGATCATCACAAGATCCACATTTCGTGGTTCTGAAGTGGAAGATCTGTCCAAGACCTCCTTGATGAATTTCCTCAAAAAGGTGGTGGTTCTTTTCCATAGCCTAGTTTGGTCAATGCACTCAGTTTTTGCTAGCATAGACAAAATTTTCCTAATCTCGGTCATCTTAATTGACGTTTCCTATTTTGTGTTCTGTTCTCCATTTATTAACAGATGACTGGGGCTGTATGCTCCAACTCCTTTCCCTTCTTCCTTCCGCCAGCAAAACAAGCTCTCAGTTTGCCTTGAACTATATAATGCTGTCTGTGAGAGATCCAGAGGAGGCTGTCAGTTATTGCTCAGGGCATCTACCACTGGACCTACTGCAGGGGAAATGGCTATCTGCTCAACAGCAAAATTCAGGATTATTGCAGGTGCTAAATAAAAAAATACAACATATAGCATCCTAGGAAAACAGGAAAGATGGAGGAAGCAGAAGAAAAATAGGGAGAGGAAAAAGACCAAAGAACTGGAAAAAGAGGACTGATATCCTGAGGAAAGGGCTAGAAATTGGGGGCAAGGGGGAGTTTTATAAAACTGATGTTGCCAATTTAGTTCTGTTGCTGGTTGAGGATTTGCATAGAGGAAATTCCTGTGCATTTTCTGTGAAGTTCTCATGCTATTTTTGTCCAGCTTTTTTCACACCAGCGGCATTCTGTCCTGACATGATCATAGAATCATAGAATCATTAAGGTTGGAAAAGACCTCTAAGATCATCGTGTCCAACTGTCAACCCAACACACCATGCCCACTACACCATGTCCCTAAGGGCCTCATCTACACGTCTTTTAAATACTTCCAGGGATGGTGACTCCACCACTTCCCTGGGCAGCCTGGTCCAAGGCCTGACCACTCTTTCAGTAAAGAAATTTCTCCTAATGTCCAATCTAAACCTCCCTTGGCACAACTTGAGACCATTTCCTCTCGTCCTATCACTAGTTACTTGGGAGAAGAGACCAACACCCACCTCGCTACAACCTCCCTTCAGGTAGTCGTAGAGCGCGATGAGGTCTCCCCTCAGCCTCCTCTTCTCCAGACTAAACAACCCCAGTTCCCTCAGCCGCTCCTCATAATGTCCAAGAATGCATTTGCATCAAGGTTTTTTGTGAGCCTTTCTTGAGATGCAGCTGTAGTGCTGGTATGAACGATGGGGGCCTGCTGGTGGTGTTGGCTGACCTGCTGGTCGGAGGGGACTTCTTCCGCTACGCCAAGAATTTGCCTCTCAGCGCTGTGATAAACTAATTGCTCTTCAGGGAGTTACTGAAGAATAAGGTATTTTCTCCATGTTTCAGCCAAAAAGAAGGGGGACTTTATTCCACAACAGCTCTCTCTTAATATTTCCATTGCAATAAATTATTATTTTGCTACTATGACATCAGTTCGACTTACTTCGGATTAAATCTGCCACAACTATGGCCACCCATTTACTCGGAAGGGCACACTTGAGTGTGCATGTAGGTTAGCATTTTGTTTCAGATCAGGATCATTTTGTGGAGCAGCCGCAGAAGACACCAAAGAAACATTTCACCTGAAACGTAACCAAAAGCTGCACTCCAACCACTGATGGAGCCAGCCTGGAACAAACCCTCCAGAGCACGCAGAGGGTGAAGGTGAGGTCCTCCGCACAAGCTGGTTTGCACTGCAGAGCTTTTCCTGTTGCATCCCGCTGCTTGCTAACATAGACATAGTCTAAGTCGCAGTGTGATTAAAATGCTGGTTCTGTTACCGCATGTTTATAGTCCCTCAACTATTTCATTAGACCGGAATAAAGCTCTGCATCCAGAAAATGCTACAGGACTATTTGGATGCTGACTGCTTGACCACATCATGAAAAATTTCAGATACCAAGGAAAATTCCTGAGTTTGCAAGGTACGCTTCTATTTAACTAGAGTTAAATAACAAACACACATGGAGTATTATGGACACAAAATATGTTTTTAAAACTCTCCTATAATTTCCTCAAGAGGGCAGGAAATCAGGCAGCATTAGGCTAGGGTGGGGTTCTGAGGCATTACTCTTAGGAAGCACCAATAAATAATGACAGGAGTGGTGTCACTGATTGCAGTTCTAAAAGATGCTTGGGTGCTTTCGTGTTGTGGGAGATGTAAGGATTAAGAAAAGAGTGAGAAGAAGGAAGGAAGGAACTCTGCAAATATTTCCCATTATTTGGTTTGTGTTCTGTGGTGGAAAACAACAATTGTCCCTCAACCATGTTGTCATGTTGTATTTGGCCAGTAGTGATTTCTTTGTAGCTTTTTGCAATAAAGCATGAAATGAACACATTTGCCCGTGTCCTGCTAATAATTTTTATCCCTTTTCCAAGTATGTATAACAATAAGCACTTGAACACGTTTAAATACTCCTACCTTCGAGCAGGACATTCCCTCAAGCAGCTTGGATGGGTGTTCTGATATCTAAAATTGCTGGAGGAATGAAACTCTTGGCTTTGGTTTGTCCGTGTATGTCAGCATGGCTAAGGGAGGAGTTTTGGCTAGAACAGGCAAGTTGTCAGTATGCCGGACATTTTAGTGCCGTGAATGTAGTAGCTTTAAACTTGATTTTGCAAGTGCTGTGGCCCTCGTATTCAGTAGTGTCTGCTAAGCTTGCAGTCTCAAAGGTGCCTGGCTTAGAAAAACAAAGTCTGCCCAAGCAAAATTGGGTCAGACTGTGGGAGGGAGAGGATTATTTGGATTTGCATGTAATATGAAAAAGGACTGTTTATTTTCTTTCCTTTTTTTTTCTTTTTTCGCTATAAGTAATTCCAGTTTTCTGTATTAGATCTGATCTGAAGACAAGCTAAAATGGAAGGCCTCGGTGTTCCTACCATGAAGAGGAAGAAAGTTACCAATTGAGAAGAAAAGAGCTATTAATGAAATCTCTACGCCATTTTTTCAACTCGAGCAAAAGCCGAATGCCTTATTAAAAACTGAAAACCATCATAAAGAGCTATGATCCATCACCATCCTCAGTGTTGCAGAGAGTTGTCTGGCCAGCCTGCAAGACTTGTATAATATTCTGCAGTAAAAATAAGCAAGCATAAAACAAATAGGAATATTTTTAAAGGGACTCCTCCTTTACATGTTTGATAGAAGCAAAGGAATACAGATTTTCTTTTCTCCCCTCTAACTTTGTTTCTTCCAAAGTCTTTGTTGTTTCCTTCCTTTATTTCTAGGCAATTTTTGTTCTGTTTAGTTTTGTTTCTTTAGGTCAGACTTAACAAAATAAGACAGAATCACTATGTTTATTTGCACAGATCCAAAATAGAATCGGCATTGAGGGCAAATGCTAGAGTAACAAAATATACAGCCCTCAAATTTTACTTGGTATTTGTGACTATTTCAGAGAAGATAATAATAGTCTAAAGCAGTGGTTGACCGGAAGAGCCTCAGGTGCTGTTTTTCCATCTGCATTTTCTTACCGGTTGTGTGCTGGTTTCTTGCAAAATATTAGACCAGAACAATATCGTTCTTGAAGGGGATTCCAACTGAGTGCTTATTTCCATGTCTCCCAGTTTCCCCTCCTACTTCTGGCCCTTTGTACTGGGATGCAAGCCACAAAGGCCAAGGAGCTGCCTGCCCTATTTTCCCTGCCTACCCCAGGGACTTACCAGTCCCTCAGCTCTCTGTAGTCGAGGCAGATACAAACATCTCCTTCAGACAATTCAGGCTGACTAGGATTTAATTTGTCCTCTGAACACACCTCTGCCTTCAGTGTCCGGAAAGGCAGCCAAGAGCAATTCTATACCTCGAGTGGGAGGCGGCTGGGTCAGATTGGCTATGAAATGGTAGTTTTTTCTTTTGGCTTGCAGGGGCTTGGCCATGAGCTGGCATTTGGTTAGCACAGAAAATGTGCATGTTTGCAAAAGGCGGTATCTCTGGGGATTACTGGCTACTCCCCACCATTGTCCTGATTAATACATTCATAAAAAGAGGTGGAATAAGAACAGACTTGTGATATTCTCAGTCCAAATACTCTCGGTTAGTAGGTACCTTTCCTGTGTTTTTCTTCTGTTTTTTCTTTTGATGCAAAGAAACCTGTGTTAAATTCTCATGTGCCATTTATTCCACATCTGGGGAAAAAAAACCCAGGAAAAAATTAGCCATTCTTTCTATAAACTTTAGAGGGAGCCCTGCTTTAAGCAGGTTGTATATGTGTATTTCCAAATGAGCATCTGTTTCCTTGGGCAGATGACCCCACAGTTCTCACCACACTCCTGAAACCTTGGGAACTTGCCTCTTCTGCTGACGGTACCCTGACCCTGAAGGGCCGGTGGGTCTGACCCAGCGAGGTGACTTCTGCCGTTGACTTCTAGACAGTGTTTGTGCAATGACTTGCTAAGGTAACTTTCTGTTGCCTGCGGGCGGAAGGAAGTTAGAGTGCCGGCAATGGGAACCAGGGGAGCCGATAAAGAGGCTGGGAGGAATTAGTTGTTTTGAGAGGCATTTGGGTTGATACTTTTTATCTGAGATGAGCACGGATGGGAGAGGTTGAGTTGGTGGTCGATATTTTAAGAGAAGCTTCAGCAAGGTGGCTACGAATGAAGTTAGAAGAAGATCAAGAAGAGGAGATGTAATTAGGAGGAGCGGGTTTGGAAAGATCCAATCTTATTGGGTCTGGCATTACTGACAAAGTGATTGTATTACTGGGGAAGGGACCCATTTTCAGCTGGAGATTGTGCTCTAATTATACACTGTCCTAAGTACTTTCCCATACTATCCCACATACCCTGCCACTCGTAACTATCCAGCCCTGGGGCAGATTTCTGGATGATATTCTTAAATTGCTTATTAACCTTAGACAAAACCGAAACAATATTCCCAAGAAATACCAATAGAAGTATCTTAACTACCCAAGGATATTCAAGATATTGAAAAGTTATTGTAATGAAGGAGGAAACATCATAGAAGAAGGTAACAAATATGCCATTCTGTATTTCCTCCATAAAAAACCTCTCAGAGGAAGAGGTATAATTGCTAATTGTCTCCGTGAGGTGGTACCCGAAGTACGGTAACGGCTTCACAACAAAACTTAAGTACCAGATAATGCTCAAGGCCAATGTTTTAATAACAAATCTCCCTAGCAAAACATCACTAATCACTACAGAGCATAGCAGACTGCAAAAATCAACACCAATCTTTAACATGTACAGCAAAAACAAGAGCATGGTGCAGATCAGATAAACTAATATCGAGAACAGATGAATCAATATTGTGACCGGCAACTGTTAACAGATATAAATTCCTTAATACGCTCTGGTTAATCTGTTATTATCTCAGATCCTTCGAGCCCCACGTTGGGCGCCAAAAATTACTGTCATGGTTTAACCCCAGTCAGCAACTAATCACCACACAGCTGCTTGCTCACTCCCCCCGCCTCCAGTGGGATGGGGGAAAGAATTGGGAGAGTCAGAGTAAGAAAACTTGTGGGTTGAGATAAGAACAGTTTAATAATTGAAATAAAGTAAAATAACAACAACAACAACAATAATAATAAAAGAATATACAAAGCAAGTGATGCACGATGCAGTTGCTCACCACCCACTGACCGATGCCCAGCCAGTCTCTGAGAAGCGATCACTGCCCCCCAGCCAACTCCCCCCACCTTATATACTGAGCACGACATCATGTGGTATGGAATATCCCTTTGGCCAGTTTGGGTCAGCTGTCCTGGCTGTGCCCCCTCCCAGCTTCTTGTGCACCTGGCAGAGCATGGGAAGCTGAAAAGTCCTTGACTATGTAAACACTACCTAGCAACAACTAAAACATCAGTGTGTTATCAATATTATTCTCATCCTAAATCTAAAACACAGCACTATACCAGCTACTAGGAAGAAAATTAACTCTATCCCGGCCGAAACCAGGACACACACTAAATGAACATTTCCCATTGGTACTTTGCCAGCAAAGGGTCAGGGCTTATGCCTGTGCCAAAGATGTGGCAGCTGAACAAGTTACCATGCATCAGCTGAGTTACACTGACTCTGGTGCTGGTTCATGTAAATGCTTTTTCATACAATCTAATTTAGCAGGGAACAAGAAAGGTTTAAGCCAAATACTATCATCTTGCCTTCCCAGTGCTCTGAGATCATGTCTGTGGGTGGCTCCCACCAGGCCGAGGAACAGACGGAACTTGCTCCCTTGCAGGGCTTCTCCTGCCATTACCCTCCCTTGACCCTGTGGCCTGCTTACATGCTGTTTAGGGGAGTAATCTTTTACTAGAGTAAATATACCAGTACAATTCCTAGTACTAACATATTATGCTGTTTTAAAGCTATCATACATTAGAATAACTTACAGCACAGGCATAAGCTTATCTATATACCCTCCTAATGCCAATTTAATGAACTTTTTAACAAGGCTTTATTACTTTAGACATACCTGCGAAGTTGGAATGGTACTACTCCCATGTGGTGGTATGACTCCTATACATAGACAACCTCTAATACAGCATTTAACATGTCAATGGCTGTCAGTTTTAATTATATCAATACCTCATTGCTGCAAATAAATTTTACAAGTACACATGGGTGAAATCTCCTGAACCAGCTGGTTTGTTAAACGCAGGAGACGGACAAGTACAACCATCTGTTGTTCAGAATCCCCTCTTGACACATTTTAGGAGGTCTTGTTTAGTTCTTTCAGTAGTAAGTCAAGTGGATCAGATACTTCCTACTGCTCGGCACAGCTACATCAGACAGGGTTTGCCCTCCCTGCTGCCCATGTATTCTGTCCCTTTTAGAAGAGTGTATCCATTGCCTTAAAGGTATTACAGTGGAGAAACTGTGCTATTTTTTTCAGACTCATTCTAAAGTCTATATGGAATGAGAAGTCACGTCCATGTCATATTTGAACTTCCAATATAAATTACATCATATGCACTAGTATATTTGAAACAGCTTTTTGATTGTCTCATAAACATCTGCAAGGCCATTTATGGCCACAAAAACATGTCGTAGGGTGTGAGTGGTGCTGGACTATTGTTGCTTCTTTGCAGTTGGCAGCCCGAACTTTGTGAGGCTACATGTGTGACTTGCAGCAATAGCTCGGGACCACAAGCAGCTTCTGGCTAACTATTACCTCATCATGAAGCCATGCGGTCCATTGTTCCATTTCCTTCATTTTGTACATTTACAATGAAGGAGTGGTGCACTTTGGATTGATCTGTATAAGGTGGTTACTGTGAAACAATCTGAAGTGGGGAATCCAAAGCCCCGCAGCTATCCTGCACCAGTTACTCAAGTCAATGCTCTTATTTTCCATGACAGATGCCTTTCTTTGATTTTAACATAGTTCACTTCTCATGTGTATTAAGTGAAACCACACAAATGCATACTTATTGCAAAAAAGTGTCCCCTCGGGGAGCTGATGCAGAACAGATACTCTGCAGTACCTGTTCTGAGCTCTTTCCTGTGTAGACAAGTCCTATGGTGTAGATCATTGCTTTGTCTGCTCTTAATGACTTCATGTGAGGTTTATTCATTATATTAGGTGGCCAAAAAAGCTAAGGCCAAGCACTACCTGAAGTGTGTGTTACTTAATTAGACGTGCTTTCGGGCATTTGAGTGACTCTTTAGTTTCCACCTGTGGCTTGATTCCCTCTTTCTGTCTCCAAATCCTAAAACATTTGGTTTTATTTTTCAATTACCTCGTAATCGCTAGTGTTGGATACTAGTGTAACTTCTGTGGTGGGAAGAGTGGTAAGAATTTCTTAGTTAAATTATTACAAAACTCATGGGTCTGACCTTAGGATTTATTGGTATAGCAATATTCCTAGGGAGGTTTGTAATGCCTCCTGTCTTAGCTCAGCTTGTGACGTGGGAATCTACCATGCGCTTACTGTGATTTCAAATAAGTATTTCTCTGCTGTACTGTGCTGCACTCCCTCACTTCATTAGCACAGTTAAGCAAGAAACCAAAAGTCTTTTTGCAATAATTTATTTATTTTCTCAGAAAGTTTTTATATTACTTAAATAAAATAAATTTTTTTAAAAGCATTTTGCCCCTGTGCATTGAGAGCATGGTAGTTGGGCTTGCTGGAGCAGTTATGCTGATTACACTCTCATTAGAGATATGTTGTATAATATCTGGGGTACAGTTAGAATTGAGATTTTAAGGGAGTACATAAGCAACTCTCCCCTACCTGTAGCGCTCACCTACCTTTTCAGAGCATGTTGTCTTTCATATCTGCAAGAGCCCAGGCCTTTATATACTGACCTCCAGTCAGACCAGTCTCAGCAACTACAAAATTCATTTCTCACTAAGTTCGGGAAACAGAAAGGCATGCAAATTTTAAGTGAGAGCCTGCTCAGTTGTCTTAATAGTGAGATATGGCTGGGTCAGACACAAGAAGATGAAGGTGGTTCCATTTTTGTGCTTATTTAAAATAGACACAGGCAGCAAGCAGTCTGTCGCAGCTCTAATTGAACACCTTCAGATGGCAAGTAATAGAGGATGATAAGGAACAGCAGGAGGCCTTCAATTGTTTGAACTTCAGTTTTCCACTTACAGAAAATATCTTTTAAGTTTGTAATTCTGTCTCTGAAATTTACTCCAGTGCTGGTGGCTTTATGTACATACATTGTCCTCCACGAATTCAGGCTTTAGTACTGCCTTAAACTTCAGTTTTGCTTTTGCAAAGTACTGCCTATCAAATCAAATAGCCTCTTTTTCAAAATACAGCATCTCTTACTTTGAGAGCAGTTAATATTCCTCATGGGAAAGAGCGAGGGAGTACGAATCAAGCCTGCAATGGTCTCGGTGTTGTAGGTTTCTTGCAATTGTGTCAAGAAAAGCAAAATGCTCCATATTTGTTCTTTCCACATAACATCCCCAGTATATGCTATAACCATTCTATCCGTATGGGTAAAGTGCTCTCATTTATTTGCATTGTTTTTCTCCAGCCACTCTGCTGCATCCTCAGCCTTGCATCAGCAGGTCAGCTCTGTGACTCTAGTCCAGCATTTACTGGTGTTACTGCAAAAGGAACAGGAACGTTTCAGTAGGTGCTGCTTCAAGTGCTGTTTTAGTCCAACAACTTCCTTGGAAAGATAGTGATTTATCAATGCGTAATCTTTTAACCAATTTGAAATATTTGCATTTTGCAGAGGAAACATTTCCAACTGGTGAGAATGTTTCCCAAGTCTATGTTTGCCAGCATTTGCTGTGGTTCTTCTGTTGCTCTTGCACATATGCACAGCAAGCAAACTGTGCACATTGCTACGTAACAGCTAATCTGCAGTCATCCACATCTGCTCCCTACTGCTACTCCGTAGCTGTCCTGGATGAAGTTAAACAGCTTCTGCCTCCTGTTCAAATGTTCAGTAAAACCATTGGGAAGCCAAGGAAGCAAATACTAAGTTGGATCTTTAGGACATCACACCGCCACCGACGTGACTAGCAGCCGTGAAACCACATGCAGGAAGGTAACCATGACTGTCCCAAAATCAGCTTGAGAAGCTGTTCTTTTTCATCAGAACTATTGGCAGGTTAAGAGAGTCCTTTACAATATCTTTGGTAAGGGATTTTAATATTCTAATTAATGTTATCTTACATATCTATTCAATTTAAGTTTAAACTTTTTAAACTTTATCATTTAGTCGTTGTTCATCCTAAAAATACATTTGCAAACTTCAGCATGGATCTTGCGTGTCTGCCATGGGATAAAGAAAAACAAAGTCTCTTTATTCAAACCTCGAACCATATTTAAGCAGTTGGTATTGAACACTTACATTACTAACTTTATTCCCCAGGCCCACTTGCTTCCCTCTAAATGAACACAACATCCTCTTAATGGAGGCACTAATCTTCATGACAGCAGCTCCGACTGCTGATCTACTGGCAGCAAATGGATTAGTCACTAGAAAGCAATGAGCACAATTAGATTCCTGAAGGAGACATCAGTGCCTGGAACCATCTTGAGGGAAGCTGCTGTTCACCTCTGGAATTCTTTGGCCACTGCTTGCCATTCCATTCTTGGGACTATCTCCTCCCGAGTGGAGCATCACAAGGAGATGGCCATAGAGAAACAGCTGCTTTCATGATCCCTCTTCTCCAGTGCTGTCCATGTTATGTCACAGTGGCCAGGCTGGTGGTATCTTCCAACTTGTCAAAGTCATCCATGAAGATGAGGGCCAATACACCTGAAGAACTGTTCAGTATTAGTGGTTTTCAGAAAGATGGTGCACAGTACTGTGAAAACGGCACCTAGAGTGTTAGCAGCAAATTGACTGTGGAGCACTGAACATGGGAAAATGGCACATTGTTAATTTGACCCCAATCCTTAGTATTCTAGTAGGCTGTAAACTGCATCCTGTGGGGCAGTCAAAGGGTGTATCATTGCAGCATAGCACAACGGCTGTGAATTCTTTGCAGTTACGTGGGAAAAACCAAATGTCACCTCCCAGGCTTCAGTGCCTTCCTGAAAGGGGAGGAACAGACCGTGGCAATCTGCTGTTAAAACACGACAGCCTGGGGTCCCTTTAGCCATGAAACCCTTGGAAGATCCAACAGGAGGACGGCACCAGGGTGACTGACTCCCCGCAAAACCAAGACACCGTTCACACCATGCACAACCAGGTGTGCTTAGAGATCTCCTGTGGTTCTCCATCATTTTCTCCCCGCAGGTGCCTGCTCAGCCAGGCGGGGTACAGCCGCTCCACCTGCTGGGGGCTGGCAGGGCTGGCTGCAGGCAACCGCCTGACTCCCAGGCAGGAGTGCCATCTACTGCATCACCACCACCGTTGCCTGTGGCAATTTGGTTAGGGTTTGTAGATTTAGCCACAACATTTGAAATAAAAGCAGCTACACATGAGGTGTTTTAATTATGTGTTATATCTAACAACATGTTTAAATGCTAGCAACTATGAAAAACCTAAAAAAACCCTAGCAACTGTATCTTGAACTACCCCTGAAAGAGTAAAACCAGCTGTAAGTCAACAACTCATTCAAAAAAGATAGGTTTAACTAGTTTTTTTCTAAATTGAGGTGATAGCACACATTTTCTAAACAATGATGTGCAGAATACTGACAGGCATGGTACCTGTGGGTCTGGGACAATTAAAAGAAACAACAGAATTTCAGAGGGAAGCCCACGAATTCTGCTTTTTATCTAAGGACTACCATGTATTATTCTATTAAAGCAAAAACTTTAAGCGCCTCCACCTGGATCATCAATACTATGATTATTAACACTGGAACGACACAAGCATGTCTCAGGTGACTGGAAGCGTGCTGGGTGCACGCTGTTTCAGCTGGTTTTTGTTCAACAGAAATGTTGCATCTTGTCCAGGCTACTTGTGGTGCTTGATGATGGAAGGAGCAAATGGGTTTTCAGTTCTTAACCTTCCCAGTATGTTCAGTACAAACAGCATTTTGCAGTTCTGGGAAAACCAAAGTTGCAATTCATTGCCTGCCTTTTGATTGGTATTTTAAAAGGCAGGGGAAGAAGTTCAAGCAGCCTTTGAATTTCAGATAGCGGAAGAAAAAAATAAATTTAGCAGTCTCATGTTGTCCAAGTTGTCCAAACATATTGATTCCTATATAGTAGCCTCCCTAACTGTATTTATCTTGATTGGTCTAATTCTCTTGGCTTCTTTTGAAATGGGTTGTCCACAAAAATGAGATATATTTTTAGCTTGCTGACCATAGCATGTGCACACTAAGGAGCAATTCTTAGTGCCGTGGGACAGAAAAAGACAATACAAATCAATATTGTAGTAGTAAGCGTTCGTGTTGCCTGTAGTTGAGAACTCCGTTTCTGTATTTGTCAGTATTTTCCTCTGGTTTATTTGGTTTTAAATGTAATTATCTAGTTTAAACTAGCTTTTGGATGTCATTAAGTGAAGAGAAAAACACTGACTTTCTAGCATCAGTTACAGTTGAAAATTTGCAACTTAGTCTATTAGGACAGACATCACTGAGAATTGTATTGAAAATCAAAATCTGTAATTCCTAAATTCTTAAGGAAGCAAGTCCTCTTTATTCACCTTTACATATGTCTCAGGTGTATCTTTGTAGTATGTTTTTCCTTAAATTTCCTCTTCTGTAAAGTTGCAGTGACCTATTTCTTTGTCGTATTTTATATTGCAGTTAGAGCAATGGGGTGCTTGCTAAATACAAAATCCTGAATTCAGACGGATTTACTAGAAATCAATCATGCTGTGACTTACCAAAATCAAGAAATGTTCACCAGTAGCGTTCAAAACTTTAGATTAATCAGATACAACAGGTGGAATCATACAGAATAATCAGAAATGGTGCTCAGTAAAAGCCAGTGATGCTCCCGCAATAATTGTAGAACGTTTGTGACAACAAGGTGAGATGCTGTTTCTCCCTCGGATGTCTGATTTTACTGCCTTAATGGGATTTATGACTTAGTACAACAATTGGAGTATCAAGTTTAAAGGTTCAGCCTATAAGGTGATTTTTTTCCTTGCCTTGGTGAAAAATTTCGCCTTTCTAGTTTTACAGGTATATATCTGTTTATTTCAATTAATCAAATAAATGGAAATTAACTGAAAACCCAAACTGCAACTCTGCTCATATAATCCAAAACAAATTACTTAATAAAAGTACTATTTCTTAGTTATGCAAAGAGTCTTCCTTTATGTAACTATGATTTCACCAATATATGCTTTTCTGAAATATTAAGACTTAATGTGTATCTGCAGAGTATTTTGGTTTCAATCGTTTCAAATGATGGTAAACAATCCACTGAACACCAAGCCCTGAATTACAGTGCAGTATCTGTGGGGTCTGGTAGAATCATTAGACCTCACCTAATTCATTATAACAGCTCCTTTACTGTGGAGATGTAAAACTGATGTGCAACTCTGTGCAAAACTGATTCAGTACTTGGAAAAATTATGGAGAAGATCATGCTGGGTGCTACTGAAAGACGTTTAAAGAACAGTGCAATCATCAGGCACAATCAACATGGGTTCACAAAGGGCAAGTCCTGTTTAACTAATTTGATATCCTTCTACAATAAGGTCACCTGCCTAGTGAGTGAAGGGATGGTGGTGGATGTTGTTTTTCTGGGTTTTAGTAAGACTTTTGATACTGTCCCTCACAGCATCCTTCCGGACAAGTTGTCCAACTGTGCGGTGAGCTGGTACACAGTGCTGGGTGAGGAACTGGCTGAAGGGCAGAGCTCAGAGGGTTGTAGTGAATGAGGCTACACCTGGCTGGCGACTGGTCACCAGCGGTGCTCCTCAGGGTTCAATTCTAGGGCCAGTTCTGTTCAATACATTTATCAATGATCTGCATGCAGGAGTTGAATGCACCGTTAGCAAGTTTGCTGATGATACTAAACTGGGAGGTGCTGTTGAATCTCTCGAGGGACAAGAGACCTTGCAGAGGGATCTAGATAGATTGGAGCATTGGGCATGAAATTTAACAAGAATGAATGTGGGATTCTAGGACAGAGTAACGCCGGGCACAAGTACAAATTGGGAGAGGAGTGGCTGGAGAGCAGCCCTGCGGAAAGGGACCCGGGGGTGCTGGTCGACATCAGGCGCAATCTGAGCCAGCCGTGTGTCCTGGCAGCCAAGATGACAAACTGCATCCTGGGGAGCATCAAACACAGCATAACCAGCCGGCCAAAAGAGGTGATTGTCCCGCTGTATTCAGCGTTGGTGCGGCCTCACCTGGAGCACTGTGTGCAGTTCTGGGCCCCACCACTTAAAAGGGCTGTTAAGGTCCTTGAATGCGTCCAGAGGAGGGCAACAGAGCTGGTGAAGGGGCTGGAAGGAATGTCCTATGAAGAGCGGCTGAAGACTTTGGGCTTGTCTAGTTTGGAGAAAAGGAGGCTGAGGAGCGACCCCATTGCTCTCTACAGCTTCCTGAGGAGGGGAGGTGGAGAGGGAGGTGCTGACTCTTCTTCCTGGGATCCAGTGACAGGACGCATGGGAATGGCTCAAAGCTGTGCCAGGGGAGGTTTAGACTAGACATTAGGAAGCGTTTCTTTACCAACAGGGTGGTCAAATATACTGGAACAGGCTTCCTAGAGTGGTGGTCAATGCCCCAAGCCTGTCAGTGTTTAAGAGGCATTTGAACAAAGCCCTTAATAACATGCTTTAACTTTTGGTCAGCCCTGAAGTGGTCAGGCAGTCGGATTAGATGATCGTTGTAGGTCTCTTCCAACTCAACTACTCTATTCTATTCTATTCTATTCTATTCTATTCTATTCTATTCTATTCTATTCTATTCTATTCTATTTTTTCTTCCTACTGCCTTCTTTCCCTAACAGTACATGCTGAGGAAATCTTTGATGACATTTCTTTCCAGCCCTGCATGAGCAGAAGGAATGGAATGCGTAATCATGTCCCATCCTAGGCATTGGCTCTCTCACTTTCTGGGAAGGAGGCATGTACCTTCTGATGGAGGTGAGAGCTGTGGATCATCTCTACATAATTTTACCATCTGAACAAATTTGCAAAAAGCACATGTGAAGTGCGGTTTTTGAAAGTCTTCTGTGTTCATCCAATTTAGCTGGGTCTTCACAAGATGGCAAAAGACCACATCTCTGACACTAGTGAGGCTCAAAGATCAAGCCCTCAGTCTGAAGCAGGACATGCTTCTGAACTAAATGGTTGCAAATCTTTCTGATGTGAGCAATACCTGTTCATTTCCCTGTGGATTTTTTTTTCTTGTATTGATTTTTAGAAATGCCTCAGCTGCTTCCCTTGGAAAAACATAACAAAACACAAGAGCCTGAGAACAGCTGTACTCCATCAGAGCGAAGGTCCATCTGGCCCAATACTTTGTCTCCAAAGTGACCAACCATCAAAGTCTAAAGAAGAGTATATGAGCAGTGCAGGACTACTTCTGTCAGGGTCCTGGGGGTGCTCATAGGCCTCAATGGCTGCGACCGGCCTCCCCTGGGACCCCCACCCACACCGTCTCTTGCCAAGGGCCCAGGGGACCTTCAGTCCCAAGGGCCTTCAATCCCTGCCTGAGCGATGTTGTAGGTGTGTCCATCTCTGACCCTGTCTCCTGGATGGGCGTGGGACCTGCGCTGCAGATAGCCGCTCGCCTGGATGGACCCATGAGACCTGGGTCATAGCTTGTCATGCATAATGCTAGGCATAACATAGCATAACTATTCTGTTCTATTCTAATTTCCTGCACTCACAATGAGTCAAATAATGATGAGACTGTTATTTGCCTGAAATGTCATGGGTTTTTCAGCTCCAAAACCACTTTCAAGGACACAAATCAGAAAGATTACAAGTGGAAACAGGATTTTATTTTATTTTATTTTATTTTATTTTATTTTATTTTATTTTATTTTATTTTATTTTTCTGAATCTGTTTCAGAGCCAATGCTCACAAGCATTAACACAATGTGCATGTGTAGCCAGGAGCAGGCTGATGCATTCTTTAGTTTAGCTTGCAAAAAACATCCCTTGCAGTCTGGCAAAGGAAAGCCACAGAGCTACGGAAAGCAGCAGCAGGAATACAGGCCAAGCAGCCCCTGTTTCCTGAAGAGAATTTGAAGAATGAGGATCAGTACTGATCACACACAAAAGAAGAAGAAGAAGAGGTATGTGGTACTGTGGGGTATTTTCAAAAGTATTACATCTGTTGATGACAATCATACTTTTTTGCCTTCAAAAAATTCCTCCGCTGTGCTTCGTTGCCAGCAATGCATGAAAAGTGCTCTCGTGCCTGCCCCGCGCTTGTATTGCATGCAGGGAGAGCTGCAAAGTGGCAGCTCCTGATGGTGCAGCAAGCCTGGAGCCCTTTTGCACAAGCCAGAACACCTGGGGAACTGGAGCCGAGGAAGAGCAGAGCTTGCTCCCACTGCAAACTTGCAATGGGAAAGAGATCCAGAGAGAGCCAGGGCATGAGTGGTGCTTTGGTGGTGCAAGAGCAGCGGGCAAGAACCTCTCCTAAAGGGCCCAGAGGAGCCCTGGCAAGGGGCTGTGCTCAATGCTACAGAGGACAAGAAGCAACCCCGGGGGCCACCCTTGGGGCCCACCCTGGGAGTCTAGAAAGCTTCCTCCCCCCAGATGCGGGGCACGAGGGCCACCTTCATGGAGCACAAGCAGCAGGCACCTAGTCAAAATGGCCCAAAGGAGCCCTGGCAAGGGGCCATGCTCAGTGCTGCAGAGGAAGGCAAAACCCCCCCCGGGACACTTGCTAGCCCACCTTGGGGGAAAAAAAGCCTTCCTCCCCCCAGCTGCAGGGCACAAGAGGCCATCTTCATGGTGCATGAGCAGCAGGCAGTAACCTAGCCAAAATGGACGAGAGAAGCCCTGACAAGTGGTCATGCTCAATGCTGCAGAGGAAGGCAAAAAACCCCCGGGGACCAGTGCCAATCTGCCCCGGGGGAAAATTCCTTCCTGACCCCAGTGCTGGCGATCGGCTATTCCCTGAGCGTGTGAGCAAGACCCGCCTCCTCATCCCACAGGCCGGTCACGCCTCCTAGGACACACTAGCACTGCCCATCTCCTTTCCTCCCTCAACATGGAGCCATCTCAGGGGCTTCCAAGAGTAGCAAAATGCCCCCAGCTTGACCGACCTTGGGGGCAAGAATCCTTCCCATGCCTGGCAGGACACCAGCGGGTGCTCCAAAACACTGGGGGAGGGCACTGGGACATCTGTGCATCCCATTTCTTATGGTTGTTGCCACTGGCTCTGCAGGGGATGAGGACGGTGAGCTCTGCAGTGCTCCTCAAGTGCCAAAAATGCATTCCCTTGGTCTTGCCACTGCTATCCAGCTGAAAAAGCCTGATAGCCTGATAGCCTCCAGGGGTTGGTGGTTCTTCTCATCTCCTAAGGAGCTTGCATCTGTTCCCCAAAACCTGAAGCAGTATTTCCATCCATCAGATGAGCTTTGAATGTGGCCCCACCAGGAGCTGGAATTGCAGTGGAGAACCTCCAGCAGCCTCGTCTGGCCTCAAGTTTTCCTCCCTCAGCCCCCTCCAAGTAATTCCACCAGCTCAAGGAGTTCCTCTCAGATGTCTTCAGGCTGCCCCCAGGCCAGCTCTGTCCCAGTGGCGAAGCCAGGCAGGCTGGCAGCGGGACACAGGAGGATGCCCCCTTTATCCTGCCACGGGGCATTGTGACTGCTGCGTTGCCGGGTGGTGGCACTGTGACATGGGTGGTGGCTGTCCCTGCCCTTGGTGGCCATGCACTGGGCACAGCTGCTGGGTGTCCCTGTAAATTAATCTGTACGTTCACATTATAAGGCCCTAATAAGGACATTTATACCATATACATTCGATTGTGGCGATGCCAGAGGTGAAAGAAAGGGGTTTGCTTTCCTCTGCATGAACTTTGCAGAGACGTAGAGAGCATGCAGGATGTCCTCACCATTCCTTATCAATGCACCAACTGACATTTGCTACTACACTGCTTACGGTGAGGTCTTCTTGGAGAGAAGTCCTTTGTGTTCTTGGCCATATTTTTCCTTGCACTTCAATAGCTCTTTTCCTCCTTTGGTCTTTGTGCTGGTTTTGGCTGGGGTAGAGTTAATTTTCTTCACAGTAGCTAGCATGGGGCTGTGTTTTGGATTTGTGCTGGAAACAGTGTTGATAACACAGGGATGTTTTCGCTACTGCTGAGCAGGGCTTACACAGCGTCAAGGCCTTTTCTGCTTCTCACCCCACCCCACCAGCGAGGAGGCTGGGGGTGCACAAGGAGTTGGGAGGGGACACGGCTGGGACAGCTGACCCCAACTGACCAAAGGGATATTCCATACCATATGACGTCATGCTCAGCATATAAAGCTGGGGGAAGAAGAAGGAAGGGGAGGACGTTCGGAGTGATGGCGTTTGTCTTCCCAAGTCACCGTTACGCGTGATGGAGCCCTGCTTTCCTGGAGATGGCTGACCACCTGCCTGCCGATGGGATGTAGGGAATGAATTCCTTGTTTCGCTTTGCTTGTGTGCGCGGCTTTTGCTTTACCTATTAAACTGTCTTTATCTCAACCCACGAGTTTTCTCATTTTTACTCTTTGGATTCTCTCCCCCATCCCATCGGGGGGGAGCGAGTGAGTGGCTCCGTGGGGCTTAGTTGCTGGCTGGGGTTAAACCATGACAGCCTTCATCCTTGGTATCTTTCTTGAAAGTGATGGCAGCTCTGCCAGCCTTTATCTTGCTCCTTCTTCTTCTTCTGTAGGGCCTCCATGCCCCTAATCAACTGCTTAGTCTTTGTTTGCCTTCATCCTAGGTGGAATTTATCTTTCTTGAACCCGAGTAATGAGAAATGTCCATAGTGGTACAGGTGACTTCTCACCAGGGCTTTGCACAATGCTTGCCTTTCCTATGGAAAGGCTTGTAGCATTTAAGAAATCTCTTTTGCGTTTGTTGCAGAGGGTGTTTAGAAATTTGCTGGTGTTTATTAATGTTAATAAGTGCCTAGTTTGAGGGTTTACCTGTTTTATTACTACTATTGATCTTGAATGCAACACTTCACTGATTGCTGCTTAATTTCATGTTGTTGACAGATCAATAAAGCGCTTTGATCTCAATTTAAGATTTTAAAGGTTTAAGATTTAAGGTTTAAGCCGTGTGGACTGAGAGGTTTTCCCTGCAACACTCAGGAAAAACAAGTAACTGACTCAGTTGTATGAAGCTGGTGAAGGGCCTGGAGCACAAGTCTTATGAGGAGCGGCTGAGGGAACAAACACACTTATTTATACCTATTTCTATATTATAACTATATCTATATCTGTATCTACAGCTACATCTTCTATATCTACAGCTACATCTACATCTCTATATCTCTATATCTATACCTATCTCCTGGATTAGTGCAAATAAACCCTCACATCACAGCAGCAGGGGTAAGTCCAATGGAGGGCCTGTGCTGAGGACACCAGTTTGAAACACCAGAGCTGCAGCCAAGGCAAAGGGAGACAAGCTGGGGGGAACTGCAGCAGCAATGCTGTTGCAAGAGCCGTTCATAAGCAAAGGCAGGAAACAGGAGAAGCCGTGAAGGGATAGCTTGTTGCCGATTCATGCCATGTTCTGAGTTGGTACCGAAAGGGAAGGATGGATTCTAGAAGTAAAGGATCAAGAAATAGTGACGTCCCCAACCGGGAGAAGAGCCAGGCTGTGGGGGAAAGGAGGCGATGGATTGAAATCTCTTCTCTCTGATAGAGAAACACATTGTGTGCTTGATAAAGGGCAGTATTGATGAGTTTTTCTCTGCTGGGCAAAGGACTGGTGTCCCTTTGGCACTGGCTGGCATGTCCATTCAGGGGCCCCAATGTCAGCCGTGTACCAATGGTCTCTTCACAGAAAGAGCTGTCTTCACAGCCTCTAACACCCCAGGAGCTGCTAAAGCTCCTGTCACTGTCATAGTTACCCACAGACTCACACCACAAATATCAAAAGCAGGGACTTGCAGAGATTTCTACAGCATAGACTATGTTTCAGAGAGGTTTCCAGATATCATCTATTTTCCTGACCATGCAAACCACCTCTCTTCTTACCATGCCTGCCAACATCTGTGTTTCATTGATGCCATGCACTGATACATGAAGATAATGCATTAAATTACTTCAAATCATCCCCTTTGTGATTGTTATAATTCACTGTTTTTACCTGTCAAGCTGGTGAGAAGTTGCAATACAAATATTTCCTCTGCCTATATTCTTCTGCCAAAAAACTCTACAGCAAGAACTAAAACATAAGCTTTAAGCATATAAACTCTGAAGTATCATGGCATTGAAGGAAAATCACAAGCTTGTCAGCATTTAGATATATTATGACCAATCTCTTATGATATTCCTTATTAGAACTTCCTGCTTGGAGGAATTCTGTGTACAGTGGCTAAACCCAATACTGATCAGAGAGAAAGTAATTCCTCTACAACAGAACGTCTCCTCTGAAGCATCTAAAAGGGATAAAACCAAGGAAAGCAAGCCTTGCAGGGTCTGAAGTTTCAGCTTGAGTATACAGGTAGAAAGTATAAACTCCTGTTTTAAATCTGCTGAGTGTGAAAAGCTGAGCTGTGACTTGCAGGAGAAGTGTGCTCCTGTGAGACTTCTCTTCCTTGTTCTTCTCCCTTCAGGTAGAAATACTGTGAGAAACAATTTCAGAAGTTAAGCTCAAAAAGCAGTGTTCCAGTATGAAAAATGTTCATGCAGAGCATCAATTTGCTTCAATATACATGTAGTGTCTGTGAATAGCTGTCTCTATATACATCACCATGAAATATCAAACCACTCCAGAAAACAAAAAAAGGAATACATCTTTTACTAAGCATGAGTGAAACTTATAGTTCTGCTTCATTAGGAGCAGGTTAGCTGATACTTAAAATAAAAATAATGAGACGCATAACCAAGGTAGTCTTTCAGTCTGTAAAAACTCCTACAAATAAAGAGCTCTAACAAGCTAAACCAATTGAGTCTTGGATCTCAGGCCCAAGAAAAACCTTCAGCCTAATGAAAAAGATGATGGAAAAAGAAAAGGTAGTGGCTCAGTGCCACAGTACACAGCAGAGGCATTAGCTGAAAGAGACCATTTGTGATTGAAAGCATTTAATCTAGAAATGATTGAGAAGCAAAAAAAAAAAAAAATATTACCATCTTCCTTTCATTATGATTTCCCAGAGCAGACAAGTGCCTTTAGATGTGCGAACAAATATTCTCAGTTCTGGAATTTAAAATGCCTTCAAGTTGGAAACAAGGTGGAGATTTGCTCATCCATCCAAAGAGACATAATTCGTCTTTGCTCTGGATGGGCAATGGTGTTCCACTTACAATCTTGTGATACTACGTTGCATAAAGTCTCCACGTCCTATCTTGAGATTAAAACTATCTTTAGGAAAAATTCCTTGGATAAAATTAAGCAGTATCAGCACATTTGTATCTTAGACAAGTCAGTAAGTGAGCCAACTAGGGAAGGGGCCCTGCTGGACCTGTTGTTTGCGAACAGAGAAGGACTTGTGGGTGATGTGACGGTTGGAAGCTGTCTTGGGCACAGTGATCACGAAATGATAGAGTTTTTGATTCTTGGAGAAGTAAGGGGGGGGGGTGTCAGCAGAACTGCGACCTTGGACTTCCGCAGGGCAGACTTTGGCCTCTTTAGGAGGCTGGTTGACAGAGTCTCTTGGGAGGCAGTCCTAAAGGGCAAAGCAGTCCAGGAAGGCTGGACATTCTTCCGGAAGGAAATCTTCAAGGCCCAGGAGCAGGCCATCCCCGTGTGCCGAAAGGGAAGAAGACCAGCCTGGCTGAACAGAGAGCTTTGGCTGGAATGCAGGAAAAAAAGGAGAGTTTATGACCTTTAGAAGAAGGGGCAGGCAACTCAGGAGGATTACAAGGATGTCATGAGGTTATGCAGGGAGAAAATCAGAAGCGCCAAAGCCCAACTAGAACTTAATCTGGCTACTGCCGTAAAAGACAAAAATGTTTCAATAAATACATTAGCAACAAAAGGAGGGCTAAGGAGAATCTTCATCCTTTATTGGATGCAGGGGGAAACATAGTGACAAAGGCTGAGGAAAAGGCTGAGGCACTTAATGCCTTCTTCGCCTCAGTCTTCAATAGTAAGACCAATTGTTCTCGGGGTATGCAGCCTGCTGAGCTGGAAGATAGAGACGGGGAGCAGAATGAAGTCCCCATAATCCAAGGGGAAATGGTTAGCGACCTGCTACACCACTTAGACACACACAAGTGTATGGGGCTGGATCCACCCAAGGGTACCGAGGGAGCTGGTGGAAGTGGTCACCAAGCCACTTTCAATCATTTAACAACAGTCCTGGCTAACTGGGGAGGTCCCAGTTGACTGGAGGTTAGCAAATGTGATGCCCATCTACAAGATCTTGTAGGGGATCCAGGGAACTACAGGCCTGTCAGTCTGACCTTGATGCCAGGGAAGGTTATGGAGCAGATCATCTTGAGTACCATCACGCGGCACGTACAGGACAACCAGGTGATCAGGCCCAGGCAGCATGGGTTTATGAAAGGCAGGTCCTGCTTGACTAACCTGATCTCCTTCTATGACAAGATGACCCACTTAGTGGATGAGGGAAGGGCTGTGGATGTTGTTTACTGGGACTTTAGTAAAGCCTTTGACACCGTTTCCCACAGCATTCTCCTGGAGAAACTGGCTGCTCATGGCTTGGACGGGCGTACTCTTCGCTGGGTAAAATCTGGCTGGATGGTTGGACCCGAAGAGTTGTGGTGAATGGAGTTAAATCCAGTTGGTGGCCAGTCACAAGTGGTGTTCCCCAGGGCTTGGTACTGGGGCCAGTTCTGTTCAATATCTTTATCAATGATCTGGACAAGGGGATCGAGTGCTCCCTCAGCAAGTTTGCAGACAACACCAGGTTGGGCGGGAGTGTTGATCTGCTTGAGGGTAGGAAGGCTCTGCAGAGGGATCTGGACTGATCGATGGGCAATTGTATGAGGTTCAACAAGGCCAAGTGCCGGGTCCTGCACTTTGGTCACAACAACCCCATGCAACGCTACAGGCTTGGGGAAGAGTGGCTGGAAAGCTGCCCAGAGGAGAAGGACCTGGGGGTACTGGTTGACAGTTGGCTGAACATGAGCTGGCAGTGTGCCCAGGTGGCCAAAAAGACCAACGGCATCCTGGCCTGTATCAGCAATGGTGTGGCCAGCAGGAGTAGGGAGGTGATCATGCCCCTGTACTCAGCACTGGTGAGGCCGCACCTCAAATCCTGTGTTCAGTTTTGGGCCCCTCACTACAAGAAGGACACTGAGGTGCTGGAGTGCGTCCAAAGAAGGGCAACGAAGCTGGTGAAGCGTCTGGAGAACAAGTCTTATGAGGAGCGGCTGAGGGAACTGGGACTGTTTAGTCTGGAGAAGAGGAGGCTGAGGGGAGACCTTATCACTCTCTACCTGAAAGGAGGTTGTAGTGAGGTGGGTGTTGGTCTCTTCTCTCAAGTCACAAGCAATAGGAGGAGAGGAAATGGCCACAAGTGGCACCAGGGGAGGTTTAGATTTGATAGTAGGAAAAATTTCTTCACTGAAAGGGTTGTTGAGCACTGGAACAGGCTGCCCAGGGAAGTGGTTGAGTCACCATCCCTGGAGGTATTTAAAGGACGTGTAGCGTGGTGCTTAGGGACACGGTTTAGTGGTAGACTTAGCAGTGTTAGGTTAGAGTTGGACTCCATGATCTTAAGGGTCTTTTCCAATCTAAATGATTCTATGATTCTAAGTTTCTTTAACATGCCTTTTCTTTATAAAGACCGAAGTTCCTGATTGTTGACCCTGCTTATAAAAAGTCAGGCAACAAGGCCCAGTGTTTTTGACAAAGATTTTGAAACAAAAATACACAGAGATTTCAACTGGGAACGCTGTGCAGAGCAGTGCACCTGAGTAAGAAAACCATTTTTGGGAAGGAGGAATTAGACATAGAAGCCAATGATGCCGCTGCTGGTCTAGCAAATCTGAGGGATTGTACCTTCAACCAAGGAAACAAACCAAACCCTGCCATCCAATACTATACCCAGAAGGGCTACCTTTTCACCAGATTAAAATAATTTTGCAGACACTGCAATGAATGGGAGTACTTGACCACTTACTAAAGCCATTTTCTAGTAAGAAAATCCATCACCAAAGGTTATGGCATTCTCAAACACCATACCATCAACGCCAGCATCTTTAGACATAAGAATATGAGCTCCCATCTGGCAGGTGCCATCTGGAGCCCTGGGAATCACATCCAATTCTCTCACCATGTTAATAAATCCCACAGCACTTGACAAGGAAGAAAAGCACCGTTCCTGCTTCCATGAGGGTGGATCAATTGCAGACTCTTTCTCTGGAACAAGTGCTTCAATTTTGCTTGGCAAAATTGATTTTTTTTTTAAGCTTAAACTATCTATCATTTATTTGAAATGAGAGCCCAGAGTACTTTGATAGGAGTCCCTGAAAGGGATTTTGGGAGTTGGAAGTTTTCCATTTGAACTTCAAAAGGATCTAATGTTACCCAAGCTGACGGCTGGGATTGTCCCAATAGGAAGGAGCAGGAGTGAAGCAGGAGTGAAGCTCAAAGCTTCTGCAGCTCTTTCCAGCTCCTGCTGAGATGAAGGTACCACCAAACCCTTTCCCTCAGCTGCTGCACACCCTCTCAGGTGTTGTCGCAACTAAAGGCTGGGAGAACAGCAAAACACTGTCAGGAGGAAACAGCCCGTGAACAGTATACATCTGAGACAGATAACCCCCACAACAGTTAGTCTGCATATTCACTCTGCAAAACAAAGCACAACTCCTTGAGCTAGGGGAGACACAGCTTCATAATTCAACAGGATAAAACGTGGCTCCGTTTGACCCTGCAACGTTTTGGTCCAGGAACCATACAGCCATATTTCCATGGTATTGCACTTCAGCTGGTAAGGTGCAGTAAGTCTGTGCAGTAGGACTCTTCATTTTGGGGAAGGTGCCTCAGAAACAAATTTGGGGGCATCTGGCTTGGCTGCTAGTCCAGGTTTAGAGGCCTCTGTCAGCAGAGTAGACATGTCTTAACACAAGCAGCTAAATTCAGAAGTTGAATAAAAGGTGGCATTTTGAGAAAAAATTCTAAACAGAAAGAGAAGGACACCAACGGTAAGAAAAATGCTGAGGATGTTTTCCTCTTAAAACAGGAAACGAGGACAATCTTTTAGAGTGCAAAAGCCCAATTCGGGCAAGTAAATAAGAGAAATAATAATTTGCAGTTAAAGAAAAAATGTATTTCTAGTTACATGTGAAATTATGGCAACATATGTTAAATCCCAAATGTACTATAATCTATTGTTAAGAAACTGCCAAGCAGTTTTAAAGAGAACTGGACTATAAATCTAGAATTACCACAGAGCATGTAGAATCCATTTGTGCTGAACTGATAAAATTCACTTGCAATGCCGATAGCTTTTTTTGCAGGTACTATTTTATACCATTTAACAGCAATTGCTCTTTAATTAATTTGCAATTAATTCAATACTAATGAACAAATTAGGAGTTTTAAAAAAAGCAAATGTATTATTCTTTCCTAGCAAAGAAGTAAGAACCAGGCTGTGAGAGGATCATGCCATAACCGATCATGATTTGAATTTTGCATAATGTAGCACTACCTGGTTACGTTTAACTCAAGAGTATTTTCTTCAGCCAGGGTCAGGAGTAGTATCGAAGCAAGCACAACTGCGTGGGTTTTTTTTGTTCTTTTCAGGACTGCATCATCAACATAGAGCGATCATGAAATGACAGCCTGAAACCTCTTTGTTTTGGTGTAAGAAAGGACAATGACCAGAAACCTCTGCACAACTCACTAACTACAGAAGATATCTCATTTATTTAATCAGTTAATTTTAAATTAATAACATTTGTTAACTTTTTGCATATGTATGCAGCACATTCAGCATAATTTTACAGAACTCGTAACTTTAAAGTGTTGCATTTCATTACTATCAAAATGCAGTTTGACGCAAAGTGAGCAGGAAAAAAAAAAAGGAAACAAATACCAGTCAGCATTTCTACCATCATAATGTAAAAAATTAGAAATCTAAATAATTGTCTAACAAGCTGTAAAGTTGTTTAAATGTGAATACAGCGCATTTTTACAGATAGTCAGAAGAATCAAATATAATGTAAAAGCTGTATCTAGTTGCAAATCTATATTTTAAGGGTTACAAATTGATGAGAATCAACCTTTCAACAAAAATCTCTATGTCTACCACTTACAATAACCGATAATTTAAATCAACTGTTTAACCTGTATTGCTTCAAATCAGCAACTTCATATAAACTTGATATCCACACTTGAAATAAAGTATAGAAACTGCAAAGTTTCAGACAGTAAAACGCAAACAGTTTTAAGACTCTTTAAAAAGCACTCCATACTGAAGAAGCAGGCAGGAGAATGCAAGCTACTTTGGAATTCTTGTTTAGCCCGTGTATTTCTCAAGCTACTGGGTAAAAAAGCAAGGATTTCAGAATCCTATATACTAGGTGTATAAGTATCCCTATTATAGGCCCCAAAGAATTAAGCCATTGTCATTGTTTAACCCTGCAGGCAGCTAAACACCACACAGCTGCTCGCTTACTCCCCCTGGGATGGGGGAGATAATCAGAAAAAAGTAAAACTCGTGGGTTGAGATAAAGACAATTTAATAGGACAGAAAAGGAAGGAAAGATAGTAACAATAATGATAAATCAATATAGAAAATGAGATGCACAATGCAATTGCTCACCACCCACTGACCAATGCCCAGTCAGTTCCCAAGCAGCGGCCGTGCCCCCCCCGCCCCTGCCAACTCCCGCCTGTTTTTTGTTCAGCATGTCGTCATATGGTATGGAATACCCCGTTGGCCAGTTTGGGTCAGCTGTCCTGGCTGTGTCCCCTCCCAGCTTCTTTTGCACCTCCAGCCTCCTTGCTGTCAGGGCAGTCTAAGATGCTGAAAAGTCCTTGACTTAGTTTAAGCACTGCTCAGCAACAACTAAAACACCAGTGTGTTATCAATATTAATTATTCTCATCCTAAATCCAAAACACAGCACTATACCAGCTACTAGGAAGAAAATTAACTCTATCCCAGCCAAAAACAGGACAGCCATGAACTCTATAGAAGCTTACACATATCACATACTCAGGGTCATTTGTCTAAGGAACAGGCAAGAGAAGCTAGCTAGGCTCCAAAATTATCATTACTTGGTGCAAGGGAACCCCCACACTAACAGGGATACCAGATTTTTCCTAGAGCCACAAATAAGACAGTGACTGAATTCTGTCCAAACTCGGTAATAAAAAATCTTGACAACACAAAGCAGTTACACATAAAAAGGTAATTTAGCACCAGTTTAGCCACCCCAGTGTTTAACTATAACTGTTTTACAATGACAAGTTTTGATTCACAATGTAAATGGCTTTTGAAACTATGTGAGGACAAATAGTTATAGTAATGATTTGCGAAACAGTATCAAAAGAACATCAAGCACAGACTAAATTCCTTCATTTGCTCCTCAGCACACCATGTGAGTGTTTCCAGGAATACCCATCTTTTTTTAACCTTCTAAGAAAACATAACCGGGCAATCTTACTGTCGGTGTCTCACCTAGGACACCGACAGTAGCGTATTACAGGATTTTTTTTTTTTAGTCAAAACTTTAAATTAAGGGGAATTCTGAAAGAAGCTTGGCCATTGACATATGGAGAGGCACAGCTCAAGGCAAACTATACCTGGTGGTCAAAACACAAATAAAAGAAAGTGTGTAGATGAAAGCAAGTGAAAAGAGGAATAGCAACTGAAGAAAGAATGGAAAAAGGCAACCTTCCTCCTCCTGAGTTCCCCACCCCTTACTTTTGCCCTTCTGAAGGCATTCTGCAAGCAGCTGATTATAGGACTCATTTTAAAATTCAATCTGAAACAGAAACAGTGTCTCTTGTTTAAAGTATATGACTTAGTATCTTCATTAAAATATTCCACTTTAAAGGCAGAGCTATGTAAATATTCTTCAGGCAATGGCCTGAAAAATAATTCCATCTGAAACACCACTAGTTACAGTATAGCCTTGCGTTAAGACCTGAAATTAAAGCAAAGGCTCATACTGTCAGCACGCGTCAAATATTTCCTAGTACATCTGCAAAGGCCACTTGGCCTTGTGACCAGCAGCCATACCTAGGCAGTATGGTTGCTATCTGTGACTTAAACAAGTACCCAAAGCACATTCATTTCACAGGCCCTTTCTGACGGAAAAAAACTATGCCTCAGGCATTGTTCACCAAAAAAATACAAAGAATCAAAGTCTGGTATTTGTCTCGTATTGTGATCACAGAGTAGCAATGGGGTAATATTAATCAATCAACCTTCCCCTAAAAAACAACTTAGAGTTAAATATATTACGAATTGAGAGCTTAACATATCAAAAGTTCAGAAATATCATACCGCTTCAAAAGAGTCACAGCCTATCAGTATAAAGGAAGAATATAAAACTATTTTATTGACCACTGTTCACCAGTATTTACAATAAAGTAAACAATATACAGTCTGATAACATTCAAATTACTACAAAGTTAGTTTTCACCTGGTCTTCTTGGGACCAAGTGATCCCAAATACTAAAAAGAATGATTCTACAGTTTTAAAGGGCTAGGTTTGGGTAAAGAAGATACATGCACATCAATAGTATAGAAGACTACAAAACATCTGTGAGTTTGTTTAGACATTCATTATGATTCTGTAATAACTATGGAAGTTTATGAATGTTTTATAAAAGCTTTTACCTAATATGGAGGAAGTAGTAGTATCAAATGCTCTCTTGTGATAAATGAAACAAGTTGCAGAAAGCTTTTATTTACTTGCTGTTGATGCAAAACATACTACTTCAAAAAAATATCAAATTTGATTCTTGTTAGAACGTATGCTTCTCACATTGCTAATAAATCAAATTTCAGGTTTTAATATTCATATATATAAAAAAGCAATGCAAACAATTATTGTGCTTCATCTTCTGGGCATGAATGCCAAGTTAGTCGCTCTTCATAAAAAGCGATTACGATCTGAGGACACTTCACGTTAGCTTCTTTGGCCAGGACCAGATCTGCCTCATCAGAGTCTTTCCTGATGTAGAAGAAAGTGGGATTTAAGAAAATGCATAATCATTAATTCAGTAAATTTAGCAGCTCTTGATAGGTCGTAAGTTCTGAAAAGAATGTCAGCTAGAAATCAGTTTTCAGTATACTCTTCACTATAGCGACCAATCATTTCCATGCTAACGGCAAGATTTCACAGCTGTACTTTCCTTCCCTTCCCGTGTTTTTTTCTGTTTGAAAGGAAAATGCTATTCAAATGGAACCATTTATAGTTACCTATTGCCGTATGTAATGAAAGAAGTAACACTTTGCTAATTTTGTCTTTTACAGCATAATCAAAACTTCAAAGTGAGACTTAAAAAATCAATAGCATCAGTCTTAAGAGGCGATACTTACATCCAAATTGTATTTGCTGTTTATGCAAGTAACTTGCTGTATTTCGTACTGCTATTCTTGATGCTGACTTGGGGTAATAAAACAAACTTTCCAGTCTCACATGCTTCAGATTCCATTTTAAAGCATATGCTGCCTTTACAAGTCAGTTTTGTGCATACATATTCATATTTATGTTTGTTGCCTACAATAATGAAAAACTAATCAACTGCAACTGAACTAAATAAAAAAAAAAGCTTCTTTTTGTACATTTCCTTTGTGTTTGATTTTGCCAATTATCACTAGAAATTCAAATAGTCACGATCTGTATTTTGCAACTCGTCTAAGTTTCGCATAAAATTTATAGAGAATTTGAAAAGGAATCTTCCAAAGCACTAATCTTCAGCAGTCCAGGCACATCACATGACAAATCATTTCTCTGGAGACCACTCAGTTTGACTCCATTCAGAAAATTATGCCCTTCTCAAAGGCTGTGGAAAGCTATCATTCTTCTCATCCTACCACCATAAGAAATTTGACCCCCAGCAAATGTTAATTCAATCTCTTGTATTCTCAACACTGGAGAAAAAAATTTAATTTTATCCTACTTGTTCACTGAGGAGACACAAGAAGTCTTCCGTCAACACTGTAGCTAATGAAGCTGGTCTCCCTCCCAACAATGCAAACTCCCCCCATCACTCTCCTCTCTTAGAAGCCCATAACAATAAACCTCTCCTTCATATTGTTTGTTCTTCAGTCTCAACCTCAGCTTCCTCCACTAGTTCCTTCCACTTCTCTATCCACTTGGTTGCACACAGAACAGCTGGCACTACGGTTGGTTAAAAGGTTGGCTATCCAGCAGCCAGCTTCTGCTTATTGAAACATGTAAAGCTGGAGTTCTGCCTGCTGTTGCCTCAGCAAGAACACTACTGGGATCCAGCTTTTCCATACAAATACCAATTTTCCCACATTTTATCAGGATTTACCTTTCAAATTTCTACTTCTGTAAAACTGAACCAATAGAACCTAAGGTTATTTTGGTTTTGGAAGAAAGAGGGAAGAAGTACTAACTGATTATACAAGCTTTGTTTTTCTAAGAATACAAGGTTAATAAGGAGATCACCTTACTCCTGAAATGAAGTTCTCATTAGCCTAAGTGCAACTGCCTGCCCTCCCTTAATATGGACCAGAACTGTGGATGCAAGACTTACCATTTCATGAGGAACATAAGCTCTCCACTGCTATCCGTAGCCCCAATTATCCGCTCAGGATCAAGACCCCTTGCAAATCCTCTTGGTTTATCAACCTATTGAGTAAGTTAGAAGATTGTTATCTAGTTTAAGATAAAATTCTTTTTTGGCATTAGAGCTAGATACATGCATTCTCTTGTGTGTGTGTATATATATATATCAGAACAAAGAAATATAGCCTTACATAATTATAAAAGCTATAATTACATATAATTGTCTGAAGATGACATTAATTTTATTTTTTCATGACTGATCTTCAGGCCAAGTCATTTAGATGTAGAGTAACAACGAAGGAATTTTACATCAATGCTTCTAGCATTTATTTCTGAAAACTCAATAGATGAAACAAGCGATCTAAAAATCCTTATAGTAGATAAACAAACAAGCATGGCCAATAAAAGCAACAAAAGAGGCAAAGCAAAAATGCACTCCTGGAAGTGGGAAAAACACATCCTTTTCAGCAAAACAACAGACTTGGGTTGGCTTAAGCCAACAGTGAAACTGCACCCTTGGGGAATACCTCAACCCTTCTTGGCTCACCGAGATCGCACTGGCGGTAAGGAATATCATGACAATTTCCTGTATTGGTTCCTCTAGTTTCACAATATTCTTTTTGAGACAGTGGTCACTACTGTACCAGATGAAGACACACAATTGACTTTATACAGAAACTAAAATATTCTTTGTATTATTCATCAACTATTCTTTCTGATGCCTTCCAACTTTTTTGACAATAACCACACATCCAACAGCTGTCTTCAGTAAACCACTGACATTGCCAACCAGTTTCATTTCAAATTGCTAGTTTGAAAGTTTACAGAGAAAAATGTCAACTATTGAGCACATTATGGTATGTGCATTATTTTGTACTTATCAGCACTAAATTTGTCATGTTGTTCGTTCATTTAAGTTGTAGGAGAAACCCAGACCTTTAAGAAAAGGTAGGCTTTCTTCAGTCACCCTTTCTACTCCCTCTCCACCATCATGTCTGGTCCTAATCTAAGTAACTACCTGGTCTTCACATTTTGCCATCTTGCCACTCACCTATTTAAAATCATATACTAAATATGAAAGCCAAAACAGAACTTCATCTTTGTTCTATTCATGAACCTTTTGCTCTAATACAAACTGACGACTTCATATCATTCATAAATAACTCTTAACCAGTCTTACTTTCAATTATTCTGTAAGCATCACGGGACAATGCAAGAACTTTTAATCATCACATCAATCAATCATCTTTTACCCACCACTTGGATAGTCTCATTAACCACCATGAATGACTATCCTTTTCAAACCACAGTTCCAGGTGCTGTGTGATTTTTACAGTTTTAAACTCATGTTTGGTCTCATTCTCAAAGTCACAACAGGATTTTGGGGAAGAGGATGGAGAGGTAGGGAAGAGACACAGGAAAAACAAAGCTTAGCACACGAACGTATACTTACAGAATCACGCTTTTTCTTTGATTTACTATCGTCAGATTCACTGTCTGACAAAGATTTTCTTTTGGCACCATCTGTTTTTTCTTTACCAGCTTTCTGAGAGTTCAGAAAAGCTTCGATTAGTTCTGGACAATCTAAGTTTTCTTCAGGTTCCCATGTGTTGTCAGCACTGAAACACAGACACATTTATGTAAAACTAGGAAAAGAAGAGAAGTGTAAAACTAGCCAGACAGCTCACCTTAAGCAAGTTATTTTTTTTTCTCATTACATAAGGCAGGTCTCTAAAACCTAAGGATGCTTATCTTGCCATCTTTAGTAACCTTCATGTACTGCATTTGATGACTGAAAGAAGTATGTTCTGCTATTGTTGAAAAACAATGTTCTTAAACTGGAGATACAGAATAAGCAGCTCTATTAACTCCTATGATCTGGGTGGGATCATAGGAGTTAAAACAAGCAATCCCCACCCTACCAAAAACCTACCTGCCCATTTAAACTGACTCCCTTCCTTGGTTCCTCTAAAGACTGTCCATGCAAACAAACCATATGATATGAGCGCTAAGACTTACAGAGAACAGAACGTACACAACACTCACTACAGTGTAAGCTTCTATATATGAGGAATGATCTCAAAAGTTGTCTCCGAGCACTGAGATCAACTATACCTTATGTTCCAGTGAGTGTGCATTTTGTTAACTAAAATTTTAAGTAGTCCATGAATGTTCCCTACAACAACTAAGTACCTCGTCAGAAGTCCTCATGCACAAATACTGCCACAGCGCTACTGCACAAGCAGGATGCCTACGAATTATTTTCAGTTACTAAAACATATTTTTACAACTTCAAATCAGACCCTCGAATACTAAACACATTGTGTTTTGCATTTAGGCACTTATCAGTATACAAATTTCAGGTGCTAGAATGCAGAATGTTTCAAAGCAATCACTTTGGGAGGTATGCAACAATAATATGACTGCGTACGTAACTACTTATGTTCAAATGCTAAGTGCATCACCTTTTTTCAGCTAGTAAAGCAGTCTGCCGGAAAGTGACACAGGAGGGAGGAAGGAGGCACAACTATGTGCCTTCTTTAACAATCAACTTTTTAAGTCCACTGTAAGGTTTTCTTGTGCTTCCGTAAGTCCTGGGAAAGAGACTCAAAAGATACCTTTCGGGTATGCCTAATGAAGGCAACCGTGCCACAGAATTCCTTATGCAAATTCATCTAATTTGAGAGCAGTTCAGAAAAGTGAATAATAAGCAAACTATTTGCTTCAAATTCATCACTTCAGAGCTGCCTACGGTTTAAAGCCCTGCAAAATTTCTTACTCAGAAATTCATTCCACCACATATATAAATGTAACAGCTGTCAGTCTAGCTTACCTTGATAGATACTGACACAAGCTAAATCAAAGAACAGGGTAAAAGAACTAATTAGATCACTAAGGACTTGGTAAAAGTCTTGGAACATTTTATGTAGCACAAACACTAAGCTACGTATCTTCTATTTTATTTTCATACTTGACCGCCCCACTTGAATATGCATTTATGGATGTCCTTCCCTTGCGGTTCTTTAAAAATGTATCCCCATGATCCAATTCCCTCTCTGTATAGTTATTTCAAATAAATGGTTAATATTTAGCATTCTATCAGAAAAAAAATAATAGCTAATGCCTTACTCTGTAAATCCTTTCCACTTCAAGTAGTATTCCACCTTTCCATTTACAACACGTCTGTCCAGGACTTTCTCCACAACAAATTCTTCAGGCTCTGCCTCTTCAACTTTTTTACCTTTGCCATTCTGTTTCTTTCCCATTTTGTGCTACAAAAGAAATTCAGAACGACATTATTCATTCTTTTGCTTTACACAGTTATTTCACTGGCCAAATCCAACTTCGCTCAGTAAACAGCAAAGAATCATGTACTTATTCACACTAAAGCCAGAAGCTCAGACTCCTTTTACGTTAGTGCATGTGGTCAGGTAACCTGAGCAAGACATGTTAATGTTTTGGGTTTTTTCAGTTGCTTAATGAGATACCCAACACCAGTTTTTAAAAAGGTGAAATATTTTTGTCCATAGACTCAGTGCCTCCACTCCCCTTATGAATTTAATTCTCAGTGCTACATGCTCAAAATTTTATAAAGCTTCTAAAAGTTAACTCTATGCCTGTGAAAAGGCAGAGAGCAAGGAACAGCGTAAGGCAGAAGTAAAGAAAATAAGGGAACTGTGAAAATGCATAAAATAGAAAAGGGATGCTACTCAAAAAAAGGTGGTTACTATCTTGTCCAAAAAAAGGAGAAGCTGATGGGAGCAAAGTTTATGATGTATTGCTACAATAAGCAAAATACTTAGCAATAACCCGTAACTATTGAACAGGATGCATGCTAGGAGCATTCCATTACTGCAGTCCCTTGTCATTCTTAGCCACGCACCGATGTAACTTACATTCAAGCAGATGTCACAAAGGTGCAAAAATTTAAGACAGCTACACTTAAGAACAGCACTTAACAAGTAAATGAAATTTTGCTAACTTAAAAAACTTTATAAGTGTTTTAAGTTTACATTTGATACTTCAAATAATATTCTTTAAGTTCTTAAAATAAATATTACATCCACATCATCCTCAAGGCATTCCCAGTTTAATAAGGCACAATTAAATAGTGATAGAAGGACACATTTCAGAATTTCCTTGTTTGTAATCTTAAAAAGGTTGGAACAAGCATATCACGTTGTCATATTACATTTCTGGAGCACTAGCAGACCAAAAGCAGTTTGCTTGCCATTTTGGACCGCACCTTATAAGGAAATTGTTGAAGTGGCAGCCATAAACTAATGGGAGCAGTATTGAGCTCCTAAAACATATAGTCATGCAGCACCCTAAATCAAAGTGGACAGAACTAATTCCTCACTAATGCACTTCCTATAGAACAGAAAACAGACAAGCAAAAATCACAGAGCACTTCTATTGCTTGATGGCCTTTCTCTAGTCCTCTCTAGAATTAATGCGGGTTAGTTTGAGAATACTGCAAAGCAATTTTGAAACTGTCAAATTTCTAGACTTCATAGAATTTTGTCTTGACATGGTGAAAGGTAAAAAAAAGTATCTGTTAGACACAAGAAAAACGGTCTTCTTTTTGTAAACTGAAGATTTGAAGCCAATTCTTTCTTTCCAAAGCCCCGTCTTTGTGCCCCTTATTTTTCATAATTAATTTTTCCCTCCCTCCCCAAAACAGCTTTACTCTGGTTAGCAACCCATAAATTGAAGGTGCAAACAATGAAGACCAGGAAAAGTTTCAAGTTTCTCTTTCAAACAGCAAGTTTCTGTATATGATTATATCTCATGTGACATTTGTTTTGATTTGGAAGCATAGAAGAGAGATTATCTAAAACAGAGCATGTATTTCCAATTAGATTTTAACTGCCTGCATATCCCAGGTGTATTTTGACCACAGCATTCATGTCTGAAAAGTGTCAACTTAAGCACACCGGCTTTTTTTGCCTCCACAGGAAAAAGAACGTAAGACTCAAATTGAAGGAAAATAAAAACATGAAGATGTCCAACTCTTCTATGAAGGCAGCTTCTTTCAAGAAATGGAAGTGTGAAAAAGAGAAACAGGTAGAGATGAGGAAAACAAACAAACAAAAAAAGGAGGGAAAAAAACCCCAAAAGACACAGACTCACTGTACCATAGTAATAACATTATAATTACTGGTGATGAGGCAAGCAGGCTACAAGTGGGGAACATCTCCATCTGTGTTCTCCGTTGGACTAAAAGTCTTTGATTCAATGGAAGATTGTTTTCTGGTACTCTTTTCGGCTTCACTAATTCTTGTCACTAAAGATAAACGTTTTGGATTTCTGTATCAAAGCAACAATTTTTTTTACTTTCTAAGAAATCTTAAGTATCTATATAATCTTCCACAGAAGAAAACGAATGTCATGAAGGTCTGTATTTTCTTCTTGAAGTGCAGTCAGAAATAATAAAATCGAGAGCATGTTGCTTTCTGTTTTAAATATTAGAGATCTAATTAGGTCTTGTGTGCATCAGCACTGCTTTCCAAACTCTTGAGCCCTTCCAACCTATTAAAATAATAGTTGAGTGCAGAGCCTGCAGAAATACTGAACATTTGTTAAAAACCTGTACATTCTGAGATTACACAAGCCAATGTAAATCTTGGCCCACAAGTGAATGTGGTACCTGACTGAAGTGAAAGGGTACTAAATGTCCACTAGACCCCTGAAGCTGCCTTCTCTAAGGTTGCGTATCGTAAGCTGTAACTTGGGCATTTGACCACTGAATGCTCATCTACGACTCGTTTCCCTTTCTGCATTCAGAAGTCACGTATGACAGATGCAGATGCTCTCCAGTGGATAATCACTCTTTCTTTGAGGGGCAAGATTAAAACACTGATGTGACACTGTGGTGAAGGGTTTTAACACACAAGAGGTAACAAAACCGGAATTATAGTTCCAGAGCTACGCTATCCCTTAACACGTTTAGGTTTTGCATACAAATACATAACAAAGCAGAATTAGTTATGGTTCCCATGGGAACCATAACTGATTTTCCTGACCTGTGCAGCAAAATTCTCAACAACATCAAAAGATTAAAAATACTGCATTCACGGTTTCTTTCCTCTTCCTGAGGCACCCCCTCCCCAGGCTGGCTAACTCCTTCTCTTACTCAAATTAGGGAGAAATGGGCAATCAATTACTAACAGAAAGTTCAGACATTCACCTTGGTGAAATCTTTTAAAATAGTTTGTTATCATACAATATAAAGGAAGCACTCCATTGCACTTCTAAGCCAGTAGTTAATACAAGTTTTTAATATATCTCGACCTGGGTCAACCAGTAATCATTTAAGTAAATTTAAGAACAGGCCTTTTAAGCGCGTTATAAATCAGTTGCTCTGCTACCCAAATTTTGAATTGTACAGGTGTATTTTTGCTTACTTCCCCGCCTCAACCTCAGATGCATCTCATACTATACTTTTTCAGTTCTGTCTTTCACAAAACTATATATCATTATTAGTTGAATGGTAACCAGCAACCAACTGCCCTTAGAAGTTCGTATTTTAATGTCAAGCAAAGCTTTACAGGACTTGAGATCCATGAATGCATCATTAAAACGGTCCAGGAGGGGTTGACATCTGATAATCTCTGCTCCTATGAAATTCAAAGAAACTGTTATTTGTTAAAAATCATATCAAAAGGCATCTTAACTACGCCACATCATTTCCCAATAATGTTATTTTTCATCTGTAAAGACTGCCTTTTCTCAGACAATTAGTTTTCCCCAAATACACTGGGAGAAATTAAATGAATACATGATTTGGATTTTATTTTTTACATATATGATGAATTACATGGTGTGCTGAAAGGAGGCTAAAAAAATCCTTAGTGTTTTCTACTGTAGGACAGATGAAATAGTGCAGAGTCCTTTAAATTTTTTTTTCCCAACAAGTCTCTTTAGAAATGGCAGATTTATTAAAGCCAAAGACAATGTCCTTTCTAGTAGCCTTACTTTCTGGATCTGAAATTTTGGTCAGAATAATGCTGGGGAGGGGAGATGTGGATGTATCTTTTAAATGGAGATGCCAAGTTATAAGTTTGAAGAAAAATATGTTGATTAAATCCTTATATACTTTAGGTGTGCATGAACTTACCAATGTAGTTTTATTGGAGGCCATTTTTATTGCAGACTTGCAGAGCTTTTACTAGAAAAATGCATGACAATTAAAAGGAAGTTTACATTACTCAAAGAAAGGCATCCCAATACAAGCATGGTCCTTGTTCCAACCCCCATGTATTCACTGCATATAACATTTCTAATATGGATTAAATCCAGAACAAAAAGTAGGTTACTACTTTGTCCGGCATAACCCAGTAACGCACCAATATGCTAGCCAGGATAAACGATACTGACAAAGTGGTATACAGGATTGAAAAAAGGTTTTTCCCAAGGCCTTCTAAGGCACAAAGATGTTTCTAGGGAAAAGGGGGAGGACCATCAGGGATGCTTATTTCTTAAACCCAACAGAACAGGAGTTCAGATTCTAGCAGTTAATTGAGATATACCTAGGTATATTAACTGCGAATCTGGTGGGGAGCAGCTACATATCTGCGATGTAATAATGAGTCGCCCGTTACTCTTACATGGTAGTAAATGCTTATAAACAGCAAATATTTATCTTAATGCAACTATAACGTTGCCTTCTGATCCTCAAGTTTGCAAGAGTTAAGGTCCTAGAGCAATATTAACTCAGCTAAGCTGTACAAACTACATATTTAACCTACGCAAGTGATGCTGAACACAACTCATCCCCTTTTCCATGTCATTTCTCATACCGGCCACCTCCTTAGGCGCGTATTGTCCCCGCCCCACCGCAAACTATAGAACTGTTAGAATTCCCCATATGCTTGGGCAAGGCAAAAGAGAAAGTCCTTCAAGGCCAGAAAACCCTCGGACTCAGCAATCCCGCCCAATTCCCCCCGGACACGGGAGGTGGATTTTGGCAGTCCCACGGGCGGTGGGGTAGGTGAGGTGGGAGGAGGGCAGGGACTAGGGCCCCAGCGCAGCGGGGCTTGTCTCGTCCCCGTTTGAAAGGCAGGAGGAAGGGGAAAAGAAACAACAATAACAGTAATAATAAAAACCCCGTGCCACCCCCACCAGAAAATGAAGGCAGCCCCGCGGAGGCCTGCTGGGGGAGGCTGCGCCTCGGGCCTGCGGTGGGCGCACGTGAGGCCGGCTGGGACGCCCCGGGCGAGCTAACGGGCCCGCCCCGGGCGGCGCGGGGCCGGCCCGCCGCCCCACAGCGAGGGCCGGGGGAGGGGGCCCGCCGCTCCCGCCCCGGGCGGCCGCCGCCCGGCGGGCCTCTGTGCGCCGCGCCCCCGCCGCCGGGGCCCCTTCCACTCCGCCTCCCCCACCCCGCCACGTTTCCCCCGGGCCCGGCACACACCGCCGCCCCCCGGAGCAGGGACGCCCGGTGGCGGAGGCCGTCCCTCGGCGGTGGCGAACTGGCTTTGTCTCCCGAGCGCGTCCGCCGCCGCGCGGGTGCCGCTGCCCCCGCCCCCCGGCGCAGCCCTCCTTCCCCGCGGCAAAGCCCGCTCGCTCCGGGGTCCTCCTCCCTCTCTCCCGCGCGGGCCGGGAGGCGCCGTGCAAGCGACGGGGCCGCGGCCCCCCGGCAGCCCTGCTCCGCCCGTTACCCCCCGCCGCCAAGGAAGCGGCGGCGTATTGACCGGGGGGGGGGGGAGAGGCGAGCGGGCTGCGCCCCGCATCTCCCCGCGGCGGCCCGCAAGCAAGGCCCGCGCCGCGGGGCGCAGAGGGAAGGGGAGTCGGCTGGAGCGAGAGAAAGAGGGAGAGAGAGAAGGATACAGACTTCAATGGTGCCCAGCCGCTCGGGTCTCCCGTCTCCTCCTCGCTCTCGCCCTGCGCGCACTGAGCAGCGGCGGCAACAGCGACATCTGAGGGGGGTTGAGGCGGGGGGTGGGGGAAGGGAGGGAGGGGGTGGGGAGCGGCTGGGCGGCGGCGCGGCGCGGCGCAGGGCGGGCGCGGCGGCTGGCGGGGCTGGGCTGGCCGAGCACTGCGCGCCGGCGGCTGACGGGGCAGAGCGCACGACGCCGCCTACGCGCGAGCTGCAACCTCCTACCGTCGTCGCCGCCAGCACAGGAGGGGGGCCAAGACGTCTCTCCAACGGGGGGCTAGCGCAGGACCGCGTCAGGCGTCCAAAAGAAGGAAGATGCCTCGCGGCGACAGAGAAAGCGACTGGGTGAGCCGGGGGCGGCGGGCGGGGGAACGGGCCCGCGGCGCCCGGTAACTGCAGCCGCCATGATGGCCGCCGCCATGAGGGCGCGTTGGGCCGGAGCGGACGCCGCCCGCCGCGGAGCGAGGCCCTCAGTCGGTGCGGGAGGGCGGCCCCGGCGAGCCCCGGGAGCGGGGAGAGCGGGGAGGGCGGGCAGGGAGCGCCGGGGTGGGTTTGAAGCTCGTTGTGGCGTGGCCGAGGGGGCCGTTTGGAGCGCGGCCATTTCCCGCGTTGCGGCGGGGAGGCCTAGACGTTAGCGGCGGCGCGGGGGGGAGAGGGAAGGAGGATTGGAAAGCACCGGGGGGGGATCTCGAAAACTCTTTTATTAGTGGGGGAAGGGGTCCGAGTCGGCTGGGGAGGCTTCGCCGCGGGTGGAGCCGCGGTGGCTTTCCCCGGGAGCTGGGGCGGGGGGGTGGGGGGAAGAAGAGGGGGCGGGAAGAAAGGAGCAGCTCCAGCGCCATTTCCCTGGTGCGCGGGGCGGCAGCACTCACCCTTTGTCGCGGTGCGTGCGGGGCCGATGAAGAGCGAAAAGGGGAGGGAGGGGAGGAAGGAAGGAAGAACGGAGCGCCGAAGCGGGCGCCGCGCCCGATGTCGGCGGTGCGGGGTAGAGCAGAGCAGGCTGCGGCGAAGTCCGCCTCCCTCCGCTAGCTCCCCGGCCCCCGCGATGTGTCGGCGCTGGCGCCAAAATCTGGGTAGTTATCACTTCCTTCTGCCCGGGCGGAGGGGGAAGGGGCCAACAACAACAGGGGGAGATTTCGGGGGTGCGCTTCGCTCTGCTCCCGCCCGCTCCCTGCCACAGGTGGCCGCGGGGAGGGCAACGCGGGTGGGGGGGGCGCGATGCGAGGCCGCCTTCGGCTAATTATAACCCCTCGGTTTGAGCCTTCGGGGCCGTTCGGCAATTTCCGGAAAAAAAAAGCGACACGGTTCCAGTCGTGATCGGGGCCGTTTCGGCTCCGCTCGGGGACGTATTGCGCGTCTCTTCCGTTGTCGGAAATTGCCGAACGGGCTGGATAGTCGATGACTGCTGCGTCTTTTTCTCCGGAAATTGCCGAGCAGGTTCCGAGCGCCATTCTTGTCTGCTTCGGCAAATTCCGGAAATTGCCGAAGCGAGTCGAATGGGCTTCCATTCCCCTTTCGGCTTTTTCCGGCGACTGTCGAAGCGGATAAGCTCGACGACGACGGCTCCTTCGGCTCATTTCGGAGACAGCCATTACTAACGGAGTTGATGACTTTTTATTACGTGATAAAAACACGTAGGGGTGTTACAGAGATCTGCTGCCCCTTTGGAGATATTTAAGCTCCAGATTCAAGCCTTTTTTTTTTTAAAAAAAAAAACCTAAAACCTCGGAAGCGAGCCTGGGCTGGAGAAGGAGGGCGCTAGCACTACGTGGAGCTGAATTTCAAATTACGTAACAGTTAAGGCAGCCATTACCGACCAGTTGTACGGTAGTCTCAAGCAGGAATACGTAAACCATGAAGAATATGGTACGTGAAAAAGGAAAATTCAGAGTTTGCTTTTGAGGAGGGTGGCACGTTTGGTTATGCGTACGGAGTGAATTTTTCCGGGTCTGGGCATTACGAGTGGCGTTGAGCCCCTGTCCGCGCGGGTCTGGGTGCCGCTGCTGGCTGCCGGTCGGCGCGCCGCGGGTAGGGGGCTGGATGTCTTTCCGCAGAGGAAGCGTTAGTGGGGAGGAAGGTTCTGGAAGCGGCGGTTGGGGCTGGTGCGCAGCCGAGAGAGGAGGCGGAAGCTGCGGTAGCCGTGCATGGCGGGTGGCGAGTTCTTAAATCACTTGACGTACTCGTTAGCCGAGCTGCCGTTAAGGTGGCGCTGGAGGAGGGGGACGCGCGGCCATGGAGGTCAGTCAGTGGGCGATCCGGGGAGTCGCCTTTGCCCTGCGAGGTGCTGGCCGGCCGGGGTGGCGCTGATAGTAATGGCGGTAGCGAGGGGGAGGGGTAAAATGGCGGCGCTGAGCTTCGCTTGTGCGTGTGGCTGTGAGGCTCACTCCGAGGATGAGAAAGTGGGTGAGGCGGGAGGGCAGGCAGCTGTAGTCGTCTAGTATCTGCGGGGGCGGAAAGCAGCGCTTGCAAGCTCTTCCTGGTACCGTGTGTGTAGGTGCACGCTAGTAGCGGTTTGCAGCACTTGTTTTCTGTTTAGCCCGAGGACGCGGGTGGTGTTTATCTTTTTTTTTTTTTTTTTTTTTTTTTCCATCTGGGGTCGGTGCTTCCAGAAGTTCTTTCCTTCCCGCCGCATCGCTGTCCCTGGAGGCGACGGCTGCTTCTGGGCGCCATTTTCCCCTTCTAGCTGCGGGGGCCCCTGTTTTCCTGATATCCGCCACATGGCGGAGCCGGCACGGTAACCGCTTCACTCCTGATAACAGCAGGCTGTGGGGGTGGGGGAAGGGGGAGAACCAGGCTGTTGGATTGCAAAGCCCTGTAGAACCCCTATATAGGGGCTAACGGGGCGCTTGGAGGGGGAGGTGGGGAGAGAGAGCAGTGTCTTTCTAGTTTGCGACCAGTAAACCCAGCTTTGCTTTTGGCAGGCCTGGCCATAGTAGTTCAGAGATCCCACTCGCTTGTCTCTGTTAACCGTTTTTGTTACTGTTAACTCTGCAGAAGCGTGCAGTCAGCTTGGAGTATTTGTGCACATATTATTGCTATATGAAACACATTTCCTTGCTCTGATGATGAAATTTCCAGCAAAGGCTATGCATTTTCCAGTCCTTTGAAGTGTTGCTTTAAGCCTGTGAAGGAAGGCTTAAGATAAGCACTAATGAAGAGTCTACAGAGTTCATAAAGATTTCCTCTTGCACTCCGTTCTTGCCACAGAGTTTGCTATGGAAATCTTGAAAGAGGTTTTTCTTCCAGCTTTTATATTGTGGGCCTTGGCGGGGGTGAGTTGTGTGTGTGGGGGGGGGGTTATTTTTACCAAATGAGGATTTTCATTAAGGTTCTGAGAGGGACTGGAGTGATAATATTTTTTACCATACGCTTTACAGCTTCAGCATAAACTTCTGATGGTCAGAGCTCTCTGGACCCTGGTGGGAGCTTAATGCTAGACTAACCAGAGCTTCTTAAAACTGACACATTTAAGACAAATAGTCTCTCTACATCCAGAGGCTGTGCATGTATTAGTGGAACAACATGTTTATGATATTTTCACACAGTGCTTTTAATTGAAGAACTGCTAGTGAATTTTGTTATTGCTGTGTCCTGATGTGTGTGGTGCCTAGATGTTGTTTTTGGTAGGGCATGTACTGCGTGATACTTAATATACGTGATTGATTACAGTTTCTAAGAATTCATACATCTGTAAAGTGCGTTATTATTCTGTTTAATGTTTATTACTAATGTGTGGTATATGTTTGTCCTTTAAAAAAGAAATGCAGTTGTTAAAAATGGTAGATTCTATTCTTTCCTTGAAATTCATTTACTTGTTTATAACTGTTTTCAAAGGTAAAGCTAACACTTACTGGAAAAATCCTACCTGCCTACAAAATTTGCTCGATTCTCATATTTTTATAAGAATATAAACGTGCATCATTAGATGCATGACAATCAGTTATATAGGAAAAAGTGTCTTATGGGCCTGTGAAACTGTAGCAAGTAGTCCTGAATTTTCAAGCAGCAGAACTGAAGTAATTGGAAGGGAGGATTTTTTTGGCAGTATCGTTGCTTAAAATGATTTCTCTCCTAGCCTACTGAAATTATAAATGATAGTATGACTTGCAGCATAGTCCAAGTCTGGTGTGCAGTATCCTTTCCTTTATTCCTTTTAAGAGATGAGGTGAAAGGAAACTTGACATAACACGGGTTTGCTGCTTTTAAACTCTTGTGTCTAATTTTGCTTGTCTGTACAAGGAGGATACAGTGCTTAGCTTCCTCTGTGTTTCTTAGAAGAAAAAAATATTAGATTCAACAGCAGATTCCAAGTGAAACTGATTCAGTACTACCTACAGTAATTGTCTTCCTGTTACATGCATCTAGATCCAGGCCTGCCTTGGACAACCTCAGAAAACATGTTGGTCTACATGCAGATTGGCTTAATACTTCTAAAAGCATTTGTGCACCGAACTATTTTGCTTATTTTCCAAATCTCATTGGTTGTCCTAATATCCTTTTTACATTTATCTTAATATGCAGTGCATAGTTGGTCATGTTGTATTTGTCAGTTATAGCTAACTATGCGATGTTTTGGGTTGTTTAAAAAACAACCACCACCCTAAAGAAAACACCAAAGCAAACACCCAAGCAGATTTTCTTGTTTTTTAAAATTAGTTAACAGTATAAAGCTGAAGTAATTACTGCATTTGAGTTCTCTTGTCCCTAGCAGGACAGTTCTCTTTTAAAGAACATTCTGAAATCTTAACTTTCGTGAAAGGGGACTACTTTTTAGTGCGTTTTTTTAATTGTTGCTGTTTGACATCTGAAATTACAAAATGTATGATCTAGTGATGCTATTGTGTGTAGAAAATGACAATTATGATGCCTGCTTAGCATAAAAAGTTAGTATAAAAGTGTTTTTAACTGGCAGAGGTTGGAAGGTTGTCCTTCCTGCTTTGGTATAATACCACATACAAAATAGTAAATGAAATACCTTATTATTGGTCCTGGGTTTTTTTAACGATGTACTTGTCATCACAGCAGAAATTTCTGCTGAACAAGTGCAGTGATAATTTCCCTGGAAGGTACAAAGGAACAAGGAACAAAGTCTTACTGAAAGCATAATTTATATTAGTGGATACATATACGAATATGTATTATTCACATTTCCATTTTAAAGGGAATACACTGAATTTTGATACTGCTGCTGTTGAGGGTGGATGTGTTTACCAGTGATTCCAACGGTGCAAGATCCCAGATTGGTTTTACGGATGATCCGGCTTTCATTCGTTTTAATAGTTAATAAGAAAATATGAATTGGTGACCCATTTAGAACATGTTTAGCTGTATCTTCTTTTTTTTTTTTTTTAATGCCTTGGATAAATAGCATGATAGTATTCATGTACAACAGTTTGAGCCAGAACGGTTTGTAAAAATAAATGCCATCTGGAATAGAATCAGACAGTATAAATGAATCATGTTATCTGTCATGAGAACTTCTGGTTTTGTTTTTCTTTTCCTTTTCTTTAAAAAGCATCTCCTGAAGATCTTTTAGAGGACTATTCTGGAAGTCTCTGTGGTCCCTTGTTCTTAATATTTGGAGGAAGAGATGGGAAGAAGCACATTATTAAAATGTATACCGTAAAAGTGGACCCATAGAACTGCATAAATTGCTTAATTTCTTGAATAGTGGTAGAACATTTAGAAGACCCAAGCCTAACTTTGAAAAATACATGTTACGGAAAGTTTTTGACACTCAAGAAAATCTTACTTAGTGTCTAATTATGCTGATGCGGAGGAGGGTATTGTTAATTATATTCATGTAATCTTCTTTTCTGTGGTAGAGGGAAAAGGAGCAGTTCCGCAAACTGTTTATTGGTGGCTTAAGCTTTGAAACAACAGAGGAAAGCTTGAGGAGTTACTATGAGCAATGGGGAAAGCTTACAGACTGTGTGGTAAGTTTGGCATACAAATGCACAGTGATGGCATAGAATGTTTAGAAATTGTAAAAGTGAGGAGTTTGTTTTCTGGATAGCTTAATGAAAAGATGGAATATTAAATTTTCTTAAGTGTTGGTTGATTTATACATAATTCAGTCCATTGAAGCTATGCACAGACTTTCCTTGCAAACTCTGTTGATAGAGTTAGGGAGCATTCACAGTCTGTTTCCTGTAAAATCTCCCAGATTTTAGATTATCTCTAATCACTGATTTCAATAGTTTAAAATTAACTTGGGTGTCATTGGCTGAAGTGCGTTAGGGAGTGCTTACACAGAGCACTGTTACATCTACGTGATTAGTAACCTTTGGCAGAAGGCAGATGATACAGTCAGCAGCCTCAGTAAAGCTGGAAAAGGATGTCTTTCTGTGTGATGTTTTCATAGAATCATTTAGCTTGGAAAAGACCCTTAAGATCATTGAGTCCAACCGTAAACCTGACACGGCCAAGTCCACCACTAAAGCATGCCCCTAAGCGCCATGTCTACTTGTCTTTTAAAATCAAGTTCCTCCACTGAATTTGTTTTGGGAGCAGTAAATACATCTTTCATAACCCAAATTTAAAGTCTGTGGTTTTCAGAAAGCTTGAAAGAAATTGTATGTTTGATTTTTTGAGAAAACAAACATAAGTATAAACGTACATCTCTGACATAGCAGCATTTCTGAGTTACAGGTAGAGTCTTAGAGGATAACAATGGTTTGAATTTCTGTGATGCCAAGCAGTGCTGTTCATGTACTTAATCAGCATAGCCTGCTACTTTATTATAATTGTGTTTCGAAATCAAATCAAGGAAAATGCAAATTAAGTTTACATGTTTTCTCCCAATGTTGTTATGAGACAGGTAGAAGTGATTTAAACGGGTGTTTTTTTTCAGGTAATGAGGGATCCTGCAAGCAAAAGATCAAGGGGGTTTGGTTTTGTAACATTCTCCTCCATGGCTGAAGTTGATGCAGCCATGGCTGCAAGACCTCACACGATTGATGGAAGGGTGGTTGAGCCTAAGAGAGCTGTGGCTAGAGAGGTAAGTATGGCTTTGAAAGCAGATACTTTTCATGCTTTGATACAGGAATCTGTTTTGGTCGGATGGTTATGCTTTGTTCGTGTTTGAAATTGCCTGGGTTTAAATTCTCTAGTTAAAAGGCCATAGTTGCGGCACTATTTCCCACGCTTTTGGTCTGTTAAATGACACTGTTACATAAATGTCTATTATTACAGTGAATTATTAAGTTACTCTGGTTGTAGAAACATGTCCGCAAGGAACGCAACTGGGGTCTGAAAGTGTTGTTAGCAAAAACATGTTGAATGCCTGTAATTATGCAAATTCCGAACTAACTCTTCTCTGCAGTGGTTACTGTAACTAAACCTCAAATTAATAAACTCCTGTCAATCTCTTCCTGACTCTATTCCAAGATGTTTTTGGGTGTTTCTAAAAGGTATGTAACTGAAGCGACTAAAAATAGAGAATGTAGTAGGGAAACTCTTCTTTTTTTTCTGCTGGTGGTGTACAAAGTTATCTTAGGACTACTCTGGTTTTAGCCCCAGGCGTATTTGGTTTTAAACTCAGGGTACAAATTACGTGTGTGCACAGGAATGCAGTGCACCTTTAAACTTTTCAGCCAGGTTACTGTGGCACAGAGGTACTTGAGGAGCAAGTGCAGATTCTAGGTGACTTCTGTTTACCATGTTGTGGGAGTCTGGGAGGGTTTACCAGTTTAAGGTTGGACCCAGGTGTTTAATGCATTTGGACTGATGAACTGGAATTGAATGAGCATCCCAGAGGTCAAGGGAAATGGAAATAGTAACCACTGGTATGCCACTGGTAACCATTAGCTATCCCAGTTTTCTTTCCATTCCCTGCAGAATGCAGGGTTGGTTAGCATTTGGGAAAAGATAATTAAAGCAGCATACGTGCATACTGTTTATACACACAAAGCTATTGCTAAGCTTTAGGGATAAGTCATTCCTGCCTAGTGTAGCAGCTTGGATATCATGCTCGAAGTGTAAAAACAACCCATGAATGTGAGGAGTTGTCTTAATATTTGAATAGGTGTTAAAATGCATAGCTGTGGATTTGCTGAGGTTGGAGGACCTTTGCTGTGGATACGAGTGAAATGTGGTTTTCACTGCTGTTGGGGAAATGGGCAGAGGAAGCTGACGCATCTTAGTTTCAGTTACAAAAATTGTGCTCTAGTTTAAGTTATTCAATACTTGCAGTTCTTTCAAACAGTTGATGTTATGTTTTCTCTAAATATGTTTAAAGGCTTTTTATTTACTTTTATGCATTTCGTAGCACTTTTATCTGTATCTTTTTCAGTGCTTTTAAGGCTTTGACATAAAAGAGGGAGGAAAAACCTCTAAATTACCCCATGTTACTTCCCTCCCAAAAGGCTCCCCAAGCAAGGTTGCAGGGACGTGCATCATAAGAGGGCTACCTCAAGTGCTTGAAAAAATCTTAGTTTATCAGTATTCCATTCCTGAAATCCTGGCAAATTAGTGATTTGTGAAATTGTTTCTTTTTGTAGTAATTTAAAGGATTCTTTCAACAGGAATCTGGAAAACCTGGTGCTCATGTTACTGTGAAAAAACTGTTTGTTGGTGGTATTAAAGAGGACACTGAAGAACACCACCTTCGTGACTACTTTGAGGAATATGGAAAAATCGACACTATTGAAATCATTACTGACAGACAGTCTGGTAAAAAGAGAGGGTTTGGATTTGTTACATTTGATGACCATGATCCTGTGGATAAAATTGTATGTAAGTAAGCTTCATTTCACACTCTTAATTTGATAGCATTAATCCTTGCAGTCATGGTAATTGTGTAAAGCTAAACTTAAACTAAAGAGATAATGGGATTAGTTATGTGCATGAATATCTCCTACATCGTAGTTTTGGTGAATTATGTGGGAACGTGTATTTTAAGTAAGTACTGGCTTCTTTGCTTAAAAATCGCATGGCGTTTTGGTTTTTTTAAATGATATGGAATATGCATGGATTAATTTGGAAATTACTTCATTTTTGGAAGCCTGATACTCTTACTTGTTGCCAGATCAGTACTTAAATGCTGATGGTATCTTATTTGATGTGGTTACAGTGCAGAAGTATCACACCATCAATGGCCATAACGCAGAAGTAAGGAAAGCTCTCTCTAGACAGGAAATGCAAGAAGTGCAAAATTCTAGAAGTGGGAGAGGAGGTATGTACAAGTAACTGTTAATGATTTGTGGTTGATTTTTGTGTTCACTTTCCATGATCTCGCTGCTTATAAATGTAAAACTGTTACAGGGAACTTCGGTTTTGGTGATGCACGTGGAGGTGGTGGCAACTTTGGTCCAGGCCCTGGCAGCAATTTCAGAGGGGGAGCCGGTAAGACAGGCATGTTTGTAGCATTTTTTTTTTCCTTATTTATACTGTCTTTCTGGTTCTGGGTAACTTTGTAAGCTACTGCTGTTTAATTTAAATGCAGCTGTAGCAGTTAGAGAATTTTTGGGAAAAATAACTTGCAAACCTCTTCCTGTAGTACACAAACTGATTATGTGGCTATTCAGTAAAATGAAATAATTTTTTTTAAAAGGGTTTTATTAAAAGCCAAAATTAACCTAACCTTAATAATTTTGTTAAGGAATTCAGGGATTTCTGCTCTGTAATTCTATGCAGTGCTTGCCTGACCTTTACAGTGGAAGGGCTATGCCCAAAATTAAAACTGGGTACCTTACAAATGCAAGAAAATGGAAGATGTAGAGCAATGATTGGATGTGTTATTTCACATATAGTTTTCTAAATTCAAGTGTACGTGTACTTAATCAATAATCTCTGAGATTTGGTCCTTAAGGTCATAGGGGTTTGAGAATTCAGTTAGTTTGCTACAGGTGAATTGAAATACTTCGGGTTTTTTTCTCCAACAGATGGATATGGAAGTGGCCGCGGATTTGGTGATGGGTATAACGGATATGGTGGAGGACCTGGAGGTTAGTTTACTTTTTTGGTGGTGGTGGTTGTTTTTCTGTCATTCAGAAACATTTTTACGTTCACTTACTATTTGTATAAAACTTACATTAATTGCCAAAGCCATTTTGTTGGCCTTAAGAAGCACACATGGCTGTTGGCTCATGTTAACCATACAATTTACCAAATAAAGGTTTATTTCATGGACAACCATGCCCTTTTCTTTTCTTTAAATTTCCTGAAAAATCAAGATTTTAATTAAGCCTTTTAATTGAGGCTTTTAGGCAGTCTGACTGGTGGGTTTTGGTCACAATTCGGTTAGCGTGGGAATTGGTATGTGCCTTTAAAAATAGTGTTCATAGAAACTTCTTTACAGAAGAAGTTTCTTCCCCCGTAGACTTCTAAATAGAAAAATAGCGTCTGTAGAATTTGGTTGCCTTCTACACTGAAAAGTTTATTTTAAAGGATTGTATTGTCATAGGTGGCAACTTCGGTGGCAGTCCTGGTTACGGAGGAGGAAGAGGAGGATATGGTGGAGGAGGACCTGGATATGGCAACCAGGGTGGGGGCTATGGAGGTGGTTATGACAACTATGGAGGAGGTAACCTACTGGCTTGAAATGACTAAGCATTTCAGTTGTAAATCGGTGCAAGTAGTTTGAGACTTGAGGGGGGAGATTGTAAATGTCTAAGGAAGCTCTTTTTTTCCAAATAGTATGAAATAGTACGAAAAAGCAGTTTGTTTCATACACTGCTGGAATACCTGTGTGATTTGTACTTTATTTAAAATTCTAATAACGAGATAACTTTGTGAGTGCCATATGCGTTTTAGCTCATTTCTCCACCTTTGTATTGATAATGCAGGCAATTATGGAAGTGGAAACTATAATGATTTTGGAAACTACAACCAACAACCTTCAAATTACGGTCCAATGAAGAGTGGAAATTTTGGTGGCAGCAGGAACATGGGGGGACCATATGGTGGAGGTATTGCATATGTCCTGACGTGCCTTGGAGCCAAACAGTGGGTGGGCTTTAGTCTTTTGGGGAGGTGGAAGGGAAGATAGGACAAGGGGTAACTGTTTTGAACTAAAAGAGGGTTGATTAAGATTAGATATAAGGAAGACATTCTTTATGATGAGGGTGGTGAGGCACTGGAACAGGTTGACCAGAGAAATTGTGGATGCCCCATCCCTGGAAGAAGTGTTCAAGGCCAGGTTGGATGGGACTTTGAGCAACCCGGTCTAGTGAAAGATGTCCCTGCCCGTGGCAGGGGAGTTGGAAGTAGATGACCTTTAAAGGTCCCTTCCAACCCAAACCATTCTATGATTCTAAGATTGATACGTAGAAATTGGATAACTTCTACAGTAGATGGACCTCAGTGCCCTTTGTGCAAGTTGGCTACAATTTCTCATCTTTAGACTGTAAAGCTTGTCTTGGAGAAAATTATTATTACTATTTTTTAAAAGATAAATGACAAGATACTAACTTTTTCCGAATATTATGAAATGTTTTGCAGTTTCCAGTCTGTAAAGATTTTAGCCAAGTTTCATGTTCTTTGCTATCAGCTCATGCTATTTGTAGAGAGTTTAGTTAATGTCCGCTAAACTTGCTGGGATTTCTTTCCACCCCGCCCGCCCTCCGCCCCTACTTGTTGTAGTGTCACTTTTTTCTGACAGTTTCTGCCTTTTGTTGTCTAAATGTTATTTTTACGGTGTGTAAAACTTGTGAAACGGCAACTGAAACACGAAGCCCTTTGTTGTAATGTTTAGCATGCAAATAAAGTCAGCCCTCACAGGCTCAAGATGGTACGATGCATCAAATTACACATGATGCTGTTTAATCTTTTAAGATTTCAGCATGTAGTTCTTGTGGCAGTTCTTGGAGGTTATTTAGAGGAAGACAGCGAAATATTAAAGCCTTTGTTGTATATGCCATCTCTGGAAACAAAACAGATGTTAATCTTCATACAGAATCAAAAACATTCATAGATTTTAAAAGTGTATTGATGTAACTGTTCTGTTTCTTTTTTTTCTGCAATTGCAGGAAACTATGGTCCAGGGGGCAGTGGAGGAAGTGGTGGATATGGAGGGAGGAGCCGTTATTGAGTTTCTGCAAGCATGCCATGGGTAAGTATGTTTATAAGTGTTAAAATTGCAGTGATTCTTGAGAGTAGCTGCAGGAGTTAAAAGCTTTTTAGGATCATATTATCTTTCCTTTAAAAAATGGTTAGATGAATAATTTCATAACCTATTTTTTTACTCTTTACTTCTGTTGAAACAGGCTTCACTGTATAAATAGGAGAGGATGAGAGCCCAGAGGTAACAGAACAGCTTCAGGTTATCGAAATAACAATGTTAAGGAAACACTTATCTCAGTCATGCATAAATATGCAGTGATATGGCAGAAGACACCAGAGCAGATGCAGAGAGCCATTTTGTGAATGGATTTGGATTATTTAATAACATTACCTTACTGTGGAGGAAGGATTGTAAAAATGCCTTTGAGACAGTTTCTTAGCTTTTTAATTGTTGTTTCTTTCTAGTGGTCTTTGTAAGTGTAGAAGCATTCCTTTGATAATGTTAAATTTGTAAGTTTCAGGTGACATGTGAAACCTTTTTTAAGATTTTCCTCAAAGTTTTGAAAAGCTATTAGCCAGGATCATGGTGTAATAAGACATAACGTTTTCCTTTTAAAAATTTAAGTGCGTGTGTAGAGTTAAGAAGCTGTTGTACATTTATGATTTAATAAAATAATTCTAAAGGAAATATTGTGTAATTTTAGATTTTTTTTTTAATATTGTAAAATAAGGCAAGGAGTGGGTAGCATAAGGTCCCACAAATAATATAAAGCTATTGTTGTACATGTAAAATTAAATGCTGGTCAGAAAAAAGTATGTTGTCTGTAAATGATCAGGTTTAAAATATCTAGATAACTTAAGGGATATCTCTGCAAGGAGAAACACCTTTTTAGATCTTTTAGATGCTGCTTCTTCAATGGCAAGGAAAGGAAATATCCCCAGCGAGGTACTCTTCCAGGGACACAGGTCTAGTACAAGAGAACTCTTGAAAACGTCACTAAGTTCAGCCAGTCTTAAAAAGCTGCGCTGTATTTCTGCAAAGCTTTAACTACAGTAGTTGATAAGGATGCCAACGAAGGCTGAGGGTGTAGAGCAAAATAGTTCTAAGCTTCAGTTAAACTTCTTTAGGTAAGATCTTATTTACTTTTCCTTTCTTAATGTTCCAAAAACAAGAAAAACTAATATTGTTTGACAGTATTCTTTCAGTATAGTGATTATCATTATGTAGTTTAACATAGCAATGAATTGAGTTAACAATTACCAATTGAAAAGAAATTTGTGAATCCTGTTTTCTTGTATTATTAAATTTTTTACAAACAAATTTTTGTCAATTTCAGCTACTTAACATATTTTTTTCCTACTGGAATCTAGCTATGATATGAACCCTGGACAAGCATAGACTGCTGCCACTGTACACTGCTACAGTTGAACAAATGAGACCTGCAAGTGTCCATTAGTAAAGCTTTGCAAGGGTTCCATCCCTGGTGTTGGTAGTTAAAATGGTAGGTCACAAGTTAATTAAATCATACAACTTTATTTTTGCATCCTGCAACATTTTATTTTTTCTTGGGAGTCTATGCATTATGGTGGTTGCAAGGTAATGCAATGAAGGTAGTTCTGTGCTGTTGAAAATGAACTATGTTGTTATGTGTCTTGTCTACTGTAATGTATTTTATATAACACGTTTCATCCTGAAGGTTCCCAAGTTACTGTAGACTGTTTACCTGTAAGGAAAAAAATTGCACCACAGAATACATCTGCCTCTGTGAAGGAATGTGTCGTCCATTCTTTTAACAACTGCATAAGCAGTTCTTTAGGAGGGGAAGTGAAAACTTCAAATGAAACTGCAGGTGGTATTTCATAAGTGTATAATGTAATTACGTAAATTGGAATTTGGCTAGAATGTTGAGGTTTCCACCATTTTTTATAGTTCTTGCAGCTAGTAAACCTTAGTGCCAAATTCAGTCAGCCTTACTCTCACTGCATTGAATGTTTGCACCTCAAATTAATGGAAATTCATCAAGTAATGACTTACTCAGAGTAAGGGTGGCATACTCTACTAGATTTGGTTTTTAAATAAAAATCAACAAAACCCACCAAAAAAAAAGACAACCAAAAAATGCCCTAATTTCAAAGTTCCATTGCCTTTAAAAGGCTACCCACTGAAGAACGTGGACTCAGCTAACAAAAGTCCTGTTCCTTTTTGTGTTAGACACACCAGTGAACTGCTTATACTTTTTTTTTTTAAAATGGCTGAAGTTCCCCTATTGGTAATTTGGTTTAGACATATGTGATAAACATCTTCAGATACACTTTTTTTTTCTTTGGCAGGAAGGTGCCATGCTGCAGGTAACTAATGAAGAAGTGGTCAACCACAGAAACGCTTCAAGAAATAAGAAATTCTGTATCATCAGAAAATAGTTGTTTTTGCTGCCTTCATTAAAAATCTAGAGGTTAAATGAATACTGATAAAACATCACAATTAGTACAGCTCCCTGTAATGCTGGGTTTTTTAAATTATAGTAATAATGTCTTGTAAACCTTTCGAATAAAATTCAGATTCGTTAGGAGAAACAAATCACTAATGTTAAAATAGCAAGCATTCTGTGAGTAGAAAGTTTAACTACATATTTTTATAACTTTCATAGCTTTAAAATAAAGTATTTTTTATACCAAAGTAGTTCTAGTGTAATGCTTAATAAAACTTAGTGTGTGTCTAACATTAAATAATGTTTATGTGCAGCTTTTAGACCCTTTCATGATTTGAAACATTCCATTTTGAGGTGGATTTAAAACAAAGTCAACTTGGCAAGTGTATTCACAGAACTTGTGTCTCTGACCGTAGGCATCTGTTCTCTGTTGGGAGAAACAGTGCTGCAAATTAAAAATGCTGATCTTTTTGCTGTTGGACACAATTGCTTTAAAATAGCTTTTTGGCTGTGTTTTATATCACTTTATAAAAATACCTCCTCCTTTCCTGTTAATGAAACCAACCACTTAAGACAGTTTGTCAAAATGTGATAGGACAATAGCTTTATCCTTTTCACCTGTAAAGAGCTTTTAGCATCAAGAGAAAGACTGAATGGAGTGTAGAGTTCCTGCTGTACCAGAACTGTATTACCGATAGCTGCATCTTCTGGGGGGAAAAAAACAAAACAAAACAAAAAAAACCAAACCAAAACAAAAAAACTAAAACCAAACCAAACTCCAAGTGTGAGCTTGGGAAGGCTTCAGTTGGGAATGTATTTGAGGGGAAGGTATCTTCAGTCTGTACTGTTTTAACCTGTTGCCCACATACATGGTTTATTCTAAACTTGAAATTTATATGCTTAGCTTTGGCAGAGTCATAATGTCTTTAACCTTCTTCATATAATTCAAAAATATTATTTAAGGATTCACGTATGCTTTTTTCTGTGTTTCGTAAGTTGAACTTGGAAATACTTGTATAGGTAACCAGTGGGCTGCAATGGAAGCAGAAAATGAAGATGCACAAAATCCGCTTTACTTTCTTCTTTCCAACAGAATGAGTTGACCAGTTGATACAGAATTTGCCTTCTTTCCTGGAACTTAGATTTGGTTAATGGAAGTTTTTTCTTTACAGTTACCAACTCCACATTCATATGAAATTAAAAAAAAAAAACAACACTTAAAAGGGGGGTAATTATTCTCTCCTTCTCTTTGAGATATTTACACTCTTTCAGTAGTTTTGCAACAAGATTTAAAATTTACTTGAATTAATTACGTTGTATTTTCCATAACGAGGATGTTTTAATTTTGATGTACTGGTGATGGGAGAAGGGAGTGTATAGGGGACAGCAGTATGCGAAAACTAAGTTATTGGATATTTAAAGTCTTGAAAGCTTGGATATTTGAGTAAGTTTCCTGTTGTCTTACTGTTGAACTTTCATGACTTTTCTTGGTATGTTCATAAGAATTAAAGCAAGTGACAATCATAATGTTTACTGATGAATTCAGTGAGAGAAGTCACCGTTTAGAGTGAACTTGATACTGAGAGCTAGCCACTTCGAATAAAAACAAGTGCGTGGTCAATTACTGGTCCTCAGTTTGTAGCCAATGTATACTTTTCCTCTTTCAGTTTCTAAGAAGTTGGTTTTATGTCACTCTACAGACTTTCTGTTTTCAAAATAAGGGTAACATTGCTGGTCAGTGTGTTTCAGTGCACTAAGAACTGAGGATCAGGTTGTCAGTACTACGCCCAGCTTGCCCCCAGCAAACACTTTCTGCAGCAAACTGAGGGAAGAATGTGAAAAACAACATAACTTGTTGGTAATTGGTATGGGAGCAAAACCCCAAAAAACTACAGTCTACGACTTGCACTTACAAAGTGGTGGTGAAGAGAGGTCAATACTAGGGTTTTGGCCGCTCAGACTTTGAGTTCTCTGTATTATTTACAGTCTCTGTATTATTTACAATGAAAGTTGAATTTTACTCACTTCTATTGCTTGCGCTTCACTTGTTGAAAAGTGTTTAGGAAAATGTGAGAAATTGCTCTTAATATTGTAAAATTAGCAGGAATTGAACTTTGTCGTGTGGGGAAGAAGATTGCATTCTTATAGTTTTATGATGAATGTGCGTACTATCTTGGGAATGAAATCGTACTACTTCTGGGGAAGAAAAAACACACCCCAAAAAATGTAGATCTGAATTTTGAAGGACCTGTCAGCTGAGTTTGTTTTGGCAACTTTACCACATTTGTCAAAGAGGACGATGTGCTGAGAACATACTGAAACAGTACATTCCCTATAGCTTTAGTGTTTCCATTTGTTTTCAAAGCAGAGTGCATGATGCAAGTGAAATCCCATACAAGTGCTGTTCCTTTTTTTTCTCCTAAGGGAGATGCCAGGTTCTCTTCTTGTTTATACAGCGACACTGGTAGGAATGCGTGGGAGCGTAACATGGAAGGGTGCTCCTGGGTAATGCTGATCCGTTTTGCCAGAAGTCATACTGTCCCTTTTAACAGCAGTGGTCTTGCTTTGCAGCTAGTGTTGATTTGCATAGCAGCAGAAGTTATTCCAGTTAATGTAAGCAAGAACTGGTTTATTTATCAACAGTAAAAGTAAACAGTGTTAACTTTAAATGACTGTGTGACTTGCCTGACAGATTGCTACGAATGTACTAGGTCAACAGCGTCCGGGGACCGTGTAGTTTACAAACTAGCTTCTGTGACCTCCCATGGTGCTTCATTGTTTGAACAAGGTGACTTTGTGGGCAAGTCGTAGAAAATTGCTGATCCCACTAAGTTCTTGCCAACACATGGTTTTCCCCCCACACCTCGCTTCCTCTTACTTGGTCTGCTCTCAGTCCGTTTTTAGGCATTCTTGTATGAAAATCAATGGCTGATGCGTTTAATGGAGTTCTAGTAGCTGTGTAGCAGGTATCAAGTTGCAGTGCTTTTACGAGGTACACTACAGTAGTAAGACCACATGGTTACATGTGTCATCTCTATTTGGTTTATTTAATAAATAGTTTTTCACTAGAACCTGGTGCCGAGTGTCCTGTTGCATCATTTATAGGCCTCTACCTACTTTGTCCTCAAGATTCTCGCTAGAACCATACTTCTGACTCCCATAAGATACGAATGTAGTGTGTGTATTTTGGGATAAATACTGAGCTGTTAAAACCGACAAACTGATCTTGAAGTTGCTTTGTCCTTTGTTTCCTCTTCAAAGTTCGTTACTCCGGTTTACCCCATCTAAAACTAGATTGTAAGCTCTTAAGCAGGAACAGTCTTAGTTTGTAAAATTTCGCTTCTGTAAAAAGCAAACTATTCAATAAAACCAAAACATTACGCTAAAGCTGCACTTCGGTGCAGTACTGTTAGTGGTCGTTCGAAGTGTGTGTAGTGTTGCAGCAGCATGCCGTGTCTCTTTCATGAGGGCTTATTTGCAGTGTGCCTGTACGCGAGTGTTCCGCCTCTAATAAGGTGCTAAACTTGGGTTCGTTTCTAATGGATGCTTCTCCAGAAGAGGTACGGATCTGAGAGCAGCTACCAGCTAATGCTGTTCTGTAGCGCCCGTGTGCGTCACTACCGGCGATAATGGGTAAGGTAACCTGTGTGCTTTGCCATTTCCCCACCACCCAGTGTTTTTCTCTATAATTACTCAGTCTGACCTTTTCTAACCTCTTGCAGATAACCTTACTTTTCATTATTAATGTAACAAAGACGCAGTTTACTGCTCAAATGGACTACTTAATAGCTTTACCATGGGAACAATATTTTAATGAGAACTCCCACGTTGGCATTTGCATTTTCTGTTGCTGTATCAACAGCTAAATCTACGATTCTCAGCTTTGCAATTTTCTGGCAGTATAACAAGTCTTAAAAATGTCTTCATTGTTCCTACTTCAGAGAGATGCTTTTCTCCATGTTAGAATTCAGTAAGGTAGAATGCAGCTCTAATAGCTTTTTCACTAGGTACCTGGCTCCAGAGCAAGTTTGATATCATGTCGCCTTACACAGCGTAGTTCCTGGTTTGTACACTTAGGATTTTGGTTTCTTGAAAGTTAAGCTGTATCAGTAAGAAAGCCAAGATAGACTTCAGTCGGGGGTTTCCCACCTTCTTCAACCATTTCAGTTAAAAGTTTTCTTTAACAATGCTGTTTTCCTGAATAGCTCCTCAACTCCTGTACAGCGTCTCCTTTCTGTGTATAGGTTGGAAATACAGTCTAAGGCCATTGTGTGAAGCACATTAAAAGTAGCTTCAGGAACCCTTTGTCTTGGGAGGAAAGCTTGCTATAAAAGCTCCTCTTTCCTTATCTGCCTAGCCTAACTTTCACAACTTCAGGATGTGAAAATGTAAGGTGTAGCCAAGACTAAGCAATGTTTGGGTTTTTTTGGGGTTTTGTTTTTAAGCATAGGCTAGTCACAGGGAAAACACTTCAAAAAGTGTCAACATTTTTTAGGTTAAACTTAATGGCAGTCTACTAAAATTGAAAAACCAGGACATTGTTCTGAATTCTGCCTGCAGTTTTGTCTTTTCTGTGGGTAGGTAGCTGAAGGTTTGAGAAAATGACGTAGTACAGCCAGACCTAACGCTCGCTGTGTCATCAGTGCTGTTGTAACTCATAGTTCACCCAAAATTAATAATTTATCTGAGAGGTTTTGTAGGGCTATAGTTGCTAGTTGAGTTCACGGAAATTGAGATTAATACATAAACCTCTAAAAGAAATACAATTGTTGAACAATAAAGAGAGTGGAATTAGCTGAGGGCAGGTCATGATACTTTCCAATCTGCAAATTGACAGGTAATGGAATGGGGTTGGGGCTGATGTCTTCTCTTTATATGGATCATCTGGAGTATGCTGCTTTCTATTAAGATTGCTCTCTGAAAGAGTTCCAACACGCTTCCTTATTTTCAGCGTATGCCAAAATGAACCTTGTAACTGTTACCCAGTTGGCTGTATGCTTTACTTCATTAGTTGCTGGCTTTACAAGAGTCTGCAGGGCTCACTCTACTGCTACTGACGGAGTGGGCATCAGAAGGTTTAGCCATTTTAAATTTTTTTTCTCCCTTCCCTCGTAGGACTGTGGAAATTTGTATTGTGAGGCCCTAAAACACAAATACTTGGGTTTCTGGTTTTATCGGTTATGGGCCTAATCCAGTATCTACCAGGATTTGTGCACGTGGGCCATAAAGCGGGCCATAAAGTAGAGTTAAAGACCTGGTCCTGCAAAGGCTACATGCATAGACTTTAAAATGCTTATTATAATGTCATTTAATTAAAAGATGACAATCATGCTGACTCAAACATGTACTTTCCCCCCCCTGGAACTAAAGTTCACGATTCATCATATGTATCTGGTTACCTGCTGCGTGTTTTGGTTGAAGTTCATGAACTAGTGATTAAATAAATTCCTTGTGAATACCAGGATACCAGTTAGGATAGATACACTTCCCACTGATGCTTAACCAACAGCAAGAAACTTCAGGGCCTCGCTAATGAAAGTTTCCACTATGAATTTACCCTATCAATTTGAGGCTGTGGCGAAATGATAAATAAAAGAACGGATGCACACATTTATTTAAAGAAATCTTTTAATACAAAATGCAGAGCAAATTGTTCAAACTGGCTGATTTCATTACCAATAATTCAGTGCATTTGGCACTATGAGGCAGTGCTCCCTTTTTAGAAAATACCACTTGATGCTACCAGTTACTGTAAACACAAATGCAAACAAAGAACATGATTTACATGCTAATGGCATAGTTTATTTTTTCAAAAGGTATAATTTGGCATTTAAACTTGTATTGCATGTACGTGTAGTTTTTGTGCTTTTTTAAACATACCTGACCATAAAGTTGCTACATTGTCATCATGCCGTGACCAATGAGATCTTCTTTAATACCAGTCTTAAGGGCTTTGTTTATAGGAGATATAAAAAGTATTTGTTGCTATCTAGTTGTTAATAGTAATTATTTTAACGTCTTACAAACTAGTATGCCTCTTAACATTCCTTCCTTATCATTCATTACATGCCTTTTAGGCCATCTTTTTTGCAGACGCTTTTCAGGTTGTAAAATAGAAAAGGATAAGCTGTTGTGAATAAGCATGTGAGTGAATAAAATGTCTTCTTTTTCATAGCACAAATAAATAAATATCAAAACCAAAAGATCATCTCTTCATTCAAAGCCACTACCAGAGTGTAACCTCATTATCACAAGTACAGATAAATAGTAATTTGGTTCAATTTAATTTACTTCAAAGATTTGGAGAAAATCTGAAAAAAAAAAAAGAATTTAAATTCATTACATTGAAGGTACTTAAAAAATACCAGTTTTAAAAAGCTATGAAGAAAAACTTTAGTACTTCTCCTTGCGGAAGGTATCCAAATGGAGGGAAAAGGGAAGGTAGACAAGTAAACATACCACAGACTAGGAAACAGAACAGGAACTCATTCACCATCACTCATTTTCATGGAAGAAAGTTGAGAATGATTCACTTGCAGAGGATGAAGGTAAGACAATATTGAATCGGATACTAATTCTTTTTCAGAATCTATCTGCAGATTGACCATATGAGTTGTAGAATTAATTGGTACATTATGTTTGCTTGGAGCTATGATGGTGAAAGTAGTAAGGAAAAATGCAATAGCCTCCTAGGCCTCTCTCCTCAAAGGAAAACCAGGAAAAGCAGAACAGTTCTGAACAAATGCAAAGCACAGAGTATCTCTTAGGAACACATAAATCCACAGTGAATTTCAGGTGAAGACGAACTTGAGCTACAATATTTCTTTCAGTGCTAAAAAAGAATAATAAAATAAGGTCACTTTGTATATGAAGGATCAAGTACTCAAGACTAAAACACATCTTTCTTCCATGTGTAACTTTGACCTAAAGCTTGCTTTTTTCCCCCACTGATGTTCTCCCCCTTCCCCCATCTCCAGAAACTAAAGTCCTAGTTTTACATAGGCCTATATAACTACACTCACACTGATGGCCTAGATCCTCTAATTAAAACTAAACCGATTTCCTCATTCAGAAGCCGCAGCTGGTAGATTTTCTAACAGATCACAGTTGGCTGGGTTTGCCAGACCCTTGAGCATGCAGCCTTCCTCCTCAAAAGTAGTCTTTTCTGTTTGTACCACTGTAATCACTGACCTCCAGTCTTCACGCAAATATCCTTATCATCCTTTCAGGAAAAAATAAAACCTAAGCAATCGTCAGCCATCTTATTTTTGTTTCTGCTCTTTTTCGTTACCTTGTTTCTGTTCTGATTTGACCAAGCGTTTGGGTATTACGAAAACACTGCCATCGCTACTGCAATGAATGACATATTGGCATGGGTTAACAGGTCTACCCTGGTCATCCCTCAATCTACTGAAAATGTCACGGTACAAGTTGTTTAACTTTTGTTTCATACGGCTGATTGATCTGCTACACTGAGAGTGCTCCTTTTTAAGGCTCTCCTTTTGTGTTTGAAGATTACATACATCTTCTTCCAAGTTAAGAATTGCATTCAGTTTACGTTTACGACAATTTTGGGCAGCAACTTTGTTTTTTCCTCTTCGTCTGATGTCACGTAGAAGTGATACTTGAGTATCTGTCAGATGGTTCTTTGCTAGCATAGTGTTGAAAGAGTCAACGGGCATGCTCACAATTTCATCTACTGAAAATGGTATTCTCAGAGCTTTTGCACGGCGTTCATCGCTGCTAAGGTTTGTATCAGTAGAATTATGGCACCTATCCTTTACTTCGTTTGGTTTCTCCATCCACATCTGCTGCTGATGCTCCGGAGTGGATGCTGCTTGACTTGGCGGCTGATTATAAGTGTGGTTATGAAGAAACTGCTGAAGTGTGTCTTCTCTAGAACACTCTGAATCACCTGGATATTCCAAATTGCCATATTTACTGTGTTCTTGGCTAAGGCCACCAACAGTTCCTAAGCCATGTGAAGAAACAGATTTATAATCACTGCTGTACCCAACAGCACCTTCACTGCAGATCAAGTAAGGGGCGGTGCAGTGATCTGAATTCAAAGACAGTCCCGAATCTGAGCCAGGTTCTTCAAAGAGCTGAGAAACTTCTATAGGTTCAAAGCTTTCCTCCAAAGCCAAAGACATGAATTTAATTTCATCAATATTATCATCGTGGCCTGTTAGGTTTCTAATGTCAGCAGCTGAAAACAGCCCTGTCAAATTTGACCCATGAAGTAGTGATTCTGGATCTGTGATATTAGAGCTTGACTGAGGAAAAGACTCTTGCCTTTGTAAATGTCTTGTTTCTGAATTTGATTGAGTGGGGTAGTCTGTTCTTAGTAGCGTGGCATCATGAGGACTGAAACAGTGGCAAAGCGTCTGGGTCAAACTTATATTGTGGTGTGAGGATGATGGGTCTTGGCCTCTACTAGACGTAGCAACTTGTATATCTTCCAGTAAACTCGCCTAAAAGATGATGGGGGGAAAAATTTAATCTTTTATAAAATTAATGCCTCCACATTCCTCACCTACACAGTGTTGATCAATTAATTTTTTAGTATTCCACTATTGGAATCTATTAAAGTCAAAATTTTATATGTTAAACTCTTTTTCTAGCTACCCTGAATGCTGTTTCCCATTTGCACACAGAACCCCCCGCGTTGGCATATGGCAAGAGGAAGCGGGAAGGGTGCAGAAGAAAAGTGACTGACGGGATGGGAGGAGGAGGACTCGCAAAGGACAGTGTGGGACTGATGAGTGTTAAAAGGTGGAAATGGGACTGTTGCAAGTGTACATCAAACTACAGCCTACGTGTTCATCTGCTCTGGTCTAAGAAAAAAGGCCCTTCTAGGAGGGGCAGTCCTGCCCCTCCTCCCTGGTAGTGGTTTTGATGATCATCTGATTCCAGGGTAAGCTGGTTCAAGGTGCTAAACTGTTAGAAAATTAACCTTATAAAGAAGATAAATAGCTCACTGGCAGGAAAAGAGAGGAGGAGGACAGGAATGTTAAGGTCATGCTGGCACATTCTCACTGCTTTCCTTTCACAGTTTATAAAGTTCTGGGGCTGTAAGCTGCTACATTTGGCTTAGCTCCTTCTTAACTGAGGTCTATTGTGTTCAGATTTCAACTCAACTCCTTTACTGATCAGTTTGGAGGAAACATCCCGCCCCCCCAAATCACACCTTCTCTGGATGTCTTTTGACTTTAAATTACTACTCAGTTTTTCTTCACAAAAATAAAGCTGCTGTATGATCCCTCAGCCCTCAAGTCAAGACGATAAATGAATGCTGCAGCAGCATTAAGGCCCACCTTTTGTAGGCCTGGGTTATAGTCGCTGGGTCCTAGAAATACAAAACCACTGCACAAGATTATGTCAGGGCACTTGCTGACAAGTAGAGCAGTCATAAAATACATAGATACAAAAAACTTGAGAATGTAAATACATCAAGTAGGAAGTGTATGATATGGTTCCTCCATAGCTGAGCATCCCTACTGTGGTGCAGGAGAAGACTCTTCTGACTGCAGTTCCTTGAACAAACAATGTAAAAAGCACTTTCCACAGGGAAGGAATGATGTACCATAAAGACCAGAACGTCTCAAGTTCCCTACTATGCTTACTGGGAGCTCAGGTAACAGAAGAAGGTCTTGCCTTATTTCTCCTAGGGAGTTACCTTGTACCAGACCATCTGTAGTCTGAGATAGAGCTCGTATTTTCAATTAAGCCTTGAAAAGAAATATTCTTAGCAAGTTAACTATTAAAAAATCCCCGACACTGTAAAGACTTGGTACCTGGAAAAAACAAGCAATCCATTTTCAACAGACAGATTGTCACAAGATGGCAGTGCATTAATAGTCTTAAATAAAATATGCAACTGTGTACTGTTACCGCTATGTAAAGGCTACAGCCAAATTCCTTTCAAATTATGAAAAGAACAGAGAAAACTAAACTGATGAACTTCTGAACCTTGTTAGTGCGGAATCCATTACCAGAGCTGAACAGAGGAGGCGGCTAATTTATGGGCTGGGAGGCACTATCCAACCTAGAGATTCCCAAAACTAGGTGTCCTAGAGATAAACATGAATTTCTATGGAAAACACTAATGACCCTGTAAGGCTCCTACAATGGGAAGCATATGTAAGTTGCCCTTGGAGTGTTGCAAAAAAGGAATGTAGGGAGTAGCTTCATGGTTAATGATTGCAGCCATGAGCTGTGGGAGAGGAGGGAGACTCCAATTAAGATAACAACAGATTTTTTTTTGTGAAGATGGGCACCCAGAAAGTAAACAATAGTATCGGAAGCCCAGAAGATAAAAAAAGGAAACAAAATGGTTTTGCCGCTAATGCTGACTGACCTAATTTGCAGCAAAGCTGGGTCTGTTCTTCTTGAGGGTACTATCCTTGTAAGCACTTGACCCAATATTTATGGCAACTCTAATCTTTGGCTGCAAATGCTTAATAGCTGCTAGTGCTTAATAACTCAGCGTTGCTCTAGAGAAACACACCAAGAGCTGCTGTATAAATACGAATTGGCATTAGGTTTCAGAAAGGGAATTATGAGTTGAACTAATTAAGTTGTCCGGTGGCTCCATCCAACTTTGAACACCAGGTGACAAAGAAGACAGGACTTTGCAGTTTTCAAATCACAGACAAATTACTGGGGAAAATTTTTCGAGTAGAGCCAATGACAGCTGCTGTAAAAGGTGGATTACTTAATGTCTTCAGGTAAGTTTTACTGCATTGATTTGCTGATATATTCACTGTTTTTTTTTTAATTAGACAAAACAGAGTAAGTCATTATCCAATAATCACTGACTGTATCCCAATCTATCCCGTTTACCTCTAGCACGTTTTCCATCTGCGATGACAGAAGCTGTAAATAGCCCTCTAAGGAGAGAAGGGAATCTACATGCTTGCAGTTGCTCTGTGACAGAAGAAACAGAAATGCTTTGTAAAGCACAGTTATTTTACATAAAAGGAGGTAAAAATCAAAGTCTGAGAAGCAACAGAGCACAGCTCTGTGAAACACTGCTGCTGACCCTGCCATCAAGTCTTCATCCTGATGGGGGATGCCAGAACGAGCGGAATAACTCCATGGCAAGAGCATTCTGCTCTGCCCCACAACAGCAGAACCGGGCTTTCCTCCTCTCTGAGGCTGCACCTACCCACCACTGTGGAAAAATCAAGTATCTTTTCAAAGCCTAGCTGCCAGGGCAATGGTGAACAGAGGGGCTGGCAAGACAACCGGATCCGATGTTCTCAGCTCTCATAAGGTCTCAAGAAGAATGAATGTTCTTTTCATTGTAGCTCTCAGAGAGAACAAAACCCAAAGCGCACCCATTTCGGTTTAACATCATTAAGATTATTTCTCTGCCTTCTAGTTACAATACACATGTTAAGATCTGAACAATCCAGTTTCTCAAATGTAATTCTACATCTGAGCATCAAGCTTTACATAAATGGTGAAAGCAGTATAATTTAGCATCCACGTCTCAAGTGTTTTTAGGAAAAAAAAAAAAAACAAATTGAAAAATGATTATTTGCCAGTGATTTCTGTAAACTTTAGAACATTTCAGCTACATAAACTATACTGCGGGGGGGGAACAATTTTCAGGAACGTGTACAAGGGCATCATTCACAAAGTATCATCTGCAGTCACTGTTCCTTGCCCTAGCAAAGGACACTCCACATGAAAAGAGGAAATCAAATATTCCTTTCAAAACCATTCACTCCATTTCTTTCACTACTCTCTATCTTAGTGATAAGACCTATATCCTCCCTCACTTCCTCTTCATGGTTTTCCCTTCTTCCATTTTTTTCGTCATTTACTTGATTTATGTCTTCCTCCTCCTCTTGCAGTTCCAGCTGATCATCTCCTTGGGGTGGACAGCAGTCATCCAAAGCTTCCTGACATGCTTTCAGGTCAACATCCTGAAGACACAAATAGAACAGTTCTATTAAGCAACAAGCTGTCAAAATTAACCTTTAGAATGCACTTTTTTCTTTTTTTTTTTTACAGCTATAGCATCTCAAATAAAATAGACACTGAACAGTTCATTCATGTGGATGAACTGACTCTGTGTAGACTTGGGGGGCAGAAGGAGACCGACGTCAGTTCAGGAGTGCAGACGCTGCCTCCTCTTTCGGTGCCCAGGCACTGAACCCATCTGCGGTAGAAAGGGACATTCATAAACACTGGAAACAAATTCTTCTAAAACAGACACACGATGATGTGACTTCATGGAAAGATTGGGCTTTCAGTGTCTTTTGGATGTCATTTCACAGCAACACATCCAAGCCAGATATATTCTCAGTGATGGAATCTGAACATAGGCAATTATACATGGCCAGTTAGCAAAATCCCTCGCTTTTTCTTTCAGGAAAACAATCACATTAACATGTACTGTAATAGCAGCTCTCTTTCCCCATCGCTTCCACGTAGTCATTACCCAGTTCCCATTTATCCACATGATGGGGTTTTTATTTTAATCTCCAGCAATGAAATTGTTCTGATTTAGGAGTCTCAGAAGCATTTTTCAAGTTATCTTTTATCTATAGTCATATGAGCAGACTTTTAAAATTTTTATTACAGGGCTGGGGTATTGCTAGGGTGAGAAGGAATCACTGCTAAGGACTTTGCATATTTATATTTAAAAAAAAATTGATATTTCAGCTTTTATAGGGCAAACCTGAGTTATTAAAATGTGAAACTTGGTGGAATGGCAGCCAGAAAACCTAGTGGCTCCACTGCATTAGTTCCATAGCAAAATGCTATGGCAGGAGCAGAAAAGACAAGCTCTCAACAGCAGCAAACGTAACAAGTTAGTGTTCTGTTCTAAAAATCACAACAAATTTACTTTACAGGTTTTACATGAAAGCATAAACTATATAAAAACTGCAGCTGTAATAGTCATCAAAATGTGTACGAGATTTTTTTAAATTATTGCTTCATACAAAACACATTAAGAATTAAATGTAAGAAGGTTTAAAAATAGGACTTGAGTAAAATTAAATATAGTTTGAAAACAAAGTAATACTAATTCCATTTTTATTAATTCTATTAAAATTTATTTAAAAATTATGAAAACTAATTTTATTTTTAACTTATTTTATTTGCTGGCTTTCCATTTTTCTGTACTTTCTTTTCAAGGATTGGAAGGGAACTTTAATTTTATAAACAGTCATTTCTAACAACAAATAGATATACCAGGCGCTTATCTGTCACTCTGATGTAAGAGGTACTTTCTTTCAATGATGCCCAACACATCATTAAAAATTATATTCCAATATAGTATGTCTTCTTTGTCAGCTGCAGTTGGAAATGACCAGATGACTTATTATTGCCAAGTATAAGAAAACAAATTTACTTTTCTAAACACACACACAAAAATACAGTTTTCCTCTATGTAGTAGAACAGCAGGAGAGGGAATTCGGTGTACAGGACACTGAGTACACGGTAACTAGCTATTTGCAAACACTTAAATGAGTTCAGTGGAGCTACTCACAGGCATGATGTTAGTCCCGTAATTACATGTTTGCCAGATCAGGGCTAGTCTTTAATTTTACAAACAACCAACTTGTCCGATGAATATGATCTATTATCATCCTAATTAATCAAATTCATCATCATCAAAAGCAGATAAGAAGTCAAGGACAATCGCTATTACAGACCTTAAGCAGCTCCTCTTGAGCTGAGTGGCCTGGGAAGCTGCTGCTGCTAAGGCAGAGTATTCGGCTCCTGAAGAACACAGCAAATTCATTACTCTACCAGCTAACGAAGAGGCAAATGCAGGAAACAGTTAGAGGTGTAGTATCTATAATGTGATGCCTCGAAAAACACCTTTAAGCACAGGTTTTGAATACAGAAAGTATATGGGTGACAACTCGATGGTTCCTACTAAAATTACCAGGGGTACAAACCTACGCTACTGCCAGGGAAAAGCAAAGCTTGCCGTGACTGTGTGAAGAGCCCACGGTGCGCCCTGCAGATCATTCGAAACCCTCACAGTTCAACTTGCTTATGGTGGAAATCTGCCTGCAGACGATGCCAGTCTGCTGAAGTCTACGATGGAGATGGTCCTTCCCAGCACCATCATGAGGACAACCGAATTTCTGGTGTGCCTGATGGGATGGCTCCTTCCTGAAGAGAAACTATGCTCCTGAAGCTCGTAGAAATTTGTGAAGACTGTCATGGCTTCAGTTCCTCCAGGACGTCAAAGACAACTGAATTTTTAGGTCTTTTCCTGACGATACATGATGACCACTAAGGAGATGGGGAATACTTCTGACCATTAATTTTAGGATGTATCTGGAGTCTGCATTGCTTTTTATTTATCTTTTAACAAATAATAATGTCTTTGACTATTTTCTCTGCTAAGACATAGGCAGTGTCTTGGTACCCTTAGTTTCCAGGCTGAGAGCCACCAACTGCACTACAGGATCACATGCCGTTTTGTCCTAAGCACCCTTTGGCTTAAGAACAGGATGGAGATCGGAGTCTCCCTCTGATCTTCGCACAAAGCTCCTGCTGACGTGAATGGAGGTGCCAGCGGGGATGGGAGGGAGACAGGGTCTCACATTTGCAATCATGACCATTCACTGTAGTTCACCAAAGCGAACGTATCATCTCTACTGATTGAGCTTAGTAATGCTGCACTGTGCGGCTTTGAAGATTAGCCTTACTACCACCATTTATTCCTCCAGCAGATGATATTAAAATATACTCATGCCTGCTCACACTGATTATTACTGCAATAAGTTATCCATCCTTTTAAAAAAACTGTTTTCACCAGTACCAGGGCAGTTTCTGGAAGAGCATGGCCCTGTGACCAGCTTTTCACAACAGCGGTGGTACAGATACAGTGCGTGTAAAATTGTTCACAGCACCAGTTTCTATGTACGGGATCATTTCAACGAGACACTCTATATGGAAATCATGTAACACAACCAGAGCCTTTTCCCCTTAATATCTCAGTTTTGGCTTTTAACAAAAATCCCCTGGATTATGCTGTTAAAGATTTACTCTCTGACATTACATTTCCCTCCAGCTTGTTAGTCTTTCTCAATGATGAAGGACAGCTGGAAAATACGGCTCCACAACTGAACGCTTCTTTCCATGCCCATGCATCCCTTAGTATTAATTGCTGGGACACTGGTATGAGGAGAATAGGAGGGGTGCCTCCCCCAAAACCAGCCATATCATGTTTTTGAATAAGGCATTTCTTTAAAGATAGCTTAATTTTGCAGTCTGAATATATATCTAATGACAAAAGGGATTAGGTGTAAACAGTACTGCATTACCACACTCAGTGTTTCTGTCCTGTTCCTTATTTTGCATTAATGGTAGCAGAAGAAACAGTGATTGAGTTATTGTAATACCACTATGAGCCCAAGAGCTAGATCAGGACCATATGTCTCGGGGGGGGGGTCTCTGTACAGACAAAAAGACTGATTCTTGCTGATTGTAGAAACCTTGCTACTACCACTAAACCCATTTATTGCAGCAGCCTTTCCACTTCTACCACTGGAGGGTGTGGAAGTTCACACCTCCCACAGCAGGCTGTTTAAAAATCATGAACGGCAACCCTACCTGATGACAACCTTCGAATTGCAATCGGAAGGATTTCTGTGCAAGCACAAGGCAGGTGTTTTACACTAAAAAACCCACCAAAAAAAAAAAAAAACCCATGTATCTCAAATTCTAATCTTGCTTCTGCTATTTACTAGTTTCAGTTGGGCTAGAGAACACAATCTGAGACTAAGTCTGATTTACCAAATTATCTATCAGCCTTGTACGCTGAAGGGCTGGGCTCTAACTGGGCATCTGCCCTTTCCCTAAGGTACAACTTACCGCAGGTCAACTATCAGCTTCAGTTTGTCAGTCTTTGGAATATGAAAAATAGTAATTTATGTCAAATCTGCTACTTAAGGTGGTCCAAGAATCAACGTGGAGGTGAGAGAAAATATGATTTTGCAGGTGGCCTGGCCTGCATTTAATTGGAAGGACGCTGCCTTCTTTGGCAGGTTTTCTTACCACATTAAGAATAAAGCCTTCATTTTAAGTACATCGGAGTATTGATCTCAGCATAAGTCGGGTGCACCGTACATCAAACTACCCCTCCACGTATCTCCTCCCCTTGCTTCCCACGCCCATATATTATTTGTTGTCTATAAAACAACGTGTAGGGAGCAGAACCTGTAAGATACCAAAATACGAATAGGTCTACCGCAATGCATTGGATGGGTGAACAGGGCCCCTCTCTAGGAGCAGCAGAAAGCACAAGCAAGCTCTTTTCAGCTATCGATCAGCGCGCAGTTGGCAAACAGGGCTAAAACTACACAGCTCAGGCTACAAGTTGTGCTGGTTTTGGCTGGGGTAGAGTTAATTTTCTTCATAGCAGCTAGCATGGGGCTATGTTTTGGATTTGTGCTGGAAACAGTGTTGATAACACAGGGATGTTTTCGCTACTGCTGAGCAGGGCTTACACAGAGTCAAGGCCTTTGCTGCTCCTCACCCCACCCCACCAGCGAGGAGGCTGGGGGTGCACAAGAAGCTGGGAGGGGACACGGCTGGGACAGCTGACCCCCACTGACCAAAGGGATATTCCATACCATATGACGTCATGCTCGGCATATAAAGCTGGGGGAAGAAGAAGGAAGGAGGGGACGTTCGGAGTGATGGCGTTTGTCTTCCCAAGTAACCGTTACGCGTGATGGAGCCCTGTTTTCCTGGAGATGGCTGAACACCTGCCTGCCGATGGGATGTAGGGAATGAATTCCTTGTTTTGCTTTGCTTGTGTGTGCGGCTTTTGCTTTACCTATTAAACTGTCTTTATCTCAACCCACGAGTTTTCTCACTTTTACTCTTCTGATTCTCTTCCCCATCCCACCGGGGGGGAGTGAGCGAGCAGCTCCGTGGGGCTTAGTTGCTGGCTGGGGTTAAACCATGACACAAGTGCACAGAAATATCTGAACTATCTCTGGAGCCTCAGCAGAACAGAGCAGACAGGGTGGTTTGCCTGGGTGTACAGGCAGCACCGAGAGGCAGGGGGTACCTGCCCCTGCAGAGCTCTGTTTCTCTGCAGTCAGACTCTGAGTTATCTCTACAAATATCCCAGCACCGGAGCAAAGGTATATGACCACCATTATTTGCAAAAGGACATAATCTTTTGTGCTGATTACTCATGTATCCTGTTCACATGCTGTCTTCTAATTCCTCTACATTACATTTTCTTTATTTTAGTTGTCAAACGTTAAATTGCTCCATTACTGTCATTAGCCTTTGAGACGCTTTTCTGCAAACTTATGTCCCTTCTCCTTTATTAACTGCATGTCTCTGTAGAACTGGCCCTCTCCTTCCTACAAGCTGAAAAGACGTGGCACAGTCTGGTGATCTTTGCCACGTTTTGAATAATTAAGTAACATAGAATCATAGAATCATAGAATCATACAGGTTGGAAAAGACCTCTAAGATCATCGTGTCCAACCGTCAACCCAACACCACCATGCCCACTACACCATGTCCCTAAGGGCCTCATCTACGTGTCTTTTAAATACCTCCAGGGATGGTGACTCAACCACTTCCCTGGGCAGCCTGTTCCAAGGCCTGACCACTCTTTCAGTAAAGAAATTTCTCCTAATGTTCAATCTAAACCTCCCTTGGCGCAACTTGAGGCCATTTCCTCTTGTCCTATCGCTAGTTACTTGGCAGAAGAGACCAACACCCACCTCACTACAACCTCCTTTCAGGTAGTTGTAGAGCGCGATGAGGTCTCCCCTCAGCCTCCTCTTCTCCAGACTAAACAACCCCAGTTCCCTCAGCCGCTCCTCATAAGACTTGTGCTCCAGGCCCTTCACCAGCTTCGTTGCCCTCCTCTGGACGCGCTCCAGCACCTCCATGTCCTTCTTGTAGTGAGGGGCCCAAAACTGAACACAGGATTCGAGGTGCGGCCTCACCAGTGCCGAGTACAGGGGCACGATCACCTCCCTGCTCCTGCTGGCCACACTATTTCTGATACAGGCCAGGATGCCGTTGGCCTTCTTGGCCACCTGAGCACACTGCTGGCTCATGTTCAGCCGGCTGTCAACCAGTACCCCCAGGTCCTTTTCCTCTGGGCAGCTTTCCAGCCACTCTTCCCCAAGCCTGTAGCGTTGCCTGGGGTTGTTGTGGCCGAAGTGCAGGACCCGGCACTTGGCCTTGTTGAACCTCACACAGTTGGCCTCGGCCCATCGATCCAGCCTGTCCAGGTCCCTCTGCAGAGCCTTCCTACCCTCCAGCAGATCAACACTCCCGCCCAGCTTGGTGTTGTCTGCAAACTGAGGGAGCACTCGATCCCCTCGTCCAGATCATTGATGAAGATATTGAACAGGACCGGCCCCAGTACTGAGCCCTGGGGAACACCGCTCGTGACCGGCCGCCAACTGGATTTAACTCCGTTCACCACAACTCTCTGGGCTCGGCCGTCCAGCCAGTTTTTTACCCAGCGAAACATGTCCAGAACATTGTCCACACCAGTACAAGTTAGGTAAAAGAAATACAGCTTCTAGTAATAACCAGTAGTTTCACTTTACTACTTTAATTATGATTAATAATTAAATATAACAATGCATAACTGTTTTCATATAGTTCTAAGGTTACTGATGTTGCTCTTTGGCTGCATACTTCAAATATGCAATGATAATTAATCTTACCAATTGATATCTACTTAATCTCAGCTAAAAAGCAAAATGTTTCTTGCTGTTTCTCTATATTCATACTGAGCCCTAAAATATCCTGAAAACACAGGAACAGAAGAGTACTTTATCATTTGAAATGCAGCCAGGGTTTAGGAAGCATGGAGGGTGGAATGGGGGTTGGAAACACCAAATTCAAAGCAACTTTTATGTTACATATGGCTGGGCTTAAAAACCACACTAAGCCACACTAACTAAGCAATGCAATTGAGTAAATCAAATGGTGCATAACTGTGACTCCAAATGTGGCACCTGTCAGATGTCTATGACACATCTACTCCAATTCCTAATATTAATGTCTGGGCTGCAACCAAATGCACGCTGTTAAAGGCACTCCTGCTTGTTGCAGTGAGTTGTTAGCACCTCTAACCACATGCTTTTCGGAAACAAAAGTGCTAGGGCTGTACATAGCATGTCAGCTATGTCAGCTATTACAAAGCACACATACTCGGTGCACTCTACATGTTTGGCACATACACAGAATTAACACCAACCTACCGCCAAATGGAGGCAGAGACGGATACAAGTTAAAGACGCAGACATAAATAGTATCGTCACTAATTTCAATTAAAACACCAGCTTTCATGCCAAAGACAGCTCGATATCCCCTTCAAAATGAACGTTTTAAACCGCTTCTGAAACACAAACCGAAAAGTTTTACCCTCTAGCCATTTGGTCCTGTGCTGATGTTTTGCACCAGAAACTAATTTCATCCCACAGGATGCAACATCTCTGACAGTAAATCTGATGAAGGTTATTAAACTTATTCAATCACTCCTTCAGAGTGAGCACATTAAAAAAGAAAGAACTCTTTCTATGCTTCTGCTGTCCCAAGATGCTTTCTATTGTGGTCATCGGGGTTCTCCAAGAGACTCTCTTCTTTCCTTCTCTCTTTCTCTATCTTTGATTGCTAGTATATCCTCATTGGTGTGATGTAGTCACTACTGAATAAACATAAATGTATCCAGGGAACACGCTTTCTGATAAAACTTTGTCCACAACTCAGTTCCCGATGTCTTCCTCTTGAGCCCTGCCAGGCGAATATACTTTCTCAGGTATCCAGCTCCCACCTTTCTCAAGCCACCGGCCCCATTGCAACACCAAACGCCTGCCGACTCAGCCCTGAGCAGGGAGCGCTGTTAAAATCCACACTCTGATATTTTAGCTCCTCTGGGATTTGAGTATCTTCACCTTCCCCCTGCCACCGTATGTAATTCCTCTTCTTTTTTCCACACTTACGACACTAATTCTTTCTTCTTTCTGTCTGATATTCCCCTCACCTCCGTTCACATACACTTCTCATGCACATCCCACAGCTGAAATACCTTCCCCACTCTCCAGGGAGCAGGAAAATGCTGGTGTAGGTCAGCCCTACGCCACTGACTCCCTCTACACACTTCGTGTTTGACTTGGCTTTTTCAAAACCCTCGTGCCTCCTGCAGCGCACCGTAAAAATCAAAATCACAGTCCTTCAAGACAATACGTACCTCAAATGCTTGAGGTTCTTCTCTTACCCCAGCTCTCGCTGAAACACCACGCGGTCCTTCACACACCCTCATATTAAACCTAGGTAAGGTCTAGCTAACGGGTAAGAGCCATCCATGAGCAGGCACCCGGCCCATTTATCTCTTTGCAAATGTCCCTCCACAGCAATATTGCCATGTTCTAGTGCTCAATGAGTTCAAAAGGAAAAAAAAAAAAAAGAATAATTTGAAGTATGTTCTGTAAGTTAAACACACAGCTTCAGTGAGACTGCTCTCAAACGGACTGGAGAAAAGCCTTCAGAAAAAAAAGCCTACCTGGTTTCTATTTACCTTGGCTTTACCCAACTTTTGACACTTACCAAGAAAAAAAAAATCTGTAAATCAAACTATTCTCACTCAGTGTAAATACTTCAAACGTTGCCCAAAGTCCAGGACGGATTTACCCCATCCAGTGCTTTAATACTGTGAAACTCAGCCTCTAACGGTGTTCAAAGAACCGTGCTTGTCTGAGGTTTCACGTAACCTGACCCAAACTTGGCCTTTCTAAACATGAACATAGACACCACAGCACAAACAATACAAATCATCCACTGTGTGTCTTCTTCCTTAACTTTTGTAATTCATAAACAACAGCAATGTTATGCTGTTAATTATTAATTAGAGCAGGTGTTCTTTAATCGAGCACAGGAATTCAGCTCTTGGGAAGGGCTTCAAAATCTGTTGTAGAGAATGTAATACATCCAGATACAACAAACCTACTTGGTTTGGGTGGGAGCAGAGCCTTCCTCCTCTGTCCCACCCCGAGCTGGAGCACGTCCCACGCACGGCGCGATGACCCAGCGCAGCAACCGCTGCCCTCGTTCAGGTACTGCCTCCTCGGCTGGCGTGGGCAGCGTCAGTCCTTGGGGGTTCACACGATTTGGAAAGTGAGAGCATTTTTACTGTGAGATTCGGGCCACAGATAAAAAACTGAAGAGCTATGTAGTCCATTCCTGCTAATCTAAATCATTCCCCATGTATATTCCATGAAAGATAGAGAACCCATCCACTTTTATACTCCCTTTCTTCAAATGTATACACACATATACACACACACACACACACACACACACACAGAGAAATACTGATACACAGACAGAAAGGGAAAAGAAAACCAGTGAATCAAGCAGGGCAGCTCTTAACTCTTGCAAGATCTTCGGCTAAGACACTGTTGTATTACAAGCTTCTTGAGACTTTCTATGTATTTGTGAATGCTATTACCACATACACCAGACTGATGCCGCATCTTGCAGCACTGAGGCCTCACGCTTCCCCACACACAGTTTTTAAGGTGCTTTGGAAAACAGGTCTTGTTCATTTTGCATATGGACTTATGGTTCAACCTAACAGCTTTTAGAAATGTTGTGGGGGCAGGTTTACAGTGAGAAGCCTAAGGAAAATGCAGCCTTCAGCTGGCACAGTGGGGCACGGACTGCATCCCAGGTTAGTGCCTGTAGGAGGGCTTCTCTCTTCTCCCCACCAATTATCAGACCTATATACAGTGCCAGCTGCATGTCTTTTTTTTATTTTTTGTTGCTTTTTCTATGCTTAAAACTTCAAAATTTACACAGCCACACAGCATCTCAACTTAGCGTTTTCCTTAAAACACATTGCTTGAGCAATCCAACAATAATTCACAAGCACATTGGGAAAAAACAAGCAGACATGCCTAACTTTACCTGTGTGAGTAAGTCAATGTGACCTACTTACACATGGCCTACTCACCGTGACCAACTTGTGTGAGTAGGTTTGAGTAGGACAAAAAAAGTTAGGCACCCATGTTTTCAATAGTGGATGTCGGCATTCAAATAGGTGCTGTTACCATTTAAGGAGTAAGTGGTGCTCCCGTTATAAATTCTTTCTTAAAAAAACCAAAATTGCAATCTTTTTTCAGCAAACTGTGAAGAGGAAGACTAGGTGGTGCACAAACACTGTTGTATCTGGAAAAAAGGTAACATGAGAAATAATCACCCCAAAGAAAAGACAAGGTTCACTCTTATGCTTTTTATCTATTTCCGTAGCAAACACGCCCACTGGAGCCCAAAATGCTGGTCGGGGGTATTCTGCAAATGGTAGGACCTTTCATTACTATAGAAATTATTCCATTTCCTTGCATGAACTGATGCTTGTTTTCCTGGGTATTCAAAGCAAAATTTTATTGCTTTTTTTTCTTTTTTTTTTTTTTTCTTTTTTTTTTTTTTTTCTTCTAAAGATGTTACTTATGGTTCCTGTGCAGGAACCCTGGTACCTTAGTCTCAATCTTAAACATCCATGAGAACCAAAACTACAAGCTTTGATTCTGTAGTTGACTGAGATTAGAACAGCACAGAGGCATTAAACTAATATCCTAAGACATATGAGCACATCTTCTACCAACCACCCGCTATGACTTGCTGTAGGTAATGCAGGACAGTGAATTATACATAGGATTCACAACAAAAAACACTACATTTTTTAAATGTAGTCTCTGCTGTGGTACAAACACTTTATGCCTGGTCCTGTTACACACATCCATCTAAGAAAATGGGTAGCAAGACTCTGAGGTCATATGATTATTTTCTCCATTAAAAGGTGTATTTCAGAAGAAATACATTTTTTAATTTTTATTACTAAAGCAACAAAATATTGTGGGTTTTACATTTCATCAGAAAACTTACGTTTGATTACGTTTAAGAAAGGGACTGAGTGAAATAGTTTGCTGGGAACATAGTGAATACAAAGGTTAGGGCTGATCCCAGCCCGTCGGGCAGCAAGCTAAATGTAGGAACCCACCTGTTTGCTTTACTCCTTGTCAAAGACGAAGTGCTCAGGCTGCCCGAACACTGCGCTACGTCTCATCTTAGCACAGAACAGAAAAACAGGCCAGGCAACCCCATACAGTTTAGCACGCTCCGACAGCACGCTTCAGCCACTGAATTTTCTTTTTCATCTGCAGTTGTCTTCCAGAGTGGTTTTAAATACCAGTTCCCGAAGGACGAGGATCAACAGCTCGCACTGTGCTGCCAGCAACATTCTCAGCAGGGAGTGGTACCCAATGAATAAAATTAATCCAGGGGTGGGTGAATCCAGCTGCTAACTCCTCAGAACGTCACACAATCCCACAATACCGAGCAGAACAAAGCAATCACTTTCATCTGTTTACACAGACTCCTCGTCCTGATCTAGCATGGATAAGAGAAACGCTAAAAATAGCTCGGGTCTACTTTCACAAAAGGCAAAATGAAGGTTATAAATCAGCTAAACCACTTTTAAATCTGTTATTCTGTTACAACAACATTTTGACAGCACAAGCGGACTTATTCAAACCTACAGAGGTCATCTTTAAAACAAAGATCAACATTTTCTTCTGTGTTTCATGTTTTGGACCTGTCACACACTTCAAAAGAAGCCTGGTGGAACAGACACGGGGGTTTTCACTTAGAAGTCCATTTACATTTTAGGTGAAGAACTTAATACTGCCTTATCTTGCTCCAATCAGTCTTTCACTTAAATAAAATGTACATAAGAGAGAGGCCCACGTCTACATTTAGCAAAGAAATGAATCATCTTCTCTCCACAGGAACAAGTGATCCTTTACAGTTAGGGTGTTGAAACTAGTTTTGCAACTACTTTACAAAAATAACCAAGCTTACACATGGGAAACAGAAAAAAGAAACAAAAAAAGAGGAAAAAGAAAAGGAAGAAGGAAAAAAGAAAAACCTACCATGCAAGACAAATTTAGGAATTGTTAGTTGATGCTGGTCATAATGGTTCAAAACCAACTTGAAAAATGTTGGTAGTTAAGCTTGGTATTTCAAATGTACTGAACATCTGAGTCACAAAATCATCACCGTGGCATTGCTGTATCTTTTGTATCTGCGCAGTGTATCACAAAAGTCTCAGATCATAAACTACTCAGGAAAAATGAAACTCTATGCCCACTAGCGACTTAACTCAGAAAAGCAGTCCCTGCAGCTGAATGGCTTGCCTAATCTTCGAATTACACATGTGCACAGCTCTTCCGCAGGACGAGGGTCTGAGCGGGTGCCCCAGACAGAAGTGCAGTAAGGACTTCGTGCAACCGAAACAGGGAAACCAGCCATCACTGCCAGGTACGTGTCGCCTGAGCGTATCGTTCAAGATGCCACACTGATAATCGAGGCAGATACAACCAGGCTGGAGTTTAGCCCTGGCACAGTGAGACTCCCAAGATGTAAGAAATGTTCCTGACAAGTGTAGTTACCAGACTACGACATACACGTGCCCTTCCCCAAGGCGAGGGGTGCAGTTCTGCTCCTTATCGTGATGCTCTGCAGAGAAGCTGCATTTCTGCAGCCGCATGACATTCTTGAGCTGCCTGTGTGCCCGCACGAAGAAAACTGAGGCGATTCCGAAGGAACTGTCGAGCAGAAGTAACAGTCCTGGCCGTGCAACCCTCCCTTGCAGGTGACGAGCGGTGCTGGGGCCACGCGTGTGCCCCGGCCAGGGCAGCTCGGGTGCTGGGAGAGCCAGCCCCCGTTGCTCCCTTGGCAAAAGGCTGCATGGCGTTACTGCGCAGCACTAACCTGCCCCTCTCCTTGCTTTCGCTCCCCACTGCCCGTCACCCCCCGGGGGAACGGGACGGGAAGTGTGGGGGGGGAGAGCGCACAGGCCAACCCTGCGACCACCCGCAGGCGTCTGGAGGTCTCCCCACTCAATTTTTTGAGGGGGGGGGGTCTGGCTCAGAAAAGCGTCCCCACAGCTCGCCCCCCACCTGCACACCCACACGGCCCGCCCGCCCCGGGGCGCACCCCCCCCTTCACTCGGCCGAGGCGGCGGGGCAGAGCCGCAGCCCGCCGCGCCGCTGCCGGTGCCCAGCCCGCGCCTCCCCCGCCCCCAGGGCCGTCCCGCTGCCGCCGCCGCCGCTGCCGCCCTTACCTCCGCCATGGGGCAGCCGCCTCCGCGCAGGGCCGCCGCCCCATCCTCCTCCCGCGGCGGGGCGTGTGCGTGGGGGAGGACGGACTCCCCGGCTCCCGCAGCCGCGCACCAACCTGTCCCTCCGCCCCGGCCCCGCTCCGCGCACACCCGCCCCCCCTGCCGCCGCACCGGCCCTTCCCCCGGGCGGGAGGCGGGACGGGGACGCGGGGAGCCCAGGCAGGCACCGCTCCGCGGGGCCGGGCGCCCCACCTGTGTCCTGGGGGATTCCTGCGGGGCCGGGGGGAGTAGCAGCCTTCGGTTGCCGGAGCGAGCTAGAAATAAAGGAGACGAGTTAGAAAGTACGGTAGCTAGGGAAAGATAAAAAAACACAAAAAATGCAAAGCGGTTCTCCACCTGCCTCTGGTAGTAAACATGCTTCCCCCTCCCCCCACCCCCACCCCCCGTTTTTTAGAATCCCCAAATAAAAGAAGAAAAATACAGGTACAGGTTTTAATTACAATCAACCTGGTGTCTAAATATCTATCCAACGCCTTTGCTTTCCCACCCATTGAACTGCATTTTCCACAACACATCTGCTTGGCACTACCCGAACTTACTCTCGCACATGCTAGAAATACCTTTTCCAGCTTTTTTGTTTTCTCTGTCCTCCAAAAAGGCCTTTTATCACTTCTCATCTCTTCTACTTATCTGAGCGTTTCAGACTTGTTTTGGCATTTACAAGGCGTAAGGCTGTTCGGGCAGACCCTGAAAGTGTCACTTCTTCAGCGATAACTCTGTGTGTAGTGGGTGCAGTTTCTCATTTTTCTGTTATCACGGATGACATTTCCCCTTTTTCATTGTGTCCAGTGTGATACCATGCAACGGGTGCGTTACAATACTAGCGTTTTCTTGCATCCTGTTTTTTGAATTCCAATAAAATAACAGTTTTCTTTCAAAAATCCAAATGGACTGGAATCTGCTCATGTCTTCCATTGCCAGCTTTTTTTTCCATGCCAGACATCTCGGGCTTTTTAACTGGAAGCAAGCTGAAGGTAACAATGTTTATTTTGCTGTTGCAATAAAAAAAATTATATGCGTCCTAAGCGAAATGCAGGAGACTTCACATTATGATTCATGGCACAAATGCCAGGACAAACATCCACCACAAGAAGTCCTTACATTCCACATTATCATTGGTGTTAAGCCTTTATATTTTTTTTGCAGCACAGTCAAAAACTTTGCAAATAATTTTTAAGCTTGTAAATCAACTCTTCTAATGATTAGGAAATATATGACAATTGGACATAGCCTATAGAGTTTCTTGCAAGAGATGGAGAAGAAAAGGAGCATGTGTTTTGAAGAGGTTGGTGGATATGCTGTGGGAGAAGACCTTGGGGGATGTTTGGACACATCTCAGGGCTAGAAACCAGTGTTACGTTTGCTTGAACTTTTCAGTGACGATGCCCAGTGCATCTCCAGTACTACCTGAAGCACAGCTGTTGTTTTACAGCACAGGGCACTCTCCTGCCTGACCCAGTGCTTGGCCTGCAGCTGGGCACATCTCATTCCTTCAGGGAGACAAGAGCCTCTTTGTAGCCACTGTAGGCCACTACAACAATGTACATTAAACAGGCCCATTTAATCACTTAATCTTTCCCTTTAACAAGATGGTGGATTTTAAATGGTTAAGAGGGTGCAGAAGCTCTGCACTGTTGCAGCTGCTTTTGGCTGTTAGTTTTTCATCTGAACTGGGGTTTGAGTTGTGGTCCTTAAGACCCTCAGCAGCGCACGCAGGCCACTCGAGAGGGACTGAAACCTCTGTCAGGCTGGCCCAGTCACCTTGATAACCTTCACTCACAAGAGATGTTATGGTGTCAGATTTAGGGATGCTTTCAGGTCTCTGGCTCCCAGTATTCAGGACTTTAAAATCCTGCGCTCAAACAGTGATGAATAAGGGTGAGCTCAGTTAGCAGTGTCCCACAGAGAAGGCGTCAGTGCCAGAGAGCTCGTGTGTCCTCTCAGTCAACGCTGCGGCTGTTTTGCATGTCAGACACTCTGCCTACAAAGGCAGTCAGCCCCTCATCCTGATCTGCAAAATCAGTATTATTTCTGTGCATGTTTATTAATAAATCAATGCAAAGACCACTACATAGATGATGTCGTAGCGTGAACACTTCTTTTAGCATGAATCCCTTAAACAAGAGATCTCCCCAAACCTCTTAATCAAGTTCAGCACAACATGACAGTTTATATCAGTTCACTCTGCTCTGGCAGCTCATTGATCAGGGAAAAGAGACAACCGACCTCCCTAGGTCTGACTAAAAGCTTGATCTGAGCCTGTGAAAAATGTTATGATGCAAAAATGAAGGCCGCCTTCTTTCTTGCCTCAATTTGCAATAGAGTAACTTTGCAGAGTTTCTCCTGAGTTACTCAAATGGAAAGGAGAGTTGGTCCCTATGGCATATGGTCCCCCAGACTGCCCGGGGAAGTGGTGGAGCCACCATCCCTGGAAGTATTTATAAGACGTGTAGATGAGGCGCTTGGGGACATGGCTTAGTGGGCATGGTGGTGTTGGGGTGACAGTTGGGCTCGATGATCTTAGAGGTCTTTTCCAACCTTTATGATTCTGTGATTCTATGATTCTATGTCCACAGAAGGGAAAGCTGGGCATGCAGCCTGGGCAAGTGCCACAGTGTTTTCACCAGACTCGTGGTCTGAATTACTAGGGAACAAAGGCTGCATATGTGTCCATATACAGAGCTGCAGGTGAGCTTAGATTACATGTCAGCTGTTTACAGCTCCTAAATGCATCTGTTGTCATTTATTCCAGAGAAGTCTCTTGATAGTTTCAAGTACTCTGTTAGTCTTACATCCAGTGAATCTAGGAAATAGCTGTTAATTTTTTCCTTATTGCTACATTCTGATAATAATTTATTTTGTTTAATGACACATCAGCAAAGTTTCTTCCATATGACATTTCATGCATCATTTCTGATTATTTCAATTTATAAACCTACTTCTTGTGAAACATACTTTTAATCAAGGTAAGCAATTCATAGATAATCTTCTCTCAGAGAAGCATTAACATCAGCTTTAATAAATATGTTACTCAATTACTTGGTATTGATTCTGCCGTGTTAGATGGGTGCATTGCTCCCCAGCATGCCTTTGTGCTTCATGCCAGCATTGAAAAGGAGGGACAGGCTCTTTAGCATCAGAGCGTTTATGGTGGCAGCTAAGCGATGGAGTAGAAATGCTCGCAGCAGCTATCTACAATGATGCAAGCGTTTAAGTTTGGGCCCTTATTTGGAGCAGGCAGGTACTGTCAGTCACAAACATATGAATGTCAAGAATTTGTTGCCTAGTTTTAGACCGTAATAATTTCCCTACTTTATTATCTGACTGGTTTCTCACCATCCCATTAGTTTGTCACCCTGACTGTGACCAAGTAGCAACACTGTGATTACTTCCTAACAGGTATCCCTGTTCTAATTTTACTTTCATCCTTCTTGCGGTGCAAGAGATCCTACAACTGGCACTGGTTTTAACCACTCTCTTGTGAATCCTTCTATGCATAAGGAGCTTCAGTTATCAGTCCTAGCAGTGTTAGCTATAAAACAAACAGAAAAAAAATCCTTTGTTAATTTTGGTCAAATTTTTGCTCTGTGCTTTGAAAAAAAATTAATTCATTAAAGGTGTTTGTGTGGGCAGAAAGGAAAAAAAGATAATTCATCTGCAGTGGCCAGATCTGGCATGTTCTGAATCAAATGGCACAAGCTGAGCATACATCTGGGACCCACTTTTCTACATGTCACACTTTTATCACATGGCTCGAACCAGCTCTCCTTTATGTCAGATACACAGTTACTATACCAGTGAAATCACCGGATCATGTATCTTATTAAGCTCTTACTACAACTCCTTTGGCAGGGCTCTGAAATAGCTGCGTTAGTGCTGCTGAAGCCGCAGTTTATAGACCTGGGCGCAGATCATGGGAGAGTGGCTCATGAAATCCCCCTAAACAGGTCTGTAACGCCTACATGCTTTCATGCCTCATCTCCCACTACATCTCCTTACAAGGAATATATACGTATATATATACACTCAGGGATGGGAAGTCAATTATGTCTCAACAGAGAAAGACCTTATGTTCAAGATATTGAAAAAGTAAAAAGCTTTGTCCCCTGGACATCGAGCCACCCATTCACAGGTTCAACTAGCTAAGCGTGCAACAAGAAGTGATGTGAAGCTGCAACTCGCTTGCTTTCTGCAACTCACCCCCTGGATTCATCCTGACAGCTTAAACAAGCTGCCGACTCTCCTCCTCCAAACCCTTACCCAAACTGCCCCCCTCTTGCTGGCGCTCTGCGTATGCACAGCAGGTTCCCACAGAAAAGCGATGGGCCCAGGTTTTCTCTTTTGACCGATACCCTTGCCCACCTACTTAGTGTATTTCTCTCTACCATCTGGAGAAAAGAAAATAAATGTCAATTCCTCTTAAAACCAGGAAGGTATTGTTTTCTCTCCTTGTGACATACAGTTAAAAAAATAGCAAGTCCCAAGTCCAGCATTGCCTTCTTTGAGGTGTGCCTGGATAGGATCCAGCTGCTCTCCATCTTCCATGAGGGAGGCCATTTGTCCCGGCTCAGTAGTCTCAGTTCAGGAAAATCCACCCTTTGTTCTTCTGTGGGCATCTTTTCGTTATATCGATGGATCTCAGTGCAGGGACAGTTGGTATCGGCCCCGTACAGATGGGTGTTAGGCACCTACGTGCTTATTTTGAATCTGTGCCTTAATGCTTTCTTGCTTCTTCAGACGGTAGCTGGGGACCAGCTGAGGCCGCGGCTCAGCAGGAATTCCTCCTACCAACACAGTCACAACAGCATGTGGCAAAGCAGAAGACTGCACACACATACAGAAACACGCTCGGAGCGCAGGGCTAGTGGAAATAACAGTTGTGACCTGAGAAACACTTGCCTTCTTCCCGGGGAGGGTGATAAATGAGAAGCCATTGATCCTTCCGTATAAAAAAAAGAACCCAACACCCAAAGCCAAAAGACTACAAAAAAAACCCAGCAGGGACACCAGCTGAAAGCCAAGGAAAAGAAGATGGAAAAAAAAAACAAACCAAGGAGAAAACCCTCTAAACAATCTCAAGCAGAACAAAATATACTGAAATGCAGAAAATAAAATCATTTGATACAGGTAGCAGGAATGAGTTGACTTCGTTTGGGAATTGGGGAGGGAAGAGGACACAAGCCATTGCTTACTACACCTGGCTAGCACTTTTCAGTAGAAAGGACTATATTTCCACTTCTTTTTCAGTTGAAGCTGTCACTTCCATGGTAGTGGCACCTGTGGGATCCAAGGATATGTGATGTGATAAGAGGTCCTGACTTTTTGGAGGCAGCCAATGTCTTGATCATCTTGATAGCCTGAAGTGCTGTGCTACTGCTGGCTACTAACTACCAAAGTAGAGGAAAAGAGGAAAGACAGAGCTCTTGGTGCTTTCAGGATCTGTTTGCTGTACATCTAAAGCTCTTGGAAAAACAGATCTTTTTCATATTTGGTTTCTTTTTACTTATTGATGCAGTGGTATGCCAGGAACAATTTGTCACTGAGACTGTAGAAACCCAGGATAGAAAGACAAGATAGTGCAAGGTGAAAGGGGAGATTGCATTGTATTTTGCAGCTGCAGCATTTAGAAAGATACTATCCAGCCGGCAATGCAGTTCACGGCTAAATGACAAATACGTTTAATATGTTTTGACTCAGGTGGATTTGCTGGAGCAAAATTACGTAGCTCTGAAACTTACTTCAGCCTTAAATGATTTGGCAATTTTAGGAGTTTAGCTTAGGCTGGAAATTTCAACTGGAACGTGGGAGTTTTAGGCAGAGGCCTATGCCAGGTCAAAAGATTGATTCTTAGGCATTTAGGAATATACACCTGTCAGAAAATATTTTGTTATGCCTGGAAAAAAAGATTTCAGATCCAAGGTTTCTTACTCAAGCTACATTTATACTATTGCTAGTTGCCTGAGCAATTTTTAAAACTTACTTTAGTGCCTATTGGTGCTTACAATTTTTCACAACTGTATCTTTAAAACATTTTAAAGGTTCTTAAATCTCTTTCTGCCTCTTTTTGCTTTTTGATACCTTAAATCTATATGACTCATGGATCTCTTATACTAGGTTGCTATGTGCCAACAATGCACTGTACCCAACCTGTTTGGCTTTGGGATGCTTCCAGAGAAAGGGTGGAAAAGGTAGAAAATGTAGTATTGATCTAGATTAGTACAACAGCTGCCACCTTTGCAATGACTGGATCTTCACCATGATTAGACCAGATGTATGTTGAAGCTGTACGTGTATCATACTGCCTTTTCTCTTGGAAGCTGTTTGTAAACAGAGGCATTGTTAATGCCATGTTTACCTGGACACTGTTTGGGTAGCATCTCTTTTTTCTGTTTTGTTGATGTTTTCAGCATCGGCATTGGTCTCTTTCAAGCATCTGCTTATCTTCTCCCATGGCATCCTTTACGGTGATGACGACTTACACAAAACAATTCACCATTGCCAGATTGAAAACATTTTGCAGAACATCTTCTGCACCAATTTCTCTAAGTGATGAGCATGTTGGAAGGCACCAGCTATGCATGCCTAAATAAAAAGCTAAAACCCCTTATATCTGCTGGGATTCTGCACCTCGTATTTCTTTTAAAACCCTTAATATGGTTGCTGTTGCTAAAACACCAACAAGGATGATAACAATAGCGATAACAATAGCAATAACAATAATATTTGAAGAGCCAACAAAGCACACAGGGTCTGCTAGTGACAGAGGCTGCTACCTGCTTTTATGTGCCAATGCTATGTGGCTGAACCACTCTCTTCTGTCTCAGTGTGTATTGAACCCACAGAATTAATAGAGTAAAAGTTATTCCCAAGTATAAAATTGATTTTGAATCCCATAATTAAATTAGAACCACCAGTTTCTTAAGCACTTCTCAAAATCCTTCTTCTTTAAAGACTTAAAGCAAGGAAATGTTAGTGAAAACTTGACACCGTTTTGAACCTGGAGCTTTTTTTTGGTCACCTGGAAGGGGATGTTTTTAAATGTCTGAACAGCATGGCTCTTCACAGGAGGCAAAGAAAAAAGAAACTGTCCCTCGTGGGTCCGTGGGTCGGGGCAGGGAGTAGAGACACCTGCTGGGTGACCCACCGAGGTGCTGCCGGCTCCGCAGCCCACAAGGCAGCATTGGCAATGTTCGTGGCCGAAAGGAGCCGGCAGAGCAGGAGACGTGAATTGCTGGCAACTCCTATCCCTCACGCCACTTTGTTTGGGACTGAATGAGATCTGTCAGTCTTTTTCTGGAGCAAGGTCTCATGGCCAGGATAAGGACCTTGCTCCTGACCTCGCTTCCCTCCTCCCACAGTGTCAGATGCTGACCTGCCTGATGAAAGAGTTCATTTAATAATGGTTCTTTCTTCTCTGCCATATCTGCTCCTCAGGTCATTCAGATGATACCAGGATGTTCTTGACTCCTTTTTAAATAATACATTTTTTTTTTAAGCTACTCTTAGATGAGGAGAAAGGAATGAGATACTGTCTCCATAAATCACAGCAATGGGTAATTACAGCTAGGTTAACCATGGAAGGCCAGAAATCAAACCCAGACTATTCAATTGCTGTAGCTAAAAAATAGTGTTCCCTAAGATTCAGGGTGTAACAGTACCATCTTCATAATGAAAAGTATTATTTTTCTGGCGGGGGACCCTCCAGCTAGGTTAATGACATTTTTGATTCTCTTGTCCCTACTGCAGCACCTGGATTTCTCCACGAGAAGATCTCAGTTACTCCCTGCATTTTGGCGTGCATGCTTTGGTGCTCTGCCCCTGAACTTTAATGGGAAAGCATCACAAAGTTAACCAGTAAAAACATCGCTGCCTTACTCAAGGTGGGATGTCCAGCTCAGGAAGAAGGGAGTTGTAGTCACTGCCTGTCTGCAACTTACTTAAAGTTTCTGCAGCATGAAATATATAAAGGCTTCCTAGATGGGATGAAAATGCTCAGTAATTCCACAGTATCGTCTGCACTGTGCCCCAGTGCAGGCCTGAAGGTACCCTCTACTTCTTCAGCTTTGTGCTGCTCTAACTATGCAAAGCAGATGGCAAATTGGAGGGAATCGTATGGAATACATGTATTAAAACGGCTCCCTTCTGTTTAGGCACAAGCGGGACTTCTCACTGCCCTGCACAGTTCCACCCATCAGCATCACCTTCAGGTGCTTCATGAGTTAAAACAGCTACTCTACATTGGAGACCAGGCTGGTGGCTGAAGTCCTGTGAAGGGAAACCGGGGGGTCTGGTATCAACTTTTTCTACTACTTCCTAATCTCTTTAGTGTGGCTTTAAGGCAGCCCAACACCTGGGCTATTGTCTTCAGGATAGTCCTGGCCACAGCTGTATTTGCTGTCCTGGACTCTATCAAGCTGTTTTCACAACAGTCAGCAACCAGCTACCTGTCCAAAGAAGAAATTCTCTTTCTGTTTGCTTGTATATTAACCTTTTGGTTCCCTTATTCTTTACTTTTTAAATGTACAAAAAGGCTGAAGAAATGTTGGGGATTTGGAAGAGGAAAAGGAGGGACCACGGATGTGGAATGGGAAAGGGTAAGCGTGACAGAGAAACAGTCCTGAGCCATCAAGCAGCTAAGGAGGCGTATTTGGTCTGTATTTGGCACTGACACAGCTAGCTGTTATTTATCTTTCGTATTCATCATGAAATATCTCTCATGACATCATTCACGAGAGTGTTACAGAGCTGTTGGCTAAAGCGTACATTCACAGTCACGCTGACCAAAAATACTGAGATTATGCATGTAGACAAGTATTTCTGAAACAGTCCAAGTGGCTCTTCAATGCTTCAACAAGTTATTTTCTTTCCAAAAGGTCTTTGTCTTTCACATGTCAGCTCTCTTTACCATCTCATGCCATTTATTGCTTTTTACCAACTTCTCAAAATATTTTAAGACTAGAGTTTAAGCATTACAGTGACATGAACCAAAAATTCAGACTTCCTGTGTCAACAGTGAAAAGCAAAATCTTAGGATTAGTTGTAATAGGAGATAATACCAACCACCGGATTTGTGGTTCCCTGCAACCAACACCACAGGGCTTAGTTTTATTGACGGTAGGAAACTCTGTCTTCTCTTATTCATGCTGGGTGCCTAGTATTTCTAAAAAAACCTTAGTTCTAGAAGAATATGCTAGGAGACCAAACATGCTACGGGCTACGGGGCATATTCTCTGAACCCTTAATGGGAGAGGAGGCTGCGTGCCATTGTGCCTTGTCTAGCTGCAGTAACCAAACGGGGAGCAAAACACCCAAGTGGGTGTCAAGTTCATTATTTGCATTTGCTTTTTTCTTTAGACTTTTAAATCTGCTCCACAGCAATCCCATTATTTAGCAACTACATACTTCTGTTTTTTCCTTGACTACAAAGATCTGTAACTTCTTGACTCTTTTTCCAGTATTATTCTCATTTTCTTGGCAAACTTGTGGAAGGAAGTTAGGAAAAGGTTGTGAAGAAATCAGAAGTTGCACTGTGACTCACTCAATGGAAGCAAGATGTCTGATTCTGGTAGTCTGTTCTGACAAATTAAAATTTATTTTAATAATGAAATCATTCAAGATGGATCATAAGGTTATTTCAGGAAGATTTGCCACCTGTCTAAAACTCAGGCAATAGAGAAAATCCAACGTACTGAAAAACATAGGTTGCCAAGTTCAAAACCAACCTTTAATTTTATGCCTCAGTTTTTATTTAAATTAATTTAAAATTAACTGGATGTGTATTTTTGCAAGAATGATTACATTTAGATAATAGCTATTAGCATGGAGATCTCTAACTGACATCCAACTCTGAGGTCAGAAATCAAACGTGTGTTTTCCACGTAGCATGGCTAAGCATCTAAATTGATTGCATCTGCCACTACCTGTAATTTTGTGTCTGCAATTCAAAATAAGGAGCTTTCCATCCTCATTTCAAAATTTGGTTCACACCACTCATTTATTAGAACCTTCTCTTTTGGGTATTCAGCTGCACATGACGACACCAAAAACTAAGGCTAGACATGCATGACCAGTTGATGATACCAGAATAGTACATCAAAGAAAGTGTCTTGTAGATGACTGGTCAATAAATCTGCTTGACAATTTAATTGGTATAATTGATAAAATCCATATAACTACTAGGGAGGAAATTAAATTACTTTATACAAATCAGATTGGGATTTAGATTAAAATTTTCTGGGTCAATTCTGTTTCATGCAAATTATGTTATGGAAGACCCCCTGGTTTGGAACACATTTATTAAGCTTTCTCATAAAAAGTGTATTAATTCATGTAGAATGGTGTAGCCTAGTATCCCTACACACAGTGTATGTATGTTTCCCATGTGGTCTTCAAATCTCCACATCTGTATGCACAAAAATGCCACAATAACCACAAGTAGTATTGCTGTTTTATTCTTACGTGATCAGATAGTGCCTTAGGAGACACAACAGGCTGTAGTAATGCTCTGACGCGAGGGGTGTTAAAGCACTGTTCACCTGTGTTGTTCACAAAGGCCTTTTACTGTATTAATGGTGAGCTTTAGGACTTCATCCAGTCCTGAACTAAAGAAGATGATGGCTGGAACTGCTGAATGGAGGTCTGCGGCTTGCGTTATACAGGTAGGGAGACTAAATAATTACAACAGCTTCTTCCAGCCTCAAAACCCATGAAAGGAAATACATTTTTTTTTGCTCTTCTAGCTCGATGGACAGCAAAGGAAGAGCTTGTTCTTTCTGGTATGTAGTAGAAGAGTGGAAGGATTTTTGCTGATCCTGTTGTTTTTGTGATGATGCACCTGGCCCTTCTCAGGTCCCTGAGGGAGAGGCGCGATTGCTTCTGCCAAGTCTCAGAAATCTCTACGTATTTCTGATACAGGAGAGTTTAACAGAAGAGCAGTAATCCTGGCATGCAGCCTTGGGAGCGCTTGAACACACGTTCAGAGGAAAGCAGAGACACATGGGAAAACCGTGCTCTTAAATGGGAGGGGTAGACAAAGCCTGGAGGCCACCCCAGTCCCACAGCCCGCTTGCAGGAGGGGGTACTGCAGTCAGTGAGGGGGGAAGATGCTTTTCATGGGAACATAACACCATCTACCAATTGTCAAGGAAAAGGAATGGTTGGAGGCCTGCTGCTTGTGTTTACATGACTGCATACCAGCTGTACAGTAATATTGTAATAAAAGCTGTTTGGGCAATCATTGTTATGCTGGTGCTGTTTAGCAGCTTGCTTCCCATATTGCATTACAAAAATTACATATTTCATATAATCAGGTCTGTCTCTTACTTAATCATCCTACTCTATGTATAAATCTTTAAAATGGACAGGTCTATAAATCACATGCATTTTTCATTTACCGTTTATTCTAAGCCAGGCAGTTTCTTATTTAAATTGCCATATGAATAAATCTAATAATCCTTATCCACTTACATCATCTCAAACTTTAAATCTAGTTCTGACTGAGGTCATAAGTGAAATCAGTATTAAGGGCAAAACTAGCAGCTGTAACAACTATAATAGCTCACCAAATCATGTTAACGGGCTGAAATAACATTAAAAATGAGGAAGAATCGAATTACATTATTAAAGCATGCTATGCTGAATCAGGCAAACATTTAGCCTAACCAGAGATCCTGAATGTGCATGTACTGAGTTTATCATCACACTAGTCCATATGCCCTGGATAAATGAGGAGTAAAAAGACACTTCCCCAAATGTCTGTTTAGAAACTGCATTTGTGTATGGTATTATACAGATTTTTTTAATGCGATAGCTAAATTCTAAACAACTGTCTTCACAGCTAGAGCCAGAAATACACTTCTTGGTCTAGAATGGGCAGTTTTGCTGGTCTTTTACCGGGTGTGATTCTGAGCCTTTTAATCGGCAATACAGGACATCTCGTGGAAGAGCTATCAAAATTATTCCTCCCTCTTCCTGAAAAACCCATCAAATCCCATTTTGCTATTAAAGAAAATGACAGAAGGACTGACTCAAGCACTCCATCTGTCTAAGAAACAACTTACAATTTCTATGAAAATTCGCACACAAAAGGAAGGGAAAGATTTCTTTGGTGGGGCAGGAAACAGTTACATGTCACAGAGGAGGGCCTGGAAACCTTCAGCATTACTCCCAAGCGGCGATGGATTTCAGAGGCTTTGCTTATAGCAATCGCCAAGGTGTCCCAGCGCTTGCCTGAACATGAAGCTTCCTGCGGCAGGTTCTGCAAGGAAGTGTCTCTCCAGAGCTCGGACAGAAGAAAGATGTACTTCACATTCTCACTGCTATTTTTAATAGTAAATGGACTTTCGGCTATTGTTATTTAGTGTTTGGATCACCGCAGCCTGTAAACAGGAGCTACATCATTCATTACATCTACGTATTTCCAGCACTGATGGAAAGAGTGTAAGGAGCAGGGCAAGATCCTTCCTCTGCTGAGCCCTTCCAGCTCCTGGCAACGCACAGGGTAGGGTCTTTCCTTGCCAGAGGTTGCATCTGGGCGGTCATGTTTATCAGCTGTCCCTGGGTCCATTTCCTATGAATTCATCAAATTCCCTTTTGAACCCATTTGTACTTTAGATCTCCACAACGTCCTCATATGCTGCTTGGGGCAATCTGCTATCCGATCTTTTTATTAATTGTCCTTTATATCATATGATCTGTGTTATGAGAAACAGTAAAAAATCCATTCCTTGTTTGCTTTTGCCATGCTGGCCATACTCCTACAGACTTCTCTCAGTCCAAACCTTCCTGCTAGCTAGTCCATATTTCGGATCCACCCTCTTGCCTGTTTCCACACCTTTCTGCACACAGTACCTGTGGTTTATGCAGTGGCATAATGATGGTGTTTCCCATTTGATTTCCAAGACAGCGTAACATTTTCTTTACCATTTTGTTCAGGAAAAAAAGGCTGCCAACACAGAGTCTCCACTATACTGGGCTTTGTACAAACATAATAAATAACACATATGACAGACTGTGCCCCATGGAGGTCCCAGTACAGGGTATAAGGAACAAGAGGTTTTAAGAGAGACAACCCAGCAGGTTGCAAGCTGCAATCAGGTGGCTGCAGGAGGGACAGAAATAAGTATCTTGGGATATACACAAATCTGAACTTTTTGGTAGTAGACATTGCTGCTTTTTATGTGCCTTTATTGGTCAGGTTATACTTCATTTCTAATGGAAGAGATGACCACCAAGAAGAGAGTGGGAGGATTTTTATGTGACTGCTTTACAGTTTCAGTATAGCCAAAGTATACAGGACAGGCTGAGGAAAGCGGAGGGAAAGAGAATCACGCTTTTCTCTAACTCAATGCAAGAGAGTCCCTGATCTTAACAGCTAATGAACTGCATATGCATCCCTCTCAAAATGCATCACCCTGTGAGCGTCTTGTTTGAATTTGTAAGATACTTGGTGTTTTCTGAGAAATGGCTAGGAAGCACACTTGGCTATAACAAACATTGTTTACAAGCATTTGCCACATTGATGGTTTGGGAATATCCACGTGAGGGCTACATTTCTCAGCAGTCTGTTTGGCATTCATGAGCCGGACAGGGGAGAGGAGTGCTGGTGGGATGGTTAAGAGGTCCCTGGGCTTAGCAGGGCCTGGGACAGGGAGGGCAGAAGCAAAGCCCCAGCTCCCCAGCCTCTCTTGGCACCAGCCACATCAGCGCTGCTGGAGCTGAGGCCAAGCCTGAGCATCCTCAGCCAGCCATTACCTCTGTAGATTTCCCCAATTCTGTGCAGCTGGTTAGGACAAAGCCAGCTCAGCTGGCCTTTATGCATCCTTTTGTCATAGTAATGGCTTTTCTAGAAACAGGCTAATTGGCACAAGTAACGAAGAACTGCTGCAAATTGTTTTTTTTCCTCACTGTAATACAGAAAATACAGCAAGCAACCACACATACACACACAAAAATAAGGTCAGGATAATGCATTGGAAAACATTCCTAACTCATTTATTTTGCCATCTGTAATTATTTTTTATTCTTTATAAAACTAAATAGTATAATAAAATTTCATACTCAATATGCAGTAATTGCCAGGGCACCATGGGGGCTGGGTGCTCCCTCAGGCCCAGGACCACGGGAGCTCCCCAGGGGCGGCAGGGTCCCAGCTCTGGGCATAGGCACCTTCCTGGGGACAACTGGGGGACCCCAGGGCCACGACAGAGTTCAGCACTGGCACAGCAGCACGGGGAACTCCTGAAACGCAGCAGAACCCAAACCAAGTTCAAACCATAGATGTTGACACTTCAGTGCTGACCACTGCAGGATGTGATATCTTGTAATATATTTTGTAAAATAATTAATTTTTAGCAATATGGGCCTTTCTGCTGTTACCCAATGTCATATCTTTACTGGGTGACAGGTCATCTGCCGTCTTTCAGTAGCGGTGACTGAAGTCACAATTATCGGAGCATGGATTGGTGAGATCTGGTATCTAGCAAAGGCACAACATCTTCCAGCAGGTAGAAAACAGTAACTATTCTGTCAGGCAAATTAAGATATTTGATAAGCCTCTACCTTAATACAGCATTAAATAGTTGCCGTAATTTTACTCATTTTAGCCATATCATTATAACTATATTCTCTTACATTTTAAATACATTTCTACAAATTAGCAATGAAGGACCTGCAAACATTTCACACTAAGTCCCTGTGGAGAGCGCCAGGTCCTTCTAGATTTTAAATATACCTGATGTGCAGAACCACATCTGTGTGTACCAACAAGATACAGTAAACATCTGCTGCTCTCTATCAGATGGGACAGTGCTGGCTTCATAAGCAATTCATGGCAACCTCAAAGAAAATCATATTAGGCCTTTGTGCTTTCATTATCTCTCTATGACTTTAATATTTTCTGTGACTTTGCAAATGCTAACAGCTGTCAAAAATAAATAAGGCACCTTTGAGTTGCTGCCTTTCACTGCAAGAGATCCCCAAGCGATTAACAGAGGTCTTCATGATCCCACTACGTCACCTGCCGATCCTTGCAGTACATTCAGTACTTACACACATCCACAGATGCTGCTCTGGCAATGTCAGATCATGTTTCTCTCTGCAGGCAAGCTTTAAAACAGAATGCATCACATTGCTCCTATTCCGAGCTGGTCCTGCCCTTTAAGAATGGAGGGAACTTTTGTGGACAAGTATCCTCAGTTTCAGTAATAACTTCTTTTTAATGATGGAGTCAGAGAAGAAGTGGTGGTTTTTCGGGGGGCAGGCATGGGAGAAGAAGCTTATGGAGGAAAAAAAATCCTTTTTGCATCTAGGTGTGCTGGTAAGGATCGGTGGTGGGAGCTCCACGAGCAGAGTGGGTTAACCTCTCCTTTTCTTCCAGCTGCCAGAGGGAAAAAAACCCCTCAGAGACTGCTGGGAGTTGCAGTCCTAGATTACGCCAGCCTTTAGCAGAGGAATCTGGCAAAAATCCCTGCTGGAAAGGGCACGATGTTTATACGGAGCTTTCTCTGCACACAGGAGCGTTTGAGGAAGTCCAAAGTGCTAATTCCTGTCCCAAAATGCTGAGAAGCCTCCCCTCTTCTCCTTCTCCTGCGGGCTGCAAAGCCCAGAGCTGCTCTTGGCCCCATGCCCCAGGGGTGAAGCCCTCTCTCTTTCTTTCCTTTCTTGCTCACTTAACCCATAATCTTAGGAGCAGGGTCCACGCTAAGTTTCCTCCCCTCCTCCAAGCAATCCTGCTTGTACGGGGATGTCACATCTGAGGTGCCTGTCTCAGAGCCGTGTCATGCACTGCCATCCACTCAGCACCCTGAAATCTTCTCCATAGAGTACGTGCCTATAATTAATTTTTTTCAGGGAACCGTAAGGACTGCCTTTTTTTCCTTCTTTTTTTTCTTTTTTTTTTCTCTTTTAGTAAAAGCAGAGCACTGGTGTTTACCTTTCATTTAATGGTCTGCTTGGTTAAAACATTCACTCTGAGCAGCCATGAATTTCGGACCTTTTTCCACATAAGAAAGAGGTTTCATCTCCTGCCTCTTGGAGAGCACCTTCACGCCCACCACGTGGGCAGAAAGAAACGACAAGTTTACGGGGGAGCCAGATGCTGTCACCCGGTGGTAGAGGCGCTCAGCAGGGAGGAAGGATTTTTGCATTCAGGACGCAGGTGCTGGTGCTATTCATACTTTCATGCAATGTGAAATCCATGACCAGCGTGGGAGCTGTGCCTGTTGTGCTGCCTGGTGGCACAGCTTCACCCAGAGAAAGGCTGAACAAACCACCCAGCCCAGCCAGTACCCTTCTGGCTATAAAAGATGGGAATTTGAACCCCTTTGGGCCAAGAAGGGAGATCTTTAGGTTATTTAGGCTGTGTGCAAAAGAGGAATGACAGCTTCTGCTCTATCTCAGCCTTGTCGCTACGTGTCTGCGTACTTGGACTTGGAAGATTTTGGCTGCCTGTGAGCCTGCGAGCTGGGGCAGGGCAGGAGCTCCAGCCCGCGCTGCCCGGGCACCTCTGGAAGCAGGACCACAGGCACTGCCAGAGGCGGACATTGGCAAGTCAGGCATCCCCACAGCTCAGCGCCAGCTGCCTGATTTTTTGGAGCCAAGTTTTGGCCTCTGCTGCCTACAGCTTGCCTAAGCTGCCTTTGGGATCTGGATGCCGAGGCTTAGGTAAGGACCCTGAAGTGAAGACATCTGAAGTCAGAAGGGAGTTGGAAAATCTCAGCCCTGCTAAGGCTGTGCCGTGAGTACGAGCACTTCTCCAGGGACCTGCCAGGAGGGGGCTCCGGGTGGTGAGGATCAGTCCATCCATGCCTCTCCGCCCAGGCAAGTCCCATCCAGCACCCCTGGCCCATCTGGCTTTTCTGTCTTTGGAGCTTGTAAAAGGTGAACAGGTCAAATTCATCCCTGAGATAACACATACAAGTGATTTAATGCATTATATTTCAACTCAAACCGATGCACATCTGTGCTTGAAGGTATGAGGGATCTGGGGCATTTTTCAAGTTTCTCCTAGCACAATAATTCACATTCAGCACAAACAGGGAAATGATGCACTGTGCTGTATAACATCTATGTCTTAGTGTCGGTGATTAACTTTCTGTAAGGTCTGACATGCTTCTACATTAATAGGAACAAATGAAATCATAGAGCAGTTGAGCCCGATTAATTATGGAACCATGTGGTACAATTTCAAAATGAAATGTATCTGTTGATCCATTTTTATTTACAAATAGATAAATAAACTCATGTCAAGGTAATGCCTTAATGGTCTGCCAGTAAAAAAAGCAGCATTGGTAGACAGATCTATAAATGTAATTTCTGAGCTTTTTTCTTGCATTAAAGACGATGCTCTGGACTTGAGTTTCTCTCAAATAAAACATTGGGAAATCCCCTCTGGAAGAAGTTAATATTTTTGAATTGGCATACTGTATCATGCTGTGTACCTTTAAAACAGTATCTAGCAGTACCTGCCAATCCTCACTGCCAAGAGATAAGGAACAGTGTTCTGTGCTATATGAACTGCCAACAAAAAAAGTAAAATTAACAGTTGATGTGCAAAGTCTTGGTTCTGTCAGACTAAAAAATGCCTCTTTGCATCCTGCCTGCTTCTGCACTCAAATGCTTAACATACTTTTGGGAACTGTATAAATAAGTAATGCTCTTATTTGATGATAGCATTCCAGAAAGAGTCATTTGTAAAGAGGAGAAGTGGCTTCATGAAGATAAGTCATAATCTCCTGTTCCACGATCGCTGTCATGGATGTAATCTGTGGTACAAACTACTTGAGACAGGGATTAGCTTTTGAATTTAGGTCACTACAGTGTCTAGCCCAAAACGTTAGGTCTGATTTCTAATTCTACAATACTCTTCATTCCTGAGCTGTGCTGACTGCTGCAGTTCTTGATCAGTACTGATAGATAAAAGTGTAATAGAAATCTATACAATCCATTACAAAATTACTGGCTACAAAATTAGCCAGTAGTATTAGTTATTTATCGGTGAGTTATTGTTGTTCAAATAAATTGAGAGAAGAGCTGAAAAAGATGAATATTGTAAGGGCAGGGATAAATATAAGTAATTAGGGCACATCAAAAATTAAACAAAGCACCACACCCAGCATGAAAGCTAGCACATTTGTTTTGTAAACACAAGTGGGCTGAAATCATCACACGTTCTTCAAGTGGAAGAGCTAATGGCTTTCTTTCAATGTATACATCTCTTTTTTTACCTGAAACTGTGCAGTGTTCAGATTCAGAAGATTTTTTTCGGCATAAATTAAATCATCGGCGCCCATATTCATCTGACAACAGTTAGAACTTGATATACACAAGGGTTTGGATCACAGGCTTCTTAGCTTCCTTTTCTCTCTTGCCCCTCTGATGATCATGTACTTCACCCCATCCTTGGTTCCCTTTCTTTTGTATGTCAGATTCAAATAAACGCCCTGTCTTTTCAAGGCTGCCTCATTCTTTGGCTGCCTACATTTCTGCACGGAAGGAAAGGTCTTTCAGCTAGCGCAAGGTGTCCTAACTCTCTCCCCTCCCCTCCACTGTCCTCTGGCATAATTTTGGCCAGGTCCGTGCAGGAAATTTCTTGGGTCTTTAGCACTGTAGTAGGTTTGCTTGTTGTCTTTGTGATCGTCTTTCTTTGACAAAAAGGTTCTGTAGATACATGTGTGTGTGTGTGTGTGTATAAAGCTGCTTGTTCATCACTTGCTGAACTGATGTATTCATGAAGAAAAAAAAATTTTTGCCAGCACATGCTTTTTATTGGGATAAATTACATTAGCAAACCTCTTTTAATGGGGATGAGGCATAGCCCTCACCTAATTCTCACCTAATGCTCTCTTTGTCTTTCCTCCTCTCCTTGAGTCCTATGTACTCTCAAGCAACATTTTGCACTCGAATCAGCCACCCCTTCATTAAGATAATTCCTTCTTTGCTTTCAAAACTCTCTTCAGATGTCTTCCTTCCACTTAGACTTCACTTGGTGTGCCCTCCGGCACTATCTGCAACCACCACTTCACTTGATCTTTTTGTTCTTATCCTCTATATTTGGATTAAATTATCTTTTTCTTGGGGCAGGGATCTTGCTTCCTACGCCTTTATGAAGGGATGTTTTCATGTCCGGGAATGCAGAACTAGGAGAATACAAGCCAAGAAGAAAATGTTTTCAGATTCTATTCTGAAATTTCAGCTGTAAGTTTGCTGGTGGATAGGCAAACTGAAACCACCATTTAAAATCTACCAGTGTAATCTCCAGAAGCAAAAACCCCCTCGAGCTCAGCAATTAGAAAATGGAAGAAGATTGCTTTCCATAAATGTGTTCTGATTTGCAAAGATCTAGATATAGGAATGAATAGCTAATTCACACGTATTATCATTTAAGAGCCAAATCTACTAAACACACCCCTGACTTGAAAGAAATCTAAGAATAGGAGGCATGTCAATTACTGTAATCCTTAAATTATGCATACCTTTCAAAATCTTCTATCAATGTCTTAGGTTTTTCTTCATAGGTGGTTTCTGCACTTCCTCCACAAAGCAAAATAAAACATTGGTTTATTCCAATAAATGTTGTGCCTGAGGGACTGCTATTTGTTACTAGGAATTAATTAATTTAAGGGATCAGCCCTTGTCATACAGACCTAAAAGGAGTTTTGGTGCATCAGATCTTGCATCTTGCTTCAGAAGTGATCAGCATGTAGAGGAAAATGCTCTGCTTCTTTTCCCCAGAAGGGAATCAATTATTCAAAAAACGTTAATGTAGAAGGCAAGCAGAGAAAAACTTTCTCCTTCAGTAACTTAAAAAAAACCTTTCACATCTGACTGTATCAGAAAGATGCAGACACAAGATGGTTTTCTGTTTAAGAACCCTAAAATAAGTGCATATGTTAGCTGCAAAGGTAATCACTATACAAATATATGGGTATGCAATGAGAGAAATAAAGAATATATCATCATCTTTTCATGGCTTATGCAGTAAAAGGTGGGGGGAGCTCACTTGCATGACAAAGGAGACAGAACCTTAGGGCCCAGATTTTGAGGACAGTGCTCATTCTTGGAGTTAAGCAGGTATATAGATTATTCTTAATGCAAAGCCTGAATGCACACAACTGGATTTGAGGGAAAATGGAGCTGCTCTCCCTTGTTTACCTGGAGAATTTCCATTTCTTTAACTCTCCTGGTACCATAGCACGGCCTCCCCTCACTGGATTCAGCTCTGTAAGTGCAGAGATTCTCATGGCTGAAATCTTTGTTCTGGTGAAACAATATTTTAATTTTAATATTAAATTATTTAAAACCTGACTGCACAGGTCACAGTTGAAAGTCTCTTTCCAAAGCTTCTCAAAGTGTCATGTCACTCCTGGAGGAGGCTCGTCATTGGTATTTCCTTTGCTAATGCCGTAAATCCTTTCTTTTCACCCACAGCCTTATGACCTGAATTGAATATGAAACTGGTCAAGCTCAAATGCTCTTTTGAGTTTAATAACTAAGACAGTTAAAGCACAAGAATAACATTGCCACCATCAGGCCCAGCCACCTTTGGCTCTCTAGCTCCACCACCAAATACCTCCTTATGAATGGGTGAGGTTCAAGACTGAGTCTCAAGCAAGGACTTCTCTGTCCTGCTCCACCATGGGTCAGAGCCGCTGCACCTCCACACCCTGACAGGAATTAGGCTATGCCACCCACTATGTTTTGGTTAACCCATTGTTATTCATGAGTACCAACAACATTTAATATGCTTTGCTTCTGTATCACCTGCCAGCATAGCCATATTCCTCACAATAATCGTGACAAGAGCATGGCAGAAAGGAGAGACATAAGTCTCCAATTCCCCTTTTTTGTCTAGAATCTAGACAAAACTCCTGTTTTCTACAGGAATTTAGGCCATGTTTTTGAGAGCAAATAAGAGTCTGATTGCAACTACTTTACTTGCATATACTAATCAAGTAAATGCAAATGCTTAACACCTCTTTTTGGAACAGTTGTGCATATGGTTCTCCACGTGCAGGTATAATAGTGAGAAGTATCAGATTCATGGACTCAAAGACAACCCCCCTCTGTGCAACAAAGAAAGTCCAGGCATCAACAGAATAGGCGACCAAATCTCATGGTAATAGATTGACTCAAAGTCTGCCTAGAGAGTCTGTTATAACTCTGCTGCCAGATAAGACTATCAATTAAATATTAGTCTAGCAATGGTTTTTGGAATATGATCTTCAAAATGCTGGACTTGAATCATAAATTTGTCTTATGGAGTCTCTGGACAGATGGATTTTATGTGCCACTACTGAATCAGTGCTATCTGAATGCATCCTGAGGCATCCAGTTCTCCTGGCAGGCTCTGAAGAACTGCAATCATTAAGTGTGATTTTTATTTTTTTTTTTCTTGAGGTGTACATCTAGAAAATTATTTTAATGCCATAATCAGTCATTGAGAAATACATAGCTGCAATTAGCAGTCCAATCTATGGGATGCCATATTCCTTTGTTACGGGAAGAACTCTCATCTGCGCATTTTTTGGCTTGAGGGGATACCCTCAAAACTGTTTGTTGAGAAAAATATCCTAAGAAAGCTCCAGTTTGAGACAAGTCTTGAGCCGCCATGTTTTTGCTTTGGCAATCCACTACAGCATTTTAGGAGGCAGATCAAAACTGCTTACATAAGCTAAAAAAGCTCCCCTCAACCCTTGCACGCATGTGTGGGTGTGTTCTAATTAGAGCTTGGTGGATAATGAATAATTTGTCCAAGATCTTTCACCTCCTTTGTTTGTAAATTGTCCACAATAAGATCACAGTTTCCTTGAAAGTATTTCTTACTGGAAATTACTCTTTGGGCCTCATTTATTTCCACTTTTCACCATTTTCTACCTCTTTTTGTATCCATTTTTCTTTCATCTTTTTCTCTCTGGACTCTAATCACACGTGATCTATATGTATCACTAACTACCTTTGTACATGCTACATATCACTGCATTGTGTTCAGACTCTGCTCTCGCTGTTTTTTGCCCCTAAACCTGTGGAGTCATCCAGACCCAGGCAAAATGGATGTAAAACGCTATCAGCTCAGAATGGGAATATTTTATGCTTCTTTTTACTCAGTTTGTACACTCATAAATATGTATGTAGGTGCAAGGAAAATGAAAAAAACCAGTCCATTGTGGTTCATCTCATTCTTTCACATTTAGCTGCTAAGGTACTGTAGTGATTTTGCTAAAGCTGCTATATTTTTGCTTTATATTTTTCTTCTCTTGTCATATCATTCTTTTTTCCTAGTTCCCTAACTTTTCCTTTGTTTTTAGCACAACTACCATTTCTGTAAAGCCACATATTTGCCTGGGAAGGAATAGCAGTGACAGCTCAGCAATAGCAGTAGCTCATTTGTATTTCTTTCAGATGCAGAAATGGCAGTCTGTACTTTTCTGAACTCTGATATTGTGATAGTCAGAGGTTCAACAATTTCTAGTTTCCCAGCCCTTTCCACCTTCCTGAGACCCATTCAGATACTGTAACCCCCATGCATGGGGGATCTTTCACCAGTTCACAGAAATTCCAGGTCCAACGGCAATGCTGGATATTGAATTTGGATCTAATTATTTTTATCACTTGGCACCAGCCCCGCTCAACCTGTCTTGATCACGCAGACTCAGAAGACTCTCAGGTAGGCTGTATCCTTGGAAGCTTTGTTCGTCTCTTCTAACATGGAAAAAATCCCTTAATTGCAGTTTCAGACTCTGAAGAATGCCAGAGATGCCAACACAATCGTATGTACACGGAGGGGAAGCAGGCATGCTGGTATCCCTAGCAGAAAATAAATATGTCTAAAAAACACTTTTTAGGCTTTGGACGCATAACGTCTTGGTCTATCATAAACAGCATATTGGAAATCTCTCCTGTTTCCTTACATTTTCTTAGCATCAGTGTGGCTTTGTGAAAAGACTACCCCTTGGTTTTTATAGCTGCTATGGATCCTGCTAGGATCCTACAATCTTTTGTTGCTTTTGCTAGAAATACCTGGAAAACACTACATGAGAGACCAGATTATGTTTCCTTTTCGAGGGGAGTTGTTTCTTCAAGTAACAGATGACTGAAATCAAGAAACGAAGTTGGAAGGAAACAGCACGGCTAAAATAGTTTAAAAAGAGAGGGAAGAGGCAGATTTTAGATTAATTTCAAAGTGTTGTTTATGGTTCAGAGCGGAACAGAGTAACGTTAGCACCAGTGTCATTCCAGGGAGGCTTAGGGAGGCCGTACTTGATGTGTGCGCAGAAGCAAGGGAGGCAGCCGAACGCTGCCGCGGGCTCCCCGCTGGACGTACCTCTCTTGTTTCCAATGCACTAGAAAACAGCAAACAAACTGCAGGCAAAATCTACAGTTATCGTTAAACTCTAAAAAGGCTAGAGCAAAACAGAAGGGACAATCTGGGCTTTTACAAAGCCTTTGACTGTCTGATCTGTAGCAACGCTACTAATGCAACATCGAAGTCTCCTGCATCCAGTAGCGAGAGGTTTTGGTCTTCCAGCTGGTGACTTTCTTTAGATTGCTTTGCAAGTACAAAGCTAAACTAAACTAAAACATATAAAGCAAAACCCTGAAAAATCTGTCTGCTCCAAAAATAAGTATTTTAAATGCTGACATTTTATTGCTGTACAGCAGGTGGAGAAACCCTAGGAGAGATGACTTGCAAAAAAAAAGTATTTGTTCCATTTTCTGTTCCTTTATTAAAACCCTCCCTGAAAAACTAACCAATTCTTAAAAATATGTTTCTCTGCTTTCTATATTAGCAGTCCATCTAACTTCTGACTTCTGCTACCTCACATCCAGGTATCTGCCTTGAACATATTAAAAGTTATCAGTGTACTCTTTCCCACCCCATCCTGAAAATCAGGATCATTTTAAATAATGTTTTGTGAATTGTTGCATTATTTAGTTGCTGGTGTCACTAGAGTGCTCGTAGGTTTTAATCAAGCGTTAAAGTACAGTTACGTGCTTCAGAGCACGTAAATCCATTGGCTTCTTATCTCGGGGTCTAACTCTGGAGACAAAAATAACCCTGAAACACTTGGGTGAAGTATAGGTATGCAAAGCTTTGTTTCCTGTATGGCAGAGGAACCAAAAACATTGAAGCCTCTTACTTCTTCTAGCTTCAATGACTGTGGGCTACGTTGCATACCTAACTTCACTCAAAGCTGGTTTGTCTACTTTTCTGAGGGAGGTGAGAACTGCCTAAAGGGCACTGGTTTCTTGGCAAAGCCACGAGCTATTTCTTTATGATAAGAAACGAGAAGTGCAAGGTAATACCCAGTACCCAAGTCCACCTATTTTTGTGGTTCTGACTTAATGTGCCTTACAGTGACCGAAGTCCTACCAGGTAAAAATAGCTTATGGGGGTCATAACGCCAAACACCGGTCCTGTTGTGTTACACTTTTGTAAACACAGGATAACTCCCCCGACTTTACCAGAGTTTGCCCTCACAAAACCAGGTGTTTACAGGGTAGCAGAGAAGTGTGTAAGCCATCTGCTTGAGTAGAAAAACTGCACTGTAAAAGGCTACCAGTGGGAACACCCTGCCTAAGTCTGCTGCAACGCCTCCTGCGTGGGGCAAAAAGACCTCGAACAAAGCGTCCTACTTCTCCATTTCATTCCTGCAGTCCACAGTCACCCCTGAGCTTTGACTGCTCCAGCATACAAGCTGCGATGGGATGTTCAATCACTGCTCTGCAAACGTGTGTCATCTCATTGCAGTCACTGTCCTCTAGGCTGGCACCTTGACCTTGTGATGAGCATAGCAGGCTTCCTTAAAATGATGGGATTTCCAAGAGAGCCTGGAGGATTTGGGCACAATCTGTGCTGCACCACAGGTTTTCATCAGAAATGCGCTCACCCGCTCGGCAGCTGGGGCACAGGAGCAAGAAATGAGACAGATACGTGCTTTCTAGAGGGGACACACCTGCAGATGGCTTGCCCGTCTCGAAACAGTGAAACTAGAGTGTGACATCCACACTCCATTTTTGTAGTCATTGACGCTTCCCTTCTCATCAGGCTGTTCCCTGTAGCGTGCGGGGGAGCCTCGTAGCACCACAGGGCAAGAGGCACGACCCAGGTCCCGGCGAGCCCTCCCCCTCGGCATGGCCATCGCTGACGTGGGGCTGCCAAGGCTGAGAGGGTCCCTTGGAGGAAGATGCTGTGAGTGATGGGGTGAGGGAAGCAGCTGGCACAGGGGTGCGCAGGGGCAGCAGGCAACGGGCAGGACTTGCTCATTGATGGTGTTTTATTGCAGTGGGTTTTTCTATTGCCATTTAGCCATGATTTCTCTCAATTTGGCAGAGCTGGGTACTGCAGGTGCCTGGTCAACTTACACAGTGCCTGGTATTCATGGAGTCTCTGGCATGTCTCGCTTCTTGGTGTAAGGATGCTGTGCGTGATGTGCCAGATCTCTGCTATGGAAAGGACAATCTTGCTCGAACCTTGTGAACCTCTCAAAAACCAGCACCCCAGCTTCTTCCATGGCTGCTTCCTGGTCCTTCCCTGGCCGGGGCTGAAGGAGATGTGAGCAGGAGGTGAGGGCAGGGAAAAGAGCAAAGTGTGACCAGACCTGGACATCGGCTTCGTAACTCAGATTTGACAGTGATAACTGGGCTGGCTGGTGGAGAGGAGCATCATGAAGACACAGTGTCTGGATCTCTTTTTGCAGTTGGAAATCCACCCTGGCAACTGCCAGTTCCCAGTTTGATGCTGTTCAACTCTACCCACACCCACTCTCGCTTTTGGGCTGTAAGCTGTTCAGGGTGGGTGTGCAGGGGACCTTCCTCACCCAGTGTGAGCGCTAGTGTTAAAAGGCTAGTCTCTGTTGAATTGATGGAGAGAGGGTCTGCTAAGCTGAACGAGGGCAGGAACCTAGATTAAATGCACTGTTTCACCTCCTCTTTCCACTGAACATCTCGGGAACCTCCACACTTGGTACTTAGGCACGTGAGAGAGGCATCTCCATAGATTTAGTTTGCTGTGCTGCATCAGAGACACTCACAGCACCGTAACCTAGTGACAATAATCTAACGCTAATAAATGAACAATAATCTGGGATTACTTTAAAATGCACAGCAGTGATAAACATTTATTTTGTTACAGACAGCATTTATGACAGCAGCTCTATTCATGTTGGGGTATAATTAAGTGGTCTGTGAAGATGTAGTCAAGGCATAGGATGATTCCAATATTGCCTTAGGCTGGCAGGCTTTTAAAAGTCTCTTGGGCCAGATTCTTTACTTCTTTGCACCTCGTATCATCAATTCTGCCAGAGGAAAAATCAATCTGATCAGAGCAGTCACTTTGCAATGGAGGAGATTACTTAATACGGTGAGAAGCAATGAAGAGGCTGCGCTGCACTGCCTTGAGTCCTTCCCCAACTTAATTCTTCATCAGCTTACATCTTTCCCTACTGTCTGTTCACGAATTACTGGTTAATGAGATTATTAACCACTGACCCACTCTCTATCTTAATTATAAGCGATTTTTTTGTGGCAGACTGGCAAAAAGAAAAAGTTTTAGGCACCCCTGAAAGTAACATCACTTCTCTGAATTTGATTACTACTCTTCTTATTATGAGCGTATTCTGCGTTCTCACTCTGTCATCATTTTCCCAATGCAGATGAGCACAGATATTTGGAAAGTAATACAGACCATTGTTGAAAACAATGGTTTGAAAAATTGTAATAAACAAATTAGTAACGAATTGCATACCCTTTCATCTGCATATTACTTGTTTAAAGCCAATATGAAGGTGAACTTGGCTTAAAATAAGCATTTCTTTAGGGATTCAAAGGTTTCTGCACCGGTGAGTTGGGAGTGTCAATCCAGTTGTCACTCTGGTTGGTAGGAGTCAGCAGGCTATTTCATAGACATAAAGTTGGAGTGGACCCTAATTACTGGGATTTTTACTGCCTACCTCAGAGCTACGAGAAGATATTTGTTTACTGTGACATAGCAAATTACTTCAGCACAAGCTTAACTGAAAGCATGTGAGTATTCCCAATGAAATGAACAGGTCTTTAGCATGTTATGAAGCATCTACTGGGTATGGAAAATATTGTTCCCAAAACCAACCATTTTCTTTGCAGAATTTAAGCTTTAATCAATGTTTAGTTATAAAGGGTTCTATTTCAGACAGTTTATAGATAAAATACCACTATATGTATGACTGTTTCACAATAGACATTTACGTGAACGTGCAGAGGGAACACATCATACCACATAAGACAACTCACGTCTGTAATTAATAACGCGTTTTGTGGAGCTTGTACTTAACTGAAACATAAGAGAAAATTGCTTCAGGAAACTAAAATATGCAAAGACGCATAGCAAGCATTTACGGTGGCCTCAGTCATATGCAACGTAATAAAAATATAAAACACATCCATATGGTTTAAATAAATGGAAGCGTGTGTTCTGAGTTAATGAAACATGCTTAGCAGAGAGCTATTCCTTCTCCTGCTGTGAAGCTGGGAGGTAGTGTCACCTTGTGCTCCAGCCAAGCAAGTAAGGCCCCTCTTCTGAGGACATGTGTCAATATTTCCAGATGTGGAGCTGTGTTGTTAAGGCTACTGTGTGTTATTTTTAATTCTGGTCACTGACTTGCTCTAAGGGAGCATGCATGGACAAACTCTTCCCAGGCACCAAGTCATGTGGAAGCCCAAATCTGGGTCTGCACGTGGCAGAAGTGTTTGCACCCACTGGGGGATCAACAGGGTTGCTGGGGGGATTGGCACAGGGAGGCTCTGTTCCCCGGCCGTATGGAGATAGGTGGTGTCAGCCCTGAGGTCCTACAAAATTGAGCCGAAGCCTGAGCACCACCCTGAACGTGGTAGGGACCTAACCTTTCCGATGGAAAGCAAGCACCTGAACAGGCTGAATGCACGTGGAAATTTTAGATTGAGTTCTGGTCTGTGTATATGAAACCATTTTTCCTCCATGAGGGAAATAGGTCAAACTGTTTTGAGCTGTAGGCCGTGCAGAAACTCCCTGTCCCAGCTGTGTGAAAGGGGCCCTTGGGCACTGGGAAGGATTCCTTTGGCATGGGGTGCCATTCCCCATAGAGCTCTCATGCCTTAGCAAGGCGAGGTCAAGAGAAGGGGAGAAGGAGGGATTGGGCATGCCTAAAAGACAACTGTTATTGCTACAGTCCTACAGTGCAATATTACTACGGCAATAATAATTTGTAAAAAAATCCCTGAATTTGTAATACTGTTACACACATTGAATTATTGCAGCTGGTCCTGGAAGCAAGTCATAAGCTCCACATGGTTGGGCAGCTGAGGGATGGAGCCAGGAAGATTGCCAGGGTTTTAAACCTCCTTAGTGGTATCCCCTGGGCTACTGCCGCAGTCACAGTTGGAGAGATGGTAGAGACTTTGGTAGGCTCTGCATTATCCTTGTCTTTCTAAGAACAAAAGCAATTAAATGCAAAGCAGCAGTCCCTTACATTCTGCTTTCTAGTAAACATGCGATAGAGTCTCCCATATACCAAATGAATACTACAGGTAATAAAAATTTAAATATTTACAAATATAAAAAAAATCAGCAAGTTATTGACCTCAACTTTTCAAGATCTTTTAAATGCATGCGCCAAAAATATTGCAGTATGTGTTTCCTGAACAATCTTAACTCTGACTCTGACTCAGTTCATGCCTCAGGGTGGAAAACTGCTTGAGCCAAGGCAGCAACTAGGCTTTTGAAAGTCATTGCCAATTCCCTATCAAGGAGACCTTTAGGTGAATCAGATAAGGGCCTGACTGTACCCCTTAAAACCAGACTCTGCATGTGCATTCAATTATTTTGTGTGAATGCAATGAGTAAGAATTGAATTAAACTCCTCTCCCAGCCAATATATCTTACCATTTCCTGGTCTAAGAGGGATGGTTTGAGAAAAGTCTGTGGGGTGCAGAGAAGAAGGAAAATAATGTAACATTTTATGAAATCTCTGATCATGTATTATTTGTTTCTGCTCCATAAACTACTGTTTTGATAGTATCTTCAGGCTGTTGTCTTGATGGATGAGATAGGATCATCCAACCAGGGAGCAGAGCCAGTATTACAGGACCTTTGTAATCACAGGCAAAACCAATTTAGTAGGAATTGTGTGTGCAACACACAGATGCAGACACAGACAGACACACACACGCACGTGCAACAAAAAGGACCGAGCATTCTTAACTGATTAAGAAACAAAGACTCAAGTTATTACCCTCATGAACCAAAAATGTTACCTATGTTTGGGTAATGAACAAATCTGGTAAAATTGCAAACTAAGTGCAGCTGTTATGCAAACACAAAAAGGAGAAAATTTGTGTTTAATTGCTCACTCGGCTGTATTAATTGGTACTGAAAAACAAATACTGTTTACTATGTTGATGTGAAATGGAAACTTCTAAAATAAATTTTATTTCATCAACAAGATTTTTCTGATGAACCTTTACCTATCAGATTCCAGCTTAACATTTTTTGTCCCTCTTTGCCTTTGTAGAAAATGGGGTTTTTGAATATGTAACATAAAAGAGGATTGGGTTTCAGACATTACAGTTGATCCTGATACATTTAGTCTCCTTAGGGGAAGTCAGAATTACTTAAAACCTGAACTCCTGCATCGAGCAGAGTGTTTAGCAGCCACAGCCAGAGGAATGCACTTTATAAACATCAAGTGGTATTTATTTCTGAAACAGTTTATGTTTTAAAGGACTATTTTTGATAGACATTGTTCTTGGTACATGAAGAGTGGAGAAAACACATGCTTAATTTTTTTTTTGCATTACAGTGTGATATATGATCAAGTAAATAAAGACATTTTTATAGGGATAGAAAATGTATTTCAGCTCAGAACCACACAAAATCTTGTAAGCAAATTTTTGGCCTAATAAAAACTACATGTGAATGTATGGAATTCAGGGAATGTATTTATCTTGGAAGCTCTTGGGATCTTGTTCTTCTATTTCTTTGGAAAGCATATAGCATACTTCTTTTTGGTGCTACAGGATAGGACAGGTACTGGGAAGCATTTATGAAACCAGAGGTGAGATGACCTTGAGGCACTTTAGATTGCAATTTATTACAAGGACTACAGGAAAAAAAAAAAAGAAATACTGTGATACATTTGAACCTTAATAACTACTTAAGAAGCAATGTTACGGCAAATAACTCAGATTGCACTACATATCACATTATGCACATTTTGTTGTAAGTTGTGATGTTTCCTTTAGGGAGTCAAGGAAAAGAAGCAAGGGTAGCAAAGCAACAATTACCCTGCTCAGCATCAAGTGCTATCTCACGTTCATGCTTTTTCAAAGCCTCACAAAGATTTTCCAGCTCCCTCAGACCTGCAGAGTCCCACAGAGCTGAAGTGGTGAGTGGATCCTCCTCTGCAGCTCTCCATGGAAAAAACAAACACAAAGCGCCAGAGGAAGAGTGGCTGGCAGCAATTTCAGGGGTCAAATTTTATATCCCATCACACTCCAGAGGAAAAAAAAAAAAGAGACATTCAGCTTTTGTAATTTTATTACTAGAGGTTTTATCGGCTGCCCTCTAGTGAGACCGTTCAGTGACACAGTCCCTAACCTTGGTGTAGGAGTTGGCTGTGCAGGAGTCAAGATGCTGTGTGATGCTCTTTATCTTGGTCTCTGGTATTTAAATCTGCAGCATTTAGTTCCCGAGAAATAGTGATTAGGCACTGGGCACATGCAGGGACAGGAAAGAGAAGGTATGAGGAAGAAATATCCTGTGAATTTATCAGCATTGTCATGATGGCGATTAAAGGGTGCATTTCTCATTAAAAACACGGGCAACAGCATGTAGTAGGTTTTCACAGTATTTTACAGCCTAAAAATCAAGGATGGAGAATTGTTAATTGTTATCCATGAAAGATCATCTTACCCAAATATTTTAAAGTCTGGTTTAGCTAGCTAAGTGTGATACTTGCTATAGGCCACCATTTCTTATAAAATCTATGTCCTGAATATAAGTCTGTTCCTTCTTCACTTCAGATACCCCAGACCCCTATGAAATGGTGATATTCTCACAGCCTTTGCAGTCACATCTTCCAGTATGCTTTGACTGTCTAAGTAAGCCTTACCTAGCAAAACCTGTGTTTAACGCCTGGTTCAGGAGTCCTCTTGCTCGAAGCTGAAGCTGGTCAGACCTACGCCAGCAGAGGAGCAGGTCTGTAAACTCAGAGAGGCCAACATTACTGCTTCCATGCCTGGACATGCTGCTAGCGTGTTCGTTTTAGCTCACATTTGACTCTGGGAAAAAAGAGAGAATTTTATCAGGTTGGGCCACATGAAAGAGGCTGGATAACTCTGGGAAATGAGACAAAGTCTCTTTCTTCTGAGTTGCTTTCTGTTCCTATGACCCACATTTTCATACAAGAACATAATTTCTCAGCACCCACCTCATGTGCAGAGACCTTTCTTGTCCCCGCACCCGTAAGGGATGCACACCCTCTTCTTTTATTTCTCTCCAGTATTATCCTTTTCCCCCTCCCAACTCCTTGCTCAAGCTGTAGTCACAGGAAAGGCTTTGGGTATCAGTGACAGTTGTGTGTGAAGTGCGCACGCTATAAAAAGGGTCTGCATCAGCACAGGCATGTGTTCTCTATTAGTCAGCGTTGGAAAGGATGGGTCAAAACTGTACGATCAGAAAGTTGGACAAAGCCATTTGCTCACCATCTTTAACAATGGATGAGCCATAAGAAAATAGTATTTTATAGTGCTTCCAATTTTGTTTGCAATACTCGCAGTTTGGCACATCTCCTCTACCACAGCAGGCAAAATGCAATTAAATGGTGTCAGATGTAAGGGGAAAATAATGAAATTTTTCTTCCATAAATCATAAAATCCTAAGTCTTTGCAATCTTGTAATGGTCTTGTAATCCAAGCCTCTGCTTACATTACTTTATCTTTATGAAGGTGATAAAGAAAATATAACACGGTGTACTTGATTATAAATTATAATTTTATGAGCATCAGAAAATGCAAACTTGCAAAGCTTATGTTCATGCTTATGTGTCTACATACTTAACTGCCAGCAGATGTTCAATGATCAATAAAACTCAATTTATATATATTATTCTGAAGCATCCTCGATCATAAATACAGGCCGGGAATGTCTAACTTCACTCTCAGTAAGAATGATGATAATCGGCTACAAAGTTACAATACAGAATGCTGTTATGGTAAGTTTTATTTCAGCTCTAGAAAGAAAACATTTATCGATTTTCATTGAGACTGCTGGGACAGAACCCACAATTTAGAACCTAAACTGTAGATTTATGGAAACAGCAAGTGGCTAAAATTAATTTCAAGATTGTCAGGCACGTTTGACTGAAAAAGATCTTGTTTATTATGGCAAACTAAATGTCCCCAGAGGCTATAAGCTTTGAAACGAGGTGTCCCTGAGTTGTGGTGTTTGCATTCGTAATAATAAACAAACATACCTTTATTGGGGAGTGACCACTGATTTGCACAGAGATCATCGCAGGTTCAGAGACGTACTTGATTTCAGGACTGACCCTCCAAGCTCACTATATAGAAGCAAAAACCGGGAGTGTAAGATGGGAGTGTAAGATACCGCGTATAAGCTCAAGTCCACCTGAACAGAGTATGACTGGAAGAACAAACTCTTCTGAAACCAGGTGTCTGTCAGATGTAATAGAAGACGGGTTAACTAAATTTGAAAAATGGAGCAGAAAGGACTGCTTTTCTGCACTTCACATGTTAAAAAAATAAGAAAAGATGAAACATTCAAACAAAAGAAGCAAAATAGGAAAAGTGATATATTGTCCTGGTTTTTCCTGTCCTTCCACTGCATTTTGTGCGTAGAAATAGCAAACCCAGCAGAATTAGACAACAGTAAAAGGAGACCAGCCCATTACCCTTCAGCTGTAGAGTTACTTCCCTGCTGCCACTACAATTTCTGGCTTTCCTGATCTCTGCACTTTACTCCCTGCCTTGGATAAGAGAGGGGTGTTTGATCAGTCAGGGATTTTAACTTTGCTTCCACTGTTGGCAGACTCCTGTTCCTTCAGCATGCAAAGCCAGCTATGAGGTTGCTGCTGCCCATCCCCTTCCAGCACGGACATTATACATCCCCTTCCAGCATGGACATTATACAACCCCTTCCACTGCGTCAGCAAAGAATTTGCATTCAGGAGAAACAGGTTAGGCCGGCCACTTTCCAACTGCTGGCTCCTATAAGAACAATTGTGCATAGTTACAACCCCCAGGTCATTTTTCAAAGGTACTTCTTTCTGTAAACTACAAATCGTTTTTTCAAATATGATCTCGAATTATTTTCCCTTTTGCTGAAACAATTCCCCTTCACTGGTAGCTGTAGTTTAAATTAAAAAAAAATCCAGCCTGCAGAATTAGTCTATAAATCTTTGCAACTGCCTTATGTGGTGAAGAAACTAGCCTGATAATTATTTTGCGTTGCTACTTAAAGCTGTTTTTCTAGATACAACAGGGCTTATGTTATTCTCGGTTAAGACTAAGTCTACAAGAGCATAGCCATGAAATTTTCAGCTGTAAATTTTCTTAGTACAAGTCTCCTTTGAAACATGATGAATTGTGGAGCTCAGAGATGCTTTTGTTCTCACTGTAGATGTTTATTTTCGTCATATAGTCTTTTGAAAGGGTGTATGTTGTAATTTTTGGTTAAATCATTCATGTACAGGCAATGTCCATATCCAGTTCTACATAATATCTGTCAACAAATTCATTACTGATGGTGAAAAGCATTTTCTGCCAACACAATTTTTTCTGGCTTATGCAGCTACAAGCCCTCTTTCATTCCAAAAGCGGTCCTGATTCAGAATCCACGAACTCAGCGGGCACCTTGCTGCTAACTACACTGGGCTTTGAATTGGGTTCTTACTACTTCTGTGCACCGAGACAGTATTGCTAGGGTTTTTTAAAATTATTTAGCGACGTGCTATTCAGCTATTTCTACCTAACCCACCTGTAATAGATTTCCCTTCTCAAGAGGCTGTAGTATAATTTTTTCTATGTAATTCTCCTGCCAAACAGTCTCCTGAGACTCCACACATGCTAGCACATTGATAAGGGTTTTCACACTGAAATGAAAAACATATCCTTTCCCAAAAGCACTGGCATATATTCTTGCTGGAGCAGTCTGAAATGCGTACACACGAATGTCATGCTGCCCTCGAGACTGCGACCTTGTTTCACAGAAATGCACAATAGAAAGTTGAGTTAGTGTTTGGAGGGAAGACCCAGAGTGAAACCCCCTGTTTCTATGCAGAGAAGGTATTGCTGCTGGTTCAGCAGGCAGCCCTCCTCCTGTTGTGTTAGTACTGAACCAGCAGCCCAAAATGTGACGAGGCACATTTTGTCACATGCCATCTATAACTTGTTGCTGTTAAATGTCTTCTTCTGCCATACTGCCATTTACTGAACGGCTCCAACCACTGCGTGTGTATGTCTGTGTGTGTTATTGATATTCATTTAATAGACATGCACAAATAATAAAAATTGTAGAGCACTTTTTCATAAGACACTTGTTAAGGCAAAGATACAGCTTTGAGACAATTTATTATTATTTAACAACTCTCATTAAAACAAACTTAGTTTTACACTTGACAGGATTTGGTCATGGTTAACCTCAAGAATTATATATCTCATCTTTTCACATGTGTAGCTTTCACTCGTTAAACTGAGCAGAAGTTATGTACATAAATCATGGGGAGAACACAACTGACAAAGTCAGGACATAGAGCCCAGTAAAGAAATATGATTTTCATCTCAATAATAATTTCTACGTGCTCCAAGATACATCTGGAAGCTGTAGTTAGGATATAAAGATTTTGCCTGTGTTTGTGAAAGGTGTGCTTCTCTGAATGTTTTGCCAAATCCGTGCATTTTGCCATTGATCTATATGGACTAGTGCACTTGGAACCGACTTTTTCATTGAGCAGCATCCCCAGAACAGCACCAACGCCGTTCGCGTAGGTTTGTGTCCAGGGGGGACAGAGGTTGGGCTCCTCTCACTGCCCCTCAGCTCCAGGTGCGTGTGGCCATGCGTCACAGCCGGCACCGTGTGCCTCCTCGGGCTCTGCGGGACCTTCTTATGTAAATAATTGCAGATAGTTGATAAACGGGTACTTTGTATTGTGCCGGTGGCAGGGTTTTGTTAGCATTTCCTTTGATCGTTTGGTAAGGAAACTGCTGTTATTTACCTAGGAGGTACTCACCGTAATACGTTCATTTACTAAGTTGAAACATAAATCTTCAGGCTGCAATGCCTCTAAACCGTGGACATGCTAAATGCTCACTGCGCCTGGAAGAAGAAGTCACACCATGGAGAGATGTGCCATCTGCAAATCATTTTCTGAAAAACTCCAAAGAGTAAGGGACTCTCATTTGAAAATGCTTTTATTTGAGAAATCAATGTGTCCTTCTTTTGATCCTGAATTGCCTTGGGCAGAAACATCTGAGCTTCCTTTTTGGAAAAATACCTCTCCTCCTTCTTTTATACAGCTGTCTAATGTTTTGATGGTGAAATTAATTCTCTGCTCTGGCAAAACTTCTAGTGATAAGGGGAAGAAAGAATGTAAACCTCAAAGGCAAAAAAGACAGAGGTCTTCCTTTCAAGGACCTTTACAGTATAGAGTCCATAAATCCTCCCAATTTCTCCAGATAAAGGTGGTTTGAGATCCCAAAATGGTATTGCTGGCACTCACGCAGGTATTGAACACAATCCCACGAGCTGTGTATGGAGTGAGGCAGAGATGACCTGACCTCACTGTTGGTGCCCCTCGCTGCTGAGATGCCTCATCCCCACGTCCTGCAGGTTCAGCTTTGGTAGTGGAGACTGCCCAGTTAGCAGAAGATCTGCTGTTTCCTAGTTCCTTAACTGAACCTCTTAATTGGAGAGCCAGTATTCTGGTATCACCAGGAGTCCCAGGTATGTATGCAGCTTTGGACAAAGTTAGCTCTTTTGGTCTCTGTGCCGGTGCAAGCCACCCATGCAGACTCGCTGTCCTCTGAGACCTTATACAAAGCAACAGAAATGTGGCTTGAGACTTCAGCATCTTTCCCCAGCATCTTTACCCTGAGCAATTGGCTCCTATGCACAGAAATTCCCTATCGGACTCCAAGCAGCTCCACATGATGGGGGAGCTACATGCTGCTTCTTTAAAATGTCCAAAATTATCCAAGCTTCCTATTGGAATCTGCAAGCAGGTGACCTCACTGCTCTTTTATATCTGTACCATCTTGTCGTGGTGGTGTAATGTCACGGGACCGGCTCAGCAACTCACTGGGCTCTTCCCTGGACCAACTGAGCTCACGAAACTGGCAGACAGCTATGCACAGTCTTCTGATGCCTTTAGTTTTCTCCTGGGTTCCTGAGTTGAGCAGGCCTATGGAGGGGTCTGCTGGATGCCAGAGCTGAACAAGGTAAGCTGACATGGAAACTGGAGTCAGTGGCAGAACTGAGCAGAGGGAATAGGATGTTCTTCCCCTTTTGGCACCAGAAGCAATCAGATTCTATCAACTCATGTTGTGTGTCTTCACACAGAGATAATCCTGTGGGGCCTTCTGTAGTCAGAGGAGGAATGGAAGTACCTCTGGACAGTGACTGGGATCCTAGATGACAGACTCAGATGAGAAACTGAAGTTTTCAATGGCTGCAGTTAAATGGGAAGAAGCCTAATGGTGGTTTGCTTCTAGATAAGACCATTATAAACAACGGCCTCAGTAGTCTTTCTGGTCCTGCTACATACTGCCTGAATCATTTGGGGAACAGCTTAGAAATTTCATAAAAGAAAAGCTCCCTTCATCAAAGGGAGAGACAGCTCTGTATCAAATCTTACTGATACCTCACATTTGCATGCAAAGTCCTATAAATCTTCCCCGCACACCTCTCCATTTGGAAATTGTATGGTTTCTGGGTACCACCCCCATGTTGTTGTCCTGGGAAGCACAAATTGTCTATGCCAGCAGGTCCTATTCTCTTACTTATCTTACGTAGATGCTCTTTTCAGAAGTGAGATTCAAGGCAGTAGAGATGTCTTCAAAATTCAGAGGAGAGGGTTTTTACTTTTGGACTTTCCTCATTCTCCAAAAGATGGGAGGATGGAGACCTATTGTGCTTACAAAACAAAATTTTAAAAGACTTCATCTAGCTGAAAGTTTTCCTTTGTTTGAGGTTAATGTCATTGCCAACAGCAGTTTATCCTTAGAGCCAGACAAATGGTACATGCTTCTCTCAGTCTCCAGGATCTTTATTTCCAGTATTGCAATACACAAGATCCACAGGTAGAATCACAAATTGCAACTTGCCAGTATTAAGTGTTATTCTCTCGCCTTCAGACAGCACACAGAATTTTTCGCAAACTGCCTTAGAAAGATAAAAGTCCATAAAACCATACCTGTAAGTATCAGATTCTGCATTTATCCCCCTGATAAGTTCTGAAAATAAAAACAAGGCAATACTGATTGAGGTAAAAAATAGAGACTCAACCCATGCTGCTCAAAGACTCCAAACCAATGAGGATTTATTTAGAAAACAGATTTCAAGTTGTTCTGGACTCATACACCCTTCTATAGTTTCACCTCAGGACATCAGATGGCTTCATTTCCTGGCACGGAGATTAGCTGGCTGACTCTCTCAGTAAGAACATTTGATCTGAAGTCCCAAACATCCTGATTCAGAGCAGAAAATCCTCCACAGAACACATGTATTCTGCAAAATGGAGAGATTAGCAATATGGTCCCCACTGTGTCAACTGCCATTGTGCTGATCACAGCGTCCTGATATGCTGGAGCAGCTTCTGGAGCAAAAGAAGTTGGGAACACGGATGAGCTTGCTAAGGGTTCATTCTGGCACCCCTGAGCAGCAAGATTTTGAGAGATGTTTTACCTTGGGCTTCTGAGACCTGCCTGAAGGATACCTCCTATGCATCCAAATCCTATTTAAGGGTTCAGATAAGGGGTTTCCTTATAAGCACCTGGCAATGCAATTTAAACCAAAAATTTACACTTTTAAAATTTTAATTCAAAATATGTAATAAACAAAAAATGCATATATTTGCTGCTTCCTTGCTAGCCACCTTTCAGAAAGGTGAGGAATTTACAAGGGTTATTTACAAAGCTGCCATGGGTCCACTTCCAAGAAGACAAGTTTCCAGTAAGACCCTATCCAAAATACTATCCCAATTTCCAGTTTCTGTTTAGATCACATTTTTCAGAGTTTGCTTCTTGGAAGTTTGGGGATTTGCCTGCAGTTACGGGTGGTATTTCACTTCTCTGCAGTAGAAAGAAATGGGGTGGGGTAAAGGACGTGCTTGGCAGCAGGAACTTCTTTCCAAAATATAGCATGCAGTAAGGAGAATTGCCTGGCCCTGAACGTGCCTTGGGGTGCAGTCCCCTCGGAGTGATGTTACAACACTTTATTTGACTCTGGTACTTCTGTAGCAGCATCTTTATTCTGTCTCGCTTTGCAACGCCGGACAGCCCTCATGGTAGAACAAGGCAATGGTTTATTCAGCAAGAATTCAGCAAGAGTTTTGGTTACGAGATTGGAAACAAAAGGCTGTAGGTAGGGCAGGTGTGAAACACGATTACAGTCAAAGTGTAATAACTGGATATCTTGGCAGCTGCTTATTCCGGTTTACTCAGGAAAGTCGAGGTATCTTTGCTGCCAGGACTGGGGCTGGTGCCTCCCAGCAGCACCCTGATTTCCGAGGGCTGCCCTCAGGTCTGAGGAAGGCTGGCCTGGGAATGGGTCACTCCTGCCGCTGCTGGGCTGTGGCTTGGCTCGGGCTCTCCTCTTCTGGGCAGTAATTTCCCTGCTGCTGTACCAGCTCTGAGGGCTGATGACCTGGCTTGCACCGACTAACTCCTGCACATGCACAAGCAGCTGATTTTTCTCTCTCTCTCTCCCTTATTTACTTTGCATCATGCTTCCTGATCCTTATTCACTGCTAATACAGTCTCAAAATCTTCCACTTGCCACCTGGGCTGGTTCACAAGCCCTGCTCTGGACTACCCAGGCAACTACCCACAGCAGCCTTGTTGCAGCCTGAAAACCTGAAAAGCAAGCTCTCCTGTGGTCAGCTCATACTTAATCAGCCTGTGGGACAATTCAATTTTCACCTAATCTAAACTGTTTACTTTGTACGCTTAAGCATGAGTTGCAGCTTGTAACAGCTGATATTAGATACTATAGAGGATGTCAGTTATACACATACTCTGTAAAGTTCACAAAATCATACTGTAAACTGGCATATTACCAGCTCTCTATGAAGCCCATACGCACCACATGAGCAAAGCAGCTGATAAAGCCGGTGACAAGGTACTTTGTCCAACTTCCTGACGGCTTTAGAGGTTCTGCCATCCAGCTTTCCCAAACCACAAACTGGCAAGACAAAACGCTGCACCTTGAATGCTGTCTGGGTGTCTTCACCATGCCACACAAAGCCTTTCGGGCCCCTCTCCTGCTGGAGACCCTGGGTGAGGACACGCACCATGGCTGCTCAGAAGCTCTGAGAAGGCTCCTAGTATCTTCTCCCCACAATTAGGCTTTTTCTCTCCCTCCTCCAGCCATTTGTTTCCACTCCACAAATAGCTGGCACATCCTAGCACAACTCTTCGTGCAGCTACGTGGTGACCCGGATCGGGGAACTGATCCGAGTTAAAAATAATTCAGCAAAAGAAAAGGTTATTTTTAACCCAACTGAGTTGCCCAGTCCAGGAGCAGTCGTGGTGCCGCGGGGAGGGTGTAGCACAAGACCTACAGCAAGTCGCAGCGGTGAAGGGAGAGGTAGGAGCTGCCCGGGCTGTCACTGCTGCTGGCTGACATCCGTGTCATCCCTCACTGATATCATAGCAGGAAGGACCTGTAGCTCCTATAGAAAGCACATCAGGTAAGCCGGTGCTTGTGAGTTGCTGAAGGCAAAGATGGATGGATGATGTTCAGCCAGCCTGGGCAGGGAAGCCAAGTCTGGCAGGCGTTCTTAGGGTTTGCATCATCCGCTGCTCCACTGAACTTGGCTCCCATGGCAGTGGTGGCAACTATGTTAGATAGTGTAATGGTCTGACCATGGCCCAGTACCTATGTATACAGACACATAAAGAAAAATTCTCTTGTGCTGGAAATGCTCCTTTTCTTCTGTTGCAGATTGTGAAACATGAAACAAATTAACTGCTGATATGACCCCACACTCTCACATTTCTGAGTAGCTCATAGGTACTGATAGATAATCACTAGATCTGCAAGACCTAAACGAGAAGAATGGTCCAGATTCTTCCTCCACAGTGGTGGAAATCAGAATTATCTCTGGACACTGACTTACCTCTGTTTGAAACTGATGGGGGAAGCGAGACAGACCCATCATCTGGAGTGCTGGCAGAGAGGATCCTCACTTCCAATTATGCTGATGCATTTGTGTGAGTTGCTTTTCAAGAGTTCAGAGATAGCTGGCTGCAAACATCCTTCCCCTTTAGCCTTTGAACACACTATTAATGAAGTGATTTTCATCTGATATATCTAACAGACAGGTATTTCCTTCCTGCCCTTCCCCTTGCTCTTTTGGAATGACTACATAGCTTCTTTTTGGCATATGTACTTTATATACTGTCTTCAAAGAACTATATAAGAGCAACAGCATGACAGGCAACCCATAAAACATAAAAGGGCTGCTCATATCACCCTGCGTGTCAAGCTAATGTTACCCTCCAGCCATATGCAACCATTATATGTAGCAATCATTAAAAACTGCTATAAAATGCTCTGTAACGAACAGCCCTGCCTTAGCAAGGGATGGCTTAGATAATCCAAGGGACCTTCTCTTCACTGCCTGCTATGGTATTATTGGTATATTCATCCTCAGAAAATGAGTCACTGCCTTCTTAAAGTAGTAGGCAAAGCTCTCTGGCTTTTTCTGTCATGCTAAAACTAAATGGTTTTCAATGGTATTTCTTCAAAATTGTTAGAAAAAATGAAAGCATCTGCAGGTGTTAGAAAGTGAGCTTGTTTCAGAAGATACAGCCCTAAATGGAGCCTTGGAAAATACTAATGAAAAACGCTACTTTGTATGGCAAGGGGAAATGTATGTGATCACTTAACTAGTAGGAAAAATTTATTATGGCAGCTATTACAAAAGCAGATGTTGGAACACATGGTTTTCATATAGGTATAAAATATTTGAATTTTCTTACAATATATTGATACTATATATTGCCTCAATAACTCAGGCCTTTCCAAATGAACACAGCATCACAGACAATAAGGCTTGTAGGGACCTGTGAAAATCATCTAGTTCTTACCCCTGTCCTAAGACAGCATTTACTGTACCTATGCCTCAGTGGTTTGTATGACTGACTTAAAAGGCTTCCAATGGTGGAGTTCAGTACTTACCTACCCTTAGAGTTAGAAAAAGTTTTTTCTAAACTTTAGTTTAATCCTTTCTTCATTTTAAGCCCATTATTCCTTGTTCTCTCCTACATGGACATGGGACAGATCATCCCATCCCTTTTCGTAGTATTCTGTAAAATACCTCAAGACTGTAATCTCGCTCCTCAGTTTTCTTTTCTCTAGATGAAACATCCCCAATTTTAAGAACTCTAAACCAAACTTTTCCCTATTGGTCCATATTTTTCTTGAAACTCATTTCCTAAAACTGGACACAGGCCTCCAGCTGAGGTTTTATTAATGCTGAATAGAGTGGAAGATTACTTCAAACATCCTACAGACAGTAATTCTCTTTATCCATCCCATGGTGATATTTGCCTTTTTCGTAACAGTGTGACCTCGTTGACTCCTATTCAACTTGTGATCTGCAGCAAGCCCCAGATCATTTCCTGCAGAACTCTTCCCTGCCCAGTTACTCCTTATTCTTTCTTTGTGCAGTTAATCATTCTTGCCAACTGTAAAATCTTCTTATTGGATTGCATCTTATTTCTAGGTCATTTCTTCAGTTTGCCAAGATCCTTTTCAGTTCTTCTCCTTCCTTCCAACCTTCCAGGTTTGCGTCTGTTATATTAACGCATGCACATTTTTCCACCTTACAAATAAAAATGTTGAAAAGTGCCTTAAGACAGATCCTTTGAAGACCTAATAAATACTTCCTGAGTAGTTTTCCGGCCAATTGTGTCCCCACTCTTTGGTAAGTTCTTTTCTTATATTTACTTAGCTTGCCCATTTAGAGAGTGTCAAAAGTTTTACTGAAGTCATGACATATGGCAGCTATTCCTTCTCCCTATTCACATGGTCTACTACCTACCAAAAAATGTAATTGCTTTGGTGCAATTTGTCCTTAACAAATCAGTGGCAGCTATTATTTATCTCACTGTTTTATTCTAGCTGCTTACAAATAGTTCCAAGATTTTTCTGGGGATTGAAGTTCGGCTGACCCCATTACCCCTTTTACCCTCCTTTTTAGATAGTCATGTCTCTCCCTTAGTGGTGCCCAGGGCAAAAATGCACATAGCTCTTTAGTGTCAGGGAATGCCTCTGTTAGGCTGTGTAAATTATGTCCTCATCTCATGATGCCACGTCATATGAACGTTGTCATCCTCCTGTGATCAGATTACACTGCACAGTTAGTAAAGAACTGGGAACAGAATATATTTTTGCACCTTTGGTTCCTCTCTTGGCCACAGCTTTGCTGGCACTAGGCTTCTGGTGTAACTCAATTGAAGCTGAACTTGCATCAGACGCTGCTAGGTACATTTGCTTTCGGAGTACTAGAGATAATAGGGATCAGTGTACCATGACCCACGGCCGAACTTGAAGTGGATGGTGCTTGGGCAACTTATCAATGCTGCTTTGCTCTTTTTCTGCTGCTTCTTCTGTTGAAACAAAATCGCACGGGCATCAGCAATATGTCCATTTAGTAGGATTATTTCATTAGATACTCTTCTTACATCTAATTGGAAGTCAAGTTTCTCTCCTGTTTTCATTCTCCCATTGCAGGTTTCAGTCTCTGATATCCCTGTGTTAAGAATACACGTTAAATGAATAATGACCTTTTGTCTAAGCAGCTTGCAGGAAACAACAGGTTAAGAGGTAATTCATTTTTGTGATACACCATGGGTGAAGCCCTGATCCAAATAAAGCTTATGGGAGTTTCACCACTGGCATGACAAGGGTCAGAATTTCACCCTGAGCAGACTTTTTTGTTTTTAAATACCGATGACAAAATAAAAATATTGGATTGAATCATTATTCACCAGTTGTCCTCAGTGCAAAGACAGATGTGCACTCCACCCCTCAAAAATTGTCTACAAACTTCCTCCTTCCCAGAGAGTGGTGCTTGACAAGCGTCCAGATATCAACAACTTCCCTTTGAAAATTATTGATTATATGGCTCTAACAATTGATAAATCCTCCATTGTTTGAGCCAAACTTTGTCTTTGTTTAGAGGCCAAAAGAAAGATTAGGAAACGTTCTTGTCTTGATACAGGGAAAATGATAATGTTTAAGTGGGGGGAAACACATAACGTTCAAAAGAATATCTAAGGCATCTGGCTTTCATATTCTACAATTTGATAAAAGATTACTAGTTTCTGATGAAAAAAACCACACATACAAGAAAACAAAAAGAAATTAGCGTCTTTACCTACAGCAAAGTATAAGATAAATTAACTAAGCATAATAACCTGGCGCAGCACATTTATAAGAACAAGTCCTCCTCCTGCACCACAACAGCACTATCACAACTCTCCCACTCTGCCTTTCATTTTCTCAGCTGAGGAGAAGGTTATCTGCTTTTTTTGACCACAGTAGAGGGGGGGGGTTCTCGGGGACTCTGTAAAGTTAATTTTATAGTTTCTGTTTTGCTTTGTTTTGTTTACCCTCCTCATCTCGTTCAGGAAAGTAATTGTGGATGGGAGCACACTGGCAGCTGCACTGGGATGCATCAGCTCTGCGACTTGACGTTTCCAAGCACCGTGAGCACAATCCCAGCTGTGGAGTGCATTAAAAGGTAACCCTGGTTCACTGCACTGTCCCAGTTTCAGGGGTCTGGTCTGAAGTTTTGAGAATACAATCCCTTTTGTGATTTTGCACTGTTTTGTTAATGTCTGCAAAGCAGAAACTCGGCTTTTTGAGCAGGGACTGTCTTATCTTTCGTATACAATAGTTAAATAAGTGCACAACGAGACTACTGACTTTAATGTCATCTTTCTTCTGGTGCTGCCATCATTCACCATGGTTGTGTTGCAGATGAATAATGATGACACAGATGATGATATAGCTGCTCGGAAATAATGCTTAAGTGGCAAACAGAAATTCGGTTTCTAAGACCCGATGTGGGCAGGATAGGATTAATTTTTCCCCACTCTTTCTCTGCGATCTGTCTGGATAGCTTCCATTTCTTTCAAGTCTCTTCTTGATGTCTTTCTTGCACTTATACTTATTTGGTTCTGTATCAAAAAAGAATACATTTAAAGTAGAGGTCATATAAGTGCCAATGCTCAGTCTCTGTTAACATGCTGCCATATGAAATGGTAGAAAACTTCAGAGACAGCACAACAGAGATGGCTCCTGGACAAGTCTGGAGAGTCTACTTTCAGTGTCTTACTTGAGATACAGTGACAAGCAACAAATATGAGATCTCTGAAATGTGGCAATATTCATGACTGAAACTTGTGTCTTTTCCATCAAATTTTGATTCCTCTCTTTTGGTGTTATCCACAGAAAAGAGGAATTGTCTAGATATTTTGGGCAACCATGTTTGTGGTTAGACATTCATACAATTCATACAATAGGTTATAATTTACCCAAGTATTAATAGTGTTGGCCCTAAATGTCTCTTCAAACCATCTATAATATATTTAAGGAACTTCCATAGGCAGAAGCTAGCTCTATATAACCTCAGAAACGTGTGCTTTTAATGATGCAGTCATCTGTGGCTCCTCAGCATACCCATCTGAGATACTTTATCTAATAGCAGCTGTCACTCACATGAGTTTCAAGGAGTGATGAGCAGAGGTGTCTGCCTCTAGCCAGAGTAAGGGCAGAATTTACTCTGGGGTTCTGTACTAAGCAAAATCAGGTGTAAGACACTGAGGTAGACCAGCTGAGCTCAGGACGAGTCAACAGTGCCACCACAGAGAGCACAGGGTTGTAAGCAGGCTTTCTCTCCAGCTAATGTTTGGGAGGGACCTCCAGAAAGGACAAGGATGACTGCATGTACTAGTCTCTTCCCTCATGGCAGTCAGTGAAGATCCTGAATTTGTCTAGTTATGCCTGGGAGAAGTAATGAGGAAGCAGATCTGGCGTTGAAACCATAAGACCTTTCCTAGGAAATGGCAGAGTATAGCTTGTTTAAGGAACATGAAGACAAGCAGAAACTGCAGGCAAGGGCAAGGGTCCGTAGTCAGCTAATGATGACAAAAGAGTCGTTCCACTGCTTTTCCAGGATGCTCGTGCTCAAGGTCCAGCCTGCAGACCTCACTGATTTCCTCAGCCATGCAGTAATGTTATGACTCAGAATTGCAGGATGGGGTGGCAGGGTGTTTTTGGGGAAAAAAGCCCCAACCACCCAAAAGGGAAGGTAGAAGCTGGAAAATGCTGCAAAGCTAAGAGCTTGAGCCGTTCCATTCGTCTTGCACCCTGTCTCATCTGGTAAATCTTGGCCGTCACCTTACATTCCAGTAATTCCTGCACTCCTGTAGTCACCTTCCTCTTCAGCCAGGGGGAGATTTCAACCGACCTTAACTCCCATACAGACTGTTAATAGAGAATATATCAATCACCACAATGAAGTGATAATGGTAGCTGGTGTAATCACTGGCCTCTATCAAAGAAGGACATGTGACAGTCCTGGAGACAACGTCCCAAGCCAAAGCTCCAGGCAGCAAATTCTTAACATAAAAAGTTCTATGAAGTGGTATTCAGAGGGGATTTAGGGACACTGCAGGATTATTGCTCCTCTTTCCTGAAGACAAGGGTTGGTTTAGGGAGTCATGGACCTTGGAAATGGTGGCTCTTGCTATATAATGGTGGATGCGTGTGGGGGAAGAAATCACCATGTTCTTTATCTAGTGATAATTTTCTAATTCAGACCCATGTTGTTTGGTCTGGCCAAACTGTATTGAGCACAGGGAGAGGGAGCAAAATTGATTTGAAGCAACCTTTCTTGTTCTCTGTTTTCTTTGTTCATTAAGAGGATACTGTGAAGGCAACAGCCGCTGCTGGAGAAGGAAAGCTGGGTGAAGTGACTGCTCTGAACTAGCATAACAAGTCGTATGATCCAAGAGCTCCTGGAGAGTCTAACAAAGGCTGTCTGTCGTGGTAGGACATAGACTTTACACAGCATGAAAGGTCCTCAGCCTTTGCTACTGTGCGCAGTTTGACAAATGATGCAAAGATAAAAATAACTGATATAAAAAAAAAATCAAAGAAAGTGTTACTAGGATACCAATCATACAGCAGACGACAAATCAGAACCCAATAAGTCTGTAGGTAATGATAATTACAGTGCTGTGTAAGCATGTGAAGCAGGCTACCAGTGATCCTTCCATTTGTCAGGGGAAGACAGGCTGGGATGCCTGGCTCCGAAAGAAAATTTGGTTTACATTAGATTGTTTTATTGTAGACTTTTCGCTGCTATACATGTTCAAAATACAATCCTTTTCCAGGGAGGGAGGACTCCACAACCTTTATTAATGAGTTTGCTCAAGTAGCTTCATAGCTAGGATTTTGTCCTCACTGTCAGATCTGAATCTGCTTTGCTGCCAGTGAGACTCATTTCTTTTTGTCCTACCAACTCGCAACAGACCACCACCTTCTTTGTGACAAGCTTATGTACTGGAAGCCTGCTGTCGCGCCCTTTGTCATTCCCCTCTAGAAGAAGGCAGCTCAGTGTCTGCCACCTTTCTTTATACGTTCTTATCACTTTTGTTGATTCCTTCCGGATTCTCTCTAATTTGCCTATCTTTTTAAGTATGCCTGGAGCTGGAAACAGGACTTCTGCTGAAACTTCCTAACCCCCACTTCTTATACACGGTCTAGCTCTGAATACATTTCCAAAGTAAGACTTGCGTTTTTTGTAACAGCACCATAATATTAATTCATTGAGTTTGAAATCTATCATAACTTCGAGATTCTTTTTTTCTGCAGTACTCCTGAAAATATTGCATTTCTTTCCTATTGTGTAAATGTTCATTTGATTTCCCCCTCCCGAGTGTAATGCTTTAGATATGTTTTTACTGAACTCCATCTCGTTTGTTTCATTTGGAATGAAGACTATTTTGAATTCAGATCCTGGTTTCTGAACTGCCTGGAAAGTGTCCCCTCCCTATTCCTCACTGTCACCTGCAAATTTTGTAGGAGTATTCTCTGTTCCACCACCTGTATCGCTCATATCGAGCACAAACCAGATATACTAGATCTTCCAATACGATCCCATTTAAAATAACTACTGTGTGTATCACATAACCGAGTGTCTGCAACTTTTTGTGTGTGCTCCTTTAGATAGCAATTTTTCTTGCACTTAACCAGATAACATTTTCAGTTAGTCTCCAGCTTGTTCATAAGAATGTCACAAAGGGTCATGCCAGAACCCTTGCTAAAATACAGATACGGCCTATTGAATGCTATGAATGTGAGTTATCTGGGAAAAGAAGGAAATCAATCTGACTTGGTGTGATTTGGTTTTACTTTTTAACACCTTCTTATCCTCCAAGTGCCTGGAAGTAGATTGTACACTGAGTTGCTGGAGTCGCTTTCTGGGTGCCAAAGGTAGGCTGACTGTCTTATAATTCATTTTCCCCTTTTAACAGACAGGTATTATATTTATTTATTATATTATATTTATTCCCCTCTTGTCCCTCACGTCCCCCCTGTACATACTCCCAGGCAACTGCTAATGGCTCAGATGTTACTGTGAGTAGTTCCTTCAGGACTTCTGGGTGAATGTGATCAGGCCTTGAATATAACTGATTTCGATAAGCATTTCTAACTGTTCCCTCTCTGCACTGGCCTGCCCCCTTATTCTTTTTTTCAACTAATTTTATTAGGTACCGGTCACTAACTAACTTCTTTAGTGAAGACTGAAACAATGAAGAGATTTAATATTTTGGCCTCTTTTGTGCTGTCTGTTATTTGCTCTCCCTGTTATACACCTGTCCTTCTTTTGTCATCTTATGTTCTGGCAACATTTTCTGGTTGCCTTTATGCCTCCTGCTATTTGTAACTCCTTGTGTGCCCAAACGTTTTCCTTTATCTGTCCATATTATATAGTCAGGTGTCCTGGTTTCCAGGTTTTCTGTGAGGCTTTGATTTCCAGGTGCCTAAAGAATGCCTTAGAATACCACATCAATCTGCAATTGTGCTTTCTCTTTCCTTTGTACCTGAACAGCTTGTTGTAGAACCTTCAATATGTATTTTTTTCAATATATGCCAGTGCTCCCCTACTCTTTTATCCTTTCAATTACCTTCTTGAGAGGCCTCCACGCCAGCTTACAAATTTTTAGAAACCTGTTTTTTTGTAGTTCATCTTTAATAGTGAGACTTTCCTTAAAATAGTGGTCTGTCATTTCATACTTGCTTTCATCCAGACTACTTTCCACCTGTAGATTCTCAAGAAACCCCTCATTATTAGCTGAATCAAATCCAGTTTAGCTGTGTCCCCAAATATCATCCCTCCTCACCCCCCCACCTTCTGAGAAAAAACCTGCCCTCAGTATGTTCCAAGACCCTGACAACTGCCTGTGTCCTCCTCTATTGCTTTTCAGTAGATATTACGCTATTTTACGTGCTCAGGGGCGAGGCCGACTCTTTTGAACATCTCTGTGAGTTGCTGAAGCAAAAAGAGCCTCATGTATTTCTTCTTTCTCATGATTTAGTTTTGTCCAAAAGGCCTCCCACAAGACATCCATCTTGTTCTTTTCTTTCCTCCTTTCCACCCAAAGGCAGTCAAGAAGCCAGCTTCTTAGCTTCCCCTGAAGTGGAAAGCAAGTATACGTGTCTAAATGCCTTGGTCTACCTATTCTTCTGGAAAAAGCTGTATCTGTGTTCCTATTCCAGGTCCCTGATTTGTTGTCAGGACTTCATGGCACCTATTATGTCATGGTTTTGTGCATATGAAGACTTCGAGTTTTCCTGTTTATTCAACATATTACTGATATTTGCATATAGTTATTTTGGATACTCAGCTGTTTGCCCTATTTGTCTCTGGTCTTTCTTGTGCTTTTTGCTAACAGTTTCCCTATGGAGATTGTTAACAAAGTACTAATTACTGCCAAGCAAAGGGTATAGTGGTCGCTTTGTGATGTAGATACTGGTCAGCCAGGAACTTGACTGAGACTCCAAATTACTGTAATTCCCATCTATCTCTGGACAGACTCCAGATAGTAACAGCTTTCAGTGTCTGCCAACCTGGTTTGGAGCAGTTTGCCTGTGTGTGATTTTGCATGTCTGTCAGCCAAATCAGAGAGCCAGTCCAAAAATCTCGTACTTAGAGGGTGTTTGATACCCGTGGGAGCTGTCTGGGTCGGGAAACCAGTGACTAGTTTATAACAGATTGGGAAAAAGAAGAGATAGAAATAATATAGCTAGCATTTTAGTTACAATTGTAATTAAATGCAAATTACCAATGTAAATCAGAAAGATTTTTTTTTGGCGTAAGTGTTCCCTGACAGTCGTAATAAAGATTAAAGCCGAGTTGGAATTGCTCATACAAAACGTGAGAAGGAGCTGCAGCCGCTCCTGCCATGTGACGTGGTTCTCAATGAAGTGTCGCGTTGTTGGTTTTACAGAGCAGGCAATGTGCAGCCTAGGTGGGAAATCACAGCTGGAGAAGCCGCCACTGAGCTGTCTTTCAATTCCCTCAGGTGTAAGTGCTCGGTCAGAGAATAACACCAAAAGCACTGAAACAATGATGACCTATTACAGAGCATGAACAACAGATCCCTTAGAGCCCTGCCCCTGTACGCATTTATATATACATATAGCTTTCCTATATAAAACCTAGACATACTTTTGTTTATTATTTAGTTCAGCATAATTAATAATACACTATAATTAATAACATAATAATACAATTAATACACTATAAGGAAAAAGACAATAAAGCTCATCAGAAACATTGTCAATTGCTACAAATGACAAATAGGCGACAAAACTGAAAAGCCTATTTGTGATTTGTGTGAGTTACTTTCTAACTGGATTCGATATGTGTACCAACTTTGCTCTTCCTGATTATAGGAATGTTTGTGCATTTTCAGATAAAGATTTGTGCTCATCTATTGCTTTATAAATGTTGCAAGGAGATAAGTAGGAAGCCCATCCTGGACCAGTCAGCTAGAATGTTCTGAACTACATGTTCAGAAGACAAATGAGTGAGAAGTCCTATTTGTTTTCATTTAACACAGCAGGTCAGTTCTAATCACCCACAAAATACCATTATGAACTATGACCAGCAATAATCCAAATTTACCAAGTGTAAGAGAAAAGCCAGTATAAGCGCTCCCTGTTCAACAAATCCCTCCCACTAAATTCACCTTCTTAAAAATCTCAAGTCTATAAAAAACCCTTGCAAAAATCTTGGGATCTAGTGCACCAAAGCAAAGCAATAGTCACGAGCCTTTTACTAAGAATGACCTGGCCTAAGCCTTTAGCTAGACATATCCAGAAACCATTAGCTTCTGAATCCCAGCTTATCTCGCTGTTGAGTAAAAGCACAGGGATTAGTTTTTGAGATACCTGTGGCAAGGCCAAAATCATAAAATACCTCACATCCGAGCCTTGAACTGCACCTGGAAAGAAGTGGGAAACTAGCACTGTTTACAGAGCAGCGTGTTCCTTGTACACACAAGTACTGAGGTTAAAATTGGTAATTTAGGCTTTAAATGGACAGAGGGACTTCTTAAATGTCTGAGAAGCCCTCTGAACAAGAGCCTGGGCAACTCAGAACAGGATGCAAGATACATGCCTTGAGTGAATGCACAGAATAAGCCTTTTTTTTTCCCCCTCTGGCATTTTATTCAAGCTGATGTCTAATTAGAACTGAGAACTTGGTGTGCTTTTTGCTGCTGCTATGACAATTCCTAAAAGCATTTTGTGGACATAATTGTATGTGGTGGTTTTGCACTGAGCTCCCCAGCTACTGAAGGAGAAGAGGGGGACAACATGAGCTCTGTTTTATTATTGCACAGTACAGATAATGATACACTAACCATATCAAAAGGAGCTTTGTAATTATTGGCTCAGGAGCTCTTGTGGTTATTTTACATTTAACCCACATACCAATTTGGTGTCTGCTGGCACATGGTGGCCATATGGAGGGCAGAAAGCGTTACTGCCTACCACAGGAGAACATAATCTGGAGAGCGGAGGCATTTTCATGTGTTGAACAAAGTTCCACCCACATCATAAACTGGTCATTCTGCCACATCATAAGCTGCAGAAAAATCGTATAAATCTTCACAGAGACTCTACAAGACTTCAGTCAGAGACTCTGTCTTTTGTGCAGCCCATCAACGCACTGTTGATGCTTTAGAATAACAAGTAATTGTTATATATCTGCTACCAAAACATTTTGTCATGTAGTACTACTATATATTGTTGGAGCATTGTTGAAAGGCACACAAACTATTTCCCTGCTATGAAAAATGTTAATGAAACAAATTATTGCCTGATGAAGATGGGCAAAGAAAACCATGGAAATTTATGCAAGATGAGAATCCATGGGTGCTGTTTGTAATTCCATCTTTTCATCTCTTAACTTTTGGGAACCAAAGTTTAAAAATGTCGGAAAAAGTCACATAGGTGTGTGTGTATATATATATGCAACTTTGTGTTGATTATTCTATATTAGCATACACAAAAATATTTCTGTGGACAAAACACACTTGTCTATCCACCTACGTAAGTGTGTTTGTATTTATGTATGTATGCTCCTCTGCCTGGGTGTTTGTTGGGAAGGGGTGCTGTAGAACTTGTATCTAGGTCCTACAGGCTTACTAACGTTTTGGGCAAGTTTTATGATTGTTTTTCTGAATGGAGACCAAAAAGGAGACAAAATCAGCAAATTGGTGTGAAACAAAATTCTCAGCTCTTTCACTGGTCTTGTACTACATTATAGCATAAACGGCAAGGGAACTTAAACACATGGAAGGGGGGATTTTGTTTGCATTGCCTAAACAAATATTTTTTTAATAGTATAAAAATAGGTGGAACAGGAAGATAGGCAGGACCAATGTAGAAGAAAAGCATGTTTGTGCCCAATTCACCGGAGAGATTGTTAAAGAACATTTTATCATAATGAAAATATTACCCTTGGAATGCCAGCAAGATCGATGTCAATTTAAGTTGCCTGTCCTTTTTACTTCTAGTCACTAAAGTTAGACTTGTCCTAGAGTTATTGTGACTAGCTGATTTTTTTATTTCAGAAAATGTTCTCTTTCATTCACGAATCAATAGCTCTTTGCTAGTCCTGGCTTTGCTCCTTGCTCTTCTCCGTCGGCCCTCGCTAAGGGCTGTTGCTAAGGGCCAGAGGAAGTGTCCTATTGCATTCGGCTGAGAAATCGGGAAGGAAAAGCACATTTCTGTGAGGTGCAAATGAAGCATTTTTCCCACTGCTGTCCTGCCACATAGGAAATATGATTCTAGCTGGAACAAGCTGCTCATGATTAGGACCCCCGTGTGTTTCAAAATTTTGACAGCCTATTCCTAAACTCATAAAATTAGCCGAGTGCCATGGTGGGATCTAGAGAGCAACATTTTTCTTACAGAACAGGACTCCAGGCAATCAGTTTCAAAAGGAAACTCTTATAAAGTTTTCCTCCTTCTCTTAACGAAGTTAACAGAAATCTTCCTGTGGATTTTAATGAGAGAAGAAAAAATCCTTTAGTCAGACAGCATGTAACTCCTTTATTTGAAAGCAGCTGAGTAGGGCATATATAAGTTTGCTAAAAGTTTTATAGACAACAAACTAATAAATCTAGTGAAATTCTCCATTTAATGATAGGGAATTTAGCTGGAGGGAACAGAAACCTTCAGACACGTGGAATGTACCTCATTTACCTTCTGATGTATTTAATTTTAAATATACTGTTCAGTTATTTGGATTATTTATTTAAATGCATTTCATGGTGTGTTGCACAGACAGCTTTGACAAAATCATATATTTTTCAAAAAAAGACGTACTCTAATTGTGGCTTACTGTGCCTAGGAAGTCCTGTCCAGCAATTCCACCACTCTTTCAAGTGACTCTATTAATAAGTGATCACTGCATCAATTAGTGTTTTTACTGAAGAGTTACTTACCATCCAGCACAGAAGAAATACAGTTTTTTGGGAAGTTGCATGCAGGAGAACCTGCGCTATCCAGGTTTCTCATGCACGTGAGCTTGGGATCTAGCAGCCTGCTCTATGGAGGTCACATGTGCATTGATAAGGAACCACAGCCAGGGTTATGTGATCAACATAAACATGAATACATAATCGAATTGCGTCAGGCAAGCCCATTTGGTTGCATCTGTGCTACCCCATCCAAAGGCTGAACGTTTTGTGTGTATGCCTGCTGCCTGTACGCTACAGCGCTAATGAGCCTGTCTTGTCTCCTCTGAACAATCTGTGCTGGAGTTGGAATATATTTCCTGTGGTTCATCAGAAGAACTGGCAAGAAAACAAGGCTGATAGATGTAGTTCAGACTTGTGAGGATTTCCTGGTAAGATTGTTTTTTCCCTGTTCAACCAATTATGAAAGTAATGGTACATATGAATACCCGTTTCCCTTTGTTTGCAGTTGGAAAAGTTTGGCATTCACTGATGTTTCCTGGTGGTGTAGAAAGCCAGAGGAGTAATGGTTTGGCCTGAAGATTCTTCCTGTGGACCTAGCGGATGGTGATTTGAATTATATGTCCTACGAGGTGAAAGCCATAAATCAGACCCGAGCAGAGGTGAAAGTCTAAGTGATCATTAATGTTCTGAACCTGAGGTGCCAAACTTCGTTTCATCTCTTCAAGATTTGGACAGGACAAAGACGCTTTTTCTTCTTTAGAATAAGGAAATATTGGAAGCGGAAACTGTTGAACTGTATTCTTCAGAAATTCCCAGGAGGTGCGATGAGTGCACTTCCTCTTTCAAGACTGTTTTGACAAGCCGTAGTGTTCTGGAGGAGGTACAGATGGCCTCTGAAGGCTGGTTGTAGGATGCTTATTTCAGTGGGACTCCAAGTCATCATACCCAGCCTGTTACCTCTGTGACAGAAGCTGATTTTAAATGTGACCATGGAGCTGGGTACCTTCTGAAGTAGTCAGGCTGCGTCCTGGAGGAACACCGAAGCTGCCGAGTGTTTGGCACAACAACAGTCTCCGCGGGAGCTAGAACTGGAATGACCCAGAAAAACCCACAGCTCTGGGATTCATTGGGAAGTGTAGCATCTCTCCCATCCTGGAGCTAACTAAAGCCTTTCCATTAGAGCAGGTCTTTCCTAATCAAATGCCCCTGTGTAATAGGATTGTTTGATAATTTGTGATGTAGGTGTTTAAAGAGACCGAGGAAAGGGCTTTTCTGTCAGAGATTCAGTTTCTTTTCCTTGAATAACCGTATCTTCCCTAAATTCATGCTTTGTTGTAGATAGTAGAAATGAAATAAATGTGGTAGAGATATTCTGATTTTTATCAAGTAAGTGTTCACTGGATATTTCTAAGTCAAATACTATTTTTAAAAATATTTGTAAATAGCAGTTACTACCTAGGATTTTATCGCAATGGATACTTAGCAAGTAAGTTTCAATTAATTTTTGTCCTTGTGCATTGCGGGGTGAGCTGTGTCTAAGACCCTAAAAATTAAGAAAATAAATAAAAAAGAAGGGATTTGCCAGGCAAATGGTTTGGAGGAGGATAAGAAAAACTGTCACACAACACAACTGTCACACATGTTTTTTCCACCACCCTCTATCTTCTTTGGTTATTCAGTATGTAAGAAGAGTTTTCCTTTCCCAAATGCTTACCAAACTTCCCTACAAGACTAGCATCTGCAAATGACACAAGTTTTGCCTCTTTATTAAAAAGGCCCAGAGAAAATGTGTGTGCAGGGGGGAGGGGGTGACTTTCTTCAATATTCTTTGCGCTCTCAGCTAGTCTGCAGTTGCCAGTTGCATTACTGACATTTATACATTAAGTTTTGCCACATGAATTCTTTCCCTCACCCTTGAAGGTCGCCAGTTGTGATTTGCTAGGCTTGAGAAAAAGTTGCGATCAAATACTGGGGCCACAGACAGATACCCACCAGAGAAATGGCAGCGATGGTGTAAGACTTTACAGCTTTGACTACAGGAATGGTCTAAGCAAGCGCTTCTCTCCATCACTGTGAAAGCAACTGGGTTAGTTTGAACTGCCAATGCAGGGCAGATGGAAGAAGCAGGTAACTTCATGACTGCCCCAGGCGTTCCTGCAAGAAACATTTGACTACAGCCTGAATGGTTCTTATTCTACTTACTTGCCTTCTTTTCACATTGTTGCAGCCAGAAGATTGTTAAGTGCCTTTTTAGGACAGGTTTGAATTCAGTGAAACTACTTATATAAGTAGCTGTTCACCAGTTTGAGCAATACCACCCTTGTTTTCCATTTCTAGGACACATCATTCAAGAAAGTTGGGCCTGTTACGTCAACAACCTCTTGGTTGCTACATCTCAGTCCCGGTGCTGCAGAGTCTGCTGACGAGCTTCAGCGCAATCCCCATTAAAGTTATTATAAACTGATTAAATCATGGCTTGTGGTGGATGGTACAGAATTTGGTTGTTTATTTATCTCTGGCTGATTTTCTTGTATCAGGGATTTCTACTGCCCTAAAAACGAAAGGTTAAATTCTTTCAAGTCTTTGTCCTAGATACTGCCATGTCACTTTATTCGGACTCTATAGAGGATCATATGTGTATCCCTTTGTAAATGCCATTCCAATAATTCCCCCTTGCATGATTTTTTCTGAAGGACTCCAAAGTAAAGCTTGGTGGGAATTTTCCCACAATATATTTGTTTGTATCCGAAAATGCTGACTTGCTGAAACGGAACCTTTTTGTGGGAAAGTATTTGTTCCAGTAAGAAGGCTTCTCAGATTCAGAAGTGAATTTCTGGAAAAAAAGTGAAAGACAAACTTTCCCTTCTTTTCCTCAAAATAGATGGCTGCTCAGTGTTCAGGCATTCCCTGGGGGATATGGGCAAGAGAGGTTCAAATCCCATTGATTCAGCATGTTAGTCTCTCTCTGGGCCAGCTATGCAAAGCTGAAATCTCCAGAGAGGGTAAAAGGGAGCATTCTCACTGAGTTCTGCCTTTTTATGCCTTTTTCAGGAAGGTGCTAATTTCATTTTAGTGCACAACAAAAGCACATTTTGAATTTCTATTGTTTTCCAAAATACTAATGTTTTGCAGACACTCTTACACTAACCCAGCACTGATAGCCTCGCAGATCCATTCATATCTTCTTAAAAATGCAGATGACAGAGTCACTCCGTTTGGGATCTATAACTTACAAGGAGTCTGAATCTTTATGGTTTTTTTAGGAGACATCTAGGTTTTGATTCTGCAAATATCTAAACTATAAGATGTTATGAGCATTAGTTACTTAAGTAATGGAGCTATTCGTACACTTGATGCCAGCACATTGCAAATTGATATAAGTTTTGTTAAAGTCAATAGAAAGATTTCCACTGGACTTGAATGAATGTTCGTTACGTTATGTCCTGGTATCTTGAAATTTTAATTTGACACTTGATCTTGTCTTATTTTGTGATGTTTAGATTCTACCAAAATTATATTTATATCAATCACTTACCTCTACAATTACAGAAAGAGGTATCAACTTTGTTTACTTTTTAGTGAGACGGTGGGAACTCAGGAAACCTGGATTCTTTTCTAACTTACCACTGACTTGCTTAGACTATCTATCATTATTTATTAACTTTAGCAATTAATTTTAGGATTCTAAGACACAAGGAAATTGAGGCACTAGGAAATATAACAGGTTGGTAAAATACTGCATTAAAGTGCTCATAACATTAATTTACTCAATGGCAATTTCACAATTAGGACATTATAATGCAATTTTAATGCACATTTATTATAGTAATGAAGTAAAAAATTACACAGATATAACACAAATCATATTTAATCAAGAGCAATCTCATATAATAACCAACTAAGAATTAGAATGATATGTCACTGAGTTTATATACATAATTTTTCTTTTATCAATAAGTAGTGCTACAAATTGTCATAATATAAATTGTTTACTTTTGTTTTAAAACGTTCTATAATATTGATTGATGTTTATGACTGAATCTTTACTTATTGTATGAATACCATAAAAGTTCTCCCACTAATGAGATAATTAATTTTGCGTCCTGCACAACTCCAGTTTCAAATTAGATTTAAATACTAATTCTTATAATGTACTAATTGTTTCAAAACAGGAAAAAAACAAAAACAAAAAGCAAAAACCAATTTACTATTTCATAAAGCTGGCAGAGGAAGACCCTTGGAAAACAGAGTCTTCTGTTCGTAAAGTAAATTGTATTATGAAACTCTACCACCTTTTAAGTTAAGGCTAACATTTTGTGAAATATTGTTCACCCGTACTTCACAAAAAAGTCACAGCTTGGTCCTCTGTATCATGCGCTTTTGCCTGTCTTGTGTAGTAACCACCTTCGTGAATCTTCTTAGGTGGAAGCATGCTGCCAAAGCAGATGGATTCTTAAGGTGAAATGCAACCCTAATTATTATTCCTTAATCTTCAGCTATAAGTTTTACCGTATAATTTCAATTGGAATAATACTTTTATTGCAGTTTGTCATACTCATACTGGGAAAAACATTTTAGAATTAAATTAAATTATATCATACTGTTTTTAATATATTTTACATTCTATGTTATTACACTACTATTTTTAAACTATACCTAAAATACATAAAATTAAGACATATCACATGTCTTGAGGTACGCTTTTAACAGTAATAAGTGCATAGGTTCCCAGCAACTGGTAATACTAAGTATTAGTACCATTCCTTTTGCATTTGATTTCTTAATGAACTCTTAAAAAATGTTAAAATGAACAGTTTTCTATAAGGGAAAAAAACCCTCCATGCTTGAGAGCAACAAATATTTCTTCAGAACAGTGAAACATACAAGCAAATTGGAAATCAGGGGCAATGACTGAAGAAAATCAACTGTCTTTTGAGAAATCCCAGTATAGTATGCATCTGTAGGTAGCAGTATTTTACATTTGGAAGCCTTCTATATGAGTCATGTCCTAAACCGGAGTTGTAACTGAAAGAAGACATTACCGTCCCAGTCCTGCATGCCTCCCCAGCCACGACTGCCAAATCAAATTCTCCAACTCTTAATGCGAATGATGGAAGAATAAATACCTTTGCCTTTCTACTGAACGTGAGGGCCCCCGTAGCATCTCTAAATGCACGTTATTCAGCACAAAACATCGTAACATTCACAAACATAATACTTGCTCCTCTGCCCATTGTATAGATCTGTGTTCACTGCTGCAGTGAGTTTTTGGTAGGTGAGAAATAGCCTCCGACAAAACCAGAAGATAAAATTATTAGGTAAAGATAAAGCCGTATCAAGCCTCTCCAGAGCTGTGAAACAATAGTTAGCTTACGCTAATCTTGACTCTGAGCCTGAGAATGCAGTGGTTTCACATGTCATTTCGAAAAGCACTTTTGCTAAATTTTAAGGCATGATGCAATGGTTTAAGAAGCGGGTAATGTATCATGGAGAGCACTCTGGCTGAAATCCCAGGTCCATTAAAATCAATGGGAGTTTTTACTCTGGTTTTGTGTCATACATTTGTTATTTCTCCTCCCTCATTCTTTTTCCTTATACTCATTTTATGATACTCATCTATACATGCCGCTATATTGGAGTTCATCAAAGCACTGCATGTTTCATTACATAATCAGAACCCAAGTTTGCACCAAACAACGGGAAATGATTTTTTATTTGCAGAAACAAAAATTATTCATTTTTCTTCACAACTGTTGTTTGATAGACATATGATGGGTAAGGGGAAGAGGGTGTTTATTAAGCTCTGAAACAGGGATTGTACGCCTGAGGCATGCTTTTTGTGTATGTCGCCCGCAATGTGTGACATTCTGTTGGATATGACTTTAAAGTAACTGTATGCCCTGCTGTAAGTTAAACACTAGGACATAAACACCTACATTAAATCTGAAACAGACAATAAAATAAGAAAACACATTTCCATTTTCTGACTGACCTCAATCTCTGAATGAGGACCCCTGCATGTTACATGAGCAGGCTGGGCTCCATTACACTGCCGCACGCTCTGCTCAATCTACTGAAATATTGATTTTTTTACAGAGCATACACACTGTAAAATCAATATTCCCGTACACGCAGCCGAGTGACAACGGCATAGCTGAGGCCAACTCCGTGGCCTAGCAGAGGGGGTGGATGCTGAGGCAGCAGGGATAGAGGGGGAACGGGAAGATGGGAAATAAAACTACCCATGGAAAACTGCAGCAAAACAGACTGAATGGCACGGTGAAGGTGCAGACAGGGAGGGACGAACGTGCTGTATAAATGCAACAGAAAGGCTCAGGAAAGACTTGCCATTTCTGGTTCTGAAGACAAAGGAGCTAAGGAAGAGGACACAAAATTTAAGTATTCAAAGCTAAGAGATTCTTCTGAGGTTCTGAGGTTCCCCTTCCCCAAGTATTACACTTTGAAGTTGGATGGTTTAAATTAAAAAAGAAGTAATTATATAAACTAAAAATCCAGAAAATATTTCAAAGCATTTTCCAGTTTATTTCCCTTTCAGATGCTGAAATGACAGCCATAGGCTTGGGTTAACAGGCATCCCCGTCATCCTGCAACGACAAGGACGTGCTGGAGTTCACCTGCGCGGCGATGCCACGGCAGGACAGGGCCTGCACGCCTCCTCCCGTGAACACCTGCACGTACACGCAGCTCGTAGAGACGAATGAATGGTTCCTCGGGGACTACTCAAACGCCTTAAGTACAGGAGCGTTTTTACAGTTGAGGCGTACACGGCTACAAACTTAACCCTGGATCAGTTCTTCAAACTGTTAACTGCATTAGCAGTTTCGTCTGAGCCTAGCGAACAAGCTGATCAGTAAGACAGGCTTAATGCCTTTAATTCAATCTAAGAGATAAAAACAATTACAGGAATTATTATTTTTAAATCTTCAGCCAATTTTGTATTGTAGCGTACTTTGAGATCCACACAGAACTAGCGATGTCTTGACACCTTCTCAAGAGGAGAGCAGAAAACACCCTCTTCAGACAGCAGATCCCCCTGAGATTTTCGTTCAGTGAGAGGGAACACACTTTTCAGTAACAGCCGTTATGTTATTTTCAAAGTCCTTCAAATTCGAAGTGGGAACTAGAAAGATCCGAGATTTCCTCCTGCTCACACCCACCTCCACCCAGGCTGCTGTCTCAGGGGCACACCAGGCCACCTGAAGTGATTTTAGGCGCCGAGTACCGCAGCAGGCAGGGCTCGCTCCCCGCAGCTCCGGGGCAGCACCTCCACCACCAAGTTATACCGAGTTACTCCCCCGCAGGGGCTCCGGGAGGCGTGCCAGGAGCCCTCCTGCCGCCGCGGGCTCACAGGTGCCGCCGGGGGTGTCTGCCAAGGACGGGGCTGAGCACCCCCGGGCGAGGGCAGGACCCGGCCTACGCGCGTCCGCCGCCGGCAGCGCGGGAGGGCAGCTTCGCCCTCCCCGGCCGAGGCTGCGAGCCGGCCGGGAGAGTAACGCCGCGGAGCCGCAGGCGTTGAGGCGCACCGAGAACCGGCGCCGCATCCGCACGCCCAGCGGGCCCGCGGGTACCCCCCACCGGCCCGCCCCACGCCCCCCACCCCCCGGCCCTCGGCGGCGCGGCGGGCAGTGGCTGCCTGAGGCCGAGGCGACTTGGGGGCGAGAGGCCTCCGGGGTGCCGCCGCCCCCTCCCCAGCGCCCGCTCCGCCGCTCTCCCCCTCCTCCCGCAGCGTCCCCCTCCCCCCCGCCGCCAACGGCCGCAACGCCACCGGGGCCCCGCGGCGCGGCGCGGTCCCGCCCCTTGGGTGGGCGGGTGGGCGTGGCGGGCGGCGGGGCGGGGCCGCCTGCGAGGGGGCTTGGCGCGGAGCGGCGACAAGCAGCCGTGACCTCCGACCCCGCCCGCTGCCGGCCAATAAGAGCGCGGCTCGTCCCCGAACCCAAAATTTCCACGTCGGCAAAAGTCAAGATGGAGCGGCGCGGCGCGCGGCGCGGCGGGGCGGGCGCAACCGGCCGCCGCCGCCCGACGGGACGCGGCCAGACGAGACGAGGCCGCCGCCGCGGGGGGCTGCGGGCGGCGCGGGGCGGACCGGACCGGACCTGTTGCGCTCGGCGGCGGGGGCCGAGGGGAAGGGCTGGCGGGGCGGGGGAGGGGGGGGCACCGCTCGGGTCCCTTCCGCGAGGGGCTGCGGGGCCGTGGGGGGACGCCGGGCGCTGCCAGGCGGGGCCGGGGCCGCTTCAGGGCCGCGGCGGCGGGGCTGTCAGCGGGAGCAGGCGGCTCCCGCTGGTTTCCATCGGCAGCGCTCCGGCCAGCCGCTCGGCCGCGACTTGCGCAGGGCGGCCCGTTAGCCCCGGGCGGGTGTTTGTTGGGGTTTTGTTTTTAAAAAAATCTCTTCATCTCCTTCCACCCCTTCCGCGGCCAGCGGGTCTTCCAGGGAGCCGCGGGGGAGGAGGAGGAGGAGGGGGCTCCCCTCCCCGCCTCTAACCGTGTGCGCCTTCCCTTCCCAGGCAGGGAAACTTGTGCTGGCAGACGGCCCCGGTGCCGGTACCGGAGGAGGACTGGAGCCTCCGGAAGCAAAGTTCTGTGACACTCCGACTCTGGGTACGATAGCAGTCAGTGCACTACAGAACTTTGTCTCCGGCGGCGGCGGCGGCCCCGGGAGCCTCAGGTGGACACGTCACTGCGGGCTGCCCCGCCGGGGCGGCGAGCCCGGGGCTCCGCCGAGCACCGGAACCCGCGCTGCAGCCTTGGAATAAAGTCTTTGCTGTCGTGGCCTCCCGCTCTGAAGTTTTGTTGGGTTTTTTTCTTTTCCAGGGTAAAAATAGCACAACATCTGGGTGTCCGAGGGTCATGTCGGTGCAGTCGGGCCGGGCTGTCGGCGTAAATGTGAAACTAACTGGTGCTCGGTGCAGCTGAATCGGCGGTGGGTGTGTGAACGTGCTCGGCACTGCTCCTAATTGTGCTTTGCTTTAAGTGTGTAACAGAAGAGTAGCTTAATTAGGAACTGGAGTTGGATAAAAGACGTTTGTGCTCTTTGCAAAGACCTGTGCTGTAGAGGCCTAGTGTAACCCAGTGCAGTAAAGTGTGCTTTTTCAATGTTTAGGCCTTGCCTTGTGGCACTGAGCTGTTGTCCTCCTTAGGAACCCCAAACCCCCAACTTCTCTTGAGTGATAGCTACGACTTAAATTCAAGCCTCTGCATCTTCAAAAATCACAAGGTTTGTTGTAAGTGAGTACTGCAAGGCTTTATCCTCACTGATGCGGGGGGGAGGCTTTGGAAGGATAAGCGACACCTGTATTTTTAGTGCAGTTGCAAGGTTTTATAATATAACCTTAGTTGACACCTGCACCATACCCACTGTGGACAATGGCTTTAAGGGCTGAGAAAGGAAGGGCCAAACTCAACTTCTTTCTTCAGTTTAAGTTGGAATCTGGCAACAGTACAATAGCTGGCCTGGCTCTCTTCAGAAATTTTGCAGAGTTTCGTGATGTGTAAACTAAGCTGTGGAGTTCTTGTGAGGTGGACATAATCAGCTGATCAGCTTTCATCGTAATGAGTAATACAAAAAACAGGAATTGCTAGAGGTCAGGTAGACTAAGCTATGGCGATTTATTCAAAATTAAAGATCAGTATGTGCTGTAGAGTTTTGTTAGCAAGTAAGTCTTTCACAGCAGCTGCATTGTATGGCAGATACACTGCTTTTATATATGTTAGAGGTCTCATATTCCGTTAGCCTTTTGTAGCTTTGGGCTCACTAGAAACCTAAATCAGCTTTTCCTTTCTGCCAGTCTGAACGTGGAAGGTACAGCAAGATTATACAGTTCATGGAATTGGGCTGGAAACTGAAATGCTATTCTAAGTACATGATTTTTAGCTCAAACTGTTTAATCAAAGGGTAGGTAAAGTGAGGAGCACTTACTGTATGGCAGCCCATGTGACCAGCTAGGGCTATATTTGGATGCTGGAGGTTTAAGGAATCCTTTTTGCTAACCATTTTTGGCCAATTGCCTGCTGCTTTATGTTGTGCAGTGTGACGTCTGCTAAAAAGGACTTGGAAGTCTGGTGTCTGCAACTGTTTAATCAGTGCAGTTATAGGGAAACACCTTATACTGTCAGGGCTAAAGTCCCACTGTATTTAATTTAGGGGTGGTTCCTGCCTAGCAGGATATGTAATGCAAATTGCAGTTTCCAGTTTTTGTACTAAATAGCCTTTGGGAGGTGGGGGGTGGGGGAGGAGGGCAGTAGGTCCTATAAAGGCTTCTTAGATACTCAGATTTGGTGGTTAAAACTCTATATGTATTCTTACAGTTCTGGAAACCCACAGACTGGAGGATACGCTTACTTTTTCAGGGTAAGCGTAATGTGTTTGGATCTTAGCTTATTTCAGTATAAATTCAGCCCACAATAGGGGGGCGGGATCCTGAAGTCTCTTGCACTGGTTGTGATGGCAGATAGCAAACCTGAGTCCAGCTGTGCTGGGAATGAAGAGTTCGTCTGCTTTCTCTCAACGTGTTTCAGCTGGAGCCAATTTTCTGCCTGCTTTAGTTCCCGGTGGTCAAGCTGACCAGGTGTGAAGGCAAGGTGAGTAACACTTGGCCTCCTGGTAGCCCTCATTTGTCCTTGCCGCCTGTCTGCAGCATGTTGTACCTCCTGTCCTACAAGTCATACTTGAATAGTGACCTTTTGGTGACACTTGGGCTTTGATACAGGAAATCACATGGCCTTCAGGTGGGACTAGAAAAGAGCTCAATGCTTCTGATTTTGTGCTTTATTCTTGCACTGAAATGTATGTGATCTGGTAGTCCCCTGGCATTTGAACTTTCTCACTTCGTTGCAGTGTAAGACTTTTGAAAGCAAGCTTGAGGTGTGCAGCGGTGCTTGGGGCTTTGAATGGGAGATGAAGAGTTTTGACTAACCTTTTAAGAGTAGTGTTTGATTAAGATGGTGCAGGAATTGGAAACAGAAAAAGAACTGGTGATGCTATTTAAAAGTTGAATGCCAAACTGTGTAAGTGCATTGATACAACTTATCTTCCAATAACTTCTTGGCATCTTCTGCTTCTCTGTTAGGCAGTACATCACTGGAGACATACGCTGAACTGCTGCTGTATTTTTTTGGTGATTTTTGACACTTTAGAGTGTCTATTCCAATTACGGTCCTTTCCTCATTGAAAGAGTGGCAAATGAGCATGCTGAGTAAATTACACAAATTTCCAAAATAATACAGGTCTGTTATTTGAAGGGGCAGAGGCAAAGGAAATAATACCCACCTATTTATTGTTCTGCAAGCTGGAGAACAGGAAAGGAGTTTGCTGTCAAGTACCCTGAAGGTTGAGAATGCATCTGAGCGTGGCCCAGGCTTCCTGCGTGTATTGATCCAGCTGTATGTATATGCTTGAACTCTGTGCATAGGTGCTGAAATTTGAATTCAGAATTTAAAAAGAGACATTTTAGAGGCATAAAAGCTGTTATCTCATGCATTTTTGTCTTTTCCAGGTCAGGATCTCCTTACAATCCTAAGATTTAGTTATGTCTTACACTGCTGGGAGTGATGATGAGGCAGTGTGCATGTTAAATGGCAGCCACTTTAGTTTGCTTTGTGATGGGAGAATAATTAAGAGCACAGGGAATATAGAGCAAAGGCAAGCTGCACAGCCTGTAGCTGGTTAGTCTCAGGATGCCACTGGACCTGATAGAGTTGAGGAATGTGCTTACTTTAGCTTTCAGAGATCTGATTTTAAGCTAGTGAAGTTTTAAGCAAAAATCTAATTCTTGTACCTATAATCTAAAGATGTTAAAAGATGAAAAGGACAAGTTTTTCATGTGTCTTTTCATAGAACTAACTTGTACTGTTTTACTAGAAACAGAAGTAGACTTGCTGACTTCTAGCATCTGTATGATAAACAATTTATAAATAGACCATAGAGTCCAATGAAATACAAATAAAGTATTGGAAGTCATGAACTGACTCCAAAAAATGCTGGGATATTTATATTTATCTGCTGCCTGGGCAGCTATGTTCAAGAAACTTCTCGGGATCCACATAGGCTGAAATGCCCTGAAAGCCCATCCAGAGCAGCGGGTTTTGGAGTCTCATTTGTTGGGCTTTTGGTGGTAGCGATGGTCTTTCCTCTAAATCTTGGGTCAGCAGGGTAGAAGTATTTTGCAGTATTCTTAAGTTACTAACACAAGGCCGCGTGTGCCTGTCAGCTGCAGAATGGGAAGTAGACTTGCAGTGGTTGAGGCAGGTCAATGGCACCGCGCGGTGAAAGATTTGCCTTGTAGTTGGAGCTGGGGGAGGCGAACCTGCTCCTGGGCATTGAGCTAAGAGTGAGTGGACATTGGAACTGCTAAGCAATCCCAAGTTTTTTTTCTATTTTATTCTGAGAGGGAAGTGGAAGTTACAAAAAACTTGGCAAATGCCATTGAAATAGGGCTATTTTCTTGCTGTGTGTAACAGACAGGCTAGGAACTCAACCACGTGCCAGTGGTGCTTACTGTACTCTAGAAATAACCTTTGCTATGACCAGGTTTTATTTTTTGGAAAACTGGAATACAATAACACTATTGCAAATAGCTTGGTGCAGTTGAACCTATATTTAAGATACTAGAGGTGTCATACTGAAACCTTATCCTAATTAACTGTAGAACAAGGGAGCTGAAACTTGGCTTCATATAGCCAACACAAAAGAAATTACTTGCTGAATTATACATAAACTTTCTGAAATGAGCGTACAAAGTCCTGAGCTCTATGAAAAACACAGCATTAGACTATTGATGAATGATTGCTGCTTTGTTTTGGGTTCGGTTGGGCTATAAGGCAATACTGCCTTTTTGTGTAATGGCAGTTTTTACCCTGTCTGATGGTTCTTACCTCTTAAATTTTGGAAACTACATTCTTGCACCAACACTTGGTCTCTTGCAGAGCTCCTGTGAATGTTCTTCAGCTGTAGTAAAATGATGCATTGCTGCTTTTAAAGTAAGTCTCAATACTGAACGTTGATCCGCTTGTGCAGTAAAATCCTTAATGTGTTTTGTAGTAACTTGCAGGAGCAGTAGTTGTGGGAACATCATTAACAGTGCAAGAGACTCAAACTAATGAGCAACAGTGTATTTAAGTTGTGTGAGGAGTCCTATTTAGGCAAGCCAAAGTTGTTTAATACTCTGCATTTTGGCAGCTGGGTGACTTCGGAGGCGTCTAAATTCATACATAGGCAGTAAGCTCAGTTGCAGCGAGTGCTATCGCTTTTGCCATACTGACTTCCAGCTCCCATTAACACGTCCCAAAATTGTGACTGACTATAACAGTTCCCTCAGGTGCTGCTTCCTTGGAATAGGCAGAGAAAGGATGGTCTTAGTTTGGGGAAATGTACATAGATACAGCAGTCGGCTCTCATCCTTTGGTTTCTTCGTGCACGAACTGAAACACAGGAGGCTCTGTCTGAACATCGGGAAACACGTACTCTGAGAGTGACCGAGCACTGGCTCAGGTTGCCCAGGGAGGCTGTGGAGTCTCCATCCTTGGAGATATTAAAAAACCGTCTCGATGGGCACTGGCTCCAGGTGGCCCTGCTTGAGCAGGACGGTTGGACCAGATGACCTCTGGAGATCCCTTCCAAGCTCAACGATTCTGTGTGATTCTTTTCCTAACTTTATATCCAGAAAACGATTTTACCTTTCCTGCTGTCTTCTCCCCATCCCACAGTTTCTTCCATTGCTGCTTATTGTCACATGAATAATCCTTTCATTCATAAAGCAGAGGGCAGAGGGGGAGAAGGGTTACAGAAGATCAATATTAGTCTGAATAAATGTAAAGCAAAGCACATAGTGATCAGCTTTCAATTAGCTTGAGCTGAGGCTTGAGTGTATAAAATGAAAGTTGAATCCCATCAGAAGAGGTACGTTCTTGCTTTAACCTTCATAAGTAGAAAAGTACAGGATTAAATGTGTGTTTAAGGCAGAGGAGTTCTCACTTTCCTGGGTGACTATAATCTCTTATGAGTAGTGGGTTTTGCTTTTCAGTCGTGGCTGGGCCCGAGAGAGGAAGGAACTGAAGCTCAGAGATTTCTTTTGCGTAAGGCTTTCCCGGTGCAGTGATGTTAATAGACTGACAAAACATTCCTAGTGTGATTGCAGCTCTTAACCAAACTGCACCAGTGCCGGTGAGACTTGCTCCTTGCCCTCTTGCCCCTTCACCAGGGGAGATTAGCTGTGCTGAGGTGGGGAAAGTCACGGCAGGGGATGCAAATCACGCTTCCCTATAGGAGGGAAGGACCTTGCCAGGGCAGAAGTGTTGATGAGGTGAGGATTTGCTGCGGTTGAAGGTGAAAGGAGCTGTTGGTGTTTTCCCCTCGCCAAGTAGCATCAGGTAGGCATGAAGGCTTCAAATAATGATAAGCAATATCTGCTTGGCTGCGCTGACTCCTTTTCAAGTTCTCTTATGTTTAGTCTTCAGGGAGTCGCATCGCTACATCCCCCACATAGCCATTACGGCAAGAAGCTGATAGTGTAGAACACTTGGAGAAAAGGTGCATTTCACACTAGCTGTGAAAAGTAAACTCTTGTAGTCCTTGCCCTGAAGAGCAAATATGCTGGAGAATATTTGCTTTGCTGCTGCTGCGTAACGTACTGCGCTCTCCTGCAGGTACGGCTTGAGGGACCGGGAGGAAGGAGGAGATGTCGGTACAGCTGGGGAGAGGAAAAGGCAGAGGGTGGTGGGTGGAAGAGGCCATGCAAGTTGCCAGAGGAGCAAGATTTAGGTTCTGCTGTGAACTTTGATGTCCATGTGATCGTGATTTGGTAAGCATTTTCCGAGATGTTAAACTTAAACTGCCAGACTGTACATTGACCAAACTAATTTGGGAGCCTTATGTGTAATTACATTGTGTGAAAGGAGCCTGTGCCTCTTGAGATACTTTAGTAAGTACCTGAAACATAATGTTCGTAAAATACTATGGTTACATAACATGGCCTTTTAATTTATGCTGTGTATTAATTTGAAAATAAAAGCGGACCTCAAATTCTGGATTCTTACGGCTTTTATCATACCGTATAAATCCATTATTTCAGATATGGTTAACTAAGCTCAACCAATGAGGACCTGCAGTACTCAAACTGTTGTTGTTGGTAAACAAACTATAATTGACTATCTTCAGAGAGAAAGAGGAGACACTACAAAGCATGGCCAAGAAAGCAGAGCTGTGCTTAATACTTGCACAGTAAACAATCAATACCAATGAAGTCCTAAAGAAGGAGGGAAGGCTCACAAGTCCTCCAAGGTAAAGGTTTCAGACAACAGCATTGTAAGTGACTGTTTGAGGAAATACATGGATGATGACAACTTTGATTTCCAACCTGATGTGTTCTCAGCCAGCCAAATCCGAGACAGAATTGAAAAGCAGGGTATAGCGCACAGAGACAAAGCTCGGTGGTCAAGGAGAGCTGCCCTCACTCTGGATCACTCCTGGAAGAGAAGAGAAAGTGGGCTCAAGCCTGCAGAGGGTACTTCTCTCATAAAAGGCTTTTTCAAAAATACATTAAAATAACCTGTTCAACTTATGCCCAGTTGTGGATTTATGTACAGGCTGGTCTGTTGAAATATTTATTCTGTAGTTTCATTAAGCACAATGCTTTCCATGTGGGTTTGATTAAGCAGTAAGAATAAAAACACAATGAAAATTGAGTCCTGTCTTTAGAAGATTTCATTATTCAAATAGTGTGTTCTTGGCTTAATGTTAAGCATCCAGTTCTGGATTACATTGTTGTTCAATGTGGTTCACTTGTCTGAACCATATTGTTTAGATTTTGGTGTTAAATTTAGTTATAATTGGGATCAAGCAAATAAATGGGAAGATGTAAAGGCGAAGCTTAGTGGTTGCATGTAAATGAAGCAAGGGCATGGGCAGTGTAGCTCAGAGCCTAGGCTCACAGCATTTATCGCTGAGATACTCTCTTCAGCGTTGTATGGGACCACTTGCCATGTACAGTCAGAAGCATGAAGGCTAGCGCAAGCACGAAAAGCTTGTATTGCAGGCCCATGTTGATCTTCGTCTCGATGCTTTGATATCTTTGCGCTTAAATCACATTAAATCAGCAGCTTATTTTTAGGGTAATGTTAAAATGCTAAGCTTTATATAACCACATTAAGCTCACTTCTGATGTACGAAGGCAAATGTACTGGTGACAGTCGCTGTACAGGACAATAAGCAGCAGAGGTATTGCTACCTTTGCTGCCGCTGCGTAACGTACTGCGCTCTCCTGCAGGTACAGCTTGAGGGACCGGGAGGAAGGAGGAGATGTCGGTACAGCTGGGGAGAGGAAAAGGCAGAGGGTGGTGGGTGGAAGAGGCCATGCAAGTTGCCAGAGGAGCAAGATTTAGGTTCTGCTGTGAACTTTGATGTCCATGTGATCGTGATTTGGTAAGCACTTTCCGAGATGTTAAACTTAAACTGCCAGACTGTACATTGACCAAACCATCTTTCTCAGTGATGCTATTTAACCTGTACTACCGGAAAAGTCCCAGATAGTTTATTTACGTGGTGACCAATGTAAAGCTTTCAACAAAATGTTGTCATTTAGTCACATTCGAAGTTATTGAATGTGAAAAGAAACCTAATCAAATACTTTGGACTACAAATGGATTTTATAGTTTCCAGACTGAAATTATTTCCCTGCACTAAGAATAAAAAGCATTTGTGAGAGGAGTTGCTGTTGGGTCATACTTTGGCAAGTTGATGCTATTTATTCTGCTTCAGAAACTTTTTTTTTGAGGAGGAAAAAAAGTTAAATGATATATGATTATCTAAATATATGCACATAAACACACATTTATATATGTACGTAAAAAGTATGGCTTTAGATTTTGATGTTTATGAAGTTTTTTCAAGTGCATGGTATACAGAAGGGACCTTTTGAACATAGATTTTTGCATAGTCGAAGACTAATTCACTGCATACACTAATATGTATGCTTTTTAAAGTAAGATTTGATTACACCACATGTCACAACAGAGTGGTTGCATGCATGGGAGGAGGGATACCTGTGTGTAACACTGGGCAGAGGATGGCAGTGCTGCCAGCTTGGAGAATTCCTTGTGAGCAATGAGCACTTGCAGCAGAAGATCCATCTAGTCCAGGGCAGTGTATTCCCTCGAGGAAAAGGGACAAAAAAACCTGAAGAAGAATTAAGGGATGTTTTCACAATCATAGGGAAACTTCTCATGACTTACGCTGCTTGGAAAAAGTGAAATAGTTGGGAGGTAAGTAAGTTTAGTACTGTGAACCACTGCAGAAGTGGGAAAACCTAAAAGAGTGGATTTGCCATGTAGTCGCGGGAGTCTTTTTTTTTTTTTTTTAAATTATGCAAACATTTTCATCAAATAGGAAGTAAAAGTTAAATATATAAAAACAAACACAAAAAGGATGTGCTGTGGAGAAAGGCATGCAGCTAAATGTTTTCCAGTGCTTGGAGTGCCGGAGTTTGGGAGATGCAGTTAGGCTGTGATGCATCCAATGTAACTTGGAGAGAGTATTTGTGTGTCTGTCTGGCCCAATCTAGTAGCTTTTCTCAGGGTAAGGGCTATACCACTGTTGCATGAATATCCTAAATGATAGAACTGGGGGACACCAGCAGATGAGTGGAAGCTCTGAGCAGCTTTGGAAATAACTGCGAGATATAAAGTAAAGGGTGTTAGGGTTTTGCTCAACCAAAACGTGGGTGAGAAGCCGGGGTGGCGTGGAGGCAGGGAGGAGGTGTGATGGTTGGGGATCTGGCATGCAGGGAGGTGGTGCAAAGCCTCTGAGAACAGAGGAGTGTGTGAGGAAGTTCGTGTCTGACATGGCTGTTTGAATCATCAATTGCCAAGCAAGACTGTGAAGATGCCAAGTATTCGTGGGATCCAGATCTTAACAAAGAGTGTGAGGAACTGAAGGCATTTGTTTACAAAGACACAGTTATGGCATGTGGTGGGGAAAGCACAAAACGAATCCCAGCCAGAGGTGCTAGGCAGTTCTTTGTGACAAAACTGTCAAAATTGGAGCCCGGTGGTTTAGGGGTAACAGGAACAAAGTGCTGGTATATTCAAACAGAAAAGCAGCTTTGGCTTTAATCCATAGGTGTGAAAAGTTTCATGCCTATTCATGAACCAACGTTATCTGAAGCTTGGTGTAACTCATTCTTTTTGCTCACCCAAATGAACTGAAAAATACTACTTCTTAAACTGACAAATACATGGTATGCAGGTTGAATATAAACAGAGAGAGGTTTACTATTGCAAATGTACTCTCTAGAGCATTTAACACAAGTGCTGTGGACAAAAATCTGGACCTAAATTACATGCCTACCTACATTTTCTCTCTCAGACAACAAAACCTGCCTTTTTTGGAGGGGAACATGGTGAGCTGTGCTGCAGCTCCGGAGCAGGTCTTTCAGGAGACAAAGGTGGCTGCCAGTGACAGGATGCATTGGTAGCGCATTGTTTGCCCGCGGCACTTCAAATGGAGGAGTCTTTGGACTTGTTGGGATTTCTTTCAAAGCCATTACAATGACAATCCCCATAGTATTATAGAGGAATACTTGAAGAGTGAGGAGAGTCATTTAGGGACTGAGAAACCTAAGGAGGGCTGGGGACAGTTTATATTGACTTAAAATGAACAAATAACTTATTGCACAAGTTGAAAACACAAGCGAGTTTCTATGCTTGATCTGTGTCCAAGCCTTCTGCTGACGACATGGACAGTCCATTGTGTATTGACAGTCATGCATAATCTTAAACGTTTATGTAGGCTCATAATTAACATGATCCAGCCTTCTCCTGATAGAACTTGTTTGATGTTTTTATTCCTGCTCTTTACTGGAGTGCCAGACCTATTCCTGCAGTGGGCCTCCCTTTTAAAGGCACTGCTCCTCTCGCTTTGCTGAAGGCACCAATGTGCAACGTGCCTACAGGAGCTAGCTATCAGTTTTTGAAGCTGGTGACCGGGCAATGTCTATGCCTCGGAAAAAGGCACCTTTGAAGGCATTTGAATTTGCACGAGGAACTGCAAAACTAGTGATATGCATCTCGTTAAACATTGCAAGCAAAGATGCAGCTATTACATTGTAGCCTGTTTGAAGTTGTTAAGGTTTTTGCTTTTCAACAGTCATGGTCCCCATTCAACAATGCAGAAGTTTTAAACATGACTCATTTTAATGTGAACACTGAAGAAAAAAATAGAGCAGGCACCACAGGGGTTAAGGCGCTTACTAGCTGGAAAAGAAAGCAATGATAACAGGTAGCAGCCAAATGCAAAATCACTGGGTTTGGCCTGCAGCAGTTTGGCAGGGGCAAATTTAAAAGGCGGGTGGGAAAGGCTCCCTGCTAAATAGTTGCAGTAACAAGACAATCCTGAGCATGGCCATGGGCAAAATCTGCACCAATAATCCCATCAGTTTGTGGGTTTCTATGTCATACTGTCCCTAATGAATAAATCCCTCGATATGCCAGAGATGTTTATCGCTGATATGTCTCATAATTTCCTTAGCATTTCTTCTCAAAATTATTTTATGGGAGAACAAAATCAAAATCCAGCTTTTCTTTTCACTTCAGCACTTTCAAAGCAAAAAGGTGTCTGCAGTGTATCGCAAGTCTTCAGTTACTCAAAACCAAACCTCCCTATGTTTATTTAATTCCTTGTTCTTGGGTTTAAATCAGCCAAGAAGAGACTTATTGATAAGATATTTTGTAAAGAGAAGACTCAAACTTGTCTGTCGTCTTCAAGGAGATACTAGACTACAAATGGATTATGAAGCATTACTTAGGTCATTACTAACCGCAGTCTCGCAAAAGAGGAACAATAAAATCTCAGACTCCCTGTGTGGATTTGAACTGTGCAACCATAGAAGTTTCTTAATGGAGGAGTTGCACAGAAGACAAAAAAAAACCAGCATAGATGAGGTCACCTGAAAACAGAATGATCAATTAGAAAGGTTTTGCTGACATGATATATATTCATGTTCATAGTTAGAGGGCTCCTTGCCCTTTTTTTTTTTTCTTTGATTTTTTGGTGAAGTATTTAATGTTATCTTAAAGCCTAAGCTGGATAGAAATCTGTGCCTGAGTTTCTAGGTTTAAAAATAAAACCACAACCCCATCATTTCAATTCTTTCATAAAAGGCTTCGTTCACATTTGAAAGCTGCTAAACAAAAAAGAAGGAAAAACCACTTTCTGTTCTGAAATAAATGATTCTTCACCTTTAAATACAGAGCTATTCAGCTTCAGTTATTTGTAGTATGAGCATTATTCATCTGAGCTCATGCACTAGAATATTTATAACTAAGAGCAGGAGAAGTGAAAGACATTGGACATAAAGAAAAATTTCCTTCCTCGGCGCTGGGAGGAATCCGGCTGCTTCTGTTCGTTAGTGAAGGTTGCGCAGCAATACTCTGCAATAAGTGACGCTGTGGCAGCTTGGTGGTTGGTTTTGTTTGAGGTGTTAAGGCCGACCCAGCGTTCGTGTGCAATGCCACTCAAACTGTCGACGAAACTGATCCCTGTGCAGAAGCAAACCACTTTCGAATCGCTTTTGCTTCTGAGGCAGCTCGAACCGGAAAAAAAAAAAATACATTGCGAGTGAACGACGTTGTTGTATCAAAGCCCTTGCTCACATGTCCAAACACCGCACGCCTTCGAAAATTAATTCTGCCCCGGTGCTGCCAACGTGCAGCATCCCATTTGGAGCTGACGGTCATCCTAACGGGAGCAGGGGAGGAACAACGGCAAACAGTGGCCAATGTATTTTCAAAACTGAACCAGAAAATAAGATAAATGTGCTCACCCTCAAGAGCTCCATATATATGTAATAACATGATCCTACCTTGGCAAGGGTTTGTTTATTTTTTCGCCTTAAAAAAATGACAAAGACTGATGAAGAGAATAAACTGTTTGAAAAATGGAGGTTGGCTGAAGCTCAAAGCTCAGAAGACAATTCCCAGGACTGGATGGTCATTACTGTTAATTTGGTTAACCTGCTCTGTAACTTCTTGTATCGTTCATTTTTCAGTTCTTTCATTGCTGGATATCTGTTGAACAGAGAAAAATCCAGTCCCTGCTGGCAAGTAGTAGTAGTAGTAGTCGTAGTAGTAATAATAATAATAATAATAAATTATAATAAATATAATAAATAATAATATAATTTTTAATTATTATTATTGTTATTGTTATTATTATTAAAAATTCTAGAAGACTCTTAAGCAGTACTGTAGTCCTGCGGCAGCGGTACCAGCAGGCCAGTACTGCATGTTCCCCCACAGGTCACAAACTGCCCGTGGCAATGGTCACTTTTTGGACACGTACTTGTATAGTGATAAGTAATGAAGGCTTCCTAATGCTGCTGTAGAAATAACACCAGCAGTACAGATAATAGCAATAATAATGAACTCAGTGGAAAATAAAGTGACCATCTTCCAACCCAGTTATCCTTGGCATTAAAGCCACTAATCCCTATCAGCCTGGCTTTATTTTGTGGTCAGCCACCAATAACAGTATTAAGTGAAAATTAAACGTTATTAAACTCATTACACAAGTGATGAAATGTCATTTCCCCTCACTTTAATTGAGAGAAGGCACTTGATAGGGTGCTTTGGGATTGCTTTTTTTTTGTCGCAGCAAGGGAACTTAATTGGAGGTGTGACTTTACTACCGATGGCGAAGTGCTGTAGGACTCCCTCTGAACGGCCCCAGCAGAGCCTCTCGGGGAAGAACGATGTGAGGCCAGGGTGGCCTTTGTCAGCCCTTACTTTGACTCCCTCCACCAGCACTTGCAGAAGGTGATAAAGGTCCTTCAACAAGCCATAATGAGAAACGTGAAACTTGTGGTTCGGCACTATTTCTGTGCATCCCCACTCGTCCCACAGCCCGGGAGCCGGAGTATACGGACCAGGCAGAAACAGCGACCTGGTCCAGCTGGGCAGGAGCATCACTGGGACAGACCTGACCTTCAGTACAGAAGTAGCTTCGAAGGCCATGATATTCATCAGGATCCAGCAGCAAACGAGAGTCCTGGATGCCAACCATTCAGCCATGCCCACTTCACATAGCTGTGAACACCACCAGACCTCTCCCTCCCGCACAGCCCTTAGCAAAACCGACTCCTGATACCAATAACCTGACTGGCAAGACATTCTTGAATTAATTTCCTCCTTTCAACAGCCTCTTGAGGGTTTCAAATACCTGAGGGGACATTGCCCCATTAAATTATCCTCGTAACATTCGCTATTCCTCACCTCAAGACCTATAAAAATTACACTTTTTCATTTCTTCTACCGGGCTGCTTCTGTCTCATAAAAAAACATGTTCTTCCCTACAGTGTAGAAATCCTCCCAGTAATTCTAGCCACTTGGCTAGAATTAAAAACAAAAGCTAGAGTAAACATGCAGCAAAATTGTAAAGCAGAGGGCTAAGAACCAGCCTGCTGAAGCTGCAGAGAAAGACAACGTAAGAGCTAATGTTCTCCTTATCTGGAAATGTCAGCGCTTGATAGGAATTGTTTGAGGCACTTGAAGCTGGTTCCATTTTACAGAAACTCAAATTAGCAACCCACTGAGCACAACGCCGAAGCAAATGGCTGCTTTCCTTCCAAGCTCTCCAACCTAATTTGTGGAGAAGATGCTTTGCTCCCTCAGGAGGTCAGACAGCATATTTTCCAAGGAAACTCTAGAAATACGGGAAAAAAAAATCTGAGAAATCCTTTTGCAGTGCCAGTATTTTAACTGCATTCTTGCATATGTAGGCTATTGGTTTTCCTCCAGAGGGAAAGCATTTAATCTAAAGATCAGCCCTTCAAAGACTGAAGACTTTTCTGTGGTATAAGAGAACTGTATTTGAATGAATTCCAAATTAAATTTCAAATAATCTACTTTGAATGTACCATTAAGCTATGAAGTGCCTAGATATGGTTAATAAATGGTGATATTTAACAAAAAGGAAGAATTTCCCAGAATAAACATTAACTAACTACACGCCTTTCTTTTCCTTAAAATTTCTTTGCTGAAAACAATTGTTGGTGTCTGTACTACCTACGACACTTTGTATTTAAGATTTTAATATTCTTCTTAAGAAGAGCTAATGCAATGCTTTAACTTATGTCCATTTTACTGCTCACCCTCAGTTTTGGGGAAGAAAAAAAATTAAGCAACCTTTCAAATACTGTAAATGGTATAATCCATCATCCCACTCATACATTGTTTATGTGATTGCTATCATGCATGTTGATTTAGGATGCTGATCCATCATTTCCTATGTTCCAGGTTGGCAAGTGGCTCTGTGTTAACTCTTTCCTCATGTGTCCTGGGAACGTGCCCATCAGGCCAAACTCCCTGGCGCTCACTGAAGAGCTCAGAGCACATCTTTCTGAGCAAAAAGCATGTCTTAAATCTACAGACTGTCTGAACAAACTTGGCATGAAAATATGAAAAGCAACTCTACCTTAAATGATGCAAAACAGTAAAAAAATGCTGAATTCTGTAAAGAGTGGAGCCAATAAGCCCAGAATATCCTGAGACTTCAGTCAGGAGGCTGGAAATGATGGTTAAATTTCAGGAGATGTGAAATATGATTCAATTTGTTTATGCCTCAGGTGTGGCACTTACAACTTTTAATCATGGCCTGGAAGCTTTGTGAATATTTTAAGACTGAACCTGCCCCTTCTGCATGCAGAGGGTTAGATCCTCAGCTGCCACAAGATTTGTAACTGATGAATGTCTGTAATTAAGCATCTTACACCAAATATAGTTTTATTTTTACTGGTATAACATTTGGTATTTTTAGACACCAACAGATCTGGAAGCCTCCCCAGGGGCCGGCAACCTCTGGCTGCCAGCAGACCGGCTGCTGTTTGGGGTGAGGGTACTTGGCCACAAGCTGGGGACACGGGTACGCTGGTCCACAGGTCACTGGAGGCTGGGACAGCATCCGATGGAGTTATCGCTGCATATGCCCCTCTCTGGATACCTTTGGCCACCCCGTAGACGGGGCACATAAAGTTTATGTGTACAGTTAAGTTCAGTTCTAGAGAGTTGTCACTGCCGCTGCTATCGGTTTCCTTGGGGGTGTCACTGCTTCCTTTCCCTGCTGGGGACATTCCCCCCGTGGAGGGGTGAGGCCAGTTTCTTTCCACAGCTCCAACACAAAAAACGGGTGGTGGAGACCCTGCCTCAAACTCACGCCACTGTCTTCGTTTGGAGGAAAGCTGGCCGGTGCTGCTTCCCCACTGGGCTTTCGATCTGCTGCTGCTTTTTTGAGATTAGCTGTAGACGTTCAGTTTTCACGTGGCTTTGGTAGAGTGTCACTGCCCCCCATCTCCTCAGACAGAGAGATGAGCAGCCGTAAGGATATCACGAGTTGACGTGGCGGTTGCCTTTCCCCAGCCCGCGGGGCCGGGAGCAGCAGGGATACGGCAGGGCTGGGCACCAGCCTCAGTTAAAATATATAACTGTAAAGAGGTAGTGCTACGGCAGAGGAAAATGATTTTGGGAGAGGATTTCCCCCAGCTGGGTTGTTGGTCTTCATGGACATGAAAGTTCCCACTGGAGGTCATGGGTGCCTGGAGCTAATCTGGATCATTTTCATGAAAACATATGCATATTCTGCAAAATCTTTTTTTCCCCAAAATTCAGTTCCGGTAAACTCCACAGCTATTGAGGTAGGAAGCTACTGTGATGCCTTCTGTTTCTGAGGACAGTTACTGTCTTCATATGGAGGGCCTTGCTTTTGTATGTATCTAATAGGAGCTTGTTTTTTGAGATAAGTCCAGTTTGATTAATTTCTCTCATCTGTGGAAAAGGTAATTTCTAAGTCATGCTTATTTTGGTCATTCATCGGATCTCGGCATCCTCAGCATCTCATACTGTTGCTCTTATGGAAATACTAGAAGATGTTAGGCAAAATTAATTAATCTTATCTAAATGCATTTGGCGTAGGACTTTGGTTTGAAGCAATTCCTAAAACACTATGGTTCTATAATGTAAGTGACCAGTTTTTGCAACCGGCTTTGCTAACCAGCATGGTTATAAAATTAAGAGATAGTAATGACCTCCTAAAGCAAATCAGTAATGCCAAGTAATGAGGACAAACGAGTGACATAAAAGGTTGCACTTCTGTCTTCTCTCTTCCTGGATGCAGCAGTGCTGGATGTTAGGTTTTCTTTGAGCAGCAGCCCCCCCTTCTACTGGGGTGGTGTTATCTCCATGCCATAAGACAATACCAGTCAGCTTCCTTCTGCACTTCCCTTCACAGCAAATGGTAGCATGAAGCAGAACAGTTTTGTTTTCTGTTGGGGAGGACAAATTTATGGAGAGCATTAGGCATTCCTGGGGCGCCGGTGGAGCCCCGTGGGAGCAGGGGCAGGAGCAGGACTGAGGTTGTCACAGCAGCAGTCAAGGGGCCAGCAGAAGTGATTCATGGCCCTCAGCCACCACCACACTCAGTGGTGAAGGCTTGGTGTCAAAAGACTTTAATCAGGTTCCTGCCAGATTGAAGGCTGCTGAACCTCCTCAATCATGTCCTCGGTGTTTAAAGAGGAGGGGAAGAGTCATCAAAGGGGGATACTAAAGACTTACCAGAATGGAAATATGCTGGGTTCTTGGGTCTTGGTGTATCTGTGGGAACATTTTGTGATCAAAGCCCTGTATCTTCTACATCTCTTCCTTATGGCACTGATAAGAAATGTCTTGGTGCACATGTGAGAGCTAAAGGTCAGCACTTTGGAAGATTTTGAAGGAGGCCTTCCTAAAAGCAATGAGCAAGTATGTTTGATAGTGAGGGGAACCCCAGTCCTGGGTACTAGCTTTTGTTGACCAGCCTCTTAGTACTCTGAGAGAAGCTAATGAAGGCAGTTGACTATGAGACCGTTCTTGCTGTGGGAATGGGTATGTGGGAGCACACCTGTGGCAGCAATGTATCCCAGGGAGGCGTGCTTCCCAGCATCTGCACTTCGGATGGGAAAAAATTGCCTGCTTCTGGTGTTGGCTTTTTCAGTGGTAAGTGCTGAATAGGATGAGCACAACAGACATAGATGCTTGTTTCCTTTTAGCAAGACTCATATCCTAAAAGCTTCTATTTCCAAAATACAGCACTGGGAATTATTCTCTAAACTTTGAGACTTTATGTGTTGTCATTCTTTTTTCAGAGATTTGAGAAATTGTTATTTCAAGTCAGCAAGAATCACTATTCTACTTCTTCAAAAGAAATTTGTCTCTGGTAACTATAAAAAGACAGGCAGCGCTTTCCTCTGCATGCTTTCGAATAGGACTGCTCAGACATTTAACAACGCATTTAAGACAGAAAGGCTATCGCCTGGACCATTTACATTTGTCTCAGGGAAGTTAGAGGAGGCTCCGCAATGCTTCATCTGAAAGGCTTTGCATTTGTTGGAACCATATGGGTCAGAGAACGAAAATCTCAGTCTTTGCTAGCTAAGAACTAGTCTCACTTTACCAAACCATCCATCTGTGACCTTTCAACCAACACTTTTTAGCAAAGAGGATGGCAATCTATCGGGCAACTGTTTTATTCAAGCACAAAGCAAAACCATCAGATAACCGCTGTGCTCCTAATCTGCCCTAGTCAGGCAATTCAAACCCTGCCATCTAGCTGTAATATAATTTATATTATTTTGGTTACTTGTTACTCCTTGAAAATTGCAATAAAGTTGATGTAGAAATGACTTTTCTTCTATTTTTACTGTCGCTTGCTGAATTTGACATTTGGAAATGGAATATCAGCACAGAAACTAGCTCAGATATAGTTCAGACTGTGATGAGAAGAAACTGCTATGTATGTGCTGGGACTGACTTGCATTTAATTGCAGGCTACAGATAGGTTTGTTTGCTTGTGTTTTGTGTGACTATTCAGATGATTCAAGGAGAAATAAATGAAGGCCTAGAAATCCTGAATTATCCAGTACTTATATCAGCAGGCTTATATATTGTTCTCCACTCATCATTCAACTGTTAACTGTCCCATCATCCACTCAGAGAGCAAAAACAATACCCCTTGCCTAATGATACATTATAAACTGCAGGATAATGAATTATAGCTATGAGAGTTTGTTAGCCACACGTATTCTGTGCTTCTCCATTTGTAAATATCTTGTAATAATACAAATTAATTTACAGGCTTTGGAAAGGATTTGCCAAACACGAGAGGCAACTGTTGGCTCAACAGAAACTTCCTTGATTGACACATAAGAAAATTAAAGATGTCTGTTTTTCAGTATTACTTAGGTACATTTAATTTTTGGAGAAGATACTTGTGGGCAAGTCAGAAGGGCAGGGCTCTTAGATCTGGATCACAAAGATACAATATTCTTTGCATGTCCAGGCTATTGTGTCTCAGCCCTTGGTCTCTCGAGTGGGTATGAGATGGGGTCCCCTCAGCACTGATTGCCACTGATTTGGTACTCTGCACCTCTTCATCATTAGCTGAATTCAAATCAACAGATCTTTTGGGACAGTCTCAAACAGCTGTTCCAGAGCAGCACTTTCCTGTCCCAGTCCTGTATCTGCTAGCCAGAGATCAAAACCTCTGCATTTCTTTTCCACCTGAGCCACCTTGTGGAACCTCTTCCTATAGCAAAAATGTTACTTTTAAGGGAAAAGATACCATTCACAGTGTACATTTCAGAGAACAGTAATGGAAACCGATGAAGACAGCAAGACCGTGGGACTTGACCCATCACTGCTTGATCACCAGACTCTTCAACAACCTCCCTGAAATGGATTAATTTGTTTCGATGTAGTTCCTAGAAGACCAACAGCCTCCACACAAAAAAATCAAAATTGAGCACCTGGACAGTCCCAGCAGACATGGAAAGGGAAGACACGGGTGCGGGAATAGAATTGCTTCCTTGATTATTCCCGATACTGTCAGGACTCTAAAATACATTCAGCGAAGTTCACCAACAGATTTTCTTGACACTGCTCTCACAACAGTAAGAAATCTGGGAAGTCACTAAGTTAGGTTTAACGTTACCTTCCAGCCCCTGACAGGGAAGCCTTTCTATCCATGGAGGTGGGAATCATCTGCTAGGGTGCTGTCCTCCTTCTTATTATACAAAATATCTTGAGTGGTGCCCCAAGGGGCAATAGTGATGGGGAAACTTAAGCCAGTGAAAATGCAGTGAGTCCATGTGAAATGGTTTTCATAGAATCAGAGAATGGTTTGGGTCAGAAGGGACCTTTAAAGATCACCTGGTCCAACCCCCCCTGCTGTGGGCAGGGACATCTATCACTAGATCGCGTTGCTCAAAAACCTGTCCAACCTGACCTTGAACACTTCTAATGATGGGACATCCACAATTTCATTTGCAAGGAATGAAGTGAAAGGAAGAGTTTAACGGAGGGGGATTTCTGTGCCCTTCACAGCCAGCCAGCTGAGGCTTTGTTACATTTTTTCACAAGCAAAGAGCATTCAGATGCTTCTAGGCTCCATCCTTACTTTTTTGAATCACACGTGACAAAACTAGGATGAACAACAATGCCAGCCTCCAGAAGCCAACATGGTGTGCCCTCCTCTGGGCACAAACCCTCTCTGATCTGCTAATACCACATCTCTGGCTCCTCTGGAAAGCAAAATGCAGGAAAGAAGATACTTCTTGATGATGATTTCTGACATGTAAATAGTGGCTCCTTCCTGGGACAGGAAGGGACAGAGGTCTGAGGGCAGCCGTGATGCTCCAGAGGTGAGGGAGATGCTCTGAACTCACGAACACGAGTGTTTGCACAAAGGTGAGGCCGCATAAAAATACTCCTGCTGTGCTGTGCCTGAAGTGTGCCAAACCCCAGCCTTGGCAGGCAGCGAGGGGTGGGAGCTCCAAAGGTTTATTTATTAAGTTTCTGGATGGGCTGCTCGTTAGGCTCTTGAGCAGGAGGGTGGGGAGCTCTGAGTGATGCTGGCCGCAGTGGTGAGCGTCAGGGCAGCACTGCCGCCCAGCCGTCGCCGCCTCCGCACAGCCCTTCAGTATTTTCGGTGATGAGAAGGAGCAAAGTGCTCACTATAACCCCATGCCAAGGAACGCGGGGTTAACTCTTGGCTCGCTGCTCTTGGGCGGCATGTCCAGCGGTTGGCAAGTTTCCAGCCTTGGCTTGAGGAATTTATCAACATGGAAACAAACGACTGTTATGTTTTCTGTTTATTTTGCATTTCTCAGGGTCGCTGTGCAGATTTCTCAGCTCCGCCAGCTCTGCGGCAGAGCTAAAGGTTCGGTGCGGCTGGCCTTTTCCTTCTTTCCTTCCCACCCCTCATTTTGCCTCTCTGGCCCAGAAGGGCCTGAGCAGGCGTAACACAAACCACCTCGAGGGCACCGCCTTCCTGACGCCCACAGGGCTTGGAGAAAGCCCGGCACAGGTTAGATGCCAATTCCTTGGCCCGCTAGCCTCAAAACCTATTTACGTGAACGTACACCATCACAGAAAAGTTTCTTTTTGTATCAAAATGAGAACTTCTTTTTTTTTCTTCTTTTTTTCAGATTAAAGGTAAAACAAATAATGTCTTATCTGCTCTGGGTTGTGCTTTGAGTTTCTGGGTTGCTCCCTCAGCAGCTGCTGATAGTGCTAAGCCCTGAAATACGAAAACAGCTACTTTAGCTGTCGCGTTACTAATGCAATGACTAGCTCTGTGATGGCTGCACAACACACACAGGAAATACATATGTCATTTTAAAAGGCTTCTTTACGAGGCCAAAGCTTTGCTTTATATTGGAATAAATCTGAAATAGCATCTTTGCCTGCCTGGCAATGGTTGCCTGCCCATAGCTAAGAGCAGGCTTTGCTCCATATCCTGAAAAGATTTGGATTTCAAATTAATTTGCGGCTTTATTAAAAAAACAAAAGCCCGCAAATATTCCAGGCCAAACTTGAGATGATTGCCCAGTGAGACAATAAGCTGTGAGTGCTCTAACCTCGCAGTATCGCTAAATTATTATGTTCCTGAACAATACTGTATTGTGGAAACAAAAAACGCTAGCTGTAGCCTTCTGTTATCAATCAGCCAGCAGCGCAGGAATAAAGTTATTTAACTCTCGCTCTCAGAAGCACACAGATCAATATCACTGGGTATGAAGCAGAAATGGACAGCTAGGCCTTGATGTTTAATTAATTATAAATTACTATGAGTTTATAAATGACCAGAGTTCAGCAATGTGTAAGTGACAGCATATGATGATTGTGAGCATCTTGATTTCCCAAAACCTAGAAGAGGCATCTTAGAAAGACCAGGGCAAGTCAGGGAAAGCACACACAGCTGAGCAATCACAACTGCTTGGTATATTTAAAAGCAGTTCTTGATTTCTAGCTGATGTTGCTAGCTAAAATAATGCAATTGTGTGCAATTATGGGACATAGTCTGTGTTCCTAAGGCTTGGACCTCAGCCGTTTAAATTAATTTAATTATGTCTTAAAGTCCTATTGTATCAAGCCGGGATTGGATTTTAGACATGCATATTTAATTTGTACTTCTCTCTTTACTTTTGCACAAACATGATTTGGCCTCCAATCCTCCCCCTCTGCTTTGGGGGCGCCCAGCGGGGCTGGGCAGTACCAACGGCCTTTGTACTTTTAATTCTGCCGTGGGAAAGGAGTGGGAATAATGTGTCTGTGGAGGTGCCTGGATGCGGAGCCATGTGCATGCCTATGGCTACACCTGTATACAGGTATGGCGTAGGTCCTCACACGTGTCGGCACTCACACGTACCGGCACACGCACGTATCGGCACACACGCACATTTATGCCTAATTACAGCCATTAAAAGGATGAATGCAATAGGCGCCGCATCCACAACACCCGCCGGCGGGCGGGGCGGGCGGAGGAGCGCACCGGCGCTGCGCCAGCCTCTGCGCGGTGGCGCAGCGCCCCCTGCCGCCCGCCCGCCGCCCTGCGCGCCCGCGGGGCGCCCCCTGCCGCCCGCCCGCCCGCACACGCAGGTCCCACTGTCGCCCCCCAAGGCCCACGGTGAGAGACTCTGCGCCCCAGCGCCAGTCTGCTGCTTTCTGGGGAAAAACAGCGCAAGTTTGCTTGCAGGGCAGAGAGTGCCCCAGACCCGTTAGAATTTCCTGTGGGTTTTTTCCACAGCAAATTAATTTACCCAGCTCGGGAATCTGTGAAGCACAGTCAGTATTTGTTGACCACCCTTGGAAGAAGGGACCAATCGCCAGCTTCGTGATTTAGAGGCCAAATAATTTGGAAGGTTTCCAAGGAACCTGAGCCCAGCCCAGTCACCGGAAGCAATGGGGGTTTGGTGGTGACATATCTTTCAGGAAATCCCACTGGATGCCTGTGGGCATCTTCAGATGCTGATCTCTGGGCCTTCATCATCGATGGTGAAGTCCTTCCCCTGGGTACTACGCCAGCGACTAAGCGTGGACATGTGGGTGTAAGGACAGGTTTCACACCTGCCTTTATGGATAGCAGGTCTCAGACACCCACCCAAATAGCTGGAAATTTTTCAACACCACACGATGCTGCTAAAAACTGTGTTGCATGAAATGACCCCAAGGGACCTCACAGTTATTCCAGGGGAAGACTGGCGAGACATCCTTCCTGCAGGCAGGGACACTTGGAGATCTCCCACCCAGAATGAACAGCTCTGAGCCAGGACCTCGCAGCCAGGGAATCCCTCTGTCCCCCTGGCAAAAGCATCTTCTACTTTGGACTGAAACCAGATGACCTAAACCCCAGTGTTTCCTGTGGACAAGAATCGTGCTTTTTGGCCACCTCTCTCCAGTCCGACCTGTATGCCCCAGTTTCACCAGCAGAGCATATTCCCTCCTATTGCATTAAAGACGTATGTGACACTGAATACAGCATGCACTAAACAGCAACGTTGCTTATAATATATGGTGATATGAAGGAAATTCCCTTGTAGGCTCACAGGTGTTCTTGTTGTTTCTGCGCTAAAGGACCACAGCAAGTGAAAGGGATTTGTAATTGTCCGTGCATATTTTGAAAAGGTCAGGTGAAATAATGCCTGCAGCTGAAGTTATACTTATGCAGAGCTGACTGTGGGAGCTGAGACCTAACATCCCCATTCTGACAGTTTGGGCACCAGTAATCAGGAGACAAAGCAAGCAGAGGTGGCTAAATTGTCTGTATCATCCAGACTAGAAAGGGATCAACCCCATATACTCTCACCTACCCTTAAATACACAATTGGTTGAACCTGCAGTTAGTGGGGAGGATGAGAAGCTTGTGCTATGATGTGCAGTGGCATTAAACTGCCCTCAAACCTGCTCCCCACCTTCCTGGGGGGGACATTTTCTTTGAGCCCAAGCCAATCTTTTGGCCTTCTCCTGGCCAATGCAGAAAATCTCTGCTATGTGTTCAAGGCAGGCTATGACCTGACTCCATTGTAGGATTGCTAAATAGTCTGCGTTATAAAGGATACCTCGTATTATATTTGCATTAAAAGTTTACGGGAAATGGCCTTCCTGGGATTTTCACTGCATCCACAGCTGGTCTGGCAACCTGGATCCTGCAAGCCCAAAGATGCAACTATTGCACACAAACAAATAAATCGTGTATTTACTGTACAATTTATCCCTCATGCACAATGAGCTGCAACTCACTGCACAAATGCAACTCATCTGAGATTATCCCAGATTTTGATAAGCAAAATGTACTGGCCCTACCTAGTGTGCAGCCCTGTCTCTGCAAAAGTAACTATCCCTCCATGGACTGCTGACTTATAAATCATGGTTTTTATTTCTCCATTGCAGAAATGTACTGCAGATTTATAAAACATTTAAGACCCCGTGGTTAATGTTTCATCTGTTCATGAATATCCTGAGGGACCAAACTATTGTTTAATCTTCTACAAAAATAACCATGATTTATACAAAAGTTCTCTGAAATGTTTTTCTTTTATTAGCAATACCATTGCATGTCAAAACCAGAACCTAGATTTATCTACCGTTCGTGCTACCCATATAATGCTGTGTAGATTAAGTAAGGAATAAAAAAGTAAATATTGCTCCTGTTGAGTGAAGATCTACGGATAGATGGCTTCATTTCTGAGGTGATTTGGATCTAGATCAACATCCAGCAGCCATACGAGTTAATAGAGCCCTGAGTGTGCTAAAGGTCTGAAGCACTCCCTGTCTTTGAAGTGGCTTTGCAAGTCAAAATGAAATGGGAAAAAAGGCAGTTTTGGTTGCCCTGCCTGGCTGCCAGAGTGCTGCTTGGGCTTTGTCCTGTGGTTCAGGCGGGACATCCTAAATTTGGGACACTAAAATCACCAGCTTTTGGAAACATGGTTTAGAAAAGCATGATTTAAACTGGCAATCCAAAGCCTGCTGCATCTGTAAAAATTCCAAAAAGGACTGTAAAAATGGGGTGGCCAAGGGACTCTCACAGACCCCATTTCCCAGAAGTTACAGGAGGAAACCTCCTTTCTCACCAGCCTGCAGACTCTGAAGGCAACGTGCCCTGTGCCCAGCCACCCGCACACCTAGCAGAGACCTCGGGCCACCCTGCACCCGGAGCCACCTCAGTCCTACCAGCAGGACAGGCCCCAGGTCCCAGCCTGAGCTCACCCGGCTCCGCACAGCCCACAGGAGCAAGAAATTACAGGAAAAAAATGGGGTTCAACATCCACAGCTAAGACGCATACAGGCAAGGAAGGCGGTGATAAATATTTGTATTTAGTCAGTTCTCAAGGGACATGTTGAAAAGGGAAGTGTGTTTATTATTTGCCGTCAGAAACAACAGTGGGACTCAGGGGCTGAGGTTGAAAGTGCATATCAATAATTCAGTGTAGAATATACTATAGGGATGTGGTGTAATTATCAAAAGCAAAACAAAGAAACGAAGAAAAAATTACTCCAGCTCTCAAATTACATTTGGTCAGAAAAGATTTTCTTTTTCTTTGTTTTTTTTTTTTTTTTCTAATTTGAGAAACAGAAGAGAAATCTTTGGTTAGCACCTCTGCACTTTCTGTATTCAAGTCCATCTGAGAACCTCAGACTTTTCTGCACAGAGAAGGCAAGCGGCGAGGAAAAAGAAATGATACTGACCTGAAAACTATTTTCTCTAAGAAAAATAACAAGCTCAATTAATAGTCACAGGACATTCAGAATTAAAGTTACATTTTCACAAGTGGTGAGATACAATAAACGTGTTAAAACTTCAGACTGTTGCTAATCTGCCCAGGAAACCAGAACTTGCCTTATGGGGACAGTGTAGCAAGCATAGGACTGTAAACTGAGGATTTTGGTGTTTCTGATCACATTGAACAGAAAAATTATCTTTGTTTTCTTTTATACTTTAGTACAAGGAAGAGAAGTTGCAGTTCTGAGCAAAGCTTGTACCTGAATAAAACTTATGTACTTGGGTCCTACCCAATTTAAATACATGTTATTTCACTGCCCATTCAAGAGCAACGCTAATTCTTAGCATCAGTCAGTGCAATTCAAATTGCAAAATTCAAAATCAGTGGGTGCAATTCTCACTGACATCAAGAAGGGTAAAGATGGGCCTTTGGTTTCAAGCCTCCTTTCATCAACACAAATAAGCTTGTGCCACGTGGAGAGCGGCCTGAGAAAAGGAAGGATGAATCTGTGAAGAGAGGTGAAAGATGGAGGAGAAACTCTGCTGCCGTTACCTGATGCGGCTTCCCTGGACCAGCTGGTATCAGCAGAGGAATGGGCTTTGCTTTGTGGAAGATGCCCTTCTGTTTTGCTTTTCCTTGTCAGGAAAGAAAGATTGGTACTGCCGAGCCACCAGCACATCAAACTTGCTGTGGTTTCACCGTACATTTACTCCATGAGTTCACCTGCTACGACAGAGTTTCTGAAAACAAGAACCAAGACTCAACATGGATCTCAAAAAAATCTTCTTTTACTTTAATCTTGCCCTTACTTTGCTCATCCTGGCAAGATCTAAAGCAAGAATTGTCTTTCCTCCTGCTTCTCTTTTTTTTCCCTTAACTTTGAGACTATTGTCAGCTATTGATCATGTACCCTCATTTGCTGACAGAATTAATTATTTAGGCTTTATTTTACTGTAATTCTTGGCAGCTCTCCTCACTGAAACTCTCAGCTGCCAAATGAGGTAAAAACAGATATAAAAATGTTCATTCAGTATATATTAAAAAAAATCATTCTAGCAATAAATCACTGTCTTACTTATGGTTTCTTTTGTCATTTAAATGGCGCTTATGGCCAAACCACAAATCTTAGCAGCAGAAGAGTAGTGGGAAAAGAGCTGCCTTCTCTCTAATTTTAAGTATGTAGGATATCTGTTCTATCAGAAATGCTGGAGTTGTTCAGCAGAAGAACTTTTCAAAATCCCTAAAACAAAGGCCACATAAAGATGGTCTTCTTCCCCAAAGGTGAGAGTGACCTTTCTTTAGATAACAGCCATAATATTAGGCATAAGGGACACAAACTGTAAAAGTCAAGTCCTCACCAGTATCACCAATGTGTTTTTAATCAGGACAGATGAAAATAAATATACACACACTCATGAGATGTAAAAAGGAAAAGACTGCTGAAAAACAAGCAGTACATTACTCTTCCATCGAACTTTCCCCACATGGTCCCCGGGGTCCTTCACATAAAAAAGCTGGATCCCTCTTTTTTTCCTCCATTTTGTAAACTGACGCAGATAAGGTGTTAAAGATTTGAGGTTTCAGGCTCCCACGAGACATCTCATCAGCAGGGTGTTTAGTCCTAAGCAAGTCCCCTCCTCCCCTAACTGGGAGTTTGGTGGGACCAGATTTCCAGCCCCATTCTCTGCCTGTGCTAGGCAAGCCCCATCAAACAGCTGGCACCGCACAGCCTCCTGCACACTCATTTGTGGGACAGCAATTCGCAGCAATGCAAAACGGCCTAGAAAGGTTCTGTCACAAGGGAAAAGGTATCACGTTTTAGTTTAGTTGGCTAAAAAGCTATACTTTAAAAATATAAGATGTAATTCTACTCACATTTTATTTGACCGGTGTGATTTTTGGCAGAAAGTGTAAAGTAAACAAAAGATCAAGAACCAAATTTAGTCTCAGTTTTTATTTATCCATTAGTTCCAACTGCCATAAAAGACCTCCGATTTTGGCCTTGAGAAGAAAAAAATTCTTTTCCATAGATAATCTGCTCAAAGCATATTATGATATCCCTATAGATAATAGTGAAAAAAAGAATTTGGACCTGAGTAAAAGGCACAGTGATGAGAAGAAATCTCATTCCGAGCAGAAATCTTTCTACTTGGTTACCACGCAATCTAATCCTGACAGTGCACCCGACTTGAAAAATGACATCCCCATCTCCAAGAATTGAAAGGTGGCAGAAAAAGCAGGCACTTTGTGATTTGGTCTAAAGCAATTATGAGCTCCTCACAAACTCGAAGACAAGAATTGATTTTCATTTCTAGATTATCAAGAGGTGAGGGCAAGGAGGTCAGGAAATCTGACCCTATCTTGACCCTGTGGATTGGATTGTTCTCAGACCTGTTCAATATTGAAAAGGATTGTTTGGGATGGGAGTGGGGGAGGAGAAGAGAAATCCTCCGGCGTATTTTGTGCTCACTGGTATCTAAGAATCTTTTTTTCCCTCGCTTTATGATCTTAATAATTAAACATATGGTCAAGTATTTTAAGGTGCTTATTTGAAAGGCATTTGCCCATAAATGACCAAATCTGATAAAGAAGGCAGAAGCTGCAGACTGCTGAATCAGGGGAATAGAAAAGCAATATAGAAATAAGCACAGTCTGGCTTTAGAGGGGACCTGTAATTCTTTAGATCACTCCTGTGGTGTACATATACCTATAAACCAACCAGCTGACCTAAATTTTTTGTTATTATGGTAATTCAACATTTGTATAACACTGCCTATTTCAAAAGACTCCAAACCGTTGCACCGTTACTTGGCTTCCATGGAAATGTTGCCATTTACTGAGGTGAGACACATGCAGCTATGCTTTAAACTGAAATACAATGAAACCTTGTTAATTCAAGTGCATAGGGACCATATAATTACTCAGATTACTGAAAACTGAAATTACTGTAACATTGCTTTATTTTCACTTTAAACTATTGCTCTTTTTTTTTTAAATAAGAATTCTGTAGATGCTTTAGATAAACTCATGGGGGTTTTGGTTTTGGTTGGGTTTTGTTTGTTTTTTTTTTTTCCCACTAGGAAAGAATATTTTGGCTACAGGGAATAATACACAAGTTAAACAATAGCTTCAAGGAGTAGGTATGAAAAATATAAACCTTGTAGAGGAACTAGAAGCAGCAGGAGGTCAGGATTAGCCCAAACACTAACCCAGCCATTCAGATTAATCAGTTCCGGAGCAGCGGGGTCCCACTCTATAAACTGTATAGTGTGTGTACAGTCAGCCGCCGCTGAAATATTCCCATTTCTGGCAGAAATGCCACAGCTGCTTAACAGCCCACATCGACACAAGCCCTCAAAGGAGAGAACGGGAAAAAAACCTTCACCAAACTTTTAGCCAACTGTAACTGCAGGACTGCCACAGCAAAATGGAGTTGGTCAGTGGGAATTGTGTTACTACAACCATCTGGTTTCCCAAACCTTCAGGAAAAATGAGGGTTTTATGGAAGGGTAATGGAAGGAGGCAAGCAAAGCCATGCATGCATTGCAGCTCAGTGTAAGCATTCAGGGCAGTGGGGTAGCAACAAACACACACAGAAATTATGTTTTTTGTAAGAGTCTGTTTGCCTAACACATCATAGTGCCCAGCGTTTTCACTCTGGTTTTAAACTGATGTCTATCTCCAAAATAAGAATCAGCAGAAGGCCACTTTGCCTTTGTCCTGATGTATTACTGCCCTAAATCAAGCAAAGATTTGAAATGAAAATGTCTAAAATGTCCCAAAGTAGATCCCTGCTGCTGCTAAACCTCTTCAGCCAGCCTTCCAATTGGAAAAGCTAAAGGGAAATATTCTGCTAGCAGACCACATTCAAAATAACAAATGAACATGTAAGTGTGATGCTGGTTTTGTAATTGTAGTGTCTCGCTTACAGGACTCTCAAGCAGGAATCTGAGGCACAATAGCTCTGCATACATAAATGCTATAAAATTAGTGCAGACAGCTGGCAAATCATTAATTAACAACAGTAATGGTTTCAAACTAGAGCTCTGGGGACTCCACAGGAAATAGGAAGTACACTGGTCCTGCTTTCAGTTATGCCTCTGACCTGGTTTCTTCCCCATAAATAAGAAGAAAAAAACAATCCGTGTCTGAGCCACAATATCACACAAGCCCCCACCAGCAGTCCTTGAGATAGCGTGCACTCTGAAGGAGTCGCAGCACAGAAAGCTTTCTTCAAGTATGCTCCAAGACAGCTGCAAAACCACCTCTGGAATACTATGCATACAGTGCTAGATAATTAAAGTGATTACAAAGACCATTCCAAAGTATTCAAAATTAAAAAAAAAAAAAAAAAGAAGAAAAAACGCAGCTTTTCCTCCCTTCTATTGTAGCCTAATTTTTACACATTAGATGATTCATATTGTTTCCTGGATTGTCCCCAGGAGTATCACACAATAGAAGTGCACATAAATGCTAAACTAATATGTAAATGAGAAATAATCTCAAGATTTATCTATGAACTCCAGCTTCTTTTAGCAAATTAATTCATTGACAGCAGAAGGGTTACTGTCTCTCTGTGAAACATATGAGGGAAAGTGTTGGTTCACAGCAGATTTATTTCCACAATAGACCTAACAGGTCCAATAATTATTATAGTTCACCATGTTGTTTCCGAGTTTGTGCGGAAGATTGGATTCCCTGTGAGTACAAAATATATCTGCAGGGAAAAGACAAGAAGAGTAATTTAAATGCGTGATATTTTCTCCTGAGGATGAACTCTGCTATAGCAGCATCTCCATATTCACAAGATGGAAGTGATAATCTGGAAATTATGTACTAGTAAAGCTCTGGGGAACAGGCAAAGAACAGTTATGTTACGGCAAGGGAGAAACTCAAATGTGCACTTTATGCCATCCTTTCTACAGGAAAATCCAGTCCTTTCTGTTTTGAGCTGGTGACGCTAGGGGTCCTACCACTCCAGAGCCAGCCTGCACCTTCCTGGCACCCCGGCTCCGAGTGGGAAGATGGGGGTGTGAGGGCAGAGGTTTGGGTGGAGGAAAGCGACAGACAGACGGAAACCCCAGGGCTGGGAGGAGGCAACGTGGGCACCACCAAACCACCCAGTCTCCCCAGGGCTGCTGGTTCTCCCGCTCCCTGTGCAGTTAGCATAGCAGTCCCAGAGCTTTATGCCACTCGCTGCATGGGAATAGGGGATGGCAGGTGCATGGGGACAACCATTTAAGTGGCAAAACTTCATGGAGCCTTTCCTGCCTCCATAGGAGGGGGCTACTTCAAGCGTGACACCCGTCCCTGACTTTCTGCATCAGGAACGCACCAGTTCCCCCGTGCCTCTGCAGTTGCTGTGTGTGTTTGGGCTGGTGAAGGGGAATGAGATTTTGCCCTTTGCTATTATTTTTTGTGTTGGTGTTGAACAAGATTTCTGATGGTTAAAAAACCATAGAATGCGTATTTTGGCTTACTGATGAGAGAAGGTGTTGAGGGACAAAAACTGGTTGTGCAAAACTGTTTAGCACTGGAAAAGAACAAAGTATTTAAATAACTGTGTGTTTAAACTATAAACCTGGCCAGGAAATGTAAAGCCACCTCGTGTTGAGAGGGAGTGTTAACCTCAACTAACGCAGCTCATTTCTCTCTAAAATCCCGTTCATTCCGGTCGCTTCCCTTACTCTGTTTCCCTTTTATTCGTTCTGGTTTGTGGCCGTGGGATTCAAGCGAAGGACTGAAGCAGCCCTTCGGAGCTACCTTTCAGTGTTGCCGCAGTCCCCCAACCCCCCTGCGGCAGACTAAAGAATTACTTCAGTGCCCTGCTTTCCTGCGCTAGCCATAATACAGCTCTCCTGCTCTGAGAGGTGAGACCTGCGAACCTGCCTTCGTCTCCCAGAGCAGGCTCTGGAAGTCAGGCAGGACTCCAGAGGAGAAGCTCATGCTGCTGTGTGAACTAGCCTGAGACCTCGCGCGCTAACAGGATTTCGAGCATCTTAATCGTTTTATCACATGACACACCGGTCTTTTTATTCTGTGGTCCAGGAACGTCCAGGATGGCGTTCACATTCGTAAGCACCCGGTGTTTGTAAAGCTATGCACATATCTCTTTTTTTCAAGAAGGCAAGGCAAGGTTTGTAAACAGGTTTTCATTACTTCAAGGCTGTGACATGGGGTTCACAGTGAACAGTCAGGACACACGAGTGTGATAGACTTTACCATGATTGCGTAATTCAAACAGAATTAGGGGGGCAGGGAGGGAACTCACGGTTATAATGGTCTAAAGTGAAACAAATTCCCTAACCTGCTTTGGGACAATCTACACTTACACCACCAAATTGTAATATAATTCTAGCGCAGCAGAAGTCATGGAGAGGAAGACAACTGTGCGTTTCAGAAGCTCAGACATGGCTTGGAAAAAACCAAAACAACAAACGAGTTTCAAGTGTCCAACTTGTCCAAACAGCAGAAGGTTTTATGCCACTAAAAATACTCAAGAAAAGAAAAAAATCACTGAGCAGTTACTACAGTGTGCTTTACATGAGCTCTTTTCTCCCATGTCTGGAAAGCACACTCTCTCCACTTACTTTACTTTAAAGAATTCAGTTTGTGCTTAGTAAAGGGAAAATCAATCTCCTGATGCTTCCCTGATATTTTTGATTTACATCCACAGGCTGAATGTTTCTGGCATGCAGGAGCTCTGCAGTTTGTACCTGTGTTTTTGTTACTGTTTCCACACAATGCTTTGTATTTCTATAAATCTTTCAACGATGACTCTTGGAGCATCACAAATAAGATCCTTAACATGCTTCCTTGAAGCAAACTCTGCCTTACCATCCACAGACCTGTAAATTGAGACAAGGTCACACACCTGGTTGGTCCCCAGGGTAAGAAGCAGAAACAAGGAGTTACACTTTGCTATCCTGTCCTCATCGCTAGGCAGTACAGTCCCAGGTGTGACCCATTCTTGAATCTCTGTTGCAATAAGTAGTAGTTATGGTCTCCCTGTATAGTTAACTGATCTACTCTTTCTTTCTGTGAGTAGCTACCTATATAACATATTGGCATGAAATAAATAAATGTGGAAGAACAAATCTGTACATAAAACAGACATCAGCTGCAAAATGTTGTGTTACGTAGCAGTTGTGCAAACCACAATAACTGTAACACCGAGAAAAACAAATCTAATCAGATTCCATACTTATTCATTCTTTGGCATTGCATGAAATATAGTGCATAATTCCTTTAGGGCATAATCCAATGTCTGTCAGAGTCACTGGAAAGACTCCCATTTATTTTAATGAGAAACAGACCTTGAATGAAGCAGGGAATATGATGATTTATGATATTCAAAAAGGAACATATATATAAGCATTAGCAAAAATGAAAGTGGTTTATATATTTCAGTGTTCTGCTTCAGACAGGTATCAGTCCCAGATGACCCAAAGTAAGGGACAACAAGTAACTTCATAACAAACAACTATGAAAAAACCTGCACAAGGAAACACAATTTCCAGCAATGTAAATCTAGTTGTTGGTTTACACCCTGATGTGTAAGCATTTATATCCCTTATACATGCCTGTATTACCAGTACTTTGCTTTTTATTATCCATACAGCTACATAATCCTTTTAAAGTCCTACTAAGCTATTTGGATCTGCAGCATCTTGTGCCACTGAGTTCCAGACGTGTTGATAATCTCTACCTCAAAAGTAATTTAGAAAGCTAAACTGAAACAGGATTTAAGACACAATAAAAATAAACTGTCACCAGTTGTTCAGCAATAGCCTTTTTTTTTTTTTGCGTGGCCCGATCCTGTATCTTTATCCATCAAAACTCTCCTTGCAGTTCGAGTAAATTAAATCCCAGGACCTTTAAAGCATATAAACCTGTCAGTATCACAGATCCCCAGCTAGTGGGAAATGTTCCTACCTATGGCAGTTTAGGTCAGGTAAAGAACCAGATTGATGCAGTTGTGTTACCTCCTCTGCCTCCACAGCAGGAATCTGTAATACTCTTAAATGAACAGCCAATGAATTATTTGCGTATTTTAAAGTATCTCTAAATAACAAGAAGCAGACAATGTCTAGAAAAATACACAATTAAGCTAGAAATTAGTCCTGTCATATGGGTTTACTACAACCATTCAGCTAGCTCTTATCTCTGTTTTCAGTGGTTCACCATGTCACTTATGTCAGCAACAATACGGCAAACATGCACAACTCCCTTTTTAAATGACACCAGCAACTGAAACATTGGAAAACAGTGTACAAAAATTTTAACAATGTAGCAAAAAAAAAAAAAAAATTACGTATGTTGAAGTAGAACCCACATATTTTAAACTTAAAAATAACTCCCCCGAAGGCATGCTGTCATGCACAGAAAGATATAAGTTGCAGACTGGCTCTTCCCTCTCTCAGGCACTGGGGGAACTTCACACACCAAACACACTAACGCAGCGAACTTCGGCATGACCGGGTTTTCGATACCACGTCCTACAATCACGTACTGGGTGTACTTCTACTAATTTTCTACCCAAGTCTGACCCCGGAATACGAGCCATACCTAGCATCTCATGTAGTTTCCTTGATTTTTCGTTAGATTTATTTTTCATTAGATGGATTTTTAATTTTTCATTTGCTTGATCCTTAAGCAAGGACTTCGTCTCTATTTTTGCAAAAGTTATGAAAATTTTATCCTAAAAATGGTCCTAATAAATAGGAAGCACTCACTCCATTAGCGGTTACAGGATCAGAGCCCAAACTTGCCTCTCTGCCTGAAACCCCAGGCTCTCAGTCAGCACGCTTAACGAAATACACAACAAGATTTTTTACTTTGTGTTTAGAACACATACTGCAAAAAGCCTTCATGAATAGAGAGCAGTACTCTACAAACCACCCTCACGTACGAACTGCAACGTGCTGTAGAATAGTGTAGAGAGAAATATTTGCTGTCATTCTGAGAGATTTAGATGTCATTTATGCATTTGCTTGGCCAGCTCTCTGGTAAGTTCCGAAAGCACAGTTACACCCTTAAATTATGCTATATTATTTCCCCGAAGTTTTATGTCAGGGATCAATTCGTGCATACTCAAGAAATATCTTGAAGAACAACTTGTGAAGTACCGTGTCAATGGTAAGGAACAAACTGTAAAAAAACCCCGTAAACAACAGTGAAGAATGATTATTCACAAAAATTTATACATATATATACTTTCAGATGTTCTTTATTCTTAAGCTATTAGCTAAAAATAAACACCTTAAAAAGGTGCCTTTAAGATTCCATTGACCATCCAGAGATTTTTGTTTTGAAAGTGACTTTAACAAAAATGCTGAGATAATAGCTTATGGCAAGACGATCACTTAAATCACTTCAGATAATCACTTAAATTATGGCGAGGTGAAGTTTGGGCGCTTAAAAAGCGCAAAGCTGCCTAGAGCGAATAGTTCCAATACCATTTGCTTCATTTAAAAATCGCAGTGGGAAGGCTGGGGGAACGCTTAAATTGGTGCTTAAACACGACTGCAGCGGCTCGGGAACGACGTTTCATTAACGGCATGTTTTCTATTAGCCGCGTAGGCGTAATTTACATTATTTTTCTCCGTAGCACATGAAGTGAGGAGGATACAGACAAGGGCAACCCCCAGGCTCGCCTTTACAGTCCCGTCCCGGCTGTATGGAGACATCCATATGTCAAAGCCCTTCTTGCCTTAACTTGGGCATCCCTCTCCCCTCCCTTGCTCAGCTTTCCCCCCTCAAACCTCCCTCCCGCCCTGTCACCCGCTTCCTACTGGTTTACAGCTCGCCGCGGCACCGCGGCGGGCTCCGAGCAGAGGCGGGAGCGCAGCCTCCCTCCAGCGCCCCCGGCTAATTGCCGCGCGCTCGCGGCTGCTCATTAGCCGCAAACGAGGCCGGCGGGGCCTCTCTGCGACCGTTGGAGGGCGGGGCCCGCCCGGGGACCGTTGGAGGGTGGGGCCCGGCCGGGTATGCGGGCTCGGGCCCGAGGGGGAGGCACACAAACGGCTTCAGAGGGGCGTTCTCCTGCGGGGTGGGAGGTTCGGGGCCGGCAGCCGGGGCGGGCGGGCCGGAGGCCGGACAGAGAGGGGAAGGAAGGGGAGGCGAGCGGGCGGGACGCGGAGGCCGCCCCGCCCTGCGCTCCGCCCGGCCGCGGGGCCGGACATCTCCTCTTGCGTCATCCGCCCCGCCCCGCCGCGGGGCAGGCCCGCCCCCCACCGCTGGCCAATAGCGGGCCGCCTCCGCCCCGTTTGGCGGGGCCGCCCGGCGTTGGCGCTGCGCGCCCAATCCGCGGCGACGGGGTGCGCACCGCCCACTCTTCATTTGCATTCGGCGCTGCTATTGGCTGGACGGCGCGGCCACCGGGCGTTCCGTGGAGAGGCGGGGAGGACGGGGGGCATGCTCAGGAGCAACCCGAGACCGCGCCCGCTCTCATTGGAGGATCGCCCCGGAGGCGTCACGCTCCGGGTGGGGCTATTGAAATCAGGGTCCGGCACCGCCTCCCCGCCCACGGCGCGAACCGCCCAAGGCGGAGTCAGGGCGGTGATTTACATGGAGGCGCCGTCGATTTGCATATGCACGAGAGGCGGGGCGGGGCGGGGCGGGGCGAGGAGGCGGGCGCAGCGGGGGACGCAGGCCGTAAACGTCCCGCCGTGGTTTATGGCGGCCCGCGCCCCTCCGGCTCCCCGGGCCCTTCCGCCCCGCCGCGCTAATTGGTGCGATGTGTGGTCCCGGCTCCCCGCTCTCTCCGCTTTCACCTCGGCTCTGTAACCCGAGCCTGCTCCCTCGCCGTTTTTAATAACGCCGAAATCTGGGCCAGATGGGAGCCATTAGCGACCCCATCCCCTCTCGCTGATCTTTATAATCTTATTAGTTTAATGGGTCACGCAGTGCAGGACCTATTTCCTACGGATCAAAGGGAAAACAAACAGGGTAATATCCCACCGGGCTTCCTCCGCTCTGCCCCCACGGGTGCTGCTGCCGGGCCGCTGGTGCTGCTTGAAATGTCCCCCCTTATTAGCCCGCACCGATTTTAAAAGGCTCCCGGGTTGCTCTCACCCCAGGCGGGGGCTCGGTTCAGCCGGCGATGCCCCAGCCCCAGCCCGCACCGCACCGCAGCGCGGCCGGTCCCGGCGCGGGTGTCCCGGTGGTCCCGCACTGGCGTTGGCACCTTCGCCAGCCGGGGCTGCGGGGGTTTTCCCGCTTCTCCCTGTTTAATCGGGAACGATTTTCGGCTTAGGGACCTTTCGGGAAACGCTCCCCTTTATCAGATACGCGGGCAAGATAATGCCTGGCGTATTACCGGGGGATCGCGTTGCAGTATCCGGTGGCTTGTTTTGTTGTTGTATTTTTTTTTCCCCGAAAAGCATGAAAGCGGCATCACACGGGAGGGATGATGGGGTCGAATCGGATACCCCGTGGCTTTGCCCGGCTGACCCAGGGGCGGCGTTTTCCGCTCAGTGGCAAAACGCTTATTTGTAGTCTGGAGACCCCCTCCCGCAGCCCCTGCAATAACTTTTAGCACAATAAATTAGATGTACGCGCACTGTGGTCCATTACGGAGGAGTGTTGTGTGACGGCTCCTGTCAAAGGTTACCGGCCTTCATGCAGCCGCATAAAGCGTTTCTCTGGAGGGTAAATATTTGCACTTACTGAAGGGCCTGGAAGCTGGGGGCTACAGCAGGGAATAAAGCCCGGGCGCCCCCCGCTCCCGGGCAGCCGGACCCCCTGCCCGTGCCGGGGCTGCCTCCCTCCCTCCCCAGCCCCTCCCGCACACGCCTCTCCGCGCCTCTCCGCGCCCCCTGCGCGGCGGTACCTGGCGGGAGGCACCGCGACCGACCCCGCAGACCGGCCTCGGGGGCCCCGCCGAGGTCCCCCGGAGCCGGGGTTCAAACCGTTTTCTCTACATGTCTTGCTATTTAAAATGTACAAATATACACACGTACACCTATACAATGTATATATACACGTAAATATTTATCTATAAAATACATACATTACATATGTACGCAAAACCTAGGGAAAACAAAGCCAGTGGATGGAAAACCCCTAAATCGTGTCGTTTAACACCCACCGGTGTCCTGTTACGGGTTTGGTGGAAATCCCTACACAAAGGGGAGCACGCGTGTGCCTGTGGAGCGGTGCGTGTGTGCGGGCACATACACGCGTGTGCACAAACAGGGAACGAAACGATTTAATGCCCTCGCAAATCTCCGGGATTTTATTTACCAAACTTCTAAAGAGTTTTCAAGAAAAAAAAAAGTTGATAGATTTTTCTTTTATATCTCATAGAAAATCCATTATTTCCAGTTGTGTAGTCTGGCTCACAAAATTTTTAAGACATAAAAAGAACCCACTTGTTGAAATATCAGAGATGATATATTGTTCTCCCAGGTCGGAAACTAGATCTCAGTACGTGCGCACACAAACAGACGTATACGGATTTACCAATACATGTTAATGGGTATACTCCCTTTATAATGTATATACTCCCTTTAATACTACTTGCACTGGTTACTTAACAAATTGAAAACCAGACAGTGAGTGTAGCCATATGCACGCAAACCACACACATACACAGTAAGCTTTATTTTATTAGAGACTATTAATACACAAGCCCATAAAAATCTACCCCTATCTGAATGTTACGGTGGTCTATGCTTTAAGTCCGCCTGCAGAAGGAATTGTGAACATATGATTGTATATACGCACTAAGCTTTTTTTTTTTTGTATGTGTGTATTACAAAATATACATAACACGGATTATTATAAAACGACTGATTAAAAAACCTATTGTAAATATAAATATCCACTTAAGGGCCACAAGAGATAACAGACGGTGCTTTCCTCTGTCCGTACAGCCAGTGGCGACTACGCCAGGTTTTGCCTCTGTGCGTGTGTTTTTTACCATAATTTCTCCTGGAAACAGATGTGTACTTTATTTCAGGCGAGTTTTCTGCGTTTTTTTTATTCCCCCCCCCCCCAACCTGCTAATTCCCCGAGTTTATTCGTGCCATAGACAATAAAGCCATAAAGCTGACTGCAGAAATTTGTTTGCCGTAACGACGTGTTATTTGAGTCCCGGCTTTCGGGACTCTGACACTTGGCCGGATCAAAGAACCCCTTTAAAACCCCCGGGTGATTCAGAGCCGGTGTGTGCGTGTGCGGGGAACAGCGGGGCCGCCCGGGAGGGAAACCAGCGAGGGGAGAGCCCGCAGGCACCTCCGCGGCTCCCGGCTCCGCGGCTGGCCAGACCCCACCCCCCAAACCCCGGCGGGTCTCCCCGGGCTGCCGCGCTCCTTCGCTCCGATGCCGGTCCCAGCACGGGCTCGGTTCCCCCCGCTCCGAGGCGGAGAATAGCCGGATTTAGGGGACCTTTCCCCACTCCTCAGCGCCAGGTTCGCCGCCTGGTTCTGGGTGTGTGCCCCTTCGTACCGCATCTACCCCGACGCGGTTTTAAAGCACCACGTCTAATTGCCCGGTCTTAGTTTTACTACCAGATATCGACTCCTGAAAAGCAGATTTAAATTACGTGTTAGAGAAGTGATACTATAAAGCGGCAGAAAACAGAATCTCTCCTCAAACGCATTTATGGGCTAAGGCTGCAAAGATCACAGGCTTCAGGTTTTTCTTCGGTTTAAAGGTTGTCGCGGCACGGGAAGTCGTTTGATAAACCTTTAAGCTGTATTTCATAATCTTTACTGCTTTATGGAGCTTTCCAAATCTTTAACACGCTGTAACCTTTTCAAGACAGATCTCCAGACAACATTTCGGTGTTAGGTTTACTTAACGCAGTTCTTGCGAGGAAGTGAATTTTCACGGTACCCACGTTACCGCCGGGAACTCCCCCCCCCCCGCCCCGGCCCCGCGGAGCCGTCGCCTGCAAAGATTTATTAAATCTGTTGATTTCTAATATTTATAATATCTCCCGCACGAAGTTTGATCCATCAGATGACAGCCTACGCGGCCTCTGAGGCTGCCGATGGTGAAGGGCGCTTTTGGTACATATTCCTCCGATTAGCGCTTTCCTGGAGGGGAGGGAAGTTATGATTTATTGCCGTGTTCAGCCGCTTAGGAAGCGAAATTAACCCCAGAATGCCTCCATCCCTTTTGAAGTTCACGGTTTGTTTTCCTTACTGTACAGAGCGCGGATCAAAGGCTCGAAACGCCCTCTTGTGTTTACTTGATTTGCAAGAAAAAAGAAAAAAAAAAAGAAAAAAGAGAGGAAAAAAAAATAGGGCTGTTTCGGGCAATTAAAAGTTTCAGCTCGCCGCCGCCGCGGAAATCCAACACCCGGCGGCAGCGGCGGGGGGACCACAATCTCAGCCGCCGGTACCCCCCACCCGTGACGAAATGCCCCTCCCTTGTGACGTCACCCAGCCCCTCTTGGGGGCTGCACCTGGCCTCGATTTCTGCAGTAAATAAGGGCGGTGAAAGAGTCAGGACGCACCTGGGGGTGGTTTTTTTTGTAATCACCGATAAAAAGCCCCCTGTTCAGCCAGCCGCGTTATGCCCCGTCGCCGGGGAGCGGCTGCCAAAGCCGCTTCGCTGCGCGCTTCCCCCCCCTCGCGGAGTGGCGGCCGCTATTTCTGCCCCCCAAAATACCGGGGCAAGGCGGCGCGGGGCCAGCGGGACTCCCCGTGCCCCCCTCGGCCACCAGGACCCGCCGTAGCCCTTTCGGCTCTTTCTCCCAGTAGCGTCCTGAAGCACGTAAATCACCGGCGCCGCGCTCTCCCAGCCTGGCCGCTGATTGGTGCTCGCCACTGGTGACGTCGGAGGACGAGGGATGACGGACAGCGCCCGGCGGTGACGCGTGGCGTCTGGCTAGCGCCGGGGCTCCGGAAAGCGGAGCAGGCGCGGTGGGCGGCGGGGTCCGGGGCACGGCGGCTCGGGGACGGGGGGCAGCCGGTCCCGCCCCCAGGAGGGTTGCTCGGAGCGCGCTCGCCCAACCGCGCCGCTTCTCGTGTGTGCAGCAAATGAACGGCTACAGGTTGTTTTTATCCCCGCGTCATTTTTCCCGCTGCAGGAGCCGCGCTCGGCGCTGCCCCGCACGAAGGAACTCTCTCCGGCGGAGAGCTGTTAGGTGGTCTCTCTTCCTTGCGCTTATTCTGCGGGGAGAGGCCGGGGCGCGGCGGGGGAACTCCCACGCCCGCGACTCCCATCCCGCAGGGAGACGGGGGGGGTAACGTGCAGTGCCACCGTGCCGGGTGCGGCTGGGGCGGTGGGGGCCCAAGGCTTCCTGCTGCCCGAGGAGCCGGACACACGGCTCTAACCACCGCGTGACACCGCACACGCGTGTACATTTCAGCGCCGGGTTATTCTGTTACTGAACGAATTTTGCACATGTAACCCCTACGCGCCTGCCTGGCAGATGCAATTACTCATCATAGTTACGCGTGCGAATAGAGAGCTGGCGCTCTGCAGAGCCACACGCAAGGCTGGGGAGGCGTTAACGGATGGCGTCGTTATTACGTGCAGTGACTCCGTATGACCGGCTGACACTGGCACGTCTCCCCCGAGGCCCCCCCCCCCGCGCCCCGCTCCCACGGCGGACTCATGCTGCTGCCCGCCCCACCGCGGAGCGTTCGGCATGCAAATTCCGCCTGATTGACAACCCCGCAGGCAGCCAATGGCGGGGCGCCCGGTGAGCCATTGGCCGACGAGCCTTGGACGTCAGAGGTGACGCGCATGGCAACGCCGACCAATCCGCGCTGCGTATGCAAATAGAGGGGACGCGGAGTGGGGGTGGTGGCGGTGGGCGCCGCCACGTGGCCGCGCGTGGCGCTGCAGCGGCGCGGGGCGACCGGCTCAGGCGGCGGCGGCGGCGGCGGCGGTGCAGGGACGCGGCGGTGCAGGGACGCGGCTTCGCAGCGGGGCTTTGCACCGGGTGTTTGCGCTTGGGGTTGCCCCACGCTGCCGGGCGAGTTGAAAATACCCACGGGCCGCAGCGGCCAGGCGGGCAGCGGGGAAACCCCGCAGGCAGCCAGTTGCGCCACCGGGCTTTTTATTTTTTAAGTTTTCGCACTTTTTCCGCGCCTGCCCGGGGTCGAAAACAGAATAAAATCGGCAACGAAGCCCAGGGGCACCCGGGGAGCTTCACTGTCCTCCTCGCCCCGAATTTTGTACACAGCGAATTTCCTTTCCTTGGCTAGGGGCAGCGGCACTTTAATAAAGTTAATTAAACAAAGAAAACCAGCTCCGGCGCGGGGTTTGTTTCTTCCCTAGGAAGGGACAGGAGAGAAATGCTGCAGGGGTTTATTTCACCGGCAGCTCCGGAGCGGCTTTCCCCGCCCGGGCTGAGCCGGAGCCGCTACTGCCGGAGCGGGCTTTGGGGCTGCCCGAGGCCGCCTCGGCCGGCTGCGAGCCCAGCGCCCGGGGCTGCAGGACTGGGGGCACCTCCTGGAGCACCGTCACACGCCGACAGGCAAACACGCACCCACAGCAGGCCTGAATCGGGGTCCCGTGCGGAGCAGAGAGCGGAGTCCGGCTCCGAGCTCTTCCCCCGGCCCTCTGCGGTAGATAGCCCGAAGCGGCAGCCCGGCGTGGCCGGCTCTTATCGAAGAGCTTCGGATGTGATCAAGGTCTGCATGCCCGGGTCCCCACGCTGGGAGTGCAAATATACGTACACACACACGGGTACGGGTTTATATTTTATGCGTGTAATTTTACGTGTAAAAAAGGAAAGTTATCCTCTAAAGAATGTCCTGGAGCCGATGGGCTCACTTGAGCTGCTTATCTTCTCCTTCTTGTCCGCAAGCCCCGGGACTGTCACAGCAAGCCCCGTCCCCTGGGCCACGGCTGCTGGCCGATCTCCCGCCGGCGCATCCAGCCGCCGCTCCCTTCGGGTCCTGCCCCTCTTTCCACCCCGCGTTCGCGGGGTTTGCATTTTTTCCTCCTGGGGAGCTTGCAGTCCCTTCTTTCAGCTGTTTAAGTTTGTTTTAGCAGACAAGGCACTCTGAGGCCACTGCGTATAGTTTGCAATTTAAACAACTTTTAACTGGGCTAAAAAACATCACGCTACGCCTCTGCCCAGCGTGGCAATAATGCACAAGGTACAACGACACTCTGTGTCTGAGTGTGCCTCTTGGAGTTGGACTGTGACGGATTACAAGTGTGTTTGGGCTTGTGTATGTGGAAAAACGCTTGAATTCAGTGGTCGGCATTTAGAAATAATTCCATGAAAGAATAAATATGATGTTTGTATGCAGCAAGGAAAGGATTTTTTCTTTTTTGGGAGGGTATTCTGCTTTTGTGACTCGGAAAAGAATTTAAAATTGACACTATTTGTGTGATGGTCCACGACAGTTTATCCTGCAGTGACCCAACACATGAAAAACATTTCACTTTCTAAGAGAAGGGTGAAAAGCCACCTTTGCAACCACCAACAGAGCAATTTTACAAATGTCTCTGTTTGTATTGTGTGGCTGGAAGAGAGTGGGGCTGTGTGTGTGTGCGCACATGTGTGTGCAGGAGAGGTTAGCGGGGGGATAGAGAGGCTGCGGGTGTTGGGAAAGCAGTGATTCCTGAGAACCCATGTGGAGTCTGTCCCCCCTCCCCTTTAAAATCCTAAACAGACATTCCAAGAAGGAGGAAACAATCCTGATTTGTTTTCATTCGAGGTTGTAAAGCAAGACCCAAACAGACTTAGAAATATAAACCAACTGAAAGATCTCCCAGCTGTTTAGCTGCTGCTTCTAAACAAGCCTGATCTCTTTTTCTCTCTCTCCCCTCCCTGATCTCCCTGGCTTGTGGTTTCTCTCTAAATAAGGAAGGTTCCCTAGAGAATAACTTGCTGGAATTCACTCCCTCAAGAAATGACTGCATAGTTTGGTGAGAAGTGAAAGGGGCCTTGAGTCAGGGAGGGCTCAGGGAAATAGAGATGGCTCCACAGCCGAGGAGAGAGATCTGCTATGGTAACAAGGAGAAACAAATGCTACGCTTCAGCGCACAAGCCTGATTGCCCAAAGGGCTCGGAAAGAATCCCCTCTCCCATCCCCAAATAATCAGAAATAATTGACCCTGTGCAAAATTGGTCCCCCCTCTTCTGTTTTCCTGGTGCACTGGTCATTCCCAGGGACTGTGCCCGGAGTTGAGCAGGCCCTGCAGTGAAACGCATGTGGTCCCCGATGAGCTCCTTAGGGTCACCGGTGAACCCTGGCCCCTGGCCTTCCCACTCATTTTCTCCCCTCTTCTTACTAATCCTCTGCCACTAAGCCTCTCCCAGTCCTTCTCCGGTATCCCACCTAATTTCTGGCCTGTTCTTGGACAACCATGTCTTTTGGTTTTAGTCTGAGCACTTTGCACCCTCAGGGTTTTGAATACTGAGCCTGTGGTTTTCTTACCTGTTTTGTTTTCATACAGAGTCTGAGAATTGTGATTTTAAACTGCTTTTACTGCATAGTTTGTTTGTTTCTATAGCGCGGGCTGCCTGCCTGCAATGGTGAAACCCTGAAATCCCTCCCCCCCCCCCGCCCAACCCTCGGCTTTCCCCTTTCCATGAAGTTAAGGGACTGCACAAGAATGCTGGCCGGAAAACAGCCAGATCCGTGCCGGGGGCGATGGAGCAAGACAAAGTACAACTCGGCATCTTTCCCACAGTGTCACGTCTGCAAATTCGACAAGGGAAAACGATTCCCCAGGGGGGGCTGTAACCAACTAACCAAACAAAAAAAAACACAAAAGGAAAAATAAAGGTTTTAAAAAACCCCACACATCTTGGGTTGCAGTTATTGCTGTGACTCGGATTATTTCCTTTCACACAGAAGATGTGTTCACTCAGCTTGGGGGCGTGTGTCTCTATCTGGTGTTAGGTATTATCTTTTTGTCCCCGATAAGAAAGCATTATGCAATGTCATTAAATGCCCAGTGTCCCCAAATCTTATGAATTATGTCCCCAAAGCTATGATAAATGCAGAGCTATGAAAAATGCAGGGGCAGTTTGGGGTTGGGGGGGAATTTCTTGTTCAGAGATACACGATGCCTTTTTTATATATATATATATATCCCCCAAATACGTACATATACGTGTGTGTATGTATATATGTGTGTATATTTATATGTACGTATATATGTGTTTATATATATAAAAATATAAAATGTATGTGCGTGCAGATGTCTCTGCATATTTAAACACACAGGGTACGTATACATAGGTGCATACATGTACGTAGACCACCCCCGCCCCGCAGCCGCGGTGTCGGGATGCGGCCGCCAAGGGGCAGCAGACACCGCGGAGAGGGCGCGGGCGGCGGGCCGGGCCGGGCTCCCCGCCGCGGGCGGCCGCGGGAGCCGTGCGGCCCCTTCCGCAGCCGCTGCCGCAGCCCCCGGCGCCCCGTTTCAGGCGAGGTCTGCTGAAACAATGGGTTTATGGAATACAGTGAGGAAGCTGGTGAAAATTTGCGTTACTAGAAGCTGAATTACTGTAAAGAAAAATTCCTGCAATATTTCCACACCCGTGCCCCGATTCCTTTAGCCTTAGCAAGGGAATTAATCCTTTTAAAAACATTTCTACACCTTGAAAAATACCAAGACACATTTTTGAAATGATTGTAGTTGGCTTGGGAGGATTTTCACATTACTTCCCATGCAGAAAACTGTAAGACAATGCTGAGGGCTGTCTTACTGTCATCTAGAAGCAGAAGCGATTGTGGGGGTCTTACAAACTCTTGGGAAAATATCTGCTTTTAATTCAGAAGAGAGCTTGTAACACTAAGCAGGCAATGGATACACAAACTGGAGCTGGAGTATATTTTCTGTGGATTTTCAGATGAATTTTCTAACCAGTCCACTTTGTCCAGCTTGACGTTTCTTTGAGTTCTCTTCAACATCACTCATGTGATGGAGTTTTGGGGACCCAAATGGCTGCAAAAGGCAAATTTGCCCAGTTGTTTTCTGTTGGCACTTTCATCATCAACCTGCTCATACGCCTGCTCGTAATCTCCGACCGGGACCACCACTCGATGAGTTAAGCAACTGCAAGGAAGTGACAAGCTCAAATAGTCAACCCTAGAATAAACAAACTCACAGAAAAAAATGATCTGAGTCATTTCAACAGAGAGTTGTATGCCAGAGCAGGTAAAAGAGACCCAATTAATTTGTCAGTGATTTTAGAGTGCTCTTGCAAAACCTGTAGCTCACTAAACACTCACAAAATAAATTAGTGGAAATTTAAATTGTTTGTTCTAACACTGTAAAAAAAAAAGCTCAAATGTTTAGATTTCGTGCATGCTGTAAAATGTAAATGCTGTGCTGTAGAAGGTAGATGTGTTCCCAACGTTACATTGTGGAGTCCGAGTGATCCTGGAGCTCAGCGGACTCTGTGAATACGTATTGAGTCCATAACCTGTGGCTGAAGGTCCTGATCCCTCCAAGTCTGTAATAGCAGCCGGTGACATGGTAACCGCAGTTCCTGTCATGTCAGTGATCGGGAGATAAAAGGCCATTGAGCGCGGGGATGCTTGGAGCTGAATAGGAGCACTGCAGCAGTTTCAGAGCCAGAGTCTCTATACATGACATTCAAGACAGATTCTTTCTTCTCTTTTTCAAAACAAAGAAACAAATGGAACAGGAAACACTCAGCAAAGAAGCTCAGATGCTTTCTCGTCCTCCTCCTCTGGGCCTTGGTGCATTGGTCTGAGCGATCATGACAAGCCTCACTGTGAGCTTGCAGTGAAGTGGCTGATAAGGCAGATGATGTGATGTACAGGCAAAGAAAGGCCTCTGCTCCAGGCGTGCTCTGGCCTTATTCCAAGCACAGTTGATAAGCAGTTTTGATCGTTTTGCCTACTGGCAGTGATACGATCTTTCCAAAGGGTAACATATTTTAGTTTGGACATTGCAAGCCTCATTCTCCACCAGCCAGATTAAATGACTATTCTGACATTTTGCCTGTGCTGTCATCTACATGCACAAAATATCATCTTGAAAAGCAGACATTCACTGTTTTGTTACCCAGAAAAATGAGCCAGGCTCCCTGCAAAGGTGTGCCCTGAGTGCCAGGTATGTGCATGATTGCATCCCTGAGGAATTTTTTTCCCCGACATCCCCAATAATTACTCATACTTCAGGAAGGACCAAGATACGGCAGTTCCAGCAAAGATTCCTATTACAAGAAGTACTAATGGGAACTGCAGGCTCTAATTTCACTCCTGATCATGGTGCCTGTGGCTTAGATATCTCAAGCCAGACTTGCACTACGTAAAGTCAAGGGATGGTACTGACTTAGTGCATTTGGGAAGTCTGTCCCACCGTATTCTTTATCTGTTTACCAACATAAAGCCTCTCATGGAAGCTTATGCATAGTGTTTGGGTAATTTCTGCATAAACTCTGGAAAAAAGTTTCATGTATTTTTTTGATAATACGGAATTGGTCCTGTTGCTATATTTTTCCTAGATATGAAGTGGAAATTCAGAGCAAGAGGCAGATGCTTATTTTCGAAAGTGGGAAGCCCCTCTCATCATGGTCAACTGTGGGGTTATAAACAGAAATTCATTTGGCGTGAAGGTTATAGGTTTCAGCTCTTGGACAGTACATGGGAATGAATGCTGTGGGCGATACTAAAGCTTTGAGCTACAGGAAGAGGGAGCAGAAGGGAAAAAATGCATTTGGGGTTTTTGTTTTGGAAAACAACTGAAACCATGCATTATGGGAGAATAATTTCCTATAATGGTATCCAGAAAGTTTTCTTTCTCATGAGTCTGAACTTTACAAATAGTTCTTACTGGGCATGTCAGAAACCATCTGTACAGACTTAGGTAAGACTTAGATATTTTGGGGAGACACTAAGTATGGAAACAATCTTGCAATTGCTGCTGAGAATAGGATACCGCAAACTGGTTTAGTTGCATGCACTGTGGCTTTATCTTGGCAAGGAAAACTTGGTGGCCCAAAGCTGAGAATCCTGCAAGCCCAGTGGATGCATAGAGAAACACTATGCTTTGCGTTTCTGCAGGTGGTCCATAAAAATGTGTCTTTCTTTCATACTTTCTGTCTTTATGTCTGTTTAGATCCCACAAGTGATATCAGTTGTCATGAGATTTCCTCCTACCCAGCTCGCTCCCTCTGTGTGCCCATGAGCAATGAAGAGTTAGAATTTGCTTATTGCTGTACCCATGTCACAATCTAAGGAGCAGCAGGAAACTTAAGAGAAGAGAAACAATAATCGAGAGCACATGAAAAATTGCCTTACATTAAGTGTAAGAAGCACAGTACAGGGACTGTTAACATGGAGAGGGCTAGGACATATCATCTCTGTGGGTGAGCTGGGGAACTATGCTTTCCCTGTGGACCAAGGGAATGCATTCCCATAATATATGCACAAGGAGGAAGGGTGAGGAGCTCTGAATGAAAGGGGGCTTTCCAGCAGATCCAGAAAGTAGAGTTTCCTTCCTGGAATCCATCTTCATGGATGTCTAAAAATGCATGGGGCCTGGGGCAGTACCTCTCTATGTACAAGTCCAATCTTCTTCTAGGTAAGTAACTGTGAAAGTTGTAGCATTTTTGCGTGTGTGCTCTTTTTTCTCCAGCTATTTATAATTTTTGTGGGCTTCAACAACATGAGGCTCCTGGAATGCTGGCTATGCATCTCCCACGGGAGGGCTCCAATCACCCCCTTCGGGCACCTTGCCCAGCACAAGCCACAGAGCCTCAGGAAGGAGGAGGAATGAGGAAGGTGCTGGGGTGAAGAGCAGCAGAGAAGAAAGAGTGATTTACAAAAGAGGCGATTTGGTGATCGCTCTGCCTCAGGAAGTTTAGCTGAGTGTGAATGTAATTGACTGATGATTACCAGATAAGCAATAAGTCTAGTGGAATTTTGCACAGATATGGGCAATGTTTTCCATGTAGCTCAGAGGAACTGCCTTTCACCGGAAAGTGGGATTTCTTTATTTCTTTTTCTTTTCTTCCTTCTTTTTATCCTTCCTTCCCTGCATCTGTGAAATTCGTTCCCTGTAAATTACCTATCTTTCTCTGTCCTGCTTCCAGAGCTGGTGCTTCTGGAAAAGGAGGTGGAAGAGCCCAGCCCGCCATGGCACACAGACTGCACCAGCGTCCCAGGGACGGTGGGCGACTCCATCCTGCGACGGGGGTTTCTGCCGCCTCCACTCCCCCAGAAACCGTCCTCCCTGTCACGGCAGTTCGGGAGCAGCAGGCAGAGTCTGAAAGCATTAACAAAAGGTCTCTTTAACCTGTGACTCGCCCCCTTCCCCTCCCCGGCAGGTGTCTGCTTGAAGGATTTACTCTGCCCCTCAGTATTTTTTAATTCAGGCTGATCATCAAGTGCAGCGGTCCCTCGGAGGGTGTTCTGTTTCCTAAGCGGGCAATCTTCAGCGTGGTAGGACTTCAACATCCCTCTGACATAAACTTTCAGGCCTAATATAGTGATATATTCACGGGGTTATGGGCAGAGTGGTTCTCCAAATGGGGAGGAGTTTAAAAAATAATAATAAAGAAAAGGCTTCTCCTTTCATGCAAGAACTGGCCGATTTGTGGTTTGGACGCCCCCACCAGATACAGAACAGAGTGGATGGAAAAGGTTTGTTCGGCTTGGGTTTGGCTTTCCCTCCTCTTGTATCTTTTGGCAGGGACTCGGGCCGGGCCGGTCCCCCGCCGGCCCCGCGGGCTCGCTCTCTCCAAGGTGTTGACAGATTGTTTTTCAGCTGCACCAGAGGCCGCAGATCTCACATCAGGCTTCGAGATACACGTCTTGATAAACACGTCTGCCTCCAGCGACTAGCAGCGTTCTTTCTGGAAAGGAAAACAAAAAATGGCTTTATATAAACAGGCGCAGCGGTGTGCGGGGTGTAGCAAAGCACGGCTTTGGAGGCATGGCTGAGCCCCCGCCTCCTGCCGTTGGGCTCTCACTGGTGGGGAAGCGGACACTCGCTGACAGGGCTTTGGCAGGGGGCTGCGGCTCGCCCAGCTGTGGCGGCGGCCCCGCTCCGCCGGCTGCCCTCTGCCAGGGTAGAGGAGCTGGCCAGGCCACCATGGCTGCCCTGACAGTCAACATGGCCGCCCCACCATCCGCCATGGCAGCTCCAGCCGGCCTATACCTATTAATATGATTTCTATGGATCTGCTTCCATATAACTTGGCCCTTCAGCCACCATCCATTTGAAACATTCTCCAGAGGTGGCTGTTTACCCTGTCTGTTGAGATCACTGATGTCGCGCACAGCCTATGGAAATGGACATATAAAGATCTTGATGTGGCAGCTGGGATGGCAGAAGCCATTCTTAGCCCCAGGGAAGTGCCCTCCCTGCCTTCCCTTTCCCTTCCCCATCCCCATTCCCCTTCGGCATTATCTGATGGAGTGCTTTGTGTCTGGAAGCTGGCTGGGAGAGGAATCATCTCTTGCTGAACACGAGTGCTTTGCACTAGTATTAATAACGACGTGAATCCCTGATCCTCTGTGCTCTGAACAAAACCTGCTAGTTCTGGCTGTGGTGATTTCCGCTCTCGCACAGCCACCTACCTGAGGAATGATGGAGGGAGAATGGGTTTCTCTTAAACAGAAGTAACAGGGTGCGGTCAGCACTAGCCCTGACCCAGGAGGACGGTTCTCATGCGTGCTTCTTGTAAATGGGACCATTTTTAGCAGGCTAATACAGACCCCAGCTGGTCTGTAGCTATACAATGACAGCCGCTGAAGTCCCTTGCATGTTTGCTAGGAGAGCACAGAGTGGGGAGTGTTTGAAAACCAACCCAGCTCCTCAGAGCGCATGATCCTCACCACTTCTTCTGCCATCTTCCACCTGATCACTGTTGGAGACTGTAGCAAAGAACCGTTTAAATCTCTGCTCAGTCTCCTCTCGAGGCTGTTGAAGAAAATCATAGGGTGCTTTTGGTGCAGCGGAGTCTGGCATAAACCCAGTCTGTAAATGCTGGGTCTTCCCCACTGCAAGTGCTTCTGTCAAAGGCCGATGGCATTCCTGTTCGGCAGACTGTACCAGATCTGACAATTGCTTGTCAGGAAAATATGGACTGCTTAAGCTATAGGCTCTGGATAAGAATCTTGAAAAAAAATCAGCAAGCGTTAAGAAAATAAAAATCTAGAGCAGATGTTGAAAGTCCCTTCTTTTCATATTTTATCCCCCCTGAGGGGAGAAGGAGAGGAAAAAACCTTCTGCACAAATGCAGCTTAGAGAAGGAAATGGCTTCCTGGTGGGGGCCTTCCTTTATATTTTGAAACTCTAAGGCTGTCTGCTGTTCCTCGCTTAGTTAGCAGGATAGACTGGGGCACGGCAACTGTTTTGCAAATACAATCCCTGCCAGGGCTCAGAGTGTTGAGCAGAGGTGCTGGGGAGTTTTCCCTTCCCAGCTGGGTACACGTGGCAAACTTCACTTTGCAAGTGCACATTTGTAAGGTTTCCTCTGGGGCTCGTGATTTTCCTCTTTCTGAAGTGGCTGGGGAGCACTAAGCTTGAAGGGCAGGGTGTGTTTGGAATATACTGCTCCTTTTGTATATTCTTCCCTTTCTTAAATCAGAGCTTGATTTAAAATGCTGTGGCTTGAACAATTCAGTGCAAGGGAGAAAAATAACACAGTGGGGGGTAAGAACAGAGTGTGGTTTGATTCTCAGTCATACTAATCAGCTGCCTTTACAACAGACTGCAATATGTTCGAGGGAGTGATTTATCCCTCAGCAGTGTAAGGTGACTTTAATAGGAGACTCCATCCTTCCATCCAGAAGCCCTCATCCCTCAAATGTCTTTTATTCCTGTCAAATGACTTTTCTTCCTATAAATTCCCTTGCACAAACTATATTTTTGAAGCAATGGGATTGTGTCAAGTGCCTTGTAAACCATTGATGGCCCTGGCCATAGCTTGGAATAGGAGTATGTGAGGATCAAGGCAATCTGGATGCACTGGAATATGAAGACTAATCCCCTCTCCCTATCTACACAATTAGCAAGGTCACTGTGCCTTGTAGGTTTACTTCTATAAGTGGAAAAACATGTCAGCTCTATCCATGTTCTTTGCAGAGAGCTGGTGTGACTGTCATGTGTTGTTACCTGTTTGTCAAAGGAACAGCACTGGCCTCGAACAATAGTCCGGGTGCAAATAAGAGAAAGGATGCGTGTCCTGGAATGGCAAATGGAGCCTCTGTGTTTGCTGTGACCTATTCTTCCTCAGCTGATTGTGGATCATAACGATCGCTGCCATTTGGACAGGAATAATTAATGAGATAAGTGTAGGTTAGTGGCTTGTGAGCAGCCAAGGGCAAGGCTGCCTGTCCATTTCAGCTCAGCCTAAACCATGGGGGCACTTCCTTCCTGAGTCAATAGTGATCCTGTAATGCTAACAAAAGACCCCCATTGATCATTGCCCTTTGGTAATTGCTGCCAGTGTGAGCCTGCCTCTCACAACTTGTTGACATCTCTGGACAATTTAATTCAGTCCCTTTAAAAGGTCTCTGCAAAGGTCTATAATACTGTAGGTCAGGAATGTAAGGACAAATGAGATTATTCCCCAAAGATGCCAAGGTAGGGTACACATGGAGTTCCAAGCCTGGGTGCTTTTATAGTGTTATATGAGGTCTCCATGTCTAGCTTCAGTGCTATTTTACTTCTGATTTACCTCACTGTGAGACCTGGCCAAAAAAGTGACATTTCTGTTTCATGGGGTTTTGTGTGTGTGTGTGCAGAATACCACCTTTGGCTTGAATCAGACGCAACCCAACATTTCTGGGGGAAATTGTACCCTCCTCCAAGCTGGTAGTTTCCCATATTCAGCAGTGTCTTTATTCAGAGGTGTTTTCGGGAGGTTTATTGTGAATTGATTGACAGGTCATGGAGAGCTGGTGTGAGCCTAGGGTACATATTTTTGCCTTGGCACTCATCTTCATGGATTGTCCTGGGTTTGTCTGTACCCTGCCTGTAAATAGACTTTCTGGGCAAGTCTGGAGATAAAGGTCTTATATTCCAGGAACATCCTGAGGAATTGAGGCAGAGGCCACCAGAACCTTGGCTTGGAAGAACATTAGTGCAAACCGAGATGCTTTGGATGAAACCTCCTGGGTACCAAGAAATTACCCACCAGCTCTATTGTCTTGCTTCCTTGATGACATAGAGACTTCTGCCCAAAATACAGTGTTCTTAAAAAGAAGATAAAACCTGTTGGTGGTTGGGTATTTAACAACATTGAAAGGCCTTTGCATTTGTAATGAAAAGCTGTCCAATTAGTAAGTATTGGCACTGGAACTGTTTGGTGCTAATCTCTGCCCTCTGATATCTATCAGAGGTTCTTAGTTGTCTCTTGCTATTGTTTCCACAGGGTCTTAGTCTTTGTCCCATTCAGGGCCCAATCTGGAGCCTACTTGGTCAGTGTGTTGATACAAATGCCTTTGTAGATGTCTGCAACTGCAGCATTTATCATGTTTTCAAGCCACAGACCTCTCACAACTGGCATAATTCCTCTCTCCCACAATTATAGTTCAGCTAATAGAGGCAAAAGCTATGGTTTGCCCAGCTGATACATTCTTCAGGAAAACCGAAGAACAGAGAATTATTTCAAGTGAAATTCACTATGAATTGCTGACAAAAAAAGATAGAAAGAAAATAAGTGAAAAGCACCCCAGTGACTCCTGCACAGAAGCAGAATGGGGAGGGCCCATTTACTACAACAGCTGCTTCATTCAACGGCTTTGGGATGGAGACGGGCGCCCCAGGGAAGCGTGGCCAAAAATGAATTGGACACCTGGTCTACACTAGATGCTGTCATGAAGTAAGCATAGGACCTTGACGTCATTCCAGCTCGGGGGTTGGAAGATTAGTCACAGAAGAAATCCATTTCTTGTGCAAAGGTTGGGAACTGGATTCTTTGTGGAAAATTCACATGCTGATTTTTTTCTGGGTTAGCAGGTAATGCAATCCTTTTGCGATTGATAGTTGTTTTGCGTCTGATGTAGGTGCAGGTTTGATGTTCTAGTAACACCAGATGACACTTTACCCTTTACAATATTGTTGAATTGATAAATGCAGACCTTGTTTATTAAGTACAGCTGACATTGTCTTGCCAAGGGCTCATGTAAAACAGATCTGGGTAATACTGCGATTCAGTAATGACAGCTTATATTAAAAGAGAAGCATAAGGCTGAAGCTTTACCACAGGATATTGGTTTTCTACAGATTCTAGTAGGGTAAGATCAGTGTCTCATCTTGCCAGAATGGATAAACAGAGTAACACACTATGTGCTGCATGGAGATCTTTTGAAGGATACTGAAAAATCAAGGGCTTTTTTTCAGCTGTCAGAAATCCTGTAGCAATTTTGGGAAGAGATGGCCCAGCACCCATGATAAGTATCTGCCATTCCTTCCCTCTCACACTATTGCTCAGTGAACTGGTACCATCTATCTGCCAGATGTAGCCTCTTCAAGTTGTATTTAGAGGAGGGCTTTTTGAGGTTTGGGATGTCCTGCTCTGTAGTAGCTTAGGTGGGGTGTTTCACAACACCCTCAAAATGGCTGTAAGCTGGCCCAGTCCCATCCTGGTTATTCCATTTTTCTGTCCTGCCTATCCAGTCTCAGCCGCTCTGTTAAACTCTGCTGTTCACCTGCCTGACCCACAGTCAAGACTGGTACTTCACTGTGGTCCCAGAAACATTCTGGTAGAGACCAGGGTGGACAGAGCGAACAGCTGGACCCCAGCCAGACCCTCAAAGCTCCAGCTGGTCTGTGAGCACGTTACAGTGGTCCTCTGTAGTAAGTTGCACACTGGCAGGGCTGTGGCATGCCAACATTCGCCACAGCCTTCTGAATCAGCCCTCTGAAAACTGCTCAGCATACGGGAATCTTGAGGTGAATTCATCAGTGAAGATCCAGACACTTTTCTTCCCAAATGATAGTCAAAAGCAAACATAAGTCATGTACAGACCATCTTGGTCAGGCTTTCAAATAGCTGATTCCCAGGGCCAGGAAAGGTGCTGCAGTCTAGCTCCTCATGCCTCTCTGTCATACTGCTCAAAATGGTATTCCTGAGAGTTTGTAAACCATAAAGTGGATTTTCCCCCTCCTCAAATATATAACCACAGAGAAAAATGACACCTCTACTTTCTGTGTCCTGCCCTGCAGTTTCATCCTAGAGGGTTTTCTCTACCTTGTCTGTCTGAGTCCTGTCTTTCTCCCCACCTCACTGCCTGCCTCAGTGGTGGCACCATGAGGGTTAATAACAAGACTGTTTGTTGGAAAGACATTTTAACTGGAGGAGCAGATACAGAAACAAACAAGCACTACAATCATTCTCCTGGCTCCTAGTTTCCTTAATGCCTTCAACTTTGAGCCAGTGCAAGGTATTATGAGGTGACTCACCCACCTCGTGCAACACGTCTTTCCAAAAAATAAATCCCTCCTCAAATTCTTTCAGGAATTCTCACCTCCTCCCCAGCCCTGTGGGTTATTGCAGGAGTTGATTTACTTTGCAGTGGAAATTTTTGCAGATGTCCAGGTGTTTCAAAGGGAGCCGAAGCCAAAGATAGAGCTCTGATACTGCCTGGCGTTTGCCAACTTTTTGCACTGTCTGCCCATATACCCTGTGGTTCTCTTCCAGTCCTGCATTGGCTCTGAGGCCATGGTCCTGACAGGTACAGAAGATTTGCCTTTTTGAACAGAATACTAGTCTCCACCCTGGGGATGGTACTCCCTTATTCTAGAGGAGAGCAATCAGGTCCTTACACGAGGCTCTTGAGCAGGAATGGATGTTGGAGGAAAAGGGAGACGAGGGGTAGCACTCGGCTAATTTAAGTAGCAACGCAAATCAACCAGCTGCTGCCCAGGGCCTTCAGCAGTCTAATGCTGGTACTGGCCTCAGTGTAACAACCTTCAAAAAGTCTTCAGAGTGGAAGTTACTAGCCTTTCTCTTACTGCCCCCCCTTTAGCAGGGTGCTGAAACCCTGGTTTTTCTACTATCCTCTCTTAACAGCCTCACAATGGGATCCAGCCCCCTTAGTCCCTCCAGGAAATCCCCTCCTACACCTGGCTCTGGGAGATGATGGGAAGGCAAAAAGCCCTTCTGTAGCCAGTGGCCTGAAAAGCAAAAACTGTCAGGTTTTAATAACTTTTACTTTTGGCCATTGTTTTTAGTCACTGCTACTGTGACTATGTTTGCTACTCAGCTTGATCTGTTGAGCCTTATTTATTTTTGGGTCTTCTGTGACAGAATTGCTGTCACCAAGTCCACAGGGGCATTATAGGAACGTTCAATGAAGTTCAAGAATTTCTTGGCAGTGTCTCGTCCCAGGGCAGGAGGGGACAGGCTGGGGTCTTGGTCGTTGGGAGCAGAAACTGCCATACAGTGCAGAGATAACATAATGCAGAGATAACCAAGTGAGTCATGCTACATGACAGAAGATTTGATTCTCATTGATGAAATCACAAATACCTTCATATCCTGATCAAAATTTCCTTATTGTAATGAGAGCTATAAATATATGGAGAGCTATAATCTTTTCCTGGTATTTTGCATTACTTCATTCATGAAGATTTTTTTCCAAATATTAAAAGAAAATATCATGTCTAAAATGGCACACCATCTGATGGCTATTTTAAAAGTAAGCTAGCTGGTTCTTCTGGAGGACTGGTTTTCTTGGTCTTAGCATGAACCTCATTGGGGGCTTGGATGCTACAAGCAGACCATTATTTCCTTAGCAAGCAAATAGGACACAGCCTGGAGACACAGGGTGGGTACTTTTCATAACCAAAAAATGATCCGGCATAGGTATGACCAGAATACCACAAGAAACATGCAAACCTTAGTAAAGAAAGAAAGTCCACTCGCAAAATACACATTTGGCATCCTTGCAGACAAACAAGACCTACAAAAAGGGTCTGTGGGGAGGAGGTCCAGGGTGATGTTTGAAGCCTGCCTTAGAAAAATAAACTTTTGGCCTTTGAGTCCTTCAACCCATCTTGGTATGATTAGGGCAGGCTGAAAAATCAAAGCTAAGGGGAAAAGGAGAAGGGAAACAGAAGAGGAAAAACAGGGACAAGGGAGTGGGTCAGTTTGAAGATGGGTTTTTGTGTGCATTTATGTTTTGATCAAGGGGAAGCACTCAGAAAAGATCTAGAAATACTTACCTTGCACGGAAAATGCAAGAAATCAGGTAGCCCGTGGGCCAACTGGGAATTAATTTCTTCCTAATTTAGACACCCAGTTTCTTTAGGTTACTTCAAAAAGGCCAGCCTGTGAGTTTTTCAGCTGCCACAGAATCAGCTGGGGCAGAAACAAAGGCCCCATGGTCTCCACTCCACCTTCCCTGCCATCAGTGATGGGTGGATTGTCATCTGAAACTCTGCTCAAGATCACATTACTGTGAAAGGCCTCAGAGTGCGGCCAGTCTCCCAGTGCTTGTAAAGCATCGCATCCATCGAAAGTATGGAAGAAAGGCAGAAAGTGACACTGTAGAATAAGTGTTGCATTATTAAGTGCATTTATATACACTTGTCTTCAAACCACTGAAGCCTAGATCTCCAGAAATGAGTGACTGGCTTAAAAAGGCCTGTAATGTGAACATCATGCAATTGATTTTCATCAAAGGCAATTATCTGAGTAACATTCTTTGGGGGATATGTTTGCTCATGGTGCTTGGTATCCAGATGGGACTGGATGTCGTTAACCATCAGGGAGTATGAAAAGGAAAGAGCAGAATATGTATTATTCCCAGCATGGTGGCTTTTAACCCCTTGATGAAGGGAGCCAGAATTTCCTGAGGCTTAGGAGGCAATTCTGGTGCCAGAGCTAAGGAGACATGGAGTTCATTTTTTTTTTTTTTGAGTAGGTTTTATGAGTTGAACTCTGGCATTTCACACAGATGAATTCCATTGCATTCTCACATGTATAATGGCTTTTTTTCTCCCCAACAAAGGTAAAGCAGAGATGTGCGATGTGCATAAGGGTATATGTATATCTAACCAGGACAGAAGACGACTGCCTTCTTCCTTGAAAATATTTAGCATGTTTCAATTATGGTCTATATTTTGGTTTTGTTTCCATTTCTTTTCTATGTGATATATAAAACCTTTTCCAGGTTTATAGTTTAGTTGTATTAGAGCTTTCTGCATTTTTATACTGAGGTTTGAGACTACCCAGGAAACTAGAATTGCCTGTGCCTACTCCCTGTTACCACCTCCATCCACATTCACTTTAAATGGAGCAGAGTTTCACAGAAAGCTTCACCCTGGCTCCTGAGACATGCTGAATTACAGCAAAATGAACTTGACTTTTTGGCTCTGCAATGAAACCTGAAATCCCAGGCATTTTCTCTTGGTTTCAGCTTTCACAGGGATAGTTCCACGCAGCTCAAGTCCTTTGAGAAGTGCCAGGCTCCTAATGAAAAGGAGCTGGAATTGCTAGTTGAGGTTTCATGAGCAGGCGGGGGGGTGGAAAGAAAGAGTGAAATTCTGCATTACCCAGAGCTTGTGCTGACAGATGAATTAAAATGTAAATCTGGGCTAAGATTTCCAACACCAGGGCATAAAGTTAAGCTCCTGGGTTTCTCCTCAGTCTCTTAAATAAATCCTAATTTTAAGAAGTCCTCACCGCCCCAGCATTCCCCTGTAGAAATTTAAACAGAGTTTTAGAAGCATCCAGTTATAAAAGCCTTGGCCCAGTTTTCCAAATATATGCCACTGTAAATCATAGCATGCTTCACAGTTTAAAAGGGGAAGGAAACTGCAGCTTTAAAATTGAATGAGATGCTGTTCTTGTGTTCAAAGTCTTTGCAAAGTGTGAAGAAAATATTCAAATCTACACCAAACCAAAAGCAAGACTCAAAACAAAACGAATCAACCAAAACCAGAGAGTGCTAACTGACATGTTCAACAGGGAAAAAAGAAAGAAAATTAAAATGGTCACATTTTCTGGAGTAAATCCCTATGTTGAGAATTTGGGGCAGCTCCTTTCCTCTGTGAGACAAAATCCAAGCCCTACTTGGATTTTAGTGCTCTGCAATGGGGTGTGCTACTTCTCCTGGCCTTCTCATTTTGGGAGTAAAAAGTATATAAATGTCTGTGATTTATTTAGTGAACGAATGAAACTGAGTTGAGCAGTCCTGCTGAAAAGTGTTGCTGCTCATTCGGTCTCTTTGCTTGGTCCAGAATTGCCTTTGAAAATGTGGTCCCAGCTGGTTATTCCCAAGTCAGCTATCTCTGGAAATTTCTGCCTGGCCATCTCCAAGCCAACGTAAGGCACACAACAAACAATGTGGGTGCACGTTTGAATGAGGCCAGAATATTTCATGGTCACATCTTTTCTGAAATGTGCTGAGATGATTTGCTGAATCAAGACTCAAAAGCAGTTTGGGATGCCTTTTAGTTGGCTGGTGAGAAGTTGACTGAAATAAATAAAGGGTTTCTTTTCATATGTTGCATGGATGGCAATGAGCCCTGCCAAGTGGCTGCTCTGCACTGGGGTTTGAATAACATTTTCTCATCTCTCATTCCACTGGGGCGATTGATCTGCCAAGATTTGTTTTGGCAGGAGCTTGCCTATCGTGGAACGTAGAAGAGCATGGGAGAGCCTCCAGTGGCTAGGGGTGGGGATGATGTTTATTATGAGATATTTTGTAAAGTATTTTCAGTATTCTGAGCATCAGAAACTAAGATTCTTTAAAAAAGAGGAAGGAAATAATGTCAGGAAAATGCATAAATAATTACTTAGATGTCATCTGGTATGAGGTCTTGTGGCATCTGAAACGTGACATGACACTTTGCAAGGGGGGACACCGTTGTTTTAAGACAATTGGGCTCTTCCCAGCCTTGTCTATAGTTTCCCATGGATGATTATACCTGTACAAGGAATACAGTGTTGCAAAAATGAGGCAGCAATTTTTACAAAAGTCAAGAATGTTTTTAAACCAGGCAGTAATCACCCATCCCAGCAACAATTCTGGAAAAAAGTTTGAGTTGAGTTCTGAAAAGTCACCAAATGCTGCTTCTTGTGAGGCTGGAAAGAGCTGTGAATATCTGTGCCATGTAATACCCTGGGCTGGGAACTCGACTCTTAGTTTTAATCCGAAACAGCCTTGTGTTTGGTTGCGTGTGCCAGCTGCTGCTAGGCTACGTTAGGCAGCGATGCAAGCCCTCCTGTGCGGGGATGGGAGGGAAAAGCTGACTTTCTGCCCGGGGCCACAGGGAGCCTGACGCTGGCTCAGCTGGGCAGATGCTCGGAGAGGTGGTAACCGGTAAAGAGAGGGTTTGACACAAGGTCTTCAGTAGGGTGTGCAAAGCCAGCCTAGCCACATCCCTGCCAGGAGAGGTGAAGCCTGAACAGGTAGTGGCATTGGGAAAAACCTTTGCAAGCTGAAGAGGAGCTGCTGCTGCCCGAGCCAGGAGGCTGTGCTCAGCTGCTCCGGGCTGGAAGCCGCTCGCTATCCGCATGCGGTGGTACCTTTACAATGGTTGACTTTACAAGATGCAAAAGCTGACTCCGCTCATGGGTCATCAGCTCATATTGGCTAATAAAATCCACACTCTACCCACAGGCACTGTTGGTCAACGTGCCTCCTTGCTTATGGCTGCATAAAATGATACCATACTGTTTGGCACAGCTGTACATAGGGGAATTACATTTAAATTCGCCCATAAAAGAACCATTACTTTACAGCAATATTAAAAGAAACCATTTATGAGTGTTAAATCTTTATTTAAATATAATCCTTACCATGTGTTGGGTGGAAAAAGGCAGCAGCCTGTAACATAAAAAAGGTATACTCAGTATGTGGGGTTTTAAAGGCACTTCCATTTTCTGGATTTTTCTTGGGGGAGGGAGGTCTATTTTGATGAGGGGGGAGCCCAGTCTCCGGCTGGCAAAACCATGCAAGAAACTGTCTCTTTATTTATTTATTTGGTCATGCAGAGGCATAATGTTAGCCATATTTATGTGTCTGAGCTCTGGCATACGAAGGAACTGAAATGAAAGGGCTATTATGCCCCCGTCCCAAATATCACCTAATGCAGGTGTATACTATGGTCAAACAATGTGGAAGCAGCTGTGCCCCCCCTCCCACTATATCTCCCCACTCTGTGGCTTCCTGGTCTGTATGTTCATACTATGTTCACCACACCTGCCACACTACCTGATTTTTTCTCCAGCACCCACATAATATAGTTTTCTGTGGTGACAATTAGTGCTCTTCTTCTAATACTCCATAATGGATTGTTTCAGAAGCCACCTTAAGCTCTTGCAAACCTCTTGCCAAGGCTGCTCGACAAGGCAAGAGCTCACAGCCACTCCTCCTCGAAAGTATGAGCAGGATTCACCTCGGGCTGAAATCCCACCATTAGCAGGGGCAGTGGGAGGCATGGGGAGAGCACAGCTGGAGCGCCTGATATATAGTTGATATATGCGGCGGCCCTGAGCAGCACAACCTGCCCCTGCCACATCCCATACTGCTCTTTCAGAAAGACACAAGCACCCACTGTTGCTGGCTTCCTCACCCTTTCCTCCCCAGTTGCTCTGCCTACAGCCTCAGTGACAATTATAGCTGGCCAATGTTTCCTCATTAAAACTGGTTTTCACCAGGAAACCTGGTTTTGACCTCAGTGGAAGTTTCTCTGAAAAATTCCTTTTTTGGGAAAGTTTCAACATTTTTGTCAAGAAAGAGAAGAAAAAATGAGGCAAGCCAAAACATTTGCGTGAGAAACAGAAACTTTTTTTTTCGAAGGGGAGCAGCTGTTGTATTTTATTTTTGTTTTTATTTTTTTGTAAAAGGAAAAAAACTGTCCTATGTTCTTTTTTCTTTCTGCTTGTCAAAATTTTCCACAAGAAAAATATTTAACCATCTCTTCTTATGGCTGTAAATTCTACTGGAGGCATCCAACGAGGCCTCTACCTAGAGAGACAGAAGAGGGAAGAGCAAGAAAGATCCTTGCAGCATTTTCCTTTTTAAAGCATTGTTTCAGGAGAGTGCAGAGCTTTCTTCAGAACCTGTAGTGCAAAATACTGCAGTTGCCATATTTATTTTTCAGATCTCCAGGACAACTGGGAAGATCTATTTCTATTGACCCAAATAAATCATATCCCACTAATCTAATTCATACTGAACTGTTTAGAAAACAGGTGCATCCAGCTCATCCTATTATCTATGTAAATATTCAACTAAAAATCTGTGTACAATAACAATGTCATTTTTACTTAGCAAGGCAAATCTTGACAACATACTAACCATGTTTTTTTTTCCTCAGCATCCATGTCTGAAGACATTTTCATTCCTTACCAGAGAATAACAAAACATGGTATGCAATATGAATAATAACTTATGCCAGATAAAACACCGGGTGGAATGCAAAGAAGAAAGAAAAACAATTTGTGGTCTGATGTTTACTCTGTAGTGATGCATTTGTGCTGTACCGTTTTTCCATGCTTTTCTTGTAGCATTTTTCTTTGTGTTCATATCTTACAAAGGTTACAGGAAGTGAAGGGAGCATAGCAGAAAGGGTGAATAAAATTTGCTTCTCTGTATATATAATTAGAATTGGAGCGGGACATACACATGGATTAAACAAGCAGAAAGGAGAAAATAGTAAACCTTGTTAAGCATTATGCAAGCTAGTACAAAGCATTTCATAATGCAGTGTTGATAAAAGCATTGTTATCTTTTTCTAGGCTAAATTCTTATGCTGGAATAACTAGCTGCTACACAGTCAGTGTAAATCAGTGGCAATCTTTGAATCAGGTCTTAAATCCAGGGTGGCTCTGCTGAAATCAGTGCTGGTACTTCAGATTAACAACACGGTAACTGAGATCAGAATCTGATCCATAGTCTTAGCTCATATTATTCCAGAAGGAGTAAATCTTCTTAAGTACGGCAAGAATTTTGCCTGATTTTGTGGGTTCCCTCTAATATTCCAGCCGCTCTTCCTTTCACCTCTGGTTACATGGCGGTTATTCCCATCAACAAGACACAATGGATGTGCTGAAAAGCGGCAGAGTGGAGCAGCGGTTAAAATTGCTCTTGCAAATATATCCAGTGCCTTCAGGAAGATTAATCTCAGTGAAGTACCTGAAAAGCTGGAAAAGCCTCCATATACTTCTGAATGCACATATTCATTTGGAGCTGATTGCTGTTCCTCTGGTGCCCTGTAAATCCTTGAGGAATGCAGTTGAGGTCTGGGATCTTCCGCAAAGGGATTTAGAGAGGTTGTGAACAGAAAAATGGAGGATTTGTCTGACTTTTATAAATCTGACAGTTTTAATACATTTTTATAGAGAAATTTTTAGTCATACATATATTAACAAAACTATGCAGCTTGAGAGAATCCTCCATGAAGCAGCCAGTCCTATTAGCCATGGTTGTATTCAGTATTCATAAGTTTTCACCAGAAAATTTGGATCAATAATTTTCAGACTAGAGGTTTGTTCATGAGCTCTTTACTATTTGTTATTTGTGATTGGTCACATAGCCTGTCTTTGCTTTCTTACTGGATAACGTAATGAAGATGGGAGAATGGTAAGTACAAATTATGAATAATGAATTTCTGTGCTCATGCAGACCGAGTGGCCACAACTCTCCACAAAAGAAGTCGCATTGAGATAATGAGGCTTGTATTCAAGATGCACAGGTGGATTTTTTCGATTCATGCCTCCTGTGTCCTACACAGAATTATCTCCTTGGCTTTTTGGTAGAATGGGTTAATTTAATCCTTATTAATCCAGACGCAGTAGTGAGTGTGATTCAAAGACGGGAGGCAATCCAAACACTCAGCTTTAAGGCCCTCATATGTCTCTTAGGTTCCCAGTCTGCCTGAGCTATCCATGTAGTCAGAAGCATTAGCTGAAGAATAGATTACAGACACCTGTAGTAAAAATTTTGTGAATATTCTGGTATTGCTGAGTCAAATTCATTTTCATTTTTTTGGTATCGAACCAATTGTTGATGGTCTAAGGGCATTTGCTCTGTGGATTGTAGATTCCATGAATTTAATAGAGATGCACAAATGATGGTTTAGTTAAAACTTTCACGAGAATAGTATTTCTTATACTGTGTACTTCTCACTGTTTCGGAAGGGTCAGTTTTCCAGTCATGACAGTGAAACAAAAAAATAAGTGCTGGGTAACAAATGTCAGACACAAGAAATCCGATATTTTTTTGACAAAGTAGAGTGCATTTTGGGATGGAAAATCATTTGTAAATGTGTTCCTGTTTCGGCAAAACTGTCAGAAAGAGAGAGACTTGGGGTTCAGACCAGAATTTCTGGACAAAACCTGAGAGAAAGAGAAGTCAGAGCACCCAGTAATCCAGAGGGCTTTCCTGGCACCTTAGAGAGGTGGGGCCTCCCATATCTCAAGCATTTGGGAAAGAGTGTTTCCTGGTCTCTCCCGTGCAGGCAGTTCCACTTCATACAAATGACCGAGGATGTCCTCAAGCAGGACACCAAATCTGAGATGTTGTGATTCTGGGAGAGTATCTGAATCGGTAGTCCGTCACGGCGTTGCTCACAAGCACGGAAAGAGGGAGAAGAGAGGAAGTTGTCTTCTGCCTGAAGTGGAGTGGAACATTTTTGAAACTTTTTACTTTCCCGGAGGATGAGAGAAGTATTTTTTACCCATCACCAGTAATGGAGAGTGACCATAAAAATCGGCCATGATCTGTAAGCTGACACGAATTCATGTCAATAGCATACTGGTAGAAATCAAAACATATATATGGGAGAACCAGTCTTCCCTCTTGCATTGTAAGGTGCTGGGTCGAGAGCAGCATTGTAAGGAGCTGCTGCTTCTCTGTTCTGTGGCTTTTCTGCACTGTATTTCTGAGTATTTCTGTATTTCAGGCTACCTCTGATGCTTCTTTAGGACAATATAGGTGCTCTGCTGCATTTCTGTGTAGGCTAAGTGTAAAGACAGACCTAACTTCTGTGGACCATTTGACTCTTGCCAGAGGAAAAAAATAGTTATTTGTCTTCTCCTGACTCGGCTATAGCTTATAGTTCAGGTTCTTTAAATAGGACTAAGTGAGAGAAAACATGTTGGTAGAGTTTTGTTATTTAGTGCTCTGTAGAGCTTGGGCTTTCATGTAAAGATTTTTTTTTTTCTGAATTGAATATTTTAAAATTGAGTTTGACTAATGACCTTTCAGAAAAGTCAGACCATTTGTCATCTTGAATGAGAGAATGTAGCTGGTTGTAGTCAATTTTATTTAGAGATTTTTTTTGTTCCCATGCTGCTTACAGAAACCAAGTCATTTGAATCTCATTCCCTTGAGGAGAAAACAATAAACATACTTTTGATCACTTGCTAATATGACTATCTTCCCGAGATGCAGACGCTGATCTGCTTGGTACATATCTTTGCACGTGTACTTTTGTGTCTCCTCTGACAGAATGGAATATGCTCACTGTACTGACTGCTTCCCAGGATGAGCCCAAGAAATAGTGAAGATTTATGGCATAAAATCATTTATGGAAATGCTGCCTTTCTACAGAGATACCCGCGACATTTTTCTTCTTGTTCTTATTGTTGCAAATGATTTGCATAATCATTGTTATCACATCTGATATACCCCACTGTACATCACTTTGTCTGTGGTTTGTGCTATTGAAAGAGATGAAATGGTGGAAGCGAAAATTCTGTGGAATATTAAAGTTGTTGCACACGTATTATTTGACCTTGGATTACTGTGTTTTTTTAGAAAAGGGCCAGCAGGGCTTGGTATGTAGTGGATAAAGCACTAGCTTTTCTCTTCGAGTATTTTTATTAGAACTTTGGATCGTGGTTCAAATCACAACTAGAGACTTAAATGAAATGAGTCTGTGTTTTCTTCGGAGTCCCCCAATGGACAATAATCCAGATCATAAAATATACCACTTAAACTTTGGCAGTCTTCTGTTCTCAGGAAGCTTTATTGCTTCGTATTACCTTAACTCAAAGATAGTCCTTCCAGGACTCAGTTCAAGCTGAGGTTATTCGAAGAACAAAGTTTGTATTTCTAACTAAAGCTGGTCTGTGGATAACTGTAAGCTCTAATAGGGTCGCAAAGCAAACTCACATACCTTTCTGCTGTATCTTAATGAAATTTAGCTGTTTGGCAGGAACGTGTGTCAGATCATTCCCCCTCTATCTCCAACATGGAGCCAGAAGGAGGTGGGGAGACCTCAGGAAAATTATTCTTTAAATCCCTACAGCCAGAAGCCTTCTGACATCATCACTGATGGCTCAGATATTTTAAAGGAATTCAGCTCGATTTGGGATCGATGCATGCAAAAGGTCACAATTGAGCGCCTATATTTTTTGATCCTTACACCTCTCCTTCTTACCTGCGAGTCTGTGGGTCACAGCGCGGCAGCCTGCCCCGCGCCTGAAGGGTGACCCGTGCGGTTGGTGTGCTGCCTCCCAGCCATGCGGCAGCCCCCGAGCCACGGGAGCTGCGCTGAGGCCAGCTGCATCGCAGTAATGGGAGCGTAAGTGGCTAGAGCTCTTCTGGGTTTACGTGCTGTAACTGGAGTCTCACTTTAGCCCTCAGCGTCGTGTGCTGGCTGCATTTGATGTCATGAATGTGAGCTGTTTTTCATGCTTTGATAATAAAAGCGGTGCCTGGCTTCAAAGGAAATCTGGCTTGGAACATCCTGTAGCATCTCAGAGACAAATGTGTTATCAATATAGACACCTTTTCCTAATGATTGATCTGAGGCATAGTAGTCCTTCCAAAACAAAAGGCATGGATGCACTCTGAATTAAAATCTGACATCTTTCCATGCACACCAGAAATAAGGAAAAAAGGGTCATGGGAATGTCATGGATTATGAATGGATCTCATCCAGGTGAAATTCCTTCTGGTTATTTTAAATGTAACAAGAACTGACATTAGTAGCATTTTTTTCACCCTGAAGGTGAAACACTTTTCAGACTGTAGCTTAAAACCAGCTCTCAGTTACACAAGTGTAAATCTGTGCCAAATAACTCCGGTGAGGCCAGTGGAGTTATTGGGGATTTACACGGGTGTAATTCTGAGCAGAGTTTGACCCTTTGTGGATATAGATATGCACTCAATTTATTACACTATTACGCCGCAAGCAGGTGTGCAGGGACATCCACTGGGGAAGGCAAAATATAAGTCCCAACTACAGGTCACTTCATATCCCTTTCCTCAGGCTTGCTGTATTTCCAAATCAAAACGCACAGGCAAAACAAATCAACTTGAACTACTGGGTAATAACAACTCAAGGCCATTTCACCTTCAGCCCTATGCAGGCAAAGGGAGGTGTCTTTTCCCTTAGTATCTTCTTTTGCACTTTCTCCCCTTCCCCAGCTGCAATCTTACCTTGATCAGGGCTGTGGTGGCAGGACCTGGGTAGCTCTTTTTATGCTGGGCTGTCATGGCATCTTGCTATATATACATGTAAGTCAATGGCTATAAATACAGATGCATACACAGAGGGGTGTTGCGCTTGTGATGGTACCTTTGATAATCTAAAATCATTTATATGCATGTAACTATCTGGATGGGTCCCGACTGAGAGAGATGCATACAGAGCCAGAGCTGTAGAGGAGGTTTATAGCTTATCATTTGATATTGATTCTAGGTTGTGTGCTGCCACAGTGGCTACATAACAGTATTTCTAGGAGCAAGTGCTTTAGGTGGAATGATGGGGTGAATTGTAGGAAAATAACATATGGAGACCTAAACTGGAGTTTGACCAGCATGCCTGGGTTAAAATCCCTGGGGCTAAAAATGTATGTAAAAAAGGGCCAGCAAATCTTTCATGAGTGTAGGTGATCCTGATTTTGGTTTTATGCTTCCATTGAAATGATGGCATATCCAGCACCTCATAGCTCCTTTCTTAATCCCTGGGCTTAATGGAAAGCAAGATATTTCATGTCCTGACTCATCACCATTCACATTTTTGGTCATGCGCCTTCTTTATGGTATAGTTGTCCCCTTGCAGGTCATTCTCTCTGGCTCTCACCTCTGCCCACTATGTGCCAGTAAGGCTTTCCTTCCTCACGGTCCCACAGTTTCTAGGCCATTGCATTTCTGCCTTAGACATCCAGTAGGCCTCACCCAGCTACCAAAATGATGCAAAAAATACTTGCAAATTTCCCTTTCCATGCCTTGTTTAACCCTGAAATCTCAGCTTATGTGGCTGAGGCACAACACTGCCAAACAAATCTGGTGATCTTTACTTGGGGTAAATCCCTTCCTTGCCTTCCTACCAGTCTGCAGTTGTCACTCAGACTCTTCCTTCTTGAGATCAGCACTCTTTGGGGCAGGGATCTAGCTTTTCATAGTGTTAGATATCATCATAACTTTCAAAATAAACCATAACATTTGATGACCTAAAATGTGAATGATGATGACTCCCCAGATCAGTGCTGGCTACATGGATGTGCAGATGGTGATCAGTTTTGAAACTTTGATCCCTGACAGTTGGAAGTGACCTTTTATGCTTTCTGGCTTTGAGAGAAAAGCATCATTTACTGCACCAGACTTTGCTCTCCTGGGGCAACTGGTAATGTTTTGCTCATGAGATGCTGGACAAAGCTGGGAGAGGGCTACATGCCCTCTCCAGAAGCCCAAAATGAATTCCATAGGAATGTCAAGAAACAAGAATGGAACAAGAATTGTTTCCTTCTAAAACAATTTTTAAAAAGTGTGGTGGTTTTTTTTCCAAATGTTTTTTCAATATCTTTTTAGCAAGTGTTGTGGTTTAACCCGGCAGGCAGCCAAACACCACACAGCCACTCGCTCACTCCCCCCTCCCCCAGTGGGAGGGGGGAGAGAATGAGAAAAAAGAAAAGTAAAATTCATGGATTGAGATAAAGACAGTTTAATAGAACAGAAAAGGAAGGGAATAATGATAATGATAATGATGATGATGATGATGATGATGATGATGATGATGATGATGATGATAGAATATACAAAATGAGTGATGCACAATGCTATTGCTCACCACCTGACAACCGATACCCAAAAAAACAATCGCTACTTCCTGGATCACGCCCCCTATTTACATACTGAGCATGACGTCATATGGTATGGAATACCCTGTTGGCCAGTTGGGTCAGCTGTCCTGGCTGTGCCCCCTCCCAGCTTCTTGTGCACCTGGCAGAGCATGGGAAGCTGAAAAGTCCTTAACTAGCATAAACACTACTTAGCAACAACTAAAAACGTCAGTGTGTTATCAACATTCTTCTCATACTAAATCCAAAACACAGCACTAGGAAGAAATTTAACACTACCCCAGCTGAAACCAGGACAGCAAGTTTTTAGATTAAGGATCGCCTTTTAGGTATTAAAAAACAGAAAAAAAATTGAAAATTGTTCATATCTGTACACAACTGGCTTAGCTATTTTTTGCCCCTATGGGTGAAATATCTAATGCCACCCTCTCCCCGTGTACATAGAGGGGACTACATCAACTGTTTTGTCAGATCATCAAGCTAAAAGAAGTACTCTGGTGCCCAGGGCAACAATTGTCTAATTTGCCCACAAATCAGGTCAGTCTTGTACCAGGGTGGTTAAAAATTATCAATCCACTAAACTGAAATCTTCCCTAAGTAAATTACAGACAATTTGTTAGTGTCACAAATTATCCAGATCTATCGTCTTTAAACCTTTGTAAGAGGAGGGAGATGCTGTACAAGCCTTCTCAGAGTCTGAGTTTGAACTAATCATCTTCTACCAAACGTGCATATTCGCTACAGGCGTGGAGCTAGAGCTGATTATAAAATAGATACAGATTATTTAAAGTAGAAAAGACCTTTTCATTCTTTTTTTTAAATGGTCATTTTTCAAAAATATTAACAAAGCAGTTCAGGATTTTCACTCATCTTCCCTACAACTTGGTAGAGTTTCATTGTTTAGTTTTCTTTTTTATTTTCATGTTCAGTTTTCTCTCTTTTGGCCTTTTCTGTCTCTTGCATTTCCTCTCTTCTCCTGTTTTTCAAGAGAAGACTGGGAAGAAAAAAGTAATGAAGGAAAGAAAGAAGGAATAGAAAAATGAAAGAAAAAAGCTAAGAGAAGGAAGGAAGGAAGGTAGGTAAAAATCAACCTTTTGAGACATATTTGTGAAAACTCTATTTAAAAAGTCTAGCTTTTTCTTTTTTTTTTTTTTCATTGTGGCCTTCTAGGGAAGGGGGGCCGAGTTTCTTCCCTGGGAGCAGACAGCAGATCGGAGGTGCTGCTTTCACACAGCCAGTCCCAGTTGAGGGCAACTGAGCTGTCACAACTGCCAACACATGAGCAGAGTGACTTGGGAAGTGCTATGGACAACCAGGGACCGGGCAGGGACTTTTAATGACTGCTGGCAGGAGGTAGCTAGTATGAAAAAACATCTAAAGTTAGAAACCAAGAGGTGTCAGGGTGTTTCATAAAAATTCTGCTGCCCATGCAGAGAGAGGTTGGACTCCTGCTTGTTTTAGGCCAAAGCAACAGATGATACTGATGGTTCAGGTATGTGCATAGTCTTTTCTAGTCCTGAGTGAGGACCTTGCAAAACCATATCCCACGTCAAAGGTTATGGTTTGGCTTACTTTGGAAAACAGCCTTCTTGCTACAAACGTCTGCCCCATGCAGGGCTGCCAAAGGCAGTTTAGCTTTTTTGGGGATTCACTGGAAGAGCAACCAAATGCAAAGATGTTGAAGCCAGGGCACAGCATCAGACAAGCAAAACTGTTGGGCCCCTCCACAAGCAAGTGAAAGCCAAGATCTTAAGGCAGAAGGAGGTGTGCCCCCAGAGAGAGAGTGTGAAGGTTGGAAGTGTGCTCTGCTGCTGTGGCTGGCTGACAACTCCCTCAGCGCAACGATATGTACTTGCCTTCTGTAAACATCTCTCAGGAAGCTCATTTGAAAGTGGCTTGCCAGCCCTCAGTTGTTTCATCCCAACACCTTCACCGTGTAGTCAATGTGGGGTTGAAGCTAACACATCAATGGCACTCATTAACTAATACCCCCATCTGACTTCATGTGTTTGGTTTACAGGTTTCACTACAGATTTTATTAGCCTGTGACTCAAATCCCAACCCTGCCACAGTTGCCAGGTTGTCCAGATGCTTACAAATGATAATAAATTAGAAATACTTAATGCTAAAGCTATTTAGTATCATGTGAGGATAGAGACCTCCAAACTAGAACACTGTGCCATGTGTGCTTTTTGAGCTTGTTGTGGGACCTTTGCTTAAAACTTTTTTATTTTATTTTATTTTATTTTATTTTATTTTATTTTATTTTATTTTATTTTATTTTATTTTATTATTTTATTTCATTTTATTATTTTATTTCATTTATTTTATCTTACTTTATTTTAAATTGTCTCAAAGGTTGGAGAGAGACTCAGAACTTGGAGCATTTCCCTTCAGTTCTGCCTGGAGCACTTCATGCTTCTAGGAATAAACATCAGCAGGATTGCTAGACCCATTGCATAAGGCAGGATACTGGGGCTGACCGTAGCAGTCTTCAGAAAGTGAGATGGATTCATCTTGCGTATCTGTCAGAGCTCTGCTGCAGCCATGCCTAGATGCAGTGTATCAAGCCACTGCCTATATAGGAGCGATTTTTAAGACCTCTGTTAAATACAAGACAAACCCTGCACCAGCACTGTTCACCCATGGGTATGGCATTGCTTGGTACAGCTAAAGTTGCCTAAGGAGCTCTGCAGTTTTCTCTTGAATAATATTTCTGTCGAGTTTTATATTCAGAAGGGAATCGTTTCCTCCCTCAGCTGTCAGACTTGTATAAATCAGGCTGTTCCATACCCTTATTTCAGATCCTTGGGTACACAAGAAATACAGAGTGTAAAACTGGGCCTGTGTTGCAAAGGAGTTTTATCAACACATATAGTACAGATAGACCCCCCCTATTAACAGGGTTTTAAAGCTCTACAAGGCAGGGGAGAGGTTAAGGCATCAGCAGCTGGGGAGTAGCTGGTGGGTTGGGAGGAAGAGTGCAGAAATGGGACTTAAAGCAAGGCTGATCCATCGGGGTGCAGCCGGCAGCGACTGTGGGCCAGTCCTGGATGCAGTGAGGGTGCCACTTAGCAGGGCTGAGGTGGGGAACGGTGCCCAGGAGCCTAGCTGTGGGGTCTTTGTCAGTGCAAGTAAAACAGCAAGTAGGAGGGAGCAGCTGGCAGGGTGAAGATGGCAAAGCTGATGCTTGTTATTATGCAACACCAGTGTTTTTAGGCTTGAGAAAAAGTGCTCGTACACCTATCAGTGTCAATACCATTTCCATGCTGATGTAGAAGGCTTTCGGGATTTGGACAAAACAGTTTGAACTTTGTATTCTTGCATCCTTGCACATTCCCTGATCTCTCGGGAAGGACCTGTCTGTTTCCAAGGCACTAATTTCAAAATTTATGTGGCTCTGTCACCACCAGTAGTGGCTCCTAAACCTTTTTTTTTTTTATGGTAGTGGTAGTCTGAGCTGCTGTCAGTCTGGTGATCCTGTTCAGGTCTGCAGCCCCTTGTTCACAAGCCTGTTGTCAGGCTCAGGACAGAGCCTCTCAAAGCCCATTAGAAGCCACTTAGCAAACTAGATATCCTATAAATCCTCTGGCTAGCTGTAATTTGAGTTTTTGTGGTTGCAGTTCCCTCGTGGTGTTTGGCTACCTGCAGTGTGTGTGAAGTGACACAAGCTCCAGGACCATTTCTTAGGAGAAATGAATCTCCTGTTCTTGGGCAGGTTACTCAGGCTGGGGGGCTTTCTTCAGGTTACTTATTTCTACTTTCCCCCACTACAATGGGCTCTACTTCTGTCTGATAAATAGGTACTGTGAGACTACTTGACTTGAGAGCTAGTTTTCCATCTCGAAAGCTGACTACTATGCGTTTTGGTAATTTAGTCCCTGCTTCAGGGTGTTTCTGGACAAATCTGGTTGCAGGGCCTATCCATGTATGCAGAAACTTAGGGTTCAGCCAAAGTCTCTCTGCTCCTTGCTGCTGCTGTACCCCTTCTGGGGCACTGGAGGTGTCTGCAGTGTAAGCACATAAATGTGCATAAAGTTGTACATGGTGTGGAAAACAGAAGGGTCTTCAAAGAAATGGCTTCTGTAGTCTACTTACAGGTTAGAAAACAGCTGAGCCTCCAATTCCAGTAAATCGCTTACTGATGTTTCTGTTTTTATTATATATTTATATATTTTTCAGCAACAGAGATCCCCCTGAAAGCTTTAAAAGAAGCTCTGTCAATTTGTTATTTCAAGTCATCAAGTGAGTACGTTTTCCAGTGCGAAGGTTCATGGGGACCGGTCTGGTAAACCCCAGCCCATTTGGAAATGGACAGGTGAGCAAAGCCATGTGTAGCACAGCCCAGGACTGTGGTGTTCCTCGTGGATAATGCAGCGCGTTACCTCTGGGACTTCTCACAACATTGAGTGCTCTAAGGATTGCACTGTTTGGCCGTAAATGGCTAGCATTGTGCATTTAAAAACTGCAGAGCCTCCATTTGAGCTTCCTTAATAAAATGTTAAACAGAGGATGCTTTCCAAGGAATGCAGAGCTCAGAGGATCTCTTCCAGCCAGGCTGGAGGGCTGTGCTGGGACGGGGCTGGCAGTGCAGCAGACCAGGTGCGAGGATTCAGGGCTCATAAACAACCTTCACCTTTGGACTCCAGGCACTTCTTCTCAGGAGGAGCAAGTATGGAGTCCAGGCTTCAACCTCGCCTTGCGCAGGGTATTCGAACGCGGAGACTGAAGCTGGAATTAAACGCTATGCCAAGCACATCTCCACTACGGAGCGGCAGGAAAATGTTGCTTGTAACATTATGAAGTGTGTGTACGCTTTCTAAAGGGTTTGGTTGAGAAAGAAACCAGAAAACACCAAACACACTTTTACATAAAGTCTTTCCCTGAGTTAAGAGATGTCAGATTTAAATTGACATTGTTTATACTCCTAAACATGAGAGGAAATAGCCTTTGGTTTAAATTTTCAGCAGGCCAAGTTATATAGCCTGCCCTGAGGGACTCCTGGAGCTCTAGAGGAGGAGCAGCTGTCAGGCGGACAGACTTTTGGGGGGATATCAGCTGGGCACGGCACGATGCTAACATGGCTGGCCAAGCTGCGCTGCTTTAGAGTAGAGCTCGGTGTTACCGTCATCGCGCCACAGCATCTGTGGCCACCGTGAATGCAGAGTAGGCAGCGGTCTGTGCATCGGTGACTTCTCCTCCTGCACAGACCTTCCTGCCCAGAGGCGTGTGCGGGCAGCAGGCGGCTGCCGGCGGTTCCTCTGCGTGCCCGAGGACGGCGGCTGGGCAGGCTGCTGAGACCCCGTCACACTGCCCTGGGCTGTGGGCTCACCCCGGGGCAGGGAACACCGACCAAACCAGGGTGTTGGCGTACAGATGATTACAATTAAAGAAAATAAAAGTAGTTAATCTAAACTCCATAAAGTTGCCCACATTCTACTTAGAAAATATTCGAGACCCAAATACGCTGCAGAAATGCACTTACCCACCTGAATCCCCATGGGGAGGAAGCAGTAGGTACTTAAGATTGCCCTGCTGAAGGTACAGTTTCCAGGGCCAGATAGGATTACCCAGTTTATGTCCAACGCCTCCTTGCAGCCCTGTTTACTCTGCTTCTGATTTAACCTGTATTAAAAGTAAAACCAGACTGTCAATGAACATGCGGTGTTTGTCATACAATCTGGCTCTATTTCTTTTGCAGTCCAGCACAGGAAATAATGAATACTTCTGAGTTTTTTTGTTTGCAGAATTGTTGTTAAAATATAACATATTTTATCAATCTGATTTTTGTGTATGAACATTTTTATTAGACTTGATTATGAAGATTTTCATGTTTTGTTCTCTGCCCTGTGTTCTCCAGCTCCTCTTTAGGAGAAGGTGATACTCCAGCCTGTTCTTCTGCTCATCTGCCAGGACACCTGCAATAACTGCTGAACCTGCTGGCCATTTTTAACTTCCCTCGACAGAGCAGACACGCTCTCAGACGTGAGCTCTTAAACCTCTGAAAACTGATAAATGTGCAAAGAAGGAAAAACAGTTCAGGGAAGAAAATCTGTAGGGTGTGTTCAAACATTTAGTCTTGTTCAGTGTTCCAGCTCACCAAACCTACACCTGTATGGGCTGCTCAGCCACACGGGCCTTGTTTGGTCAGGTTTTAACGAGGGGAAGGAGGAGGGGGCTGATGGCACTGCTGCATGGCACGAAGCCCGGGAAGGGAAGGGAAGGGAAGGGAAGGGAAGGGAAGGGGAGGGAAGGGAAGGGAAGGGAAGGGAAGGGAAGGGAAGGGAAGGGAAGGGAAGGGAAAGGAAGGGAAGGAAAGGGAAGGGAAGGGAAGGGAAGGGAAGGGAAGGGAAGGGAAGGGAAGGGAAGGGAAGGGAAGGGAAGACAGAATGGTGGTGAGGGTGAAGTCAAAGAGCTGGAGTTACTGCAGAGCAGGGACACAGGGTGCACGCCCGTAGAGAAGCCAGCTTTGTTAGTTTTACTGTGTCTTGTTCCATTTTTACACAGAAAAGTCTGGTCTGTTGGGGAAAGGACTGTAGGAGTAAGACAAAAAAAATTATTAACCCAGAGTTGAAACAGTCACTTTTTTTTTAATCTCTGGAGGAAAAAAAAAGTGTCAAAATGAAGATTCTGCTCAATGCTGAACGGGCATTTTTCTGTGAATGTATCAAAACTTAATTAGCTCCTTAGTAGAGGCTTTCGTATTGATGCAGGGTAATGAGAAAGCGTAAGACCAAGAATATTTGTAAAAATGCTATTAAAGATTTCTCTTTTCAAGAAGTGAGAGATTAACTAACAAAATAATCCATTTCAATGGACATATTGGTGTCGTGGTTTAACTCCAGCCGACAACTAAGCCCCACACAGCCCCTCACTCACTCTCTCCCGGTGAGATGGGGGAGACAATTGGAAGACTAAAAGTGAGAAAACTCGTGGGTTGAGATAAAGACAGTTTAATAGGTAAAGCAAAAGCCGCACACACAAGCAAAGCAAAACAAGGAATTCATTCCCTACTTCCCATCGGCAGGCAGGTGTTCAGCCATCTCCAGGAAAGCAGGGCTCCATCACGCATAGTGGTTACTTGGGAAGACAAACGCCATCACTCCGAACGTCCCCCCCTTCCTTCTTCTTCCCCCAGCTTTATATGCTGAGCATGACGTCATATGGTATGGAATATCCCTTTGGTCAGTTGGGGTCAGCTGTCCCAGCTCTGTCCCCTCCCAACTTCTTGTGCACCCCCAGCCGCCTCACTGGTGGGGTGGGGGGCGAAGCAGAAAAGGCCTTGACTCTGTGTCAGCACTGCTCAGCAGTGGCGAAAACATCCCTGTGTTATCAACACTGTTTCCAGCACAAATCCAAAACATAGCCCCATGCTAGCTACTATGAAGAAAATTAACTCTACCCCAGCCAAAACCAGCACTATTGGTTAGAAAAGCATGGTGTCTGGCTTACCTCCAACACCAATAATACTATTAACAGCAGCCGTGGAATTGATGCCAAATTAAAAGGAGAACAGTCTGAGCTCTGAGTGACAGAAGTGGCCTTCTGGCAGGAAAGGTAAGTATGAATGCACGAGGAACATTTTCTTCTTATTTTTGTATTTACATTTGGCATTAAGAAGTCACCTAAGGGCTGTTAACATCTGAGGTGGTATAAATCTAAATAGGTAAAGGACAGGACAGATTTTAAAGGCATTTCCCAGCAATTCATCTTGAACACACAGCTACCAAGTATGCTCACTCTTTGAGTGCAGCACCACAAAATAAATTACTGTTCCACATTTTTATTAGCATTTCATTAGAAATAAAATCCAAAATGTTTGACAAACCATATTTTTAAAGTTTCTGAGGGTAGGTTTCAGGCGAGAGAGGGATTTTTGTTTAGTTTCTAAAAGGGCTAGGATGTGAGAGCTCTGAGGCATTCACTTTTTTAGCATTGAAGATCCTGCTCCCCTCCTGTTGAGCCTTTTTTTTTTATTTTCCACATATACCAGAGATCTCAGTTGGGCTCTTTCTTGAGGAGGGTGCTAGTCACCGTGAGGAGAGGAGGTGAAATCCAGCCATGAATAATAAATGTTTGGGAAACAGGCGAGAAAACACTTTTACCTGATGGCTGAAACTTTACCAGTGTACTTAACACCATAGATCAGACCTTCAGCTGCCATAAGCTGACTTCTGTGGAGCTACTTTACTTCACACCAGCTGAGGATCTGGCCCCATATGTCTGATTTAGTGGCGACTCTAGTCCAGTCTGAGAGCAAATTACGGTGTGTATTGAATGGCTACTTTCCAGAGGTTAGCTGGACCAGTCCAACAGGAGAGGCCCAGACTGCCTCTGATCTCACTTCCTCCAACTAAAGACTGTGAAAATATAGATGTGAGATCATGATGCATGTGTATACTTCTAATCCCCAATAGCCTCTGCTTGTCATTTCACTATAAGTATGTTTTCTGGAGGGACCATTCTTATATGGAAATTTCTGAATCCAGTTCATGATTCTGGCATTGAGGGATTTTTTTCTTTCCAGAGACAGTGTTTTTGTTCTCCATTTTTTACTTTCATTGGACTGGATGTAAAAGAAAACTTTAGGAGATGCTCGTTTCAGGGAGGAACTGCACTAAATATAGTTCTTCAAAGAAGTGTGCTAAGCGTCTGTCGAGCCATCCACCTATCTGTCCTATCTTCCCAGAAAGACTTTTTAAATTAGTTTTTTTAATGAATAAATTTTTTTTCTGATGGGTATAAAGTTCATTCTGGAACTCTATTATACATGTAGAAATAGTAGAAATTTGTCAACAAGGGTAAAGAATATTTGCTCTGATGAACTAAGGAATCTTAGGATATGTTGCTTAAAAGCCAGGCCCACTTTAAAAATACTGGTGCAGATCCTGCAATGCTGCGGCTGTATGTCTTGGCGTTGACAAGACCCCTAAGTGCCCTGTAGCTGTGACATTTCAGGGCTAAGGCAAATGTTGATGCACTAGAGTAGCTCTGGGTTTCATAGGGATCTCTCAACCTGGGCAGGAAGAAATACATATTTCCATCTCTGCAGACAGGATGCTTATGCCCACTCTGAGGCTCAACCCACAACTGGGAGAGAAGTAAGGAAGCTTGCAGGAAAAAACTGGTGTGAGCCAACCGAGCTGTCAGCTGTGTGTCTGACTGTCTCTGGGACTAACGACGTGTAAAATCCTGACAAATCTGCAATTGAGGGACAAATACCTGCACACAAAATCCATATATTCAAACTCAGATATTGGTGTATGTGGAATTTGTATATTTAAATACCCAAACCCTCAGAGATGAACTGAAGCCCACTCCTTGTGACAGATCAGGCCAGATCTGCCATCTGCTAGGGAAAAGACTTTCACTACTATTTGCAATCACTTTTATGGGTTGGTCAAAATGTTGCTGTTTCAGATGTTGACAAAAATGTTGTTGAAATCAGAATATTGACAACCTAACCCCCATCAACAAATGGGACTTATTTTTGTGAGGATGGGTTGTCCAAAATGCTCTATTCGATGCACATGCAACATCATGAATATCAATGGGATAACAGAATGGTGGTCATTGTTTCTACCATAAAGCCTAGAAACCAATTCAACCCGTAACAAAACCAACTAACCAACCAAACAAAAAAATCAACCCTGAAATCTGTTTAACTAGAGCAAGTCCTTTTAACTAAACCCGTACTTAGTAAGTAGGCAACTCTGCCCTCAATATTTTCTTGTTCTGAGCAGATCAGAGGTGTTGGTGCCAGAAGTCAACATACCATGAGAGTGCCTGGTTTTTTTCTGACTGAATCGGAGAGCAGGAAGTGCAAAGGATCATACAGGAGAGCTTTCCTTGGACTTTCCAGCCTTCTTGGATGGAAGCACCAGAAAGTTTGGATAAGATCTGGGTTATACTGGCACTCCCAAACACTTTTCCAGCCCAAGTCCGGTCTCCAAACCATGTGAGGTTTGCCCATTGCTAATATGTTTAATCTGATCTAATCTGTTTTTTATTTAAACAGGGATTAATTGCATTTCTTTGTTCTTTGGTGACTTGATGCTAATCACAGGCAGCACACTCCTTAGGATCAGTTACGTGAATGCCTGAATTGCTACCTTGGATGATAAAAAACATCTGGGAGAGGAAGCGTAGCCAAGGGGAAAGGAAAAAAGAGGCAGATGGCTGTGTCTAGGGGCCTTAGCTGTTGTGGCAGGAGCACTTGTAAAATGGCTCTGTGGGTTCCTTTCTCTGTTTAGGACTTGTAAGTGTTTTTCTGCCTTATCCCTGCAGTTCTGGTATTGCAAGGTTCCTGAAGCCTAAAATAAGCCAAAACTCCGGCTTTTTGGAGCTAAACCTGTGTAGTTGGCAAGTTTACACTCAAATCTTATTAATAATTCTGTTGTGGGAGATTTCCCGCATATCTTAGCTCTGAGGAAATCCCTAAGCACCCCACAGAGCTGTGCAGAGGGCTTGTGACATTTTAAGGTTAAGGCAAATGCAGAAAAAGAAAGTAAGAGAGAATGTAGCTTGAGCATAAGCAGAGTGGAAATTGGGGCCAAGATGGTGCTGTGAAGTCCACTCCTGCCCTCCTGACTGGGTTGTTTGATGCGCAGGCGATGTATGTGCTGTTAAACGTAGAGGCAAAGTGTCCATCAAGTTGGGACACCCACAAATTGGACCACAGTTCGGACATATATAAGAAACAGGCCTTTAGTATTGTCAAGAGACCTCAATATAGACCCTAACTGAGCAGTGCTGACATAACTTCAGCTTTTTATTGAACCTAGCTTTCTCAGTGGCTAAGGGAAATGGCTTTCAACATTTTTCTGCATATGGATCTGTAATGGTTTTCTAAGGTGTCCGCAGAGAGAATTAAAGCCTACGCATGGCAGATTGGCTTTTCGTATGCTGCCTTAGAAGTGGTCCATCTATGCCCAAGGGTCCACTGACTGTCAATGGAACATCTTTGGTCTAGGGGAAATCCTGGTCCTAGTAAAGCCAATGACAAAATTATGAGTTTCATAGTAGTCAGAACTGAAACCTCAGCAACATTTGTGGTGTTCAAGGAAAAAAGAAAACGTTTCATTTCATTACTGGATGGGAGGCTCAGCAGTGTGGAGATTGTCTTGCAGCAATGCCAAAAATATCACCTGTGTTTTACAGGAGTAAGTAAAGGGATCTCAACAGCCCCATCTCTGAAGAGTGACAGATTAATCCAGGAGCTAAACTTAGGTCATGTCCATAAGGATGCACAGCAACAGCTCAACTGACTGGGCATGGACTGCTTTAAAGGGATTTTGTGGGAAAATCAAAGTACCCTTCATACAACTGTCAGTTAAAAGGCTAACAAAATGTCCAACATTGCCCAGTGTCTAAAATCTAAACCAGGATTGATCTATTTTCATGATATTTAAAATGAATGTTATAATCATGTCCAAAATCTACCTTACTTGCAAGTGTATTGGCTGTCTTACAAAGGCTGAAACAGTCTGGTTGACATGTCTTATTTCATGTATGCCCTTGAGTATGCAACATATTTAAATCACACTGTGCATGGTTAAGTATATGTTTTTCCATACGCTACTTTAGTGGAAAACTAAATTGAGGCTTACCTGCAAGAAGCAGCATTTCAGGATGTCAGCATATTCATACCGACTGCTGCTCTTGCGTAGGTCAGCAGGAATAAGCACTTAGAAAAACTCTCTTAAGGTAAGCTCTGGTATAAAGTGTGTATAACAACATTTATTTAACTTCCAGAGGAGTTTATGAGGCTTAATTAATGCCAGCGAATTGGTTTAAGATCTTTGGGTGAAAGACGATACAAAACGATACAGAGGGTGGCTTGTGGCTCTTGCTAGTATTTCAGAGCTGAGGGTTCTCCCCAGGCTTTTGGTTGAGCTGCGGAGCAGGGCGAAACACAGAGTGGATTTGAGCAGGTATAAACTCATGACCCGTGTCCTCTTCTCACACTGCAGGTTGTCCTTCAGGCTCAAGGCTGACACGCTGAGCTCAGGACATGAAGGCGCTGGTCCTGCAGGGTCCCAATCTGTCCACATGAAGGAGATCTTTGCCAACTCTCCTCCCCACCAGATATGTTTGCAGCTTGGGTTGATGTTGGCATTTTTTGACTTCTGAGCAAGCATAGGTGCAGTTTGGAGGACTGGCACAGACTGCTCTGCTCAGCTGGTGAGACCTGCCTGCCCCAGGTCCCTGGCGTAGCTGGCTCTGAAGGAACAGTGGCGATGGGGGGATACAGCAAGAGGTGCTCATGCCCTGAGCACCCAGGAGCATTTTGCCTCCCTTTTTCTTGCCTTTGCAACTCCAGAAGCTTCACAGCATCCTTTTGCTGCAACCTGCACATGAATGACAATGCAGAACACCCCACAGAAATACCATATCAAATATGTGAGAGGACAGTTATCTATGAACTTCATGATATTTTGCAATGAATCAGATCCAATGCTTATATGGTCCACTTAAAAGCCAAACAAAGCTAAAAAATTTAATCGAGACTGGCCAGGGGAAGGGAAAACATCAGAAGCAAATAGCTGCAAATGTAAAGTTGTTTATGTTGGAGCTTCTCTGTTTTTTTGCCTAAGACTTTTCAGTTAAATCTGCAAATTATTTCTCAGGCATTTCCCTAGGGCATTGCTTTCCCTACAGCAAAGGTTTGGACTACCCAGAGATGATAGACTTACTAGGTCTTTTACAAGTGAAAGCTTGGAGTAGATTTAAAAATAAGTCAATATCTAGATTAAAACAACAACTATCCCCATCAACTCTGAGCACTGTTAAGTGACTGAGAAATTACGATGGCATGATAGGCCAGCTGAACTGGCATTTCTCAACCCATAAAAACCAAGGAGGGAAGTGCCTGATCTGTAAACCTGTACAGATGGTGCTGCATTAGCTTCCCTCTTACAGAACTAATTAAGGAGCTCTTTCTGGCTTATAGTGGCAGGCACTGCATATGAGTGCTTTATAAAACTCATTAAAGATCCTCTACCTAAAGACATCTCTGAAGGTGACACAATGCTAAAGAATGGTGCTTGAGAAGGTTGTGCTGTTTGATGGAATTTCCATTAAGATAAATTGCATATAAAATAACTAATTGATTATGTACCCACCCTCGAAATATTTGGACTCCTGCAGGCAGAATGAGGGGTCATTGGAAGATCAGACTGAAATAAACCCTCTAAATGTGCCCATGGGTTTAATTCTGTGGGTTAACAAAAACAAAACTAATGGCCTGTGAAGGTTATCCATTTACAGTAGCCACAGATCCATACGATATCAGAGACAGACCTGAAGGTGTTCCTTGTTCATATGGACAAGTGCTCAAGGCCCAGAGACTCTTTCTTTACTTTGGGAGCTTTCAAACACTTGCCTTATTCAGAAAATTGTTTGCATTTCTACAGAACACAAGATTAGCTGCAGATCTATGATCAGCAATTTTCTTTAACCACTGTGTAAACAGGAAAGTTCCCTTAATTAGGGGTACAATATGTGGTGGCAGAGAATTTTGCTACCTAGCAAAGTTTCTGAATCCTCAAACTGATACTTGATAAGTCCCAGTGGATTTCAAACTTTGAATTTATAGGATGTGCTGCTCTTTACCAAAATCTCGTAAAACAGGCTAATACACAGCACCTAGGGGAACATGAAAAGCAACCTAGTTATAAATATTTGAGCTACATTGTAAATTGTACGCTAGAGGCAAGGAAGCAGGAGCTCCCCAATGCAAGAGACGAGCGAAGCTAGTAAACGTGAAGTGGTGGACTGCGTGCTGCCAGAGTGCCTTTCTCCCATTCCACTCCAGTGGGAATGAGAGAACAATTGCTTCAAAAAAGCCCGCTGTCTCTTCAGCTCCACTCACCGTGTTAAACTTTAAGGAATTATTATTTTGAAATTCAAACCTGAACATTTTATTTTGGTTTTCAGTTAGCTTTACAAATATCTTTAGTTCTTAGCTTCACTCATGTCAAAAAGTTGGCTGGGAGGAATTCTAATAAATTCTAATTCTGATAAATCTAAGAGACTAGCCAGGCTGTGCAAAACTTCATTTTTGTAATTTCTGGGATATTAATCTGATGTCCTTTCCCATTGCGAAGAGCTAATACTAGTGACTTGTTCCTGATTATGCTGTATCTTCCTGGGATAAAAAGTATTTTTATTTGTGAGGAATGATATGTTTATCAATGAAAACCACTATTTGGGATGATCTGCAATGATGAAAGACTTACTGCTTTTCGTTCTCCAGAAATCTGGGCAACATTTGAGGGGCTGTGCCGGGCATCAGAGGAGGCAGGATTTGCTCGCTAAGTGTAATGGAGGCTGTTTTGGAAGAATCTTGGGAGGTCACCTGAGTGCGTTGCGTCCTGTCTCGAGGCCTGATCCAGCTTCTCATACACTCAATGGAGACACTCTTTTTAATTTTTGAGTGGAAGCCCAAATCACCTTGTTTGAAGATAACAAGGAAACCATTAAGCAAATACACCAAAGCAAAATAAATCAGTTCAGCCAGGAAAATAGTACACTTTTTTCAGTTGTTATGTCCTTTGTTACGTTGCTGACAAATGTCTTGTGCTTAACTTCCCTTATCGCCTTTTATTTTGAATTAACAGCCTGGTTAGCTTAGAGATGATGTATGTTTCCTTATTATTTAGGACATATTTTCTATGTCATATATGGAATTTTTGGACGTTTTTCCCAATGAATGTGAAGTTGCCGTCACCTCCGTGGTTTCAGTCTGGTCATAGTTAGGATTTTTCAGGCCACACACAGGCCAACTTCTTACTTTTGGCAAGAAACAGACAACTAGGCTCATAAATTATATTCATAAATATTTAGTGTACTCATATGCGTGGCTTTCTAAATAAAGAGGAGGAAAACTGAGACCTGAGGAAACCTGGTAATTCTGGGGGAAGAATAATTTATTTTGTCAGGAAGAAAAACCTTCTACAAAATCTGTAAAACTATAACTTACTCCTGACATTTAAAATAAATCATGTTTTTGTACAAGTATAATGCGAATGAAACTACTTCCAGAAAATCAGTATGGGCTTTGACCAACAGAAGTACTTGAAATATTGAACACTGGAAGTATTCAGCAATAGTGAGCAGCATAGGAGAGCATGATTTATTACACCAGGACAGAGACTAATCCTATAGATCCCGTTCTCAAGAGTGGGCAGTGGTCTCTTTCTCCACCTGACCTTTTGCTGTTAAAAGGAAAAATGGGCTATGGTAGTAGTGACAGTGGCTTGAAGCTGGTGGGAGTAGTGCATGACCCTTCTTCAGCCAGGATGCCACCAAGGAAAGAAACTTTCCCAGGCTTCTCCCTGGGACAAGAGGGCTCAGCCTAACCAGGCTCTGCTCACTGTGCTCTTTATTGTCTCCTGCAGAAAATGCAGTAACTTTAACTTTCAATTTATTTATTTATTTTTTTAATTTCTTCTTGTGCTGATAAAAAGATGGTTTTTAGGGTCTTCCTGTCTTTTTTCTTTTTTGTGCAGAAACAGTCTTGAGCTAACATACCTTTTTTTCTGCAGCTTTGCTAACAGAATTATTACAGTGAATAATAATAATATGAACAACACAGCAGCACACAGCTGCTAATAAATTGCTTGCTGTGTTTGGACCAACCTAGCTCCTGAGAAATGCCAAGTGTCATCTAAGAAAGGTATAATGCCTTCATACAATCATAGAATGGTTTGGGTTGGAAGGGACCTTTAAAGATCATCTAGTCCAACCCCCCCTGTCGTGGTCAGGGACATCTTCCACTGATCAGGTTGCTCAAAGCTCCATCCAAACTGACCTTCAGTTCCTCTTGACCTCAGGCCTGGCTTTGGTTTGGCCTTTATGAGGAGGCTTATACCACCTCCTCAGAAGGACTAAGCTCTCTACAGTGCTGGTTGTTCAATCTGTACGGTTTTGGTTGCCTTCGTGGCATACTACAAAGTTTTACAGATCGGAGGCAGGAATGACAATTATGCCCAAGGCAGGTTTGCTCCCTACAGTTTGAACATCACGTCGGTTTTAAGTTCAACCTAGTTTTCATAAGGCCCGCAAGAAATCTCTCCTCTCATCTTCTTGTTAAAATTCCCCCTTTCTTAATATGATTACATTACATTTCCTATTTTCCACCAAACCCTATCCTAAACTGCCCTAAATTGCTTGGTCACCCTCTATCATTTGGATAAAATATTTGTGAGGCAAGCTAAAAAGGGTCAGGAGAGATGTTTGTGTGCAGGACCCTGTCAAATCGCGGGAGTGGAAGAGTTCAGAAGACATATGTGACCAATTTTCATGGTTAGCTGATAGGAGATCAGTTGCCTGGGGTAAGAGCCGAAACTCATGCATCAGTGAAAATTATCACCCCCTGAATCCCTAGCCAGATGTGCACCCCTCATCTGATCCTGTATTATTTTCAGGTGTCCATGTCTTTGCCCAGGTATTGGAGTGGAGGCTTTGAGGCATGCCTTTGGAATATATTTCAGACTCAGACATTTGATAGGGCTATGAGAAAGCTTTTTTTTCTTCACTCCTGCCACAGCGCTGATCGTTGATGAAATGTATTCAGAACATGCAAAAAGTTGGTCACTGGATTTATAGCAGTGTAAACAAGAATAGGGTAGCCTGCTCTGTCACTACAAAGCGGAGGGCTAAGGTATGAGAACCGTGAATAATACTGTTAACACACATTGAAGCCACTCCAGGGCTCCTCGTTTTATAGATACAGCTATTAGAAATATGTTTCTTCTGCAGAAGAAATGACATAATCTTCAGATATGTTACCCATCCCCATTCAAGAGATGTGTATGCCTGTCTGTAGGGCCCTGGGAGAATACCCTGAAAAGTCTGGCTGGGTGGGAGGAGAGGGCACAGGGTACATAGTCTTCATGCTCTGTCTCCCTGTTTATTATGACAATGGCCATTTCAAGCACTGCTTATGAACTCCTGATGTGTGATGGGCTAGTAATTAGCCTGGTGGGTCACGGGGCTGAGGGAAGTCCTCAGCCCCTTAGCATTACCCTTATGACACGCACTTGAAATGTGGTGTAAGAATGCAAGTAAAGTATTTGAAGGCTTGGGGTGAACAAAGCTCTCCAGATATCCCAGTTAGGAAGGGAATCTGGGGGACAACTCAAAAGAGGATTTCCCATTGGAAAGCATGGCACTGTGGCCAGATCAGAGGGAAGAGATGCTACCTTCATGTATATTCCACTCAGGCAAAACTTAAATGGATCCTACCTAATAGTACTTACATGTTCTGAAATGTGTAGCACTTAGTAAACTTACATGGAGATGAGAACTCTGTGCTAATGGAGAAGCGCACTTCCCGCCCAAAGAACTTGCAAAGGGAATAAGATAGTGCAGAATTTGGCCTCATTTGTTATGCATCTATTTGGTTTTTGTTGGAATATTGCTACACGATTTCTCATTAACTCCCAAGAAGCCTCTTGGATCCCTATTCCCTGGCTTCTAAGCTCAGGCTCGGGTAATTCTTTGACAGTGTTTGACAGTGACCAGTGGTACTAGTCAAGAATATGATATCCTTATATCATGTTCCCCTGTGCTGTATTTACTATGTTTATGTTAAAAAACCCCCACTTCTGGACTTTAAAACATTAGACTAGAAAGATGAAGAGCATGTCTTGGAGTTTCAAATGATACATAAGGTTGATTAATAGTGACCTAGAGGGTCAACTGAAATTTAGGGCTAGAGTTTCTAGTAAAGGAGGAGAAAATTACTGAAAAGCAACAATCCTAATTTTCCCCCTTTAGGCACAATAATAGCCATTGTCAAGTTTCAGAAATATAACACCGTGGAGCTGTCTACTGAAGGAAGCCGCTGAAAGCCCTATTAGTAAAGTCATAGGGAACAGGACTGAACAAATTTGGGGAAGGTACCCTGGGGAACAATCAGGAGGGTGGTGAGATGATCTGAGGGCTCTTTTGATCTCTGCTATTTCTGATTTTAAACCTTGGTATTACTGCATCCCCAGGAGTGAAACAGGAGAGAAGCAGCAGAATAGTTGGAGGGATTGAAGAAGACAAGGAGACATCTGCTAATGTGAGAAATAAAGCCAAATATCAGCAGGCTTTTGGATTGGAACAGATGAATTTCTGCTGAAGACCTGTGGAGAGAGCTATCTTTAGGGGTGAATACCCAGAATAATTGCCCAAGAGCCTAGGACATGGGCAAAGGGTCATACCACACTAAATTGGGTAGTGCTGAAAGTCATCTAATACGTGGGAAGGGAGAAGGGCCCATACCTTAACCTCTGCCTAAGGTCCCCATAAATCTGATGCTGACTCTGCCTGCAAATGCCAGAGATGAGAGGAGATGGGGAGAAGGCAAGCCTTGTCACACCGGCACTCCTTATTTCATTCCCGTCACAGCTGCAACTCCTGCCTCTTGAGGACTGACACCATTCTTCTCGTTTCATACCCCAGGATGAGGTTGCAGATTTGGTAACTGATACCGGGGCACACGGTGGGGAGGGACAGAGTGCTGGCTGTTAACCTCACTGTATTTTCATTTTCTTTGTATATTCTGTGAGTAAGCCAGCACAGCTTAACTGGCGAGGCTCACAGAAAGAATAAATCAGCATAGTGCTATTGGAGCTGCCGTGATTTATACAGCCGAAATCCTTGTGTCCGTATTTTCAGTTTGCTTCTGTAATTTATTGACTTTTTGTCCTTTTGGCTTGACTCTGCCTTCCTCCAAGGGTATCACACTGCCATTCCCGCTTCATAGTATTTCATCACAAAAAAGAAAGTCACTTACTTACTCTTTGGGGGCTATTTGATGTCTAAGAAGTGTTTCATCTCCATGTTGCTATTTTGGGATAAAACCCAAAGTATTCTGGATGATATTACAACTTAAGGAAGACTTGTATAGTAGAATATTTCATTATCAAGAATCACCTGTTCCTAAGCCCTCCCACGTGAGAGTTTTAGATCACAAAGAGGTAACTGAAGGCAGTCTTTCCCTGATGAAGGAAAAAGAGCAACTTTGGAAGAGGAGGTCCTCAAAGGCTTGAACATGGAAATTGACCCCACGAATAGAAATTGGTTACATTTAGGATTTTTATGAATTTAGGATATTTATGAAAATCCTTCTGTCTTCTGGCTGAACCATGTGGCATGGCTGTGCATCTTAGTTGAGTTCACAGGCAATCAGATGAGACTTTTCTCTTTGACATAAATATTTGTGGAAACATCAAAATGATAGGTGTTTCATCTGAAATTGAATCCAGAAAGATAAACTGGGACTGGCATGGGACTCAAGCATGATTTTTACCCAAGTATGGCAGGAGGAAATAACCTGTCAATATATCATATTATGAAACGGTATGATTACTCATACCTATTTTTTTTCATCCCAAGTGGAGGTAGATATGTGAGAAGGACAAGAAAGACATGAAAGACATTTCAGGTAGAGATTGCAGATGAGAGACAGAAGAAGAGTGAAAGAGGGAGAGAGATGCAATTACTTTTAGAGATGATCGGACAGGTTCAGGTTCCACTCTGTATTAGTGTGAATTCTGAATAGTTCCCTTGGGCTCACATGGTGCTCTTTCAGGGTTTATGCTGGTGCAACTAAAGTCAGAGGCAAGGTCATTGTTTCATGTAAATGTCGTCTCATTGAAATAAACAGTGGAATTTAACTAAGTTTGATAGTCACTTTTACTCTCACTTGGTTTTTAATATTACAAAAAAAAAAATTCAAAGAATAAATAAGTCATCTCTGAGTTTAGCCCCATCATGCAATCTGCATGTCATTGATTTCCTCATTCAGTAATTAACACAGGACAAATCAGGGATATCTATGTTGTTATCAACAAACAGAGCTGGGCTTGATAGCGTCATGACTTGCATTTGCATCTTACTATGCGTCTGTCCATGTAATTGAAGAAATAGCCCCAGTGTGATTAATAATCCTAATATTGTTACAGTTGTGGGGAAGTGGCCTGCAATGAGGTGAGGATTTTAAAATAGCATTACCACCACTGGTGTCTGTTTGAGAAACAATTGTAACATTTTATGAATTTTTTGTCTCCCAGCTATTAGTTGCCACCATCTTCATATTTAAGTTCATCTCCTGTATTTAGGAAGGAAATGTTCCAGGGCACTTTCCTGGGGTCAGTTTACCATCTGTCAGTTGAGTGATGGGGACAAAAACCTGAGAGGTTTTAACCTTTATAAGCTGCCGTAGCTGTTGTACAACCAAATACCTTGGGCAGCTTGAGTTTTTGCATGGCTTCCTCAATATTCCTCCGCCCATGCAGGGCTGAAAGAACAGGCTGAACACCATTTTCTGCTGCTGCAAAGCTATTTCACATCCTACTTGTAGAAACAGTAATTTCAGTTAGCAGTCTTCCAGTGAATAAATGTTGGAACTATTTTGAAACCAAAGCTCGTGTGTGCTGAAGGAACTGATAGGTTGCAACAGCCTGATTTGGTGAACCCATCTGATACCATCAGGAAACCATCTATCATTATTATTACCATTAATAAAGACCAAGAACATTGTTAATATTGTAGATATTATTAATCTAAACCAACGGTAAGGGTAACAATTCTGTTTTAATATAGAGATGGTACTAATACATTTATGCATCGCTTAAATCCCAGTCCCTTATATTGTCGGATTTCATCTTGCTGTATTGGTTGTCACATATTTCCTGGTGCTTAGGCAGACCCTTTAGTTAACCATAAGTTTGGTAGCTTCTCCTGATTCTTAATTACAGCAGTAAAATGTTAGGAACAGTTCTGCTTGTCAAATGTTTTAAATACCAAACTATTTTAAAGCAGCTTGCTTTATGTAAAGATGTTTGTCAAGTCACAGAAGCAGGGAACATATGTGATCCATTTTACAAGAGTGAAATCTAAGGATTTACCTAAGGACACAGGAATTCTGTGAGGTAATATTTATAAATGTCGCAGGTGGTGTGGTAATTGTAAATTGGCAGCCTTACATCATCCTTCTCTAATTGGCTTTGGATTCTGGTCTCTGCAGTCATCTGAATGTTAATAATTTCATATCACGCTTGAAAGCAGAGAGAAACAACTTTTCTAACTGGGGAAAAACAAAAACCCGAGTGACTATCCCTGTGTGCCTTCCACTGCGATTTGGAGGTGCGAGCTGCGAGGGCAGTGCTGGGATTCTGGGGACACCCGATTTCTGTACGGGTGACGCTGGGTTGTGGTGCATCACAGTGTACTTCCACTGCTAGCAAAATGACCTGAACTCTTGCAAGATGTAAAAACTCAAGGAACATACAAAAGTTATCTTGTTCAGTGAGTAAATAAATCGTGGTATATAACATCCAGCTGTTGTATACTCAGCGGAAAAATTAACTCCTTATATTAATTAAAGTCTGTGATTTAAAAATTCACAGATGTCATGAAATGCAGAGGTAAGGCTCCTGTTAAGTCAGCCATAACTCTGTCCCTTATGCCTGTGCTATAAAGGGACATAGGAAAAAGGGAAGTGGAAATGTAAGTACTGGATAAATAGAAATGCCTTTTAAAATCCAAGTCCAGAAAGCACATAAATACATGTTTATCTTTAAGACTGTGATTTACCCTGTCCAAGCCTAATAAAGTGAATGGAACCATTCATATATGTAAATGTTAAGCACATGCTTAAGGCTTTCACTGGACCAAGGATTCTCTGTCCTTTGAGATTTGTAGAGAAATGTACTCTTAAATGTGAAAGGAACTTCTGTGTCTATTGTCAGAAGCAGACCTATCTAGATTATTTTCTAGATTTTGGGAACCTTAAAACCTTTACCCCTTCTATATTCGGGTTGAATAATTATTTTAAGTGTTAATAAAATTGTGTCAGGAAATTTGCTTGCACATCTTCCTTCATTAATTTCTTGGACCTGTTCCTAACTTCTTTGCATTCCCATTTCCAGTCAACAGAAGTGCCCACACAAGCAGGATTCATGCCTTTATTATTAATAAAGGCATAAAAATTCTACTTCCATTTAGAAAATTCAGATTACACAAACCTGTAGGTGGTTGCCTTTGTGACAGGGCTAATCTTTTATTTGTAATTGTCAAGGTATTAAACAGCATGTGGCACACTGGGCTTTGTAACATGCACCTGGTTGTAGATGGGAAATAAGGTTCTTCTTGTGAGCAGCAATATCTGCAAACACTAAGAAAATTTAAAATGAACAATTATGTTCTCCATAACTTTATTAAATATGTTCAGCTGAAAAAAAAATAAATAGAGGTCTAACTTCACTTGCAGTTGCATGCCTTGTTGTTGTGAGGAAGGTCAGCTTCCTTCCACTTGCATTTAATGGCCTTTAATATTTGAAAAAAACCTGGATACTGAGAAAAACAAGTTAGTGTCTACTTCAACAACTGTACAGAATTACCTTTCCACGCAAAAGAAATTTTTCTGTCTGTTTATCCATTATTCTATCTATTTCAAAGGAGAAAAGTTAGGAGGAAAATGAAAAAGAGTAATTAACATTCAGAAAGTTGACTGCTATCTTAGGAACCAACCCAAAAATGTAGAAGCCAAGATGATAGTCGGGGAACTAGCTGTAGTGGTCAAGTTAAATAAGGGGTAGTCAGAGCAGGAAGAAAAAAAGTGCCTCCTATCACAGACCCACATATATTTAAAAATTGAAAGGTGTAATTTGTTATTTAGATGTGTCATAAGAAAGAAGCTGAGTGCAAATCAAAATACAGATGCAGAGATGAACATGTGTCATAGTATGACCATTGCAGTTGCATTTTGTGGATAAGCTAATTAAAGAAATGTAAAACTTCTTAGTCTATAATACTGGCAATTGAGTAGGGGATTTAATTATCTCTAATTTGGTGCATGAAATAGAGGGGGAATTTTCATGTATGATCAGAAGATCCAGTTAGCATGTCTGAGATCTCGCATCCCCAAAAACCTGGGCATTGATATGACTAGTTGCTCTGGAGAAATCACACAGACCATGAATCAATGAACACGCCTGAAGTCTGGGCTTAGTTTAATGTAGGAAAGTAACAATCATTACAGTTTACCTGCAAATGCTCAGCAGAGAACTATGTGGGTGGGCTCTAGGGGGTCTACAGTGCTGCAAGCACAAGGGGGTCCCACCAGTATGGGAATTTGGGGCTTCCCTGCAGTGAGCCGGTACGTCCCTCAGGCACACTGTACAGCACGGTACTTGCCGTTGTCCTAACAATTTGCTGTACTGTGCTGTTTGCCTGTCCATAGGCAGCTGGAGGCTTCTGCTTCGTGTTTTGAGTGCTTTGGCTCAAGGGCTGTCTTTTTATTCACACATTTGTCTTTTTAGTCATACACCAGCTAGCACATGGGGTTCCTATCACACACCACTAGCGGCTATTGGTATTATGGCAATACAAATAGTATAGTTGACCCTAATTTTACTCAAAGTGCTAGATGTTTTCCAAAGCACTTTTTGAATCATTTATTTTTTTTAAAAAAAGTTGATTTCATGTTGACTAAAATTTCAGACATGTTTTTCTAATTAAATAGATTTGTTTGCAACATGTAAAAATAAACCAAGATTTCCAAACCCTTTAGCTGGCTGGATCTCCAAGGGCTTGCGTATATGTCACTGAGAGTTTAATGTTACTGGTAAAGAGTAAACAGTCTCCTGTGATAGATTAATTACATAAGGTTGCCTTGCAAATATTAAATAATTGATAGAGATTCGAATCTGAAGTAAATAAAAACTGACATTGTTTACTTGACGTTTTCTTCCCTCCCTTAGAAAAGTAACGCCTATTCTCCAAATGTGTTCAGGAGAAGAATATAAATTTATTTGCTGTTGTCACATCCCTATTTCAGTGCTGACACAGGGAAAGAAGAAGCCTTTCAGGGCACCCTTTCTCCTGTGCTCAGTTACATCTTCTGTGCTCCTTAAATTTCTTACCACAGCTGGTGGCTTTCCATTTCGAGTGGATCAAGACTAACACGGGTGACGAAGTACAACTCCCCCTTGCCCTCTCCTTGGCCTTGTTCTGCCCTTACAGCCGTGCTGATATTTCAGAATTAAAGGAGTAATCTCTGCTCCCAGCATTAATCACTTTGGTTTTAGGGAGATTTTTTGCATAATACAGGAGGAAGAGTTGAACAACTGAACCCTAAAGGTAGACGAGGGAAATGAGAAGCTGTGAAAACCAGACAGCTATGAATAGGCTGGGTATTCATAGATTCTCAGAGCACAAATCTTTTGCTTGTTCATTGCTTCCTGCTCACCAAATTACAAACACATCCCATTCTTGGGTCTTCAAGTTTAGCAGCGGTGGTCAACCGAACGCAGGAAGCATCGCCTGTTCTGCTGTTGTTCACCAGGACTCTCACCTTCGTGAGCGTGTCTCGTGGCTGATGTTGGTATTTTCATTGTGAAAATAAATAGAGAAGGCAACCCTTGGAGTCCATTCCTTGGCTGGCTGCGTTTCCTACAGAAATGACTTAGCAAAAAATGAAGCGAATGTGACTGCATTTTATGTTGGTTTTCCTCCTAATAACTTTTGAGTCCACAGGCCAATTTCAACTAAATTTGACAGAAGGTAAAAGGCTCTGAGATTATCAGTTTCCTACAAAGCTGGGGAAAATCAGCATCTGGATAGAGGAGATAAGGCCAAATGAGTGCCCCTGCAGATGGAAAAGCAAACAGATTCGTTCAGCCTGACAGCAGCCTGCCGGCCACCGAGCTGGCCATGGGCTACCTATGTCACTGCCTTGTGCTTGGTGAATGTGTCAGAGGGGATGTGGGATGGAGATGGGGTAATCCTGAAACAGTGAAGGAATACTTATCCAATATATAAAACATATTCATATATTTCTGATCAGGGAAAATTTTGCGTAGAAGGAAGCACTGGAATCCATTAATTTTTGGGAATGCTAAACAAAATTGAAGTCCTGAGCAAGTGATGCAACTCAAAAGCAAGCACCGACATTTTGTTGTGGACCATGCTATCCTGAAGTTGGTCCTGTGTATGAAGCTCAGATTAGTGTAGGTGAGATGAGGAATCCTAGGATAAAAACAGGACACAGAGGTAAAGTCTAGTATTTTGTAGTCCTTATAGACAATTCTCTAAATCTGTACATTAGCTTCATTTCTCATGGCCTGATTTCACTGGTCCTGAATGTCTGAAGCTCTCAGGATCTTAAGATAGATACTGGTCTTCAAGTCAGTTCCCTTTAGGTGGCTAGATGAACGTGGATTTAAATGAATAATTCTAGATACTTGAATTTGTTTTTGTGATCTAATTTTCAGAGATGATGAAAATGAGAAATTCCCAGTTGAAGCCACAGGCATCTGATCTTTGCAAAAGTCATTAAAAAATGACCAAATTTATGGCTGAAAGTTATCCCTAGCTCTTCATTTTAGAGGGGAAGTAATTAAAATACTGAGTTTTAATGTGAGGGGATAGCAAATGGAGAACATTTCTGAGAAACATTGTAATCTATTGTTCTAATGGAAATTTGCCTTCATTATCTAAGAAATTATCAGCAGACAATCAATAACGGTGGTGTTACAGTGTCACTGTATCAGGGAAATACCCCAGGACGAAACACAAATAGACAAACGGTTCAGCTCCTACCTTTACTGTGGCCTTAATTTTGCCGCAGCCACCTGTTAATTTTGTTAGGACGGTGGGGCCCACCAAAATTCCCCTGGTTCCTTCCTCCTTCCCTCTGCTACTCCGTGTGCCCCCCACGGGCAGGTTGTAATTAACTGGGCTGCTGTTATCAGACTACCATGGCACTTCAGGCTCTCAAAGAGACAGCGCTGCAGCTGTGTTAGGAACTATAGGAGCTTTTAGGCAGACATTCCCTATCCAGAAGAACTGGTTGGGGAGCAGTGTGAAGCCACACTCTTCCTGGCTTCTCTTCAGGAGGTTCAGGTCTGGCATTAGAAGGAGAGAGAAACTCTTGTCTTTTTCTTTAAGGAGTATTTTAGACATCAAGCTATGTGGAGGACCCCACCTTAGGTCTCACAACTCATATAAAGTTCGAACAAAAAAAAGTAAATTGCTATAAAAGCTGTAAGCTCTTATTATCCATAGAAACAAGAAAACTGAGTGTTTTTGGCAAAGAACCTGCTAAAAGCATTCCAGAATGATCTGAAAATGAAATGCACTGCACAAAGCCATTTTCTAAACTAGAAGTGGATATGTTTAAAGTGTACTTAAACCCAGGAAAGTATTGTAACAGCAACTTTGTTTTTTACCACGGGGACACTGGCAAAGGAATAAGATCTGTCCCATTATGAATTTAGTATTAAAAGGACATATAAGATAGTTTTTTTGAAGTAACCTTTTATAGCAAACTGTTAAAGGACTTCTAGCACACCCTTATTTAGGATCAAGATTTAACCACTAAGGCATTTAAACACCTTTTTTTCTGTTACTGAATGGCAATTAGGAGCTTGCACAGGAGGTACACCTTTGAGGATCTAGACCTATATTTTTGTACTATGTCAGTTGGTAAGGCAGCTGAATGGAGTCATGGATATATGGTGTCCTTCTACTTTGGGGTGTCTCTGTTCACATCAAATCTCATTTCTCATTCACTCTCATCTCAAAGCAGAAAGAGGCTTCATACAAGAGGATATCTCCACATTTTCATGCTCTGAGATGGACTCTTGGCCCTCAGGGCAGTGAGCAACCTCTTCCACTCCACTGAGAGCTGAAATACAGATGTACAAAGTGGTAAAGATCTCCCCCACTTCTGATGACCCACCCCATGTAGGGCTTTGCCCAATGTTTTTATGTAGTACTGTCCCTGTTGGCCCATGCCACTCCTTCTCTACCATGCAAGTGCAGAGAGTCACAAGAAGATAGGGCTCTTTGATCTATCCAGTCTTAGCTTCTGTGATACCTCCTGGTGTCCACAGAAATAGTATAATCACAGAAATAGTATTTGCTGCTTTTCAACCCTGACAGATACTCTATTCTTTGTCCGTGTTTGCTCCATGTTAGTTAAAAATGTGCATGTTGAAACGCATTGGAGGCAACCCTAACAGATCTGATCTGGAAATAGTCTCACAAAGAATTTACTAGTGCTTCCTACTGCACCAGCACCATCGTCTTGGTATGCGCGCCAGAAGAGTAAATCACGGCATTTGTTGTCCTCACTGTGAAGAAAAGGGCACAGAGAAGAGGGAAGCCTGAGTGATCATTGCCCCTCTCCCCTTGCATGCTTCTGATGTTGAAATCTGGCAGCTCTGGTTTCCATGGGTTTTTGTGTGTGTGTGCTTGGAGACTGTCTTAATTTGCGTGGTTCACTGCCAGGTGAGAAAGAATAATGCCTGAATGTACAAAGCAAACATAGCCGGAGTATCAGTCTACAGCTTGCTGGAGAGGATTGAAATGGTAGCTGCTCAAGACTTGCAGACCTTTGGCAGGGCTGTAAAAATACAAATAATAATAAAAGAACGGAGACGTTCTGACCCTAGCAGCAGCAGGACGCCTTTGCGTGCAAGTCCATCCAGGATCTGACTAACTGTCTCGTAAGGTCCATGTGGAATGTGTGAAGATTTGCAATAATCCCTGACTGAAACAAGACAGAGGACTTAACAGCCGAAAATGGCTCGTGCAGCAGGACCTTGGCAGGGGAACAAGCCCGCGCACAGTTCCATATGGAGCTCAGCTATTATCCTTTCGTACAGTTTGGCCTTAATGCTAGTGCCTGTAGTAATGCCTGCCTAAGACCAACTGACCAAACAACTGACCGACCAGCCAGCCAAGACAAGGAATGGAAAAGAGCTGTGACCATTTAACTGAGCTGGGCAGTCATATAGCCATTCCTCGAACCCGGATTTTGGCCGTGATGCCCCAGCCCTGCCCTGGGTGTGGTGTAAAACCCCGAGGTGCCATTCGCAGGCTCTCCCTCTCATTTCACACTTTCTTTTTCATGTCACTGATGCTCCCTTTTTAGCAGGCTGGCCTCCCACACCGGAGTGGGAGTCAGCCTGCTGAGCTGACCCTTGCAAGTGTGAGGACAGTGGCTGTGAGCATCGCACAGAGGGGACGAATCTCCAGCACCTTGCTTGTGCCAGCACTGCCAGGCAGGACCAGTCCGTGTCGTGGTTTGTAGGCAGGGGTTAGTCAGGCAAAATTGTTTTAGGTCCCTGGGATTTTTGCCTGAGTAAGCACAGTGTGCTGTAAAGTCACAAATTAATTTACCTGAAAGTCAACTGTACTAAGGTTATTCATATTGCTCTTACAGATAAGGACTTGGAGGACCAGAAAGACTAAAGCTTCCCAATATTGGTCCTGCCCCACCAAAGCCTACTGGTTCTTGGTGGTCTGTGACAGGATGGAGAGGACAGCCCAAGCGATGTGTCCTGACTGCAGCGTGTCCCAGCCCTTATCACCAGACTTCACACAGCCGGTAGCTTGTTTGTATTTCGTGCTTAACTTTTCTCCTTCTATCATCAGGATAAATAATTTATTTCTGCAGCACTTTGCCTAGTGAGGAATGCAGCCTCAGCTACTGCACCAGCAGTGTGAATACGGCCAGAACCTGGCTTCTATACGTATGCATTTGTGTGTGTGCATGCACATATATGTGTGCGTAAGAATAACAATCCTATGAACACTTTATTGTTATAGCAAAAGCAGAGAGCTTTAAGTAAGACAAGCTTCCAGGGAAAAAAGAGAGAGAAAGGTTTATCATTGCTATTTAACTTGGAGTATTTCTTAAAATAAAACCCAGTTTACATTAAAAAATAGCCAAGGGGCTATGCAACTTTGCCATGATATATTCCAAGTGGAAAAAGACCAGTTTGAAGCCATGCAGCCCTCGCTCTTTGGCACGGAGTTAGTTCTCCTGCAAACACAGCCGTGCAACCGAGACCGTGTTTCCTTTTATAAAGAAATTTCGGTTTGGGGGGCAAAAGGAAAATATGAATACCGCTCTGGAACAGCGTTCCTGGACCCAGTCTCCTATAATAGTCCTAGAAAAACAGGGCAGATGATGTCATGGCAGCTGCTGATTGCCTGACAGACAGTTTCCGCAGCGCAACATGAGGCCCTTTGGTCTCCCTGTCAGGAAGATTGGCAGCTGAATGGCACCAATGAGCGCTGGACTGTATTCCCTCTGGGAATGCTGCCCTCATTGATGGACAGAAAGCAAAGGGAAAGATTGTCTTTGAACCTGAAAAGAATCCCTTTTTTTCTCCCTAAAGCTCCTGCCCCCGCTCTCCGCAGCTCTTTTTTCATCCCCTTTTTTTAAAGGTGTTTTGTTCTACAGCAGTTACTGAGCTTAATGGAACTGAATGACTTTTCCCCTTCACAATCTGTCAGTCAAAAGCTCAACTCCAGGGCTGTTAAATGAAGTCCTTTCAGAGTCAGACAGAGGAGGAATGTGTCAGTCATCCAACAGACCCTGTTGTGTTTTAATCTGTCAGAGGGGTGATAGGGAGAGCAGCCGGGCTTGGCTGGGGCACATTCCCAGCAGCAGCTAAGAGGCCCTGACAAATCCAGGTGCTGGAGCCAAAAAGTCCACCGGTCATAAACACGGGTGAGGTACAGCGCTCTGAGCCCCCAGACGCCCTGCTTTGCAGTCGGCTGTGAGATGTTTGGGCAAACTTTCAGCAAATGTATCGTAGTAAGCATTTCTAGCAGAAAGCCAGCCTTTAAGCACTGGATGGATCTGTGTAAGGCATGGCTTTCAAATTAATATAACTCTTAACTAAAACACTGGAGACAGTAATCCTCCGGATGAAATGCATTTAGGTGGACTATGATTCCAAGCCATTTCTCCCGAATTACCTTAATTTTTTGAGTTTCCCCATTATATGACATTCCATTAATCTTACCTATTAGGTTAAGACTGATGTGCAATTTGTTCCGGGGCTGAACAGTTGGTCCTATTCACTCAAGCGCCAGTGTTTCACTACACATTATGAGAAGTGCCCACTGTTGCTCTAATGAGAATAATGATCCTCTACTTGCATTTCAAGGGTTTGCAATTTCATCTTTTTTTTTTGGCGAGGGAGTAGATTTAAACAAACAGCTCCTGTTCTTATCAGATCTCATAGGGAATGGCTCTTGCCTGTTTTTACAGAGATGGCAAACTGTGGTTCTGCACACAATGTAGTTCTGTGTTACTGTGGCAGCTGGACTCCTGATGCACTCGAATATGCTGGCTTTCCATCTGTAATAAAGTGGGTTTATATTCCCCGCAGTGCTGCTGTGGTTCCCCTCTAGTTTTGCGTACCCGTGGTCTGATGCCAGGCCCAGCAGGGTCGGCGGAAGGGATCCCCCGCCCGGGTAGGGGATAGCAGGGGATGCTGCATGGGTATAGCATCTCATTTCCCATCCTGTCTGTTCGCTTGTCTGCAGTTCATGGAAAACCAGTGGCCTCTCACAGCTTGTCATTTGCTAGTTTAGAGAGAGTCTGTCGTGTCAGCATTTGCCTAAATGCTGCAGCAAAATGCATTCCCTCTGCCTTCTCCCCCTATGCCCCAACAGATTTCCCTTGTATTTACTCAGAGCAATGGAGCGCTATCTGGTCTGTGGGGCTGTGACCAGCCCTAGGCAAGGACTGTTTTGGAGTTTCAGCTGCTTGTAGAAAGCTAGCTCTCATGGATGCTGATAACTATGGCTATAGAAAGTGTCGTTGCCGTAGAAAACTGCCTGTTCTGGTTATCTAATGGGTTAAACTCTGAAATATAGGGCTTGCTTGGACAGAGCCTTAAGAACAGCACCTGAACGATATGCTGACAGGGGAGATTTACAGTGTTGGCAGCTTTTACAATAAATTTTCAAGTCAGTGGGTATGTCCTAGGGTAAACAGAGTGGTTTCCTTTCACTGAACTAGAATAACAACCAGAGCTAACAGCCAGCAGGGTACAGAGCCCTGGCAGGGATCTAAAGGTGTACAAGGAGTCGCCTCCACCTGGTCTTGACTTGTTTCCTTTCACAGTCGAAGGAAAAGATCAGAGAAAGATAAATTTTTAAAAAACTGCCTAGGTGCCCCTGTGTAATTTAGTTGAGAATTACCATAACTGGAGAATAACCAGAGTTCATCCTGCTAAGCTGCACAGGACAGTCCTGAAAAGGATGGTGAGTTGAAATCCTTTGCGTTGGGCCGCAGAAAGCTGTCTGCATTTGTTTAGATGAACTGGAGTTATGCTCTCTAGGAACCAAGCTGCTTTACAGAGTAACTGAATTTGTGTGGCTGGGATGGCCAACACAAGTCCATACGAGGGGAGCCCATTTCATCCGCAAGGACTCTTGCTCCATCCGTCACTCAGGGCTAAGCTGCGGGCGGAGGGAGGTGTGGGAGGGCACGAGTGAATGGAGTCTGTTGTCATGTAGATTATTTATCCTCTATGTGGAGGAGTAATTAGGCCCAGAGGGCAGTCCATCACTGTCCTCAGGCTGGATCAGCGGAGACGGACTGGCTCCTCTTCCAGCGATGCTTGGAAAAAAAGCTGTGCCGCACACTGGGCCCCGTGTGGAGCACATGGCGATGGTGCATCTTGATGTGGTCAGAAAGGTCACCCTCCCCACTGAAAGGCAAGAGAAGCCCGAGGAGCACTGGCTGACAAAGGCGGTGGCCTCTTGTCTGCGCACGGACAGGAATGTAATTGCTGAACATAAGCTGTCCTTGTTTCACAGAGAAGGATCAGACAGCCCCGTTGGGGTTCAGCTGATCTGAGGAAAGGCTTGGCCCTTTATGCGTATTGAAAACCTCTCTGTAAAGAAAGGTTCCTTTAACAGTGCCTGAGCTGATAGCTGGAACAAAACCCAGCCACACTGTCCGGGTTAGTCGGCATCCTGGGCTGCAAAATGTGGGAAACAGAATTCCTGCACTCTCAGAATGCACTGAGGTCTTCCCAGGCCGGTTAGCGTCCTTGGTCTTTTTATTGTTGGGGTTTTTTTGCAGATCCATAACTTACAATGAACTAAACAGAATTTCCTTTGCATGTAGGTCTGCTATCCTATGTTTTTACGTATTTATGATACGATCCCATGCACACGCAGGCAAGAAAAATATCATTCCATTCACAGGAATGAATGATGTATCAGTTTGGATGTCTGTCTATCCTATCTGCATGCTCAGCCATGGAAAATCACCAGGCTTTAGCAGCTTGTCACTCACTCAGCTAAATAAGTTTCAAGCCATATCAACATCTGCTTAAAAGTGGCCGGACTGCCACTGTATTGCAAAGGCTCAATTCAACCCATATAAATGGAAATTTTTACTGTTGGCATAAAAGCATTTACAAGCTGAGACATATATTATAATGGGAATGAAAATAAACCCTTAAAAAATCTGCACCCCATTTGTTCAGGCTGTGCCTGAATGTTCCCATGCTGAGAAGTACTTCTTGCCATTTATTAACTGTGACTTTAACTAGAAAGTGAAGCTGTTCATTCAAATAAAGTGCATTCCTGGGTCCCCTACTGGAATAGCTGTCATTTTGCTGAAGGGCTGTGTCTCAGTGACACATGTGCCAGCAGTAACGGCTGCCCGATGTTGCCTGGTCCTTATACATCCGATATTCCCCACCCCTTGTTACTAATGCTGAATGCAAGCCCTAAAACTTCCCTATGAGTTTCCTGCCTGTTTCAAGAGACACTGTAAAATATTTTTAACGAGATATTGCTACCTATTTTTAAATGTTTGCGCACTGAATTTTTCTTGACAAATATCTGTGAACCTGGACAATCAAATAGTCGTAGTCATACACACACACTTTTAAACACAGTTGGCCCTGTCTTCACCCAGCACAATCTGCAGCTGCACAATCAGTTAGTGATGTATGTGTGGGTGGATATGTTTGAGGGAGAAGTTACTCAAAATTTGTGCTTTTATGCCCAGAAGCATTTGTATGTGTGTGTGCCCCTGCTAACCGCATAGGGGAAAAAGTGCAGGTGTTCCTGTTTGCAAAATAATGCCTACAAAATCAGAGACCAGGTCAAGAGCCCAATGAACAGGAGATCCTTCCTTCATTCATTTCCTTAAGTTAAGCCCTAAAGTGCTACAAACTTCTTCTGGTTATTGTTAAAGGGGAATGGAAAGTTTCAAAAAATCCCTCTTGTAAAGAAGCTTATATTACCCCTAAAAAGAAATGGGGGGTGGGGGGAGGAAAGACCCTCATCTGCGGCATGGCAATTTCAAGCAGTGAGCTTGGAAGTCCTGCTTTTAATCCAGGCACTTAATTTCAAACAGGTGCTGCTGCCTGTCCTCCTTGGGACCTGGGGGGTGAATCCCCGCTGGTGGATTCGGGATCCTGCTTGCTCCAGGGAAGGGGTGTGTGGCTTTTCCTGCTGCTTGCAGGCGGCAGCTTCAGATCCCCTGTGGGCGAAGGACGAGGTTGGAGCTCGGCGCGATGGTGGGAAGGGGCAGGACGCCAGGGGCTGGGGTTCGGTTTTGGCTAACACGTGGGTTGCAAGCTCCACTGCTGTAGGTAGATGCTTCTCGCTTTTGTGTCGGAGCTGAAATACTTGTCTTTTCTTTTGCTGATACTTCCCACTTGAAGGTCTTGCAGACCACGAGGTGGCATCTTCTGCTCCCGAGTGATTTATGCTCCCCCCAACCTGAGGTCCTTCCCGGGGTCTCGAGCTGCGCCTGGACCCACGCAGCCATATTCTTTCAAGATGTTTAAGCCTCTTTTCATTAAGTTTGCCCCAGTTCTTCCGATGCTGCTCTTGACCCTCGCTGTTGAGTATTATAGCAGGATATTAAACTGGCACCCTCTGTTACACGTTAAGAAAACAGCCGTGAAACCGGAGAGCTTGGCGGACACACCTTCTGCAGCCTCTCGGTGAAGGCATCCTTTGAACACTGGACCCCCCTCCACCCAGCCAAGTACAGTCGGATGCGGCGGCCAGACCCTACAGTGCCAGCCCCATCGCCTTCCCGCAGGCTGGTGGGTTTCCCTTTGCTTTTGGGACCAGCGGCAGCTGTTCCTCTGGGGCATCACCCTCGCGAGGGCAGTGGGAACGACGGGGGTGTCCCAGCGCTCTCAGGCTGCCTCTGCTGGGACCTGGGAGCTGGCCTGGCCCACCAAGGGCTCTTTGTCTGTTCCCACTCTTTTTCGGGCGCAAATAATTACAGGTGCAATTTAAGTGACCTTGGCGTCTAACTACTTGATTTGAAGGCACAATTAAGTACCGAGACATATAAACAGCCTAAATTGGACCTTTCAGTTAATGGTTAGAACAGCAATAGGGGCCAGGTTAGGAAACTTTGACCTTGTACCTGAAAATCAGCTATACCGTACTTTTAAACTCCCTAACTGATTGAAATCTTATACATCCTCACTTCTAGTCAAACCTCTAAATGTCAGCTTTGATGGCTAGGAGTACATGTTCTCTGGGGACTGTTTATTGTGCAACAAAATGCTCTTCTAGAAGAATTAATATCACCCTGTCTTTTTACCCATTCAGTCAAATGTAGCGAAGAGTGGAAGAAACGCTCCTTTCCCCTGAGCTTGGTTGTGTGAGATCACTTTGGAGGTGCAATGCACCCACCCTACCTTGCTGGGTGCACCATCAGTTCCAGTGGTGCAGCCCAGCGAACCTTCTGGAGATGTGGATGAGCCAGTTCTTGCTCAGGTGGTCCTGTTAACGTTTGCAGGATAATTTGGGTAAGTAACCGTAAGCAGGGTGAGCAGCTACGCCAGAGTGTATCATTGCCTGAGTCGCATGGAAATGCAAAGTCCTCCGCTACTATAGTACATCAGACTCTTCCTAGAAAAATCCTTTTTGCAGAGGGAAAAAAAAAAGATCTAAGCTATTCAATAGCATTTAGAGCATGTGAAGAAAGACAACAGTCCTGGATTTTGTGGGATCAAAAAGGGTCCTGCAGCTGTGCCTGTGAAACAAGCAATTTCTTCTACTGGCAAAATCCAAAACGCATTGTGAACCTTTGAACTCAGTAATAATCCACAACAACGCTTCCTGGGAACTGCTGTTATTATGAATTGATGTAGCCATCTGGATACGTCTAGCTATTGTTAAACATGATGTTTATATGATGTCATACGTACCTATGCCTCTATAAAGAAAGAAATGCAGTTTTCTGCACCAATGATCTTGTATTTTGAAAGCTAGCACAGTAATTTTCCATACTTTTAGGATTAAGGTATCCTTCCTTAACAATCCTCCAGCAAAATTGTGAACTCTTTAAAAAATGTTACATCTGTAGATCGCTATCTAATATTTATAAACTTATTTTCTTTCATCCTCTTCCCTGGACCTGGAATGTCTCAGGGCTTTTCAGATCACAGGCTGAAAAACAGTGGGTAGGATATACCTTTTGTGCCACCTGGGACAAACGATGGTGTAAAGCTGTTAAGAATCCTTTTGAAGGCAGCATCACTCTACACCCCACTCCTCTGCTAGGAGGTGGTGGAGTGCAAGAGTAGGTGCAGGATCTGCTCCGTGTTCCCATTGCAGAGCCCTTTCCTTACAGGACAGCAGCCTTGCAGTGACGAAGGACCAGGCAGGACATGGCTCTGTTTTAGACTTGACCAGCTTTAGCTTGACCAGCTCCATTAATAAACAAAACTTCAGTGACCATTTTGCTACCAGACATGACATGGGTTGTGCTTCCTGTTATTTCCATCAGCCCTGAGGGTACCTAGATGTCAACTGGGAAATACCTCCATCGGTGGGCTTAAGCCGACAGTAGGTGATTGCTTTTGTAACTGTACACACAAAATACTCGAGGTGCATGGGCTTGGGCACGCAGGTCACTGGTTAGCAAGATGCAACAACCAGGCAGGTCTTGACGTCTGCCAGGACTTGGTCAGTGTCTTGGCTTTTCAGAAGAAGGACAGCTTGGCAGTGATCGTGGGCTGGGCGGCACGGTGAGGCAGCCTGCACCATCAGCGTGGTTTTAATTCAACTGCCAACGCGCAGGGACAGATTCGGTGCCCTCCTCTGCTCCTTGCTGCTCAGTCCATGAAGTCACTCTTCCTTTGCAAAGACCCGTTCTTGCCTCAATAAATAGAGCTTTCCACTGCCATTGTTTATTTTACAAGGGGGGTCTCTTCGTGTCACCTTTCCCTTTTTTAATGTCAGCCTCTTATGGACTACATGCTGGTTTGCAAAACCTGCCAATCTGAGTGAGTAGCCCAGGGAATACAAGTTCTTATGGGATAAATGCTCTAACCTATGACTCATGGACTAGAATAGTAAAAGCTGATGCATAAAGGGCCCTGGGCACTAGCATACCACTGATGTTTTAAATTTATCTTCTGCAAATGAGAAAGATGTTTTTCTTCAAGACATACAAAAATATACCAGCTCAGTGCAATCTAAACGAAGTTATGTGGGAACACTGCTCTGCACTGTATTGCCAATCTCTTGTGTTTATGTATAATTTTCCATGGGGCATTCCTGTCTGTAAAACTACTCAGAGCGCTTTCCTGTGGACTCCTTTTGACTGGCAGGAATACTAGCAGCCCTAAGTGTCATGTTGTTCATTTGCGCACAGTGTTTTTACAGCTATTCAATAGCATCTGTGAGTCATTTGCTGGCTGAGCCTCGGCTCTTTGGCGTGTGTCAGGTAGAGGTCTCGGGCGAGCAGGGAGAAGGAAGGAGGGCTTCGGGACGGGGGCTGGGCTCCGTGGGAAGAGGCACCCAGCTGGCAGCGGTGGTCTGAGGGGAGAGTGGGTGCTGTGGTCAGCCGCCTCGCTCTGTCCTGTCTGCATGGTAATTTTGGCTCCATGGAAGATGTCTAAGAGTTTGGCCCATAAGTTCCTCCAGGGCAAATAAAGTGGAAGGGAACAGTGGACTGTAGGATCCCTAATTCTGCCTTGCCATTCCAAGACTTGTTTAGAGAAGTGACTCGCTCCCTGAGGAGAGGGTAAGTGACTTCTCTCCAGAGCAAAGTGGAGCAAGGACTGATGCTGTCAGTCGCACATGGGTATCTGGTCTAATCCTGAGTGGCAGGGACCTCTCCCGCCCTTTACTGGGGCCGACCGGGAGGTGAGCCTTGCCTGGGTCTGCAGACATCACTTTGGGCAGATTTATTTCTAAGGCTTGTGTATTGACTTCCACACGGGGGGATCTGCTGGCAAGGCAGCACTTTTCAAAGCTATCCCGCTGATTTCTGTGCCCTAGCTCAAATATTCAGCACTTATTTCCTGAAACACATGGCAGAACTGGAGGTCCTAGCTGTACTTCCAGGAAAAGGCTGCCCTTGGCTCTAGGCGAGATCCAGCCTGTGTTTCCTGGCAGTGAGGCACTGCCGAGGAAGCGAGAGGGGAAGGGGCAAACCTGGGTTTAGCAGTCAAATGCGGAGCTGGTCAAAGTGTGAGCATGCAGACTGCTTGTGGGGCAGAAACCCCTCAAAGATGTCGGGGTGGAGCGCAGCAGGGGTGAGCCAAGTCAGGGAGGACCTGAACATGGGATGCTCCTGTCCGGAGGTGGCTGCCGGGTCTGCAGCCCTGCCTTGGCAGCTGCCAGCAGCAGAGAGCCCCTGGGCTGGTCGCTCTTTAATTATGAAACTGAGCTAAAATTGGTGACTTTTAATAATGAAGAAAGAGACTGCAATCTTTTTATTTCCTTTCTGTTCTCTGACCCTCCATGTTTTTTATGCTGGAGGAAAAAGGAAGGGAAAGGGGCTATTTGTGTCTAGTCGCAAGGGAGACAGTACATCTATTTCTTGATATTTCACGTGTCATTTAAAGTGAAATGAGGAAAAAGCAGAAAAGTGAAACACTGTGCAATGCTAGGCATCAATGTTCCTGTAGAAAGGGTGACAAAAAGCACATTTTTTCCAGAGTTATTTGCATCTAATCCTTGGACAAAATTGCTCTGCGTGACTCACTCATTCCTCTGTTTTCCTTGTCATACTGAGTCCAATGTCACATGGGCTTCTGAGAATAACCCTTCTATAGATTTTGGGCAATACATAGAAAGGCCAAAGAGGTGAAAAGGAATAAAAGGACTTTATAAAAAGACACAGACTGCTGAAAATGTTTTAAAATACTGCAGAACCTCTGGATTATCAAAAATATTCTAAAAATTTCCTAAAGGCCAATGTCTGCTTTCTCAGCCATTCTCTCTTGTGAGATTTCAACTGCACCAAAATAAAATGACAGCCCAGGTTGGTTTTGGATCCAGTTTACAGAATTTGTATATGTGGCAGATGCAGAACTGAATGTTGAAAGTGAAAACATCTTAGATCTGAAGTTACTGTTTTCGTGATCTGTACTTGTAAGATTAACTGAACTGTTTCGATTTTGCAATCAAATGCACTAGAAAAACACTGATCACTTTTCATGTTTAAGACCACAGCTGATGTGAATCCTGTATTGGTCTTGAAACTGCAGTGAAAAGCTGAAAAATAGCAAAAGGAAATGATGAAATGTTCTTATCTTCTCAATTATTTATTCACTGTTTTTTCCCCTTCATTTTCACTCCAGGGATAGTAATGAGTTTTACGAATGTAAGGTGTCAGCTATAGGCTTTTCTGTTGAAACCTCTAAATTTATGGCTCCTCTGGGCATTACAGGCACGGATAATGCATAATTTACAAACAGACTTGAAACTTTCATCTTCCTTTTCCCACTCCTTTTCAGAGCTTTTTATTCAAGGAGTGATTTGTTTTGCTGTAGTGGAAACCATATGCTCTTCCAAATCTCAGCGGAGTGTAGAAATTCTGCAGCATTGCCAGATGTTGCCAAAGAAACTTCACCTGACAGAGAATTACACAAGCTTCTCTTCTTCAGTCAAAACCATCTTTCTAAGGGGACATTTTTTCCTGTTATTTGGTAGTGGGCGAGAGGAGACCAAATCACAGCCAGCTGGTGTAGGCACAGCCTCGACATCGGACTCTTGAGGTCTGTGCCCTATTTCTGGTGGGGCAGGAGCTGGAAGCTTTGGTGAGCCACCTCACAAGAAGATGGGTCAATAGCTTTTAAATGGGAATCCCACTTCTGGCATTGACTCTACTTTGTTGCTAAGGACTTACCATATTGGATAAAACCAGTCTAGTTCAGAGTCGGTGTGACCACAGCCACACACTCGCGTGTGACCAGGTGCTGCAGAGAAGGGGGGAAGAAACGTCACAGTTGAACAGATAAAAGTCACTTTGGCTGAGCTCTCTCTGTTATTTGGCAGTTAGCGTATGACTTGAACTAAAAGGCTTTATGTTCTCCCTAAAAACGTGTCTGTAACAGATGATAAAACATCGGATGCTCTTTTTATTCTAAAAATTCCCTCATTCCTGTGTGTGTCTCCATGACTGCTTTTCCTTGTGGCAGTGAATCGGAGGGTTTAGGTGCTCTGGGTGCAAAGGCAGGGGAAGAACTCTCCCTTCACTGAAAAGTGCAGAGAAGTGAGGACAGCCTCCAAGCCCAGAGATGCTGAAGGGAGACTGGCGGAGCAGAACTGCACAAAGAGGTGTGGATCCTTATACAATCAATTTATTCCCAAAGAGAGAAGGGCTTGTGTTTCCTAGGTACCTTTTGTGGACTCCATAGCTGCGGGCTGTGGATCCCTAGAAGTCTGCTAAAACTCAGCGGTTTGGTAAATACTTCAGTGACTGCCATTTAGGCTACACCTAAAGTGAGGTGTCAGTAATCTGAGAATCGTGTTAACAACATGGTTTTGCCTCCGCTCCCCAGTGTGATTAAAAGGTTATTTCATCGCAGAGTTTAGCTGGGAGCTGTGTCTTGAACATTCGCGTGACCATGGGGAGTCATGAACGTCCCAGCTGCATTACCAATAGAGTCATGCCTGCCTAAACCATCTCTGGGACAGCTGGGGGCTGAGACCTGGCCATGGCTCTTGTCACAGGTTTAAGGATGTCCCCCTCTGCCTCCCACTGATGCCTCATGGCCAGGTTGTGAGACTGTCCATCTGGTGAATCCTCAAGCTGCTTTAAACCTGACCCTGAGGCCATACTTGCTCCATTTTAGTGCCTCTGCCTGCGTTGCTGGGACACTGGTGCTGTGGCTCTTACTTCCATCCGAGCACCTGAAGCAGCTATGAACAGGTCTCTCTGGTTTACACCATTTCTTAAATATAATCATTCCCAGTCCATGTGGTCATACTGCCTACAGTTAGCTCCCTCAGGGAACAGACGACAACAGATAGGGAAAACACATGCAGATTTTCTTCACTACTCAAATATGTCATGGATCTATCTCAGGATATTTGAGAGAAACAGAGCAGGAAACTTCCTGAAGGCAGTGTCAGGCCTCGTTCTTCCTCTGGGGCATCACTGGTCTCCTTGTGCAGCGTTTCCCTTCATTTCCCAGGTACTGACAGGGAATTTCCTTCCAGATAAACTGCTGAAAATGACTGAAGACTTTGTTTTGCCCCAACCCTTCAGTAAGTTCAAGCAGATTCCCACTGGTGTCTTTGTTCAGCCTTACTCTTCTCCTGCTCCACACACTCCTCACGCCTCCTTGCAAACAAAATGCTTCTCCTGGGTTTCAGGTAGTCCATTGACCCAAGCAGCATCCACTTCAGCGTTTTCCACTGAGATTTTCCAGATGGCTGCACTTGGTGGTCTGCAGGTGTGGGTCTTGGTGGCAGAGCCTCATGCTTTCGTAGCAACAACTCTAAGCTCCATGTTGACTGGTGTTGACTGGTATTGACTGTCAAAACTGACAAAATTTTAGTTTTCTATGTATTTCATTTATACATATCTATCTGTTGCACACCACCTGCTCTGCTGGAGGACCCCTTACTGTATATGATGGTGTGATGGACTGTGATTTGGGCCACTCTGTTGTTTGATTTGTTCTGCTGTATTGTGTTACGCGTCATTCAAAGCCCAAGGCTTCCAGCATAAGTGAAATGCAGTGTTCAAACAATATGCTGTGAGGTTAAATGGAATGGTTTAAGTGCATACAAGCACACATTATAAATCGATCCCTCAACATTATAGAAAAATATCATTAATATGGAAGTTGTGTCTTTTTTTACTCTAATATCTAGTTCACGCACGGAATCTTTCTACACATAGGATTGTTAATTATTTTTTTAACTTAAAAACAGGATAAAGTTTGATAGCTTTATTCAGCAGGGCACTGTGGAAATACAGCAAATCAGCAGAAATACATGGCCTGTCACAGTCATTCTTGTATAAAATATGACCCACAGTTTTGAAACATATGGTTGCACAAGTTTTAATTTAAGTGGCATCTTCTTTAGTCAGCAAAATGAGGTCTGGCTTGCCTGCGGGAAGCGGAGTCAGCACCTTCACCTGCTGAAGTGAAAAGGCTCCCCCAGTGACCGGTGTTGGTTTCCACTGCTGGCGTATGGCTGAACAAAAATGTGAACTTTCGCACTTGATGCATACAGGGAAAACCCAGGAGCCTTCCCATTCATTATCTGCAAGCTGCTAGAAATGCAGCTTATCATATACCTTGTGGTCACACGCCCTGTGGTCCCGCTGCCTGAAACCCCCCGCGTGGATAACCACATGCACCCCCATACTAGAAGCACTAAACTTTCCCACTAACACTTGTTTTCTATTTTGCCTCTCAGCCACAATAGGGAGAGCGCCATACTCTTCCATCTTGCCAAATATATATCTATATCTCTATCTTGTCACAGCCTATTTTACTGATGCATTGGATAGATTTAAAAGCCTCCCTCAGTCCTAGAAAGGAAATAATAATTAGCACCTACTCTCACAATAGGGAACTATCATCTCTTCTGGAGGAGAGGAATAGGGCTTGTCCTCCCACTCCTGACAGCTGCTGCTGGGAGACATTTCTGGGCTGTCAGAGCCTCTTTATGAGCAGATTCCTTTGTAAGTCTTCATTGCCCGGACCAATAGGTCTACACTTGGCATCTGTTTTTCCCTGTGATGATTTTTTTTCACCGTTCTCAATGTTTTCCCTATCTAATTCATTCTCTACAGCCTCTTTCTTAGGGTCATTCTTTTTTTCTACTTTTACTTGGTCTTTATTCGACGATGAAAAAGATTTTGGGGCAAATGAAATGTAAATCCAATCTAGATTTTTTATTGGGCTTTCCTGGAGTTTTGGCAAAGGGTGAGTTTTCTTTGGACTGGGTAGAAAGAGTTAACCAAAGGAGGAAAATTGGATGGCCACTGAAAAGACAGATATTTCACTGTAGAGATCTCGATGCAGAGCAGTGCTTGTAAATGTGAGGAGAAATGTATCTATAAAGAGTTCACCCAGGCTTTCCCAGCATGCTGAAATGGAGTCATCTGACTTTGTTTAAAGTTTTTTGATCCAAAGAGCAGGAGAACATTTCACTCATAAAGAGCATCTACAACTGTGTGTGAACCTTTGACATGGGAAACTGAGGAAATTAAACCAGCTGCTACCAGTTTCTCCGGAGCCAGAAAGATGTAAAGCTTGTTGAAAAACAAAATGGTCTTTTTTCCTCATATTGTCATTTTCTAAAAAGAAAAAAAGAAGCAGCTATTTTTGGAAGGGGGAAAATATCTGTGTTTGCATTTCTGTCTGTAATACAATGTGTGGCTGATAAGAGGCTTATGTTTTAAATTGTTATTGCAGGGAACGCCATGACTTCTGAAGTCGGAGCAGGGCTGGAATGAGGCTGGTTCCTTCTGCCGCCTTTGTCCTGTCCTGAGCTGTGCCCCGCCAGTGAATTGCGCAGTATCTTAAAATGACCTTTCATTCAGGCTGTATGGAGGTACTTTTAGTCAACTGGTAGGAGCAAGTGACCCCTGACCTCCTGATATTCACTGAGTGCATGGGGGCATTTTCTGCTGCTGATGGGTGGTCCCAGTAGACGCTGGCCACAGATGTCTGCTCCTGATAAATCCAGAGTTCAGCTAATGGGAGGGGACCTGTCACCTGGCTTCACTGGAGAGTGAAATATGTAAGCTATAGGCAAGTGTTTCTTCTGGCTTTTAGGCTCCATCACTGGCTGTGAAGACTGAAAACCCTTGACGGTGCCTTGCACAGCTTCGGGATAGGTTTCAGTGCCCCCTCAAGTCCTTCCACAGCTGTTCTGCTCCTGTGCTGGGGGCCCAGCTGCGCCGCCTGCGGACACCCCTGAGCTCCCTTCACACTGATAGCTGAGCAGCAGGGTCAGTTGCTGGACGCATGATTTTCCTGTTCGTTCTGGAAGTTGCTTTGTGCATCTGGCAGAAAGCAAACTTGGCAGTGTCCACCTCATAGTGAGTTAGGCTGGTTAACTTGTAATTAGGACTTTCTTGCACTGGAAACCTTCAGCTGAGAGCCCATTCTCAGAGCAAATTCTGCTTCTTTGGTCGTAGCGCGTTTTCAGAGTGGTTAGCAAAACCCACCATCATCGCTGGCTGGGAGAGCTTATTCAACTTCACCGGTCCTTCTTGCCCATCCTCTTCTCTTTGCTCACCTCCTTTCTTCTGGTGCCAGCAATTTCTATAAATGATTGTATGCTGCTCAGTGGCAATAAATATTAATAAAGGTATATCACTTTACTGCTGGAATAGTGGCAGAAGAGGTGAGCGACGTATATTTTACTTCTTCAGAGGCTTGGCTCCCTTTGGCATGCCTTTTCCTCCCAGTAGAATTGCCAAATTATACTCTAGTTTCCCTTCCCAGATGAACTACATCCTCACATCTGTCTGGCTCTGCTCCAAGCTGCTCCAAGTCAGTAGGAGCTGGGAGAAAAGTTTAACATGCAAATTGAAAATGTCAAATTTTGGCTTTATTTATTGCTAGTTTTGTAGAAAGGAGGAAGTAGAAAGACTTTCTGTCAGAACAGCTCATTGTTATTGTTTTGCTTTGAGTAAATGAACCTCTGAATTGCAGTAAAGGGAGTGTCTGGGAGGCTAAGAGAGACCGAGAGGGCAGTGCTATAGGAGCAATCTTAGTCGTGCTGGAAGAGTGCAGTGCTGGGAAGTGTGCGGCACCTTTAAACAGTTGAACTCTTTGGACACTGGAAACCGGTGAAGAGGCAACTGCGGAATGGGTGTGTTGTTACACTGAGGCAGGTGTGGTAAGACTTCTGAGCTCAGTGCTGAAGCCTTTCCATCTGAGTGCTATATACTGCACCAACCCAGTGCTTCACTCTTCAATCATTTCTGTTTGAAAGACACAATTTCGTGATCACACATTCCATTAAAACTGAGAACATTTGTTTATGCAAATTTAACACATCCTTTGAGAAACACAATTTCCATGAAGGGCTTTTGGGGTGCCTGTGGTGCTCTGCTGAGAATGCAACACATTTTAATGGCACGGACCAAGAGTATTTTAGATAGGTGATGTTTCGATCTGGGACAAACCAGAAGACGACCAGAAATGCTTGGCTAAAGTTAAGTAATAAATATTAGTAATCCTGTATCAGAGAATAATGTTGCGAGAAGAGAAACGAACCCAACAAAGTGTGTTAGCAACTCATAGTAAGATCGATGCTCTCACCAGTATTCATGCTCCCTTGGTGAAGAAAGAGATTGATATGAAGGCTCCTAGCAATGGGAAAGTTGTTCATGTGTGAGCACTGGTGTGCAAAGATGTCCAAAGAACATGGGAGACAGACATTAGCTGAATTTGAGAAATCGAGGAGGTAATGAAAAGATCCAGAGTTGAGGTACAATACTGGTAAATATGAAGCTAATTTATCCATAGCTGCTCCCGCTGTGTCTAGTTGTTCAGTTTTCTTCTGGATGTGTTGTAAACCTGGAGATGGGCAACTTTTCTGACACAGCAGTAACAAAAAAAAGGCCTCTGCCACCTAAAATTGAATGTTAATATACAGACAGAGAATAAGACCATGGACTTAGGTTGGTGGTGTAAAGAAGTTCATGTCCTTATTTATGAAAGCTGAAATGTTATCTGAAATGGACCATAAATCACCTGCTACCATTGCCAAATTGGGTCTGTCCAGCACTCTGCCTGGAACAGAGATGATTTTTAACTGCAGAGATGTGATTTGTATATCTAATGCAAACCTGATGGAGAGGCGTTAATAGCAGGCACATACTGGAGCATTTGATGAAAGTTCCCCAGTATGTGTCACTTAAAAATACCTTACAGTTTTAATTGAAATATGGATTACAATACCTGTGATGATTCCATGATGAAAACCTGTATGAAGTCATTACCACAAGAACAGTATTCTCCTAGCTTCTCTCACCTATTCAGAGAAGCAGCTCCTCATAATAAAGGGGATTTTCTCTTAGACAGCAGCAAAAAGTGATTCATAAGGAGTTGAAGAAAATTTCTTGAAAAAGATAGATGAAGGTTACTTAGGGATGGAACAAGACACAGGCTAGAGATTCCCGGTGAATAATGATACTGAGAAAGTTGTCTAGGCTTGTTGCATATGTCAAAAATACAGACCACACTGAGCGGAATAGTATTATATTGGTGTTCCAGGGAAAAATAAGCACTTTGCTATCCATAGCTACTTAGTGGACTTGTTTGAAAAAGTCATAAAATAAAGGCAGTTTTGCAAAACTGAATATATTTGGGCAAAATTACTTTTTAATTGAAACTTTAACAAGACATTCTATTATGTTTTTAGTGTCTTTCATATTTTGCCCAGTTTTTTTCTTTCTTCTTGACTTTTCATGTGTTGAATTAAAGCAGAGACTGCTTTTAAAGATTTCTTATGAACATCTAACTTTAAAATAAGTTCAAACAACATAATTGATACAGGTGGGACTAGAAAGACAGATTACACTATGGTTGTTGATACTGTTCTTTTAGTTAAAGTGGATCCCCTAATTACAGAGTAGTTCCTGGAAAGCCTCTATGGGGCAAGGTCTATTGAGTTAATCACTGCACTTAACTAAATCTCGATTTGAAATAACTGGGGAAGAGCATAATTCTATATTTCTATGTCTGATTCTGAAGTCCTTACTCGCGGAAGTAGTGTGAGTTAAATCAATGAGACTATTCACATGGATAAGCATTAATCATATGAGTAATGAGAAAGGGTTGAAGGGTCATTCTTAAAGTTGCTAAGAAACTTTGCAGCTGCTTCATATGGCCCAACTATCATTATAGTTCCCCAGTTATTGCTTCTAATGCAGTAGTGATTAATTAAACTAGGGTGATATTGACCCCATGCTGGTTTGTTCCCTGTTCAAGCCCCCTCTAAATGGTGTCTTGAGGACTGAAGTGGGTGTGAGAGGTGCAGACCAAAGCCTACAGCAGTCCCTCTGCGAGAGATGCATTCCACCCTCCGCCGGTTTCAGATTTCCCTTCTCAAGAAAATTGTCTTGGCGCCTGAAATGGAGTCTCCAGTCCCCATCCCCCTCTTGACATCCCATTCTGAGCATATCAGTTATCATTTCACGCTATGGCACGCAGAGCGTAGGAGAAGTATTTATAGCTAGCCATGGCTACCAGGAGAGGTTTGCAGTGCTATCTTCAATTGTTCCACATACGCCTATATTATTTACTTCCTTTCCCTGCAAAAGTAAGTCCACATCTTCCAAAATAGCAGCCTTGAGGCCAAATACTCTCCCAGGTGTTTTCTTCCCTCAGCATCTACAGCCAGCACGATGTCGTTTCTGCTGCCTCTGACTGCCCAGGGACTGTCCCTACTTATCCGTCATACCATTACCAGAAATCTCCATTAGCCTTGACGCTGAATGATCTGGCAACCCATTGCTCCACTTCTGAATTGGCCTCCTGTCCCCTGAAGGGACAGTCATGGCCGTATCAAAACCATCTGCTTTTCTCGTATGAGGAGAAGAGCATACTGTAAGGTTTGCATTAATGGTAGGTTTTTCAGCAGCATAGGAAAATATTTCCAAGCCTCTAATTTTTTGATTTACTGTTATTCTTCCTTCTTATATGGCTGCAGTGCCACGTAAGAAGAACCTTATTCTATTTGCTCACCCTTTCAGGAACAAATGGACTGTTGGTCGCTTTTCTTGACTATTTCCCTGCTTTGATATATGTTTATTTATTTTTGATACATTACTGTCTTTGTTCACACCTTAAGAAGAACCTTAAGAGGAATGAGGCACTTTGGAGTTTCATGCTTTCTTGTGAAGCGTGTGGCCATTTCTGGAGACCCAGTACATAGTACTGTCCTGCATCAAGGTATTTGAGTTCTTACATATCTTCACTCATCCACTTCACAGGCAGATTTTTGCTCCAACTGATGCGTTCAGCTAATAGAGTTCTGTGAGCTTGTACCTGCAAAAGCAAATGGGCTATCTGAAGAAACAAGTTATTAAGCAAAACACAAAACAGTATGATGGAAAAGAGGTGGTTCTCTAGTCCAGCTAAACTATAGGAGGTTATGAGTATGAATATTGATGAGAAATTAATTTGGAAAAAAAAAAAAGTAGGCATCAGCAAAAATATGACTGAATCTAGAAGTAAAAAATGGGTGACAGCTTTCCTCATCTGTCCCCTTGGCAGTGATCAACTGCGTGATACAGCACTTCTCCCGCACAATATCAGCATTGTTTCAAAGCAAAACCCAGGCTATGGAGAGCAGATTCAGAGATCATTTGTTTTATAGTCCAAAGTGGGAAAATGTCAACTGCAGGGTCTTCGAAATGCGAAACAATTTTCCTATACTTCTGGCTAGATTCATTCAGCTAAACAACTTGTCAAAACATGCACTAGTTAATTCTACTGTAATAAATATAACGCATCAGAAAATGTAAGCTTAATCCAAGCCTTGCCAGTTTCATGGAGCCAGGTGGGCTCTGGATCCTTCTCCACTTCTGAGTTTGCCAGCAAAGGTGTTGAGCACTGCTTCATGTACGGAGGAGGCTAACATCCATTACATGCCTTTCTTCTACATCCCGCTTCAGGAAAGCACTTCACAAAATGTTCGGCTTTAATTGGGTACTCACATCGTATTCACTTAAGTACATGCTGATATGCTTTCCTGAAACAAGCTCTGGGAGCACATAAGTCCTGCCTTGGACCAGAAATGCCAGGTTGAACAGAGGAGGTTAAAATTGTCATAATTTTCCATTTTGAAAAAATGTCAACAGAAAAGGGTATTATTTTTCCCACCACAATTTAACTTAGTTACCTCTCTCAGTGAGGAAAGGTGAAATAGGTTTTAGGCCATTGTGGTAAACTTAGGAGACCTAAGCTCAAGTACCTGGTTTGGTATGTCCCCGTGTGGTTTTGGAGAGGCCAAGCTCACTAAGTGTGCATGTTGGAGCTCCCTGAGCAAATTGTCACTGAGCTAATGTGGTATGCCAGTGAAGTTAGCATAATCTAAGAAGCCAGACAAATTAGTCAGGCTCTCATTTATCTTTCTTCCACAGAATGATGGTGTTCACCTGCACATTTATTGCCTTGTCTTTTTACAAGCAAGAGTTTTGTGTCTGGGGTGGAAAAGGGAGTTATTGGTTCTGGTGTGTAGTGTCTCCATTTACATAGAGCTCTTTACTTGATTTTTCTTTTCAGTGTGCTTCATGGTGGTTTGGTTGATTTTTTTTTTTTAAAATTTTTTATTTTCAACATATTTCCTTGTTATCAATGCAGCATGACTTGGCAGAAAACCAGTCCGGAATGTGTTACTAAAGAAAACAGCTGTTCAATGCCCAGAAGTGTATGGAAAGACTCTTCTTGAAGGCATATGGGACTGGTCATTGGATCATTTGAGCATTAAAAGAGAAGAAAAGGAAAAAGGACAACGATAATAAGCATTCTTATCACAGGCACTTAATGTATACTTCCCTGGACAACTTGCTATCCCTTTACCAATGAAAACACTCATGTCAGAAGAAAAGGAAAAGGAAACCCAAGAAATGGTATGGAAAATTCCCACGCTCGATTCTCATTCAGTACCTCAGAAGAAGATAGACCTCTGCCAGCATGCCCAGGGAAAATATTATTTCCAACTCCAGATGAGTTATTTCTTTCCCAAATCTGCACTTAGCCTTTCTTTTCTGCTCCTTGACATGCTTTTCTTTTGCATTTTTCATGAAAAACTGTCTATCAAGCCAGTATCGCACTAGTTAGCTGTTTCAAACAAAGAAAGAGGGAAACAAGAAAACTTCCCTTCATAGGAAAGAGCTTCTTAAAGAAAGGCCCATCCCACTGGCATAAATCAACAAAAAGCAAGTGTATTCATTTAACTATCCAGAACGTCCTAATATGTCATCATGTCATGTACAGCATTCGGTTGCTTTAATAGTGTTATCCTTTTCTCTTTTTAGAAAGGAGTTCATTTCAGTGAGCTTGTAAAGTACAATATACTGTATTAGAGGTTTCATTATTCACAGGGACCAAAAGAAAAAAGAAAGATCTTTCCACACATGATTAATACTTCAGCTGAATACCACGTGCTGGATGTGGGCCATCCATCAGCAATTTAACATCTGTAATCTGGCCATGGTGAGTCACTGTTAACATCATGAACAAATCATGGATGCTCTGTGGTCTTAACATGGTTTATGGGCCTTGTATGAATTGAACGTGTGTTCAGCCTGGGGATGAAATGGGGATGGTCTAAATTAGAGGCAAAGGAAGTTATGAAAAGGAGCCTTGCCACTTATTTATTTATTAAGTAGACATATCTGAGGACTGTTTGTGGAAGTCTGGCTTTCAGCCCTTCCCTAACAGGGAAAGGTTAGAGGATGGGAACCAGTGGGATTTAACAGAAAATCAGCAATAAAGAATAATAAAACAAAGGGAGATGATCAAATCCAACACACAGGCACATGTTTTAACCTGTCAAGGCATGCACAGCGTTTGATGGTAAGTGTGGTTTTGTTTAGTCCCACCTAGCGCCGTGAGCTGCGGGTGTCTGCACACCGGTATGGTGGGCAGGGTGTGGGCTCGCCCCCCACCAGCATCTCCCTCCCCGAGAACAGATGACCTTCTTGCACTATGCTTGCTCAGTGCTGTGGCTCTGCCAGATTTAGCTCGAACAGGGACTTAATAAGTGACTGAGAGGCAGAGAAACTGCCCAGGGAATAACCTGACGATACTCCTCGTCTGCGTAGGCTGATGTTCATCTCTAGCTGCGCTCATTAATTTGTCAGTAGGGAAACCGCTCCCCTATCTAGACAAATTTCCCTGTGCAATAATCCCTTCATTCTGGGCATACTGACAGCAAGCAACATGTCTCTGTGCTGACTCAGGTCCTGCCATTACCCTTGTCTTCTGCCCTGGCCCCGGCCACCACCAGAGATGCTCGTGCAGGTATCTCCTGGTTTGTGTCTCTGAGGACCTCTGGGACAACCTGCCCAGGGAGAGCCCTCACCCCTGGGATACTCTGCCTCCCTGGGTCTGACAGAGGCAGAATTTGTTGACCATCAAGGAGCATTATAGAGTTCAGATAGTCATTCAGGCGTTTCTGAAGAGGAAGGTGAATTTGGATTGGGAGAGTCTTTTTCTTTCTTTGGTGGCTTGGGGAGCATTACTGTGACTGCTGTCAGCTTAGATGCATTCTGTAATACATGCTTAAAGATACTGATCGCTCCTGCAACTTGATTATATGATAGTTGCACTGGCGATGCAAATAAACAAATAAATTGAGACATGCCTGGTGCTGTTTGGGGCTGCAGAGCTGTATAATTCATAATTTTTTGTCTTTTCCATTCGTGAAGAATAAATCTGATCCAATCCAGGCTCCTGTTATCGTTTTGTCTCTGCCTTCACAGAAAAGCAGTGCAATAGCTCCGTCAGGCTAAACCAGTCAGGATCACTTTCTAAAAGTTTAGTTGAATGGCAGGTTCTTGAGGGGAACATGAATAACTTTTGTAAATTGCCTTCAAAAGGAGCACAGTATCTCTCAGTCAATTTTAAAAGAACTGTTTACCGTTGCATATGGCAGTCATTATTTGGAATAATAAACCCACTGAGAATCTGAACATGCATGGGCCAACAGGTGGGTCATCTTGCTTAGCAATTTAAGCAAGTAATTTACTTCAATCACTAGGACAAAGCACATGAAGATTACCAATTCCCTTCCAAGACACATGCAACAAAGTGCCACAGCTTTCCGAATCTTGCAGCCATTATGGAAATGTACGCTGCTCTTTGGGATTTGGGACCATTTTTGCTTGCTTGCAGCAATTTGTTTCATATTTCTTACCAAAAACCCCCATTTTCTGATTCAAATCAAGAGAAGGTAAGAAACAAATGACTATAAAGTTATATTGCAGTATAAGGTCACCTGTATTTGGGCAGTGCTGTACAAAAGCTGAGCACTAAGCAACAAAAACAGAGAAGCACTTACGTTATTTTTAGTAATAATTATGCATCCTATCTTCCTCTGGAATGATTAGAGCATCATCCAGGAATAATATGTAAATATATATTTCAGTTATCTCTGGTAGAACGAAACAGAATTTGCTACTTTATTATTTGCCAACTGAATTAGCTACTGAGGTCTCCTGTTCCTCCTCTTTGAAAGTAGATGTTCAGCTCCCAAAAGCCACTGAAGTGACGACTCTGAGAATTTAAAGTTTGCCATCAGCCCAATGGAGCCGACCATGCAGGCAGCACAAGGACCTTGGTACCATTGCACAAATGTGTTTCCGCTCTGACTGAGGACTATTGCCATGAGGGTGATTCAAGGTCCATGGAGTGTCCCGGACTGTCTGCTGTGACGGACGGGAGGGTGCAGGTCATCTCACCAGTGAGGATGGCTTGTGTAACGTTTGCTCACCGGTCCAATATGAAAATTTGTTGTACCCGGTACCCTGGAGCTCTAGTTGATGAGTACAGCATCACTGTTAGAGAACGAAGCGTTATCCCAAGCAGTGGTGCCCCTAAGTGGGACAGCCCTGTTTCAGTGGCCAAGGTTTGCTGGTATGCATGAATTCTGCAAGAGCAACAGAGGTTCTTTGGGCAGAAACTGGCTTTGCAAAAAAAAACATCCCATGGAGCTTCATGGTGTTAGCATGCCTGATGGTTTGTGGTTGTGAAACAGTGCAACTGGAGGTGATTGCGAAACAACATGAGTGGTTTTGACACCCCGTGCCAGAGCTGCTGCACACCAGTTCCACGAAAACTTCCCACAGGTCTCTTCACTGCGTGTGTCACTGACGGCAATATCATTTGGTTGCACTGATCTAAGTCATGCTCAGCCTGGTGACCGACCAGGTGAGAAAAGTCAGAAGAGCCTGGTGGGCTGTGGTGGGAGCTGAGGCATGCAGTGAGCACGGTGGGTCCCCATGCAGTGGGTCCCCGTGACTCTCTTCGTGAGCCCTCTCAGCCCGTGGCAAATGCAGTCAGATACATTTATCTAAACTGGAGTTCATTAAACCTCCTCTCAGCCAACAAGGAGCTCATTAAACCTATGTAACTTGATTGTGCGCCTGAGTTTTAAGAAACAGCAAGCTTTTGTAAATACATAGCGTGTTTACCTAAACCTCTGCAGTATGATCAATGTTGTCACATAAAATTTAGCTACTGATATTTCATTTTGAGCCATAAACATTGAATGAATTATTAAAATTAATTCTAAAGTTGCAATATTTACTCATTAGCCACTGCCCTGTGTGAGTAGAAATAAAACTTGTCACCAGTAGGTTGTCCTAGGGATTTAAAAAATTGTGAGGGAGTTGTGAAGAGAAGATTCTTCCTCTTTTGGGAAATCTGTGGCTGGTTTTGAGAAAAGCTTATGGAGCGCTAAATGGCCTTATGAAGCAGTAAGTACCCCCTAAAGATGGAAAAGGAGAAAAATTTTAGCCATTAGAAAAACAGAATAACAATGCATATCCCAATGCATACTGGTTGCAAAGACTACTTGTCAGAAAAAAAAAATTGCTGCCAACTTTTCAAAAATCAAAACATCTTATTTTGACATTTTTAAAATGAACTTTTTAAATGTATAATTTCACAATAATTGTTTCATCAAGAAACAATTGATTTGAAAAAGCTTGGAGACAGCCTTTTTTTTTGGCCAAAACCCGAATGAATTTGTTTGTTTTTCTTTCACCCAGAATGATGAAACATGAATGGTTTTGGACTGATCTGAGACCCATTCCCTCTGAAACTCTGCTGCTTTTTTTGCTCTCTGCCGAGTCCCCGCGGCACACCTGAGCCTTTCGCCAGGCTCCTGACCTCTGTTCTCCACTTTGTGCCTCCAACCCAACCGCGTTCCTTGGGCAAATGTCGCCAGGCACGGAGAGCAGTGGGGACCGGCACCAGCCTGTGCAACCTGACCAAGCCCTTCAAAACCGAAATGGAAATTCCTGTTGGGAGCCAGCTGGTTTTGGATGCGTTAGTGGTTTAGCCCTACTTTCCCTTTTATCTCTATTATTTCAGCAACGTCGCTGTGGTTTCTAAACTCTTTGGTTACAGCACACACAGCATCGCCCTGCCCATCGCCTTCAGAGCCTGCTAACGCCTTCAGTCTGTTCGGAGAGCAAAGTCTTAATGAATTTAGAAAAGAAGAAGTTCCAGATGTTTAGCAAACTATCAAAATACACTGGCTTTTCTTTTTGTAAGAAACTTTTCACATCCTGATAAAAGCCTATTTTCTTAGCAAACAGATTATATGTCAGCCAGAGGTGTGAAACCTTAATAGAAAAGAACCATATGTCAGTTCAGGAGAGGAAAAAAAATCAGTCTCCAAGTGGCACTACACGCTTTCTAATTCTCTCTCAAAAAAATTCAATGTCTAAGAAGAAAATCAAAACAAAGTGTGTTAAAAAAAGATAAAGGCAAAACAGAATTCCAAATGTAGTATCAAACATATTGACACAGGTTTTTAGTTACCTTTTTTTTTACTTTAGACAGAAAAATATGCAATGCACAAATTACAGGGTTTTTTCAAACTTACACTGAGTGAGTCTTTAGAGGGAGTGGATGAACTGGGCTTCATTTACTGAAGTGGTGAGCATGAATCCTATTAAGGGACCAAAACTCAGAGGTACAGTAGTACATTTCCTGCATCTTGTATTACAAATGTTGAAAGGCTGGTAAATTGACTCAGCAAAAAAATTCTATGCATGAACATCTTGTTTCGTGTCATGACAGAGAGAAAGCATTTCATAGGAACGATGCTTGATAAAGTACTTTTCATCAGCCAAGCTCAGAGTGCTCTATGGAGAAGACACCAGGTACCGTGTTTTACAGGAGGGGAAATAGAGATAGCTATAGAGCAGCAGCTTCCCAGAGCAGAGCTGCAATGGATAGGAGTCTCCTTAGGTACCAGCCTCTACTCTAGATACCATCCACTGCCAAAAGGGAACACAGATACCGGAGAGGTGCCTTGAGACACAGTGGTATAGCAATAGGGAAATGTGTCACCTTTGTCTGACACATGTTTTGATTTGTTGCCTGGCCACAGATTTTTATTTCATTTCTTTCTCTCTCCTCCAACACTTCCAAAGTTGCAAGCTTTATGCTGCCCCAGACAACACTTGTTTTCGTGCTTTTGCAGGGGTGTGAAGGATTTGCGGGTCTGGCGAAGGACTCTCTCCGTGCTGTGCCGGCTGCTGTGGGTTGGAGGTGGAGCGCACTTTTGGAAAGCTGAAGGCCAGATGACGTTGCCTCCAGAATTGCTGGGTGCCATATTACAAACACTGCCCGGCTGGGCTCCCTCCTGTCCTTGCACGGCCTGCAAAGCAAGAAGGCTGGTGGTTTTACACAGAGTGCGGGCATGGTATAACGCTCACCAATTTGCAGTTGGTAGTGAGCCCCGCAAACACAGCCCCCCGTGCAAGGACGCCCGATAGGAATTAGGGGGATAATGAATAGACCCACTTGCAGACCACACATGCTGCTTTGATGACTAGTGTGCTGCTAATAGAAAGGCTCTTTGCCAGCGGCCAAATTCCTTGGTACATATTGTTCTGCCATGTTACAGGGATTAAAGTCACCTGCCGTATTTGAAGCTCTCAGGAGGAAAGGCTTACTGACCTATGTGGGATGACGGTCCCTCACAAAGGGCTGGTAGGTGCTGATCTCTTTTTGCTGAGTTAAATATCAGTTTTTGTACAATTTTTCTTATTAATTTTAATCCATAGGTTTACCTTTCAGAAGCTTGCTTGTTATGTTTTTTTAGATCTATATTTCAATACATTTTTGGCATGATTGCAGGTTCCTATGTCCTTCCATTGGGAGCAGTAGGCAGTTAAACAAATGCAGGTCTATATTAAACTTACAAATGTGTGTATTGAAAAACTTAAGAGTGCAGTCGGACCCACTCACCACTGCCTAAATAACAAACAGCAATGAATTCTTCAACTTCAGAGTAGAACTGCAGCTTGTCCTTTGGAAATTAAACATCAGAGAAGGCTTTGGGGAGTTTTGTTGACGGTGACATCGGCCATCTGCGCTGCCTTGCTCACCTCTCCCCTCCCATCTCTGCTCACGCACATCATGAAGTGCACTACAGGTGTACAACCAGGAGGGATTTTTACTTTCTCCCCCCTGTCAGATCCCCCCAAGGGCTGTCTGTCCCCCCCCGTGCACTTCCCTCAGGCCAGGGCAGTGAAGGGGAAAAGCCGAAGGAGCAGTGAGTCACTGCGGAGAGGCATCTGGCAGCAGAGCTGGTTCACATTGGCAGTGAAGAGCTCCGAGCACCTGCAGCTTCCCCTCCATGCAAGCTTCCCTGCAAACTTTGGAGATAAGTTATGTGTACAACAGAAAAAAACTCTCCTGGGTCTAAAATGAGGCTTATGAGGAGCAGACAGTGTGCGCACTCTGGAGATGATAAAGAATCAAGAATTGGGTGAGACGGAAGATTTGAAGTAGAAAAGCATAAGTAAATCAAGCAGAGTTACACAGAGTGCACACTGGTCTGCATAAGCTGTGGCAAAAAGCACAAGGCAAAGCATGGGGGAAGATGATTACCTCATTTTGCAATAGGTTGTAAGCAGTGTGCATATGAAACCAAGTGACAGCAGGGTTACTGCCTTGAGTACAGTATCATAATAGAAAATGAATGGACCATCAAGTGCAAACAAAAGGTCTTCTTGTTTAGTTGGAGCTGGACACAGGAACATGATCTGGCTTGGTGCTAGAAAGAGTGATATAATCATTCCTTTGGTGCTCCTTTGGCAGTGAAGCCAATAGAAAGAGAAAGTAGAATATAGGACTTAGAGCAGTCATCTTTTCTATGTGGAGTGGCAGTATGTCAGCTGAATGTACTGATATGCCACAAATAGGAAGAAAAGACACCTACAGCATCTTTAATTATAGCAAGATAAGATGCCTCCATCAATGGGTAAAAGCATACCTAGTTTTTGATCTCAACAAAAAGAGCCCGGTCCCCTTGAAAGGCAGAGACCACATTTTCTGAGGAAAAGGTGAAGCCTGTCTTTTAAAGGTGGCAGAAACTCAGTGGAGCTGGAAGACCACAAGCTTTCCACAACTCAAGTCTGAAGACAAGTTCCTTTTGCACTGCAGAAGAGGTGGGTTGGCTTTTGATCTCACAGCCAGAAGTAAAACCCCCAGACATTGGTCAAGGTACAAAAAGGACACATTCCCTTGCTGAAGTATAAGCCCAAAGGAATAAATTCAATGTGTAAAAGGATCATATTCCATTACTTCTGAGTGGAGATCTTACTGAAACCAAATATTTTTTTACGTGTGACGCATCAGCAGAGTTCTGGCACTCTCCTTAGGAGAAACACAGAACACGTTTGTTCAGATTTAACACCTTATATGTGCAAAAGAAACTATTTCCCCTGCCTACTGGTTGGGTTGTGCTTGGCACCTATGGCAGCTCACTGGGAAACGCTACAGATTTGTGATGGTCTAGAGGTTACTAGAGTCTACCTAGGTGACACTTTGCTTTTGGGAGAAAAACATGATCAGAGGCTCCTAGCAACTCTGGACTGAGTCACATCTGCTGGATGAAAGCTAAACAAACACCACCAGCACACCATGGAAATAGCACATGTGAGAAAGGAGGTAACAGGGTGCAATGGCCTGAGAGTTCACAGGCCCTGCAACCATCACAAACACAGCTTCTGAACGGGCAAAAGGCTGTTACAGAGATTATGAATCATGCAGGGAAATCCAGGTCTTAATTAACTACCTGAAGGAACAATCCAATATCATAAGGGCAGGGGGTCGACAGAAAATTTGCAGTAGCCCTGGCAGTATTGAAGGAGTTATAGAGACCCTAGCTCTGAAGCTTTCTGACGATACGCACAAAATTAAGATGTCCACACTCACTTCCACATCAAGAACACAACAAATATAGGTGGTCTTTCAGAAGCCTAAAACCACTGCTGCTGCTGCCTCAGGGAGACCCACCTGGGCACATAGCAGTGCAGAAGCTAACTGAGCATCGCTAATCACAGCCGCTATTGCACACCTAGGGCCCGATCCTGCCTCTATTTTCTATCAAGTCCAGCATGTACTACTGAGTAGCCCTGCTGACTCAAAATCTTATCAAAGTATATAAGTACCTGTAGGGAGGGTATAAGGAAGACAGAGGTGAAGCAGTTAAGGGGTGTGGACTTTCAAACTGTGAATTATTATGATCACTCACAGGCAGGTATGCTGGGTGAGTGAGCTGATTTCTGAGGGCTTGTTCTTCTGTCAGTTTATTGTACCTCCCACAGGAGACAAGGAGCTCTGTTCTGCTCTCTTTGTTTTTGTAGGTTCTGTCTGGGTGTGCTCACTTGCCTTCCAGCAAGTGCTGCCCTTTGACAGGCCCATTCTGTCCTGATCGATGGTCTCCAGCAGCTGAGGATGTTAAATCAACCTGAAATATTGTGAAATAGCTGAAAAAATTATCAAGACTTAGCAGCACTTCCTGTTGCTGCTTTATCTAAGATAAATGGAGCATCTCTTAGGAAAACACAGCAATATGTGCAGCAGACTGGAAAGAATCATTCTTTGACCTATCTGCAAGATGAAGAAGCTGATGAAAGAGCCTTTTGCTCTTCCTACAGTAACTGCATGCAGGTAATTGAGTGAGTCTGCTACTCGTACACAAGAGGCTAGGGACAGCCTAGGTATAAACACCTACTGCTGCTCTTGCAAGCTCCTACAAGAAGGCGGCTTATTAAGAAAGCTTAGAGGGATATTGCAGTTCGTGTGGATACAAGCATCAGGTGTAATTCAGGTGAGGGAGAAGGCAACACCGCAGGGAAACATTAGGAAGTAGTAAGGAGATAAGACTTGATAAGGAAAGCTGGGCTTTTCATTGGATGCATTAGGAAGTAAAGCTGGGCTTTTCATTGGATGCATTAGGAAGTAAAGAGCAGACAACAGAGAAGGGAGAGCTGACTGATGTAGGGTCAGAAAATGGTTCTCCAAAGCTGGATCTGCTAGCTACTTTTAACTCAATCTGAGCATGTTTTTTTTCTTACCTTTCACTGATGGATATCATATAAGCAGCTGTTTCTTGCATTAACTCTTGGCCAAGAACTGTGGCATGTCTTTGTGTAATTATTCTTTCTGGAAGTTACCCTGTTCTGTTCCTTTGACTCCAGTAGATACATGTTTAAGCTGTGGTAGATAATTTCCAAGATGATGATACTTTTTTTTCTTTTTCTTTTCATAGAACATCCCAGGAATAACCCAGGAATTTCTTTTAGGATACCTGATACATCCCTGTTTTTAATTTCAGTCATCAAACACTAGCTTTCAATATTTGTTCAAGACACATAGTTCTACGAAGCAGAGTCGTGTCCTGTGGTTACCAGGAACAAACAGACCAGTGAAGTGAGAAATAACTGTGACAAACACAATGGAAAGAAGAAAAAAAAGGATGCAGGACTGTAAAAACCAGTAAAGCTGTTTATATACTCAAGGTGATCATTAGCAACACTTGGTTAAAGTTTCATGACAAACTCATTCATAATGCTAAGTTTCTGGCAAAAATTCTTCACTCTGAGGAATATGCAAAGTCACTTTTCAGCTAGAAGCTGGTATATAAGCCAGCAGACATAGGTCCTTTCATGGGTTTTTAAAACTAATCTTTTATATGACAGTTTTGTGATTCTGGAAATGCCATTGCCAAATATCTTGATGTTTTCATCTGGAGTGGAACAACAAAAAGGCAAATTCTATGGTTTTACACTGGAGAAGCTGGGGCATTTCACAAGAAGACCAGCTTCACAATTGCTAACCAATTTTCCAAGAGCCAAAGCAGATGGCATAGATTATTGTACACAATAAACCCTTCATATGGATATACCACAGCTGGACCCAAATTAACTTTCTTTTCTTAAAAGGAATCTGCAATTTGAGCTGAATTGTGGGAAGGAATCCTATAATTTTTCTGACCACCAAAAAGCACTTGATTTCTTGTTGTGTAATTCTAGTGAACTGAAACATTTTGATATAAATCATTTCCAATATTCCAGATGTTAAAAATACATCCCTTAACATGGTTACAAGTGAGTCTGCCAGGATTCAATGGCAGATTTCTTCCTAAAGAATTTGGGGTTGCTTTTCAAGTTTTACTGGGGAGCGCCTGGGAACCTGTGACCTGATGGTGGAAAACAATGTGTGTCTTTTCATAGGAGACTCGGCTGCCTCTTCATCCTCTTGAAAATCCCTAGCAGGGGCCAGCTATGTCTTTAAAAAGTAGATGCTATTTTTTCTTTACAAGTAGTTGAAAAAGGACTGAGATTCACTGCTGGAGAAGGAAACAGAATTTGAAACAGAAGCTTTTGATGGTTGGTATTGCCAGCCTGTATGGATCTAGTTGGTCTCAAAAGGTTATGGGAGCCTTGCCATTACATACTGATGAAAGCAGAGTTGTACTCTTTTTATTTTTGTTGTCACGTGCTTGGTAAAAATCTTTGTCCCTATTTTCAGAGCTGCTAAGATGACGAACAAGAGTGTGCAACTTTTTTTAATGAAATCCAGGTAGATTCAGAATGGTGGATAGACATTTCTAAGGGGCTAATTCAAATTGTGATCTTCTACAGTGGTGAAGAAACCAGTGGTGTGCAAGTTTAGGGACAAAAACATTTATGGGCAGATCAACAAATCTCTCCCTGTCTTACCTTATTATAATAGTTTATTAGGCAATAACCAGGATGTTATAGTTTTTATTTCCAGAGTCTTAGGTAATTGCTTTCTTCCTTCACTCTCTGTAAGATGCTTTAAAGAAGCCTCAGACACTTATTTTTCCATAGATGTAAAATAATATAGCAGTTACAAAGCTATAGGTCATTATTAAAGACATTCTTGCAATTCTGCAGAATTTTCTATTTTTACTCAGGTTTGTTTTTAGAAGCTGACAGAAATTATTCAATATTGTTTTAGGTTATTTTGTAAGACTTAAACTATTTTCCACAACATCCTCTTGAGCACTTGAAGTGTTCCCTCTACACCTACTTCTAGCTCACTGGCAGACTGTGACCCCGTTAGGCAGTAATGAGGTGTGACTGGATTGCTATTTCCTGTCCTAGGCATTTTTAAATGAAGATTCAACAACTGATTGAATCAAATAAAATGTATAGAAGGACTGCCATTTATTTTCAGCTTTTAACCAAGGGTTACTTGTTTTGATATTTCTAAAAATAAGTTTTTCTATTGGAATTATAAATTGTCCCTGTGTGAACACATAAAGATTTCTCATGAAGATGCACTCAGATTTTAAACAGAATTTTCTCTGGTTGCATTTATATTCTTTTGGTGTTTGTTTTCTACCAACCCCGTTTTACTCTCAGCATAACGGATGGCAAGTGAATTAAGTTCACATTTGCATCGGAAGTGATGGATTTTACAGGGGACGAGACATCAATAGATCAGGTTTCCTCAAGCCATTTAACAGGGCCCAGGCACAGAGGCAATTAAATAAAACATATACAGATCTGACTACATTCTTCTCAGCTAGGAACCAGACACACAAGATGCCAGTCACGAAGGTGCTGACAAAAATTACAATCAACAATGCTATAAGGTATCAAGCACATTTTATATGGGATCTGACACTGTTTATTAACAAGCACGGGAGTAGCAGGGTCATACACACTAAGAGAAGGAATACATTGATACTCTGTTCCCAGCTAATAAATTTTATAGTAGCTTTAATATTTTTAGGTATGTTGCTGAAGGGAAGTGTTATGAGACCCAAAAAGAAAGATTTAAAATGGTCTAAAATGCTATAATCCTGTTTATTGGAACTTTGTTTTAGCGGGTTGCTTTCTCTGAAATAGTCAGGCTTACAATTATGCCTCCTTGTAATGTGAATTAAACTCATCTATCTGATCAGGGAAAAGAAATGTTAAATTAGAACTAGGAATGATTAATCAATATAGCTCACATTCCAGAAATCATTTAGCAAATTATTCCTCTATTTGTCACAAACTGTACTTGAACTGAAGTTGAAAAATCAAGCAAACTCTGTTAGCTGTGATGTTGAATTAAAAACCTGAGAAGCCTCCACCAGAAATACAGGTTAAATTCACTGGTGGCATTACTCATCCTTAGGCACCGCTGCTTACCCAGCTCCAGGAACTGGGATCCTGTGCAGAGGGGATGCGGTGCCCCAGGGAGCGGCTCCCCAGCCCCTGCCCAACACCAGACACTCGGCAGCGTCTGCTCCACCGTCACAGCGGCCACCAAGGAAGCCCGGTTAGTCTGTCCCGATTCCCGTCCCTTCAGGGTTTCTCCTGGTTTCAGTGGGCAGTCAGATGCTTCCAGTGACTCTGGCCATCCACGTGCACACAAATTACTCCTTCCCTTTGCCTGGAAGAAAGCGCCCTTGGGTTTATCTAGGTTAGAAAATGTCTTTGGATCCAGACTTACCTGGCAAATATTAAGAGTTGCACAGTGTTATTATTTCAGCTCTCTGGTTATTAAAAGGGTCTGATGCCATTAAGGTCTACACATAAGTATTTTGTTTTAGGAGTATCTTTATCTGCACCTTAATGCCAAGCATGTTGTCGTTTTTCTGTACTGTTAGCTCTGTTACAGGTACTTGACCGGCCGTTTCACTTCCTATTCATTGTGTGCTCTGCTGTTGGGGTTCAAAAAATGTTAATGAATTCTCTTAAATTCAAACTAAATGTGGTTTTCAATTTAAGTTTAAAATGAACACCTGAAGTTCCTCTGTTGATCTTTGTTTTCTGTAAACCTATTTTTGAGCAAAATCTAAATTTGGGTTCTTTTAAATTGTCCTTTGCAAGCTAGCCGGTAAGAGCATATCTTTTAAGTCAAGAAAATAACTGTTGGGTTTTTTGGGGCTTGTTGGGTCCAGACATATGTTTGATTTTTAGAGGTATTGCATTGCTTGTCTTTCTGTGAATGGTTGGACCTACGATCCATTGCCTTTATTTTAAAATTAATCCCATGCATCCCTCAGGCTTTGGAAATACAGAAGCCTGGGCTGCAGAGCCAGGGATTTTTTGTATTCAACAGTTAGTTCTTGGAGCTGATGGGCTATAAAAGCCCTCTTCTGAGATCTGTATCACTGGGAGATTGATTAGCTGTGGTCTGAGTAGGACTCCTATAATTGTGCCATGATGCTGTTCAAAAATGTTACATCTTTGAACAGAAAAGAAATAATGCCCTTTTATTTGTCCTTACCTTTTTTTTAAAGTTCTCATCTTCCCAGAATGTCCATGAGATCAGAGGCACATAAGTAAATAGTTTAGATAGCTACGCCTGCTCTTTCTGCTTTTGTAACATTTCAAATACAAAACGTATGTTTGTATATCTGTGCATCATATGTGTACGTACCAATGGGCTATGTCGGCATGTGTTACACACCATAGCTATACTGAAAGAATATTAAAGTTGCAAATTCAATCACTCTAAGATTGGGAAGTGCCTGAAAAAAGTGCACTTTGCTAATGGCTTTCACAGATATTTGCTGACAGCAGAGGAATGCAGAGGCGGAGGACTCCTTGGATCCATTTCAGCTCCGGCAGGAGCTGGCCCATCCACCCATTCCCTCCTGACCCGAAGCACCAGCACTCCCCTCCGGGTCTCCCTGCCCTGCTACTCCTTGCTTCATTTCATCTCTCCTGGTCTCTTGCTCCCTGCTCTTGAGGTGGTTGTGCCGGGCTCAACGCCCGCCACGGCCCCAGCTCCCCCTCTGCCAGCTACCGCCGCTGCTCTGCTCAGTCCCACCGCCCTCGGTGGGACCAGTCCACCTTCCTGGTGGGCCCTGGAGGGGGCATCCAGCTCCATGCTGAGCTGGAGAGGTGCAGCAGGCTTAGCAAGGACATACGCTCTTTGCAGGTTTTGCCACTGATCACCAGCTCTCTCCTGAGCAGACGTGATTGGCAATCATTTAAAGTCTCACAATGTACCAAATTTGCAGAAATTTTCACAGGACATTCAGAATGCACGTCCTGAGAGGGAAGACAGACCTGACATGCTTAAATCTCCTGCTCCAAAGTTAGGTGGACAATAGCTGCTCATAGAAAGGGTTTTTGGAGGTACAGCCCTTTTCAATGGCTTTATTTGCAGGGTGGCCAAACCGTTGTGGATAAAACTTATGCGTAAACACAAATCTGAATGTGAACCTGGCACAGATAATTTAATCTTAACTGGTTATAGTTTATTGAGGATTTAAGCCTTTGAAAATAGGGTCTTATAGAAGGAATTAGTAGATGCCCTTAATAATAGGCTTTCTTTCCTATAACAAATACCAAAACAGATTTGTTCCATCTTGAGAAATTCTTCATGGGTTATGTGCCCTCAATTGGGTGAGGATCACTGATAGTCAATTACAAACAGAAGTGCCTTAGAATTAAAAATAGTCCAATATGTTTTACGTTCTCCTTGACTGAATACTTGCAACCAAACACATGCTAGATACAGATTTAGGATTTGAGTAACAAAAAAAAACCAACCTTGAAACCTAGCTGGGAGCTGGGAGCAAAACTGTTTCAGGTCTTGGAGCTAAAATGAACCATCAGAAGGCAACACTTTAAACAACAACCTAGAAGAGAATGCATCATCCATATATTGAAACACCCACCTACAGGGAAAAGGATGTTTCACTGGTAACAAAAAGGATAAAAACAAGTTAATGCTGTATGGATATGAAGAGGCTAAGTACAGTATGCAATAGATTATGATCTGCTATTTTATACTTATGATCTCTAGTTGTCTTGAGCCCAACATTCCTGATGTTTCCATTCGTAACAGCATAAAGTCTATCATTCCAGCGTGAGCTTTGGTAGCAGTATTTTTCTAAGCTTCATTTGGTTAGGTGTATGAGTAGATTATCCTGTGGATTTGTCAACATTTATGGTGGCAACATTTTATGTGTTTTCTTTGACAAGCCAATAGCATGGGCAGGCACCAGAAATAAACCAGTTTTCACATCTTAGTAGGCATGCATTAAAAAGTTTGGTTCATCAGCCTGCGCAGAGTTCACTCATACCGTTCATTGACTCTGACAGGTCATGTATTTACTAGGTGGCTCATAGTGCTGCAGTTCCCATGGCTTTCAGGCAGTGGAGCTCTGCAGGTTTCATTTAGCTTTAAAAGTTATTGCTTGCCAAATTCAGACTGGCCCTTTTTTGCCCTTTGTGAGAGGAAAATGCTGTGAGAAGTTGTTATCTCTTTCTGTAGGCGTCCCTCAATCTCCGAGCACACATCTGTCTCAGCAGATGCTGCTCTGGTACTGCAAAGGTTCTCTCTAGAGATGGGCCTGCTGGAAACACGGTGTGCAGGTAACTGGCTCCAGTTCAGCCAGTGGATGATGGAACAGAGGGGCTGCAGTGGGGCAGTGTGAATTTCAGCTTTCCAAAAATATCAGGGAAAAGGTTGCTTTTTGATTCATCCCCCTATGATTTAATGGCGCGTACCATGCAGGTTAAATCACCAAAAAGACAGCAACAATTTTCTGCTTCTCGGCGAAAACATAAATTTTAGTGTCCAGCCTCAATCCTTTTCCTGTTCCCTGAAATAAATATTCGGGTTGTGAAGGCAAAGCAAAATCCAGTCTGGAGGCTGTGCTAGGATAGAAACAGTCTCTCAAACGCTCTCACTTCTTCTCGCCTGCTGACAGCTGGTGGGCGAGTTTTTTGATGCTGCAGTTTCCATCCCCACCTGCCCATTATGTTCCCTGGTAAGGAAAGGGAATAGTGCATTTTACTGCCTCTGGGGAAAGCTAATACACAAGGTTGGGGACCCATGCCTCCCACAAGGCCTGCCAAGAAGACCTGGGAGAGACAGACTTGGTTTCCTGAGGTCCAAGCTCTTGGATTTCCTGTCTTGAACTGGCCACAGTGAAGACACAGATAGAGAGAGCTAAGATACAGATGGAGAGGGTAAGGGTCCCAATCCATGTCAGTACTCTAGGGTGTTTACTTAGGGGCATTTGTAAAGGTATTTCTTGGGTTTTTGTTTGCAGTGGTATAAAACCCAGTGCATCCAACCAGCATGAGCTCCTCTGGTGGTCGGTGCTGTATGAAGACCCAGCAAGCCTTTATCTGCTCCACAGAATGCTCAGAACTGAAGAGACAGACTGTCCTCTCATTATGCGTCCAAAGCAAGTTGAAGAGAAGCTGAAATGGAAGCTAGAAGCTGGAGAAATAGCAGAGTGCTGAATAGGCAGCTGAAGGAAACAGCACTCCCATTCATCCTTGCTTCAGCTGAACCCGACTGCTAGCACAATAACTGTTTCAGACACTACAAATTGAAGCAAGAGGAGATGAAGAAATCATTTAAGGAGGCCAGGAGAAGCTTGTCCTCCTCACCTTTGATATCAAATACTTCTCTGGCATTTCACAGTCATGCTTGCAGAACAAAGGTGAAAGTATTGCAGTCAAAAGTCTTTTAACAAGCACAGTTTGCCCTGTATCCAGTTTAACATCTTCCCTTGCATTTATTAACAGAATGTTATGGTTTAGGAAACATATGAGCAGGGGCAGGGGTAGTATCCAATCCTAGAACAAGATGTGAGCTGGTCAGTCAAGGATCCCTGCCAACCATCCGCAGGCAATGGTGCTGGCTGGTGTTTTTGCCTTTGTTTCATTGCTATGGCCACAGCTTCACATTCATTGGCGTAACTTTCATGCCATTGAAAGAGACTCTTTCATATAATATCCTATTCCTGGACTAAACTGATTACTGCTGAGTTTGAATGACTGCAATTGTTTTCACCTCGGTTTGTGCTATTAAGTTTAGCAATAATTAACATCTCTGTTCCTTAGGTTTCCTCCAGATGCCTGTTATTAAATTAACCTCCCATCTGTGCAACAGCATATCGTAACCAGTGCAGCGGCCATTTACTCTCACGCTAGGACACCTTTCTAACTTTCCTGCATAGCGACAAAGCAGTTGCTGATGAGACAGTAATATCAGGTGATGGGTAGTGATACAAAAATGCCGGTAAGCATTTCTTTTCCTGTTTTGTTAACATTTGTTAGTGGTAATTAACCTGTACATAGGTAAGGACTGTGAAGCTAAGGCAGATCAAAGAGCTCTGTGGTAAGCAAACTTCTTGAAGATAGCAGATACTTTTCCACACTAGTTTTTTCCACACTAAATTGCAACTCTGCAGAGGCATTTGATGAAGACAGCAAATCCTGCCCTGCAAAGTGTGCTCCAGAGGAAGATCTGCAGAGAGAGAGGATGGGCAGGTCAGGACTCCTTCTAGTCTAAACCTTGCTCCCAGCTACCTACTGGGCATACCCTCCTCTTCCATTTTTGGGAGATAATCTGTAAATAAGCTAGGCAAAATCTGACTTCCCATTCTCAAAGTGCTCCTAAGTTTTTGATGATGTTTTTCTTCTCCAAAGAACTAAGCAGCTATACTTGCAAATGATCTATGTATTAGTAAACTCTTCTACCTGCAAGGATCAGTTGCAATAAAGCAAAAAATAACCCCATCTCTCCAAACCTTTGTCAAAATTTTGTACTCGTGACAATTTTGCAGGCAACTCTAACGGTTAGTGATAGATGAAAAGCGAACAGTTCTGTTGAGGATATTTAGGAAATCCCTTTATCATGCAACTTTGAGGAAGATATTATTATCAAAGATGTCCTGGCAAGGTCCTTCTTTCTAATCTCTTTGTCTCTTTTTCTTTTTTTTTTTTTTAAATATTCTTTTCAGCTTTAAAACAGAACAAGACTAATGATTTGGAGAAATAGTACCTTTTTTCAACCACTCTGACTCTTCTCAAAGCAACATCAGACATCTTGAGCAAACATTGAACTTTTAGGATGGGCATCCTGACCATTAGAAGGGAACTGAAGATGTCCTTCTGATTTAACACTGCTAAAGTTGCTGCTACCTACTGTATTTACTTGAGAGAACACACTTGAACAAAATTTTGTATTTCTTATTCTTTCTTAAAAACACAAAGTTTATTCTAGTCTTGTTACTTTTCCTGTCATACTGAAATTAATGTTCTCCCTGCTGAAGCCCATCTTTTCCTGAAATTCTCAGTCCTGTACTGAATCTGGCACATGACAAGGCACAGAAACCCTCCTCTCAGCTTTAAGACAAGGCAGATGGGACTCCTTACAACCAAGCAAAGGAGAACTCACTCAGCCACATGTGCTCATTGAATTTGACATCTCCAGGTCTGCAGAGTCTGGTTGCCAGAAGAGTTTTCTCGGTGGTGGCTCCAAAATTCCCAAATCAATTCCCTGCAAAACATGAGAAAGCACCAACTTGGCCACTTTTAGGAAGGGTTGTTGCAAAATGTCACTCTTTTTTACAACCTTTTTCAGTTGACTGATTTTATGTCCCAGGTAAGGGGCAGCAAGAAAGTGCGGCACTTTCTCTTCCTTACTGGAATGTCGAATGTGTCACTAAATCCTGTGAATAGCCCTATCACCATGGAGATGGGCATCAGATGAATAAAACCAAGGACTTAACAGTGGGCTGAAAATAGAAGAGTAATTTAGCAAAGCATATTATTGGAGTTGCCATTTTTGTAGCTGACCTCTTTGGAAAAAGGAATCTGTCTTTACATCTGCACAAGATTAAAGATAAATGTCTCTTTTTAATCATAAGAAGATCCAAGACTTTTGTCAAGATAGGCCAGTAAAATGAGAGTAAAACAAATCCTATTGTCAAATACGAAGTGTGTTCCTAAACCTGTTGCAAGTACAACGCTGATACTAATTAATAGACGGGATACAGCAGTCATATGATGTCAAGCTTGGGATGGGAGTTGCAGGAAGGAGGATATTATAGATGGGGAAGAAAAAGTCTCCAGTGAAAGGTTTTCAATTTCTTCAGGAAGGTAAGTATAAGGAGTTATAGCTTTGTTTGGTTTTACTGTAAATTGCTTTGGGGGAATAATGGGGTTATTTTTTTGGTTTTAATCATACCTAATTTTTTTCTTTTCAATAACACGTTGGTCAGAAGCTAAACTTGTATGTAGAGAAGCATCCTGTGAACTACAGACCATGTTTGTAGCTTAGAAGAGCAATCTCTCTGCTGCCTTGTGCTGCTGCTGCATGATTATCATATTGTATCAGCCAGTATTACACACTGGTGAGTTACAGCTCTTTGGTGCATTAACCTGGACTCCAGACGTTTATGAAAACAAGTTTGGATCATCAGATCCCACAAGAGGCATTACTACTGTAATCTATATTATGCTGGTATTCAACATTTTATTAGAATGCAGAATGATATATTTTGATCACTCAGAAATGAATCATTTTTCCAATTCAATGTTTGAACCATTAAAACAATGTTTCTATAAACAGAGATCTATCAATCCAATAAAGATCATCAAACATGGAGCTCTATGAACACTCAAATATTTCAATTTTGGGCATAAAAGGTTTAATAGCAATAAAATTGAAATCTATGCTCCTTGCCTTTTTCCTGAAGGAATTTTGAAATTGTTTTTCCTTCCTGACCCAAGTCAAATGTTTGAGGATGAAAAGGAAAGGTAACATTTGGTCTATGCTGAGGACAAAAAGCAGGAGGGTAGTCCTAGTTTTTATCTTTTGAAGTAAATGTCTGTGTAGTAGGAGCATATATAAAAGCATCTCTTTGTTACAATATAGACTTAAGAAAGTTTAAAAAGGCTACTTAAAAACAATTTTTTAAAAGATTTTTAAGACCAACACTCACACTCTCCATCCCATGTTTGTTAGAGATCCCAAGCTGCATGGGAGGACTTTATGGCTTGATCTAAGAACAGGTGTTGACAACTCCTTGCACTGTCCTGCAGTTCACTCAGTGTCATTTTTACGTAGACACAACAGTGCTCATGGCATGAATGAGGTGTCTTGGGCTGAAAGGTGCTGTAGCTTTATGCCCTAATGTACAGCCAAACAACCCAGAGTATGGAAACAGCTGTGCCCTCAGGGTAGCCCTCAAGGAACCGTGTCAGCTTTTTAACAATTAATAACAATGGGGTTTAGCCGAGATGGCACTTTTATAACTGTAGCTAGTGAAAAGACATTTCATAAGGAAGAGCCACATTTTACACAGAGCAACATCGTACAAAGTCCTGGAATTCGACTGAGGCATTATTCTCCTACTGAAATGTTTTGCATCTGAAAGGCGGTGCTGCCAGAGTGCTGATGCCAGTCACACAATTTACTGGCTATGGTTTATATTCACACAATTCCTTCTTCTTTATTTCACAGAAAATTCATTCCATAATAGCTTCTGCTAAGACTCTCCTGGAAAGCAGCAAAAGCTCACTATGGTGACCCCAAATAAGATGCAAGATAAAAAAAATCTGCTTGAAAATACCAGCAGGAAAACATAAAGAAAACTCAAATATGTTATTACTTTTACAGAGGTGTCAGTGTCACAAGGTCTTTAATATTCACTGGAAGCTGCTGTCTCTGACTGCCACTCTGGACCCTCATTTCCATTCAGGGGAAAGGGAAGAAATTAGGACAATTTCAAGAGTAAAATTCTATTCTGTGTTAGAGAGATGCATGAGTGACGATGCATTCAAGAGGTCATCCAAAGTGGTCGTGGACGTCTTAAAAGTGAACACACCACAAACCTCTGCAAAAGTCATACTCTTCTCACTGTCTTGATTCACAACTTCAAAGTTGAGAGACTTAAACATCTAAATTCAGGTGTACCTGCTTGAAAATGATCCGCTTTCCAGAGATCCTGATGATCCAGCTCAGCCAATATACAAGGTGGTGTTTTGCTATGGTCATGTCTTTGTCCCTGTGTGCAGCATCTGTGTCATATTTACTTGTTTAGGTGTTACTAGTACCAGCACTCTCTCCTCTGCCCACCCATAACTAGTCTTTTAAGATGTTCATACAATGGCATGTCCAAGACTTCCCTGATGGTAGTTTTCCAAAGGTTTAACAGATTCCACAATTTCATGTCATTTTGCATTGAAGCTACTACCAATTATCAGAGGAAAATAGAAAAAAGCTGGGATGAAAATTAGACTTACAGTGTCAGAAAACTGATAAAGTGAATGAGGAAATAAACAGATAGTTAGTGTTAAGTATACATGTCAAAGGTTATAGTTGCGTATTATATGGCATTGAAGAGTTGGAATCTGAAATTACCTCCACCTGGAGGATGAAGCTTCAGTAACTCATAGTTGGCAATATCCAGCAAGACTGAAAACTTGTGAATCTCACCCCCCGCAGCAGTGGTAGCTTCATTATTTCATCCTTCAGGCTCTGTATTTCACTGTGTTTGGCTGAACACCTCAACACTTGAGATCACATCCTTTCCATTTTAGGGGTTTTTTTTCCCCAGCAGAGAAAGTATTAAAACCTGAACGCTGGGATAAAAGATGAAAACTTCTGGCTACACATACCTAAGAAGAGCCTAGCTGCCTGGCTGTGAATGGAAATGTGGAAGACAAGGCACCCATTGACGTTGCGCTGCTCCTGGGATCCTCACTGGGGGCGTTTGGGACAGTGCCCTACAGTACAGCACCACACGCTTCCCTTGCCTGGGCTGTGCCTCTTCCTCTGTCTGATTTCCCTGCACAGAAAAGCAAAAGGTCTTTTTAGCTATTTTGCTATAGAAGGCAGCTGAAGACTTACTTGATTATTTTATTTAGCAGTACACGTTTCCAATTATACATAGCGTGCTGGAGCCTTGCAGACACTGTGAGTAGGCTTTTTGTTGGTTTGTTATCCCACTCTTATTTTCTGTTGGTGTATATCAATGCAAGAGTACCCTTTCACAGATTTTTTCCATCTTAATGTGTATCAAAATCAAATGCTCTCAGTGTAAAATTGCCCTTTGGACACAAAAAGCCAAATTCATGCTGGATTCGGTGGAGGGAATTCCAGTGACTTCAATGGTCCTATGTGTGCGTGGCAGGTTACAAAATTAAGCTGGCCCATTAACATCAGAGGCAATGCCATTTTAATTTCTACAGAGCTGGTTTTCACCCAGATATTCTTTGGGGTAGTGTATGTATTTGCTTATAGTCTAGATGTACCTGCACATGTTGCTGTTGTTTTACTGTATGTTCTTGGGCAAACCCACACAGATTGTCCACAGTCTTTGTTTCCCTTCATTTTATTTCTTTACTGCACAGGGCTGTGAAGAGAGCAATTGCTGTACAAATTGTGAATCACTCTATTGATGGAGTCATGCAAATTCTTTAGAGAAGTGATAACTTTTATATACAGCGATGTATAATTTACATTTATTGTATATATTACTAACCTATGCAGTACAGATGTATATAAAAACACAGATAGTAGTATATCAGACTAAATCCCATGGCAATCCACCAAGCAATACTGCCATTCTTTCAGATGAATGGAAATGTTATCAGTGTAAAACAATTACATTAATCCTGTATATTTTACCTGCTTATTTCAAAGATTAAGCAGAAATGGAAGTGTGAGGTTAAATTGCTCTGAAGCTTCAGGTGACTTTGGATGCAAAGTTGAAAACTAATTTAAACTTTGCAATTGCCCTTGCTTTAACAACTAGTCGAAAGGAAACGCCAGATGCATTTCCACCTCTCCCCCCATACGCATACAACACATGCATTGTACACCTCAGTACTGGACAGGCAACTTGCAAGCATTTTTTGATTGTTTATGTGAAGAAATCTTGTCCAATATAACTTTTTTTTTTCCTTTTTGCATTTTGCTTTTGGAATTCCTTAGTGTTTATGTTTTCATCCTGAGCATGATATTCCAGAAGAATGATATCATTATTTATACTTTGCCCTCAGAAATCTGTTTAATATAATTGTGACTTTTTCAGTTTAAGGTAAACATTAGCATCTGATGAAAGCTCAGTCCTTTACCTCCTCCCTTGGTAGCTGTTTGTTAAGGTCTGCTATGGAGCAGCAGTCAAATTAAGAAAGTGGTGTTATTTCAACAAAGCCAGAGACCTTCTTTTGCTTGTAAATATTAGTACATCCTGCAAGCACTGGTGAGTGCTGCCAGCCATCCTGTCACTTAAACAGAGTCAAGACTGATGGAGGCCAAGTTTCTGTCAAGATCTGGAACTCAATGCATTAGCTAAGGAGCTCAGTGTAGACATGCATACTTTTTTATTTTCACATCTACTCTTTTTATGTCAACAAACTTTATGGGTGCTGGTTTCTGTCACACTCCAAAATAATTAAGCCTGAAAGAAACATTTTATTTAATGTTTTAAGAAGTCAGGATTTGGTAACAGAGTAAGAAAAGCCAGATCACGAGCTGACATCATGTAAAACAGCCAAGTGGCAGGACATTTAATAGATGGGTGGCCCAGAAAGCCACAGAAAATGTATATGCATAACACCTAAATTAAGGCTATCATGAAGATTCAGATGTGTTACAGACACACTCTCCCTTCACACAAAACAGGTAGGATGAAATCATGAAAAAATATGGAGCAACAATAAGCAAGCAGTGATTTACAAGTGAGTTACTGTGTATATACATGGAGCTGTTGTTAATGTAAGTGATGGTTCGTAAATATGCTACCAAGAATTGGTGCATTTAATTAACTTTCTGTGATCAAAGTAAGCATGTTTCTTCTGTTGGAAATAGCAAGAAAAAAAAAGTATAACATAAATTAGGGCTAATTCCCTGTTCTTAGGACTGCAATGGTTTCAGGTATGTTCAGCTCACACAGTACTTCATCTCTTCATATTCTACTCTCCTCTCAATCCTCACTATCCCCCTAATTTTTCTTCTTCCTTTGCTCTTGACTTTGTACCTTGCACCATCAAAAAGACTTCTTTTTCCCCATCTACTGAACATTTCATTTCTTCTTTTTGAACTTTCACTCTGAGGTCTTTCTTGTTGATTGCTTCCCTTGTCTTATTAATTGGGAGCTTTCTTTGCTGTTTATGCCACACTACAAATTTAGCTAGCTGGAAGAAAAAACATTCTAACATATAGGTCCTTCAGGAATAACCCACAAAAATAGCTGGCGGCATATGGGCTCGAAATCAGTTTAAGTCCACAGTCTTGATTTTTCCTCTACATTTTTAAAGCTGTGAAAAGGAAGGGCCTGGATTAATCCAGACTCTTCATTTCCACCAAAAGTATTTTTGAGCCCAGGAAAAAAGAAAAGGTTTATGTTTTTTGTAGAATACCAAGCTCCTCGCAGTAGGTTTGCGATAAAAAAAGAAACCACTTTTGAACACACAGCACCCCCCCGCCCCAGAAGACAGTAGGCTGAATACCTGGCTTGGCTTGAGTATCAGTCTGCCTTGAATGGAGAGAGAGAGAACATCGCCCTAATGCAAAATGATGGCATGTTTAGAAGCAAAGTGTTTTATCGTCACCAGTTTTAGACCAACTGCTGATGTTCTGAGGTCTGCATCAAAGCACTCCCGTTTACCTAGTGATATGCCCAGTAAAGCCCCAATGTCTCCAAACTACTAGGAAACCGTGCACTTATTTTTTATGTTTACCATAACAGGGAGAAATCATCTCTGTGAGAAATATATTTGGAAAAACTGGAGAAACAATTGGAAATTGGGAAGGGATTTCTGGTGTCTCAGGCCCAGTCCTTTCAAAGATGTATTCAGCAAGCTTTTGCTCATGAGGTTGGGAGTGACTCATGAAAGTCAGAGAGACAGCTCACCACGTGTTGAAGTTGAGCACGTGCAGAAGTGTTTGCAAGAACAAGGCCTTGATAGCAAAGTCTAATAAAAAATAATGCTTTCCCGTATATTGGAGAATTCTCCTAGGAACTGTGACTCCCAACTATCCCTTTTAAATTGCATAATTAACAGTGTGCTTCTAATTACCAACTAATCAAATCAAGCCTTACCACATGTAAACAGGACTCTGGGACTTTTAATAAGGTCTTCACTGCATGACTGTTCTTAGAATAGCAATTAGTTTGGTTTCTGCTCCCATTGATGAAAGTGACAGTAGTATGGAACGAAACTGCATACCCTCCAATTCATAAATGAACTCAAGTTACTGGGAGGTGACCTTTGATGAGGCAAGGGGGAAGGACTTGAAGGCCTCTACTAAATAAGAGGGCTTACTTTTACTTTCATGTCATTCTTTGACTTGCCTTATTTAATGGCAAACCCAGCTGTGGTACCTTCCGCTTTTATAAAGCTAAAGGAAGTATTCGCTGCACTGGTGTTATCAATGAGGCAAGAAACCGTGCCAGTGCCATTCATTGAGCGGCTAGAATAGATGTCAAGAGTTACAAAAAATACCCAAATGCTGAGCTTTTTCCTAGCACAAAGAAATTATAATCTGGGAATATAACTATCGCCAGATAAGCTTTGGATATTTTCTTCTATAGCTCATGTTTTATGTGACAGTCCAATTTCTTTATATCTGCAAGAAAAAACCTATATTTTGTTTTCTTGTCGTATGCAGCTGATCTCCCTTGATTGTGAAAAAAATTTGAACACGGCTTTCTTTAGTAAATCATTCTTACAAAAAAACCCTTGAATCAACACTCCCTCCTCCTTCCCTCCTTGGAAAAAAAATCAGCCACCACTAACCTACCCTATACTCTCCATTTCACAAATGTTTCCTTGTTTTTTTTCTCTTCTCGTCTTCCTATGACAAATATTCCACAGTAGGCAGATTCCTGACCTGCAATACAGAATGTTGCTAAAAGAAACATTGCTGTCAGATGCCCGCATCAAATCCAATAAGCCATATCCAGCTTCATGTTGACAGTTGCATTTTTTTCCTAATGCATATTTTAGCCTTGCTTGACCATCAACCATATGGCAGGTTTGTCCTGTGGGTAAGTTTATTATTAACAGCTTGCAGCTGGAGATACAATAACTACATGTAACTGTGACATTGCACTAATTGATCAAGACATCTCGAAAACAAGATGCAGAAAGTGGCCATAGGAAACAGCTTCAGATTAATGTTTGGGGAGCATTAAGGCAAACAAACACTTCTGTCATGCACAAAGTATCTTAAAAACTGAAAGTGTTCTACTTGGGGCTTCAGTAAAAGGAATTAATTTCAAACAGACTTCTTTTGATGGGAAAAAGACATTATTTAAGCCAAAGTTAAGCCTGCACACCAGAAGCTCAGACAATTAAATCACCGAATCTGCTGGGTGCCTTCAGTTCATACTTTCCCTTCTAATCCTGCTGTCATAGCAGAGGGTGACTGAGGTTTAAGAACAGCATGTGTAACATTAATCCATCACTTTGCATTAAGGTCAGAGTGCTAGATTTTTGATGGGAGGGAGAAAAAACAACCTTATTAGGGATTAGGTAGAATTTAGCTGGCTACTGTTCAGAGGTAACTAGTAAATAAGCTGCAGAATGTGAATTGCTTGCCTTGTATGTGTCTCCTGGTAAATTTATTTCTCAGGTGTTTTTGCCAAGCTTGATTAAATGATCTTGAAATGAATGGAACAAACCAAGTGAATTCAGTGGTTTAGTGTTGTATCTTTGTAAGCTGAAGCTGTCAAACTTAAAAAGGTGCTGTCAAGTGTAGAGCACTTGTCAAACGACCTGCAGACTCCAAGGTTTAAGAGAGAAAGCTCTCCAAACTCCTATTTAATGAAGAGGTTAGTTAAAGCTTATGCAGGAATGAAAAGTGTGTGTGAGGAAGAAAATATGATGACTCCATGCAAAGTATCAGATAACTAGCAGCGGGCTTGGACCGGAGCCAAAATTAGAAGTGCTTTGTTGGCATGTCAAGACTGCAAAGCATACTTTGCAAATTCTGTGTCAGTTGAGCAGATTGGATAAAGCATGAGCAAAGCAGTCCCTGGTGCTCTCTTGGTTTAATGCTTGGAGTGAGGTGATCAGTAATCACAGCATGGTGAGTCTTTCGTGAGGAACATTTTATCTGCTATGCTTAGGTCTTGCTTCACAAATGCTGACAAAATAGACTTCAGTTTGCACTTGGTGATCTACTCTTTGCAGGTCCTTGGCAAACGCATTGTTGCAAGCAGGGCTTATGGTTTGTGCACAAACTGATCCCTGGGAGTACTCGTCTGGGTATTGCCATCTGCAGTAGAATGGGTGCGTTTTAGTCGCATGGTATCTTTTCCCTTCCCTAGTTGGATGATATAATTCTTGTAAACAGCTGGGGAGCCAGACTGACCCTGTGGGCTGCAATTGTCCTGTAGAGATATAGAAGAGCCTGGAGAGTTTTGGTACAGTCTTAATTGTTCCTTAAATGAACTTTCCATAAGGTAAATCTCAGTTTGGAAGGATCACCACTGTTCTTAACAGACAGGTATAGCCTGAGAACAAGAATGCTTGCATTTGGAAGAAGTTTTTAAGGCAGTTTATGATTTTCTGAAAAAAATATTTCCAAAGCTTGTCTATACAGGCATCTTCCAAAGGAAGATGAAGTATGGGCATGCCCGGATTGCACACTGGATGTTACAGATGTAATACAATTAGAAGAAGCCATGCTGGTCATTGTTATTTATTTTTAATAACAATCATTATTTTTCCCGAACAGAAAGTGACTGGGTGATCCAGAGCACTCCAAGAGCTGTGTATCCTTGTTGATTCTGGTCTATGGGTGCTTCACACCCCTGTGTGCCCCACTGGGGTCTTGTGCATGTCTATGCATTAGTAAACATCCAAGCCCAGTGGCAGACTTCTGAATTTTGTATGGAGTTACTTTGTTAACATCCTTGCATGCACCTTTTATCTCTCATAAACTTTCACTAGGTCTTCATGAGCTCAGCTGCTGAGAAAGTTTTTTTTTAATTCAAAACCAGAGGAAATATTTAATGGAGGGAGATTGATAAATCTCTAACCCATATGATACCAACCAACAGTCTTGATGCAGAACAGGGCAAGGAAAGCCCCAATGTATTTTTCTCCATGGGAGGAAAAAAAGTACAATAGCAAGCTTTTTATTATTATTTTATTTCATTGCACTATTTTCACATTGGAAAGGTATATTACTCAAGTTGTGTCATCACCTACTAAAATACATGATTGAATTTGGGGTTTCTGGTGGAAGGTTTGCAATGCAAAACTTCATGAAAGCTGAGATTTTGCAGGGCAAAAGTTTAAATCCACCACGTACTTGCAGGAGCCTCTGAAATACACACGTGTAACACTGAGGCCTGTCCTAACTCTGTTACAATTTACGGAATGAAGTTGATTCAGCTGGAAGATTGGTGGGGTCTAGAGGGCTATGTAAGGACTATACTGCAAGTATGCATTACCAAGAAATAACATAGTGCAGGAATATGTCTGCAAACAAAGAACATATACAGGTGTGTATACAAGATACAAGATGTGCTTTTTATAAAGAAAATAGAAAATGGAGGCAAGAGTGAAAGAGAGCACCCCAACGCACTATTGGTTCTGGTCAACGAGTGAAACATCAATACTCCTGCAAGGGCAGGTGGATTTACAGACATGTGTAGATTAAATGTCTGTATGTCTTTTCCTGCATCTAACAGTCAGGATCAATGGTAGTTGAACATCTTCTGGTCAATGATTCAGGCATGCTTCTGAGGGGGAACAAAACAAGGAATAAGAAGCTTGAACCATGGCTAATTGTTATAAAGGCATCCTAGGAAGCTTTACATAGTCTGTCAAGGGTATCACTAGCTGAGGGGTTTAAATTCTGCACCCATCTCTCTGCTCTCTGAACACGCTGTGCCTGAGTCACCTGAAAAGCAGAGATGTGTGTTGTGGAAGGACACTATTGTGTCTGGATAGATGCAGTCCTGCAGCCGGGCAGAAATGTGGGAGTGGACCTGGCTGTCACGGTGCTATTTAATACAGCCCGTAGTGGGTCTCTGGGCACTGTGAGGAGAGCAGGGACTGTCCCCCAGGTCCAGGATCAGACCCCAGCACTCACTAGCAAATTCTGGCCTTTCTAGCTGTCTCTGAATGATCCTACTAATGCTTTTGGTGGATTATGTGGTTTAAAGGGGAATATTATGTGATTTAAGGGGCAATATGGGATACTGTAGGCTTCTGTTGCGCTGTTCCATAAAACATAAAAGCTCCAAGGCCAAGCATGAGTCAGGGATCTGCAGGATGACCCACACCCAAGACATTCATTCCCAACACTCGAGACATTCATTTCCCCATGGGGGATGGGGAGGTGAGAGGGAGCTTCTGCCGTCACCTTCCAGCGGCACTTCTCCACACGCAGCCCCTGGTGCGGGTAGGGAGCTGGTAAATGAGACCCAGTCTACGAATTACTTGCAGAAGCCCCAGGTAGAGCCCTGCCTCCTTACTCACGGCTTCAGGGTCTTGTCACGGCTGCGTACCCTGCGTATGAATTAAAGAGCGCAAAGGTGTGAATGCATACAAGGTCCTGTCTTATCATGGTCAAGAGAAGACCATGCTAATAATCTTTGTGAACCCTGGTGCCATCGGGGTTTTGATGGGAATTTCAGAGGCTGCACCTTTTGCAAGGGTTGGTCCCAGGGTAGCCAGTGTGAGAGCGTACATGGGCTGGCAGCTCCCCCTATAAAATTACCTTCAGTCAGGCAATTGTCAAGTGACATAGTTTCCAGTAGGTTCAGCAGAAGCTCAGTCTATCTGGTTTGCAGCTGCTTTGGGTTATATTTGATAAGTAGCCATCCAAGTGTCAGGTTTTCGGGGGGGTGAGGTGGAATGACTGTCATCCACAGATGTTTTCCAAGAAAGTTGTTCACTCACTGTTAATATACTTAGTGCCCCTGCTGCCTGCAGTTGTATATACTATCGGAGATATTTTCCGAACTGCTTTTAAAATAAAAATACTGTTCTTAACTTTTGTCCCTGAAACAATAAGGGGTAAATTCACCCAGACCAAACAGCCTAGCCGAACAGATGATGGTGTGAGAAAACCTTGTGTGGTCAGAGACGTACCCTAAAATTTCTGCAAATCTTTGGATTTACTTGCACCTCACTCTTGCAGAATGATGATGAACATCTGCATCTTGAAGATGTTCCATAGCTGCTAAGGAAAACACGTAGCTTTCCCACAGGCACCTGCTGCATGGTGCCCCAACCTCGACCATGCCTGCCGACTGTCTCTGATGCCTTAGTAACCTCACTGCCAAAGAATGACTGGACAGACATACACATTTTTACCATAATTGTTATTTTACTTTTATTGGTCCTTGATATTGGTCGTCCTTTCATGTTGGTGCCTTTTCTCTTTTGATATGAAAGAACAGAGCATTCACCTAAAGTCTTCTTTCTTTCTGTTTTGGGATAATGAGAAATGATTTATCATGCTGATCACCTCCAGCAGCCCTCTGATAGAAACACGCTCACATCTCTGTAGCTGCCAGTGTCAATAGTGTATTTGTCACAGCTCTGCTTCGAAAGCCTTCGGTGGGATCCAGATGTTCTAGGAAAAACATCATTCCTGCAAAGTATCTGTGGGCTTGAGAGCAGAGTTTGATAGGAAAACAAGGTAGTATAACCTCCCAGGATTTTGTTTGTCTTTCCTGCACTCTGTGTCAGGCTACAGGAGAAGTATGGTGCCAGATCACATCCTGGAGACAAGCCATCTTCCTAGGACATATTCCACTTTTCCCTCCATTTCTTACTTCAGTAAAGCCTTTGACACTGTCTCCCACAGCATTCTCCTAAAGAAGCTCACGGCTTAGACAGGTGCACTCTTCGCTGGGTAAAAAACTGGCTGGACGGCCGAGCCCAGAGAGTTGTGGTGAACGGAGTTAAATCCAGTTGGCGGCCGGTCACGAGCGGTGTTCCCCAGGGCTCAGTACTGGGGCCGGTCCTGTTCAATATCTATCAATGATCTGGATGAGGGGATTGAGTGCTCCCTCAGTTTGCAGACGACACCAAGCTGGGCGGGAGTGTTGATCTGCTGGAGGGTAGGAAGGCTCTGCAGAGGGACCTGGACAGGCTGGATCGATGGGCCGAGGCCAACTGTATGAGGTTCAACAAGGCCAAGTGCCGGGTCCTGCACTTGGGTCACAACAACCCCAAGCAACGCTACAGGCTTGGGGAAGAGTGGCTGGAAAGCTGCCCGGAGGAAAAGGACCTAGGGGTGCTGGTTGACAGCCAGCTGAACATGAGCCGGCAGTGTGCCCAGGTGGCCAAGAAGGCCAATGGCATCCTGGCCTGTACCAGAAATAGTGTGGCCAGCAGGACTAGGGAGGTGATCGTGCCCCTGTACTCGGCACTGGTGAGGCCGCACCTCGAATCCTGTGTTCAGTTTTGGGCCCCTCGCTACAAGAAGGACATGGAGGTGCTGGAGCGTGTCCAGAGGAGGGCAACGAAGCTGGTGAAGGGCCTGGAGCACAAGCCTTATGAGGAGCGGCTGAGGGAACTGGGGTTGTTTAGCCTGGAGAAGAGGAGGCTGAGGGGAGACCTCATCGCGCTCTACAACTACCTGAAAGGAGGTTGTAGCGAGGTGGGTATTGGTCTCTTCTGCCAAGTAACCAGCGATAGGACGAGAGGAAATGGCCTCAAGTTGCGCCGGGGGGAGGTTTAGATTGGACATTAGGAGAAATTTCTTTACTGAAAGAGTGGTCAGGCCTTGGAACGGGCTGGCCAGGGAAGTGGTTGAGTCACCATCCCTGGAAGTATTTAAAAGACGTGTAGATGAGGCCCTTAGGGACATGGTGTAGTGGTGTCCCGGTTTCGGCTGGGATAGGGTTAAATTTCTTCTAGTGCTGTGTTTTGGATTTAGTATGAGAAGAATGTTGATAACACACTGATGTTTTCAGTGGTTGCTAAGTGGTGTGTTGGGTTGACGGTTGGACACGATGATCTTAGAGGTCTTTTCCAACCTGTATGATTCTATGATTCTATGATTCTATAAATAATGGCATCGTCGGAAATCTGGGGATCTGTTTAAACTTCCTTTGAGGATGTCTGAGGTGAGAGGGAGCTAATGGTCCCTTTGAGCTGCACAAACCCACTGTCCATCAGCACAACTGCACGCAGCATGTTATCTAACATACGTAACTTGTTAGTTCCTAGTTTCCTCTTCCTGCGCATCCAGTGAGGTCTAGTTTTATAAGGAAAACTACATAAAATATAAATCACACACAAAAAAAGAACTTGATTTGACTTTTTTTCCTTTATACATCATACTACTCTTTTCTTCTTTTTTTCCTCAAGTAAAAATCTCACTAATTAGGTGTGAATGGATTTTGTTTTTAAACAGACCCTCAAAATATAGCTAAAGAGCCTTAATAAAAAGATTTTGTCAGCTTCTTTCCACTAAAAGCGGCTTTTGCTTTGGCCTTTAAACACCAAAGCTGAGTTTTAGGGCTTTAGGAAATTGTTCATAAACAGTCTGGCATGACGCTATGTAACATGAAGAAGAGAGGACTTCTCTGGTTCACTGCAAAAATCACAGATAACAATCACACTCCCTATCACTAGCGCGTTATGGCCGTATGGAAGATACGCAGATGCACAGAAAATCAACATCTGCACTTCCATCTACACATCTATACACATACATGCAGTAGGTAGACAATGAACAGTTTAATCCTGCCTAGGTGAGCAATTTGTATTTGGCTACATTGGAAATACAATTTAAGGTGTGGGACTGGTGCCAGGAGTTATGTATAAGTGCTTTCAAGCCCTTTGTAGAGCAGAAAATAGCAACCAAAATAACCTACGCTCATTACGGAGAAGGGGCCATGAGGCAACGTCCCGTCTGCTTGTGGTTAAATCTGCCACTGCTGTTATTACTACTATTATTTTTCAGAAAGGCTAAGCATGACTAAAACCTGGGTGTCACAAAGTCAAGATGCATAAGGGCCAACTCTGCAACGATCCTTTCAGCCAGAAAAAACAAGTAAACCACCTCCAATTTTTTTGGAGGCTTGAGGAGGCTTTTTTTTTTTTGCGAGTGAAATTTTTAAAGCAAAGGAAATATCCTTCTAATTATTTGATTTACCTTGAGGCATTTGACTTTCCATTATATGATGGGGTCACAGGCTTTTCCTTTAAAAAAAAAAAAATTTTGAGGAGTTGAGGGAAAAATTACTTTGTGTACAGTCCATTAATTTCTGTGGGCGCTGAGCACACACCCGTTCCCCTTACACAAACAGAAGAACTTTTATGCTGTATCAGAGCGGACCGGCCTAGAACTTGCAAGAACAGTGAGTCTTTCAACCGCTTGTGTGACTTAATGTAAAATTGCCTTTAAAAACAAATACGCTTCCCCCCTCCCTTTTCCTTCTCAGGATTTGAACCATTCTGCCCCTTTTTACATTTCACCACTGTGCTATTATGCATCCCGCCTCCCACCAGCAACACCACCCCCTCCATGCAAGTGACTAATGAAAATCCCAGACTCCTTCCTTAGCGGTTATCAGATTCATATTTCTTTGGGTTAGACTATTATTCTAAACTTAAAATTCAGTGTCAAGCTTTGCTTCTGGGTTTTTTGCTGGCAGTTTTATAGCTTGACCAAACTTCACGTTGGATAGTGTTTTGGTTGGCTGCCATATTTATCCTGGCTGTTAATCAGGATTTTTGCTGTTTTGGAGTAGGGGCAAGGTGGAGGGAGTGGTTATGGTTTCACTCTGTTAACAGAAGTGGCCATGCTTACTGTCAGGAGCAAGTGTCTGTACTTTGTAACGACAAATTCCTTAATGACGTGTTACATTTCAAAGCAGAGTTGGACTTGGGGGGAAACCTAAACTGATAAACAATAACAGCCATCCCCGCCCAGACCTCTAGTCTTCCACAAGCTATTTTTAATGATGCTATTATTTATTCCCAAATAATGTTTTTCTCTGCTTTTAATAATAATGCAGAAAAAATACTTTCATTTATTTTCTGTATGTGTGGGATTGCTGGATGAATTTCTGACCGGTTGTGGACCGGAGCAATTCCAGGTGTAAGTTTGTTAGTCAATGAAGAAAGCAATGGCATTGATTTAAAGAGAAGCCCTCCTACTGAACATAAATACATGTTTTTTGAGGGGAATGGGGAAAGCCTTTCCTAAATTTCCTATTCTGCAGTAGCCCGCTTTCCCGTGGCTTCTGTGAAGTAGCACTGCACACCTTTTCTTCTCCAGGTATTAACTGAATCAAGATATATTTGATTAACCATAGTGCCTTTTTCTTCTGACCCCAAGGAAGACCACCCTGGCTCTGTCCTGCATTTCCCAGACATTTCTCCCACAGCTTCTGTGGTTTCTCAGCGTGGGTCTCTGTACCTCCGCCGTGCCAGGGACTGCCAGTGCCAGGGGGAGAGGCAGAGAACCCAAAAAGGCCAAACATGCAGCAACCTGTCCCCAGGGTGCCTCCCTCATGCACACCCTGGTGCAGACACCTGGATGCATTGGGGGATGGGGTGCACTGGGGTTTTTTTTTGTTTACTTCGCTGCCCTTTCACAGGGCTTCTGCATGCATCTGCCACAGCGCTCGCTCAGGGCTTCCCAGCAGTGCAGGCAACTGTGGGTTTTGCCATCCTGAGGATGAGGAGCTGGGAGGAGGCAGGGAAGCAGCGGACCTCGGAGGTCCCGAGGTGGGACAGCCAGGCTGGGTGATCAGGAGAGATGTGGGGGGATAATTTCTATTCCTGGCAAGGGAATGGTCCCCTTCTCCTGTGCTCCTGGCAGTAACCGCTTAGCCATCCCTCCAAGTCCCTCTCTGCCCTTCCAGCACCTGGCACATGCAAATCATGCGGGGAAACTGAGGCCATTTTATTGGGTATCTCCTGTTTTGGCTGTACCTGGTTCCTGCCAGGTTTCTGCAAGATACAGAGCATGTAGATGCCTCACTTTGCTTCACTTGCAAGGCTTTTCTTCTGGAGGATCCTCCTAACTCTTTACCATGCCAGGTCCAAAGGTGGATTGGATGCCATCTCAATCCAATTTTGAATTACATCTTGAGGCTAGTCTGAGAAGAGCAACCAGCTGGCAACCACCAGCTGCATGACCGAGGTCCCAGGACTGCAGGAGGGAGGGATGGTGCTGGGCCCCAGGGTCCCACGTGGCTGGCCACAGTCTCTGCAGGTGCCCCCAGGTTGGTGGGATTTCCCTGCCCGCCCTGAGCCATGTCTCTCCCTGCAACTGGGAGGGGAAGGCGAGCGGTGGCACAGGGCAGCGGAGGGGAAGGGGGCTCGGGGAGGAGGTGCTCCAGGGAAGCCCGGAGGATTTTTCCATGCGGTTGAGCAGGACCAGTATTTCACTTCTGCCCTCATTTTCGGTTTGCTTTTGCGTCAGATGGTGAAACACAGGCTCTTGCCTGGCCTGCTCATTTACAAGAGCCCTATAACTGGCACACACCACGCTTCCCTCCTCCCCAGACTGCAGTCTAGCAACGTCCCTTTTTACAGATTAATTTAGTGCCTGTGAATCAACCCTAAGCCTGACCCGAGCTGACCACCCACTCTGAAGGTGTTTATATTTTCAACCCCAGGCATCCTAGTAATAGCTCTCCGGCAGGCTGTGGCTTGCTTCAGGGGGGCTGCTCTTCACGTAGGATTGAGCAAATGACTGACCACCATTTCAGTGATGTCCATCTTCATTCCAGTGATTTAATCACAAGTGGCTGAGCTTCCATCTGTTCAAGCTAGATAATGGCAGAAGCCCAAGACGTAAACTCCCTTCCCCCTCATTCTTCCCAGAATTATTCCTATAAGTGGCTCAGTGTTTTAGGAAAGGAAACATTTCTCTTGATTAGCAGCCATTTTTGGTTTAATACGAATTAACGAAAAAACTAGGAAGACTCACTAACCTAGTGTGAAATGTATTTTTCTTTTGTATTATCTGTAGCAATTGCTAGGGCAATAAAATATTGATTGAAGAAAAAAAAGAAATGTATGATTTCATAGTTAAGTGCAGAGACATAGTTATATAAAACCTGAGAAACGCTGGTTATATCATACTGAAAATAGTATTGCTTGGACAGCTTGCAAATTCCAGGGCTTCATCCCTTCACTGCAACAAACAACCCTGGATTTTACTAGTGTAGTCCAAGGGATATTTCTCATTTGTGTTTGCTTGGCTGTAGTAGAATTAAAAATCTCATTTATCCACTGTTATACTTGACGCCAATTGTTATATTAGGAATCAGCTCTCCAGTATGTAAGTACTTTCTCTTAACTGGCATTTAGAAAAGGTCAGATATCCAGCAATGCAATGTTATCCTTCTGAACTCATCCTGCTAACTTTATAGGGAATTTTGCCTTTGATTCTTTGGGACTCAATAGGGCCTTTCACTCAGGAGAGTCAAGGACTGAAGTGAGATCAGACAGCGAGATAGGAGGCAAACCCTCCTGTCATCTTCCCCCGTGCAAATTCGGCGTAACTCCAAGAAGAATTACCACGCTGCTGATAACATTCACATTCTGACTCTTAATAAAACCCTGACTCTCTACTTTATTTTAATTATTCTTGATCCCTTAAATGTAAAATCCCTTTTCCAAATGTTCACTTAAGTGGCTACTATTAAGTCTTTATCAGTTCTGAGCATTTCAGCCTCTTGTACGCAGAAATTTCTCGATCTGACAGAATAAGAAATGCATTTACATGGCCTAAGCTCTTAAATTGTCCCTTTCAATTAATGCCCCATCATGGAGCAATCTGGAAACCATTACTCAGTAACTCTTCATTATAATTGCTTGCAGCTGAATATCCAGGCCTCGGTAATATAAGAATAAAAGAAAACTCAGTTAGTAACAAGTGCAATTGATTCCATTCAGAATTCCCCTGGTGCTTTGCCATGTTTGGCCTGCATGAGAGGAAACAAGAGGATTTTTTTTCTCTTTTTTTTCTTCTTTTTTTTTTTTTTTCTTTCAGGGCCAGGAAATGAATTGGCAGACATAAGATGGTCTGTGTGCTGCTTGCCTTCGTTTTTCAGCTGGTCCTTGTTAAAAATGAGACGGTGGGGCTCCTACTTTTTTTTTTTTTTTTTTTTAAGTAGAGGGCTTTTCTGGTAACAGATAAAACTACAATACCTCAATTTGCCGCATGCTAACAGCAACCAGAAATGGTCACCTCCTGTGCTTTTCATAATCAGACCTGAAACTTTCTTCAGTTAATTCCAAGATTCCTTGCTAGAGGATTATTTTCCTTCTTGATCCCAACATTATGAGTACTCAAGCAACTCTGAAAGCCTTCCTCTCCCCCAACCATCCGCCAACACTCAAATAGAAACATGGGGGTCAGCTGGGCCTTAATATATGCCCACCTTGTCCACCTTGTGGAGGTGAGCCCAAGGGCCATATATCCAGAGTGATGCATGTTCCACACTAGGAAGCATTAACTTTGGAAGAATTCAAGCGGTTCCCTTCCGATCACATCCTGCCTTTCAGAGATGCGGTACTGACATTTTACTGTGTGCCTGCTCCCAGGACGGGTTGTCTCCCATCAGCTTATCGGAGTGCGTCCGGGCTCCCGGGAGCACCCAGACCCTGCACTTGCCCAGCTCCGTGATTACTCCAGAGATACCAAATGCTAGCAGCCACAGCAAATGCCAGATACCATGAAGACAGGGTAGCTTTCTAAATACATGAAACAGTAAAGAAGATAGATAAGTAACAATTTCTTAGCCCCCAGGTTGTGGTGAAGGGGTTTAACAGCTATGCAACATGGTACAGTATGAAGTTCAGCTCTGGTGCTTCACTTTTGTTTGCAGGTGATGTTTCAGGTCCAGTCAGGACTAGAAGTTTCCAGCAACTCCCCCACAAAGTTGTTATCCCTGCAGGGCCAGTAGCATCCAGCAACGATGATGGGGTTGCTGGTAGGAGATCCCACCTACTGCTCCAGGCAGAAGGAGCTCCTTGCGCCTGGAGCAGCTCATCCCCGTGCCTGTGCTTTGGTGCTTGGAGCTAGTTCTTCCACCATTGTCTCGCGTTGCTGCAATACAAATAACATGTACCTTTAATAAGGTGTTAGGCTGGTTCTGATCCGTATCCAGGAGGTCTTGATTTCCCAAATGGATCCCTCAGAGGTGGCCCACAGCGAGTGATGGTGGCATGCTTGGAGCAGATGCTACATGTGCACCCCGAACGACCAGGCTGATGGGTGATGTGCAGCAAGGTGGTGGTATCCCCTCTCAAGCACAGGGCAAGGCTGACGGTGCTGCGCAGCGAGAGCCGATGCCGCGGTACCACCCAGCAGCAAACAGTGCTAACAGATGGTTGTCGCCCTTCCGCTGGCAGCTGCCAGAACTGCTTCAGAGATGGGGGCAGCATCAACAGTAGAGCAAGGCAGCCAAATGATCTCCATCTGACTCCTCGAGTAGCCACAGAAGAGACCTGTGTAGCTACAAATTCTCACCTCTGGTAAAGCAGATGGAAAATATCATTTTTACAGTTTTTCATTAAAAAAAAAATCTAAACAATATTTTCAACTTTTCTCTTTAAAATGATTGTGGAAAACCAAAGGGATTTTTTTCACAGCAGGGAAACTGCCATTTCATTCTGGAAAGCTGTTTTTGCTAAGAAGTTGGCAAAATTTCTTTGTAAAAATACAGATTTTCTTTCTTTTTTTTTTTTTCCCTTGCTTTGAACAGATGCATGGAAATTAATGATTCTCCTTGAAAGGTAAAAGTATTATTTTTTTCCCTTATGGACTTCACTGTTGCTGTAGGCCTGACTGCAGCTCACACGGGTTTTCTGGACACTTCTTCAAAGGTGTTGACAGTTAGATAGATGGGGCAATTTGGGAATGGACTTCCATGGAAATCCTTTGGACTCTGTGAGGCCCAAAGCTCACCTCAAACGCTTCCCATCTACACAGCAGGATCTAAAGCTAATTATTCCTTACAGCTATATTGCACTTCTCAGGACTTCACTGGGGTGGGGTATGTAGGCCTGTACCTGGAAAAAACCCTGGGACTTGAGGGGGGTCCAACACCATGGCACTATGCAGAATATACTCCCTTTGGTCCCCTCCGTCATTTGTCTTCGGTGGTACGGCTGTGGTTAATCCGTCTCACTCACCATTGTGACAGTACCTGAGGTACTCAAGGGTGAAAAAAAGTATCGCTATTTCCATTTTTAAGGAGAGGCTGTAAGGTCCACACCCTGATGTGTAAGGGTTAGGGGGTAACTTAACACAGACGAACAAATCTATTCTTGGAGAGAGTTTTCCAAGCAAAAGGTTCTGATGCGTAAGGAGGTACAAACACGGATTCCCGACACGGATTCCCTGGGCTCAATGAGACTCAAAAATGTCTCATTTCCTTTGTGAATTTCACCAGGAAACTAAGAACTATGCACCTGAGCAATGTTTGTAGGACTGGTTTGTAATGAAGTGTAAATCAAATCCATGTCACCCTCTGTACTATAAAAGCTGTTGCCTGATAATTTTTGTTTCCATAAAAGCCATACAAGATAAGATTACTCTAGAAATAATGTCTATAAACAAAAGCAATGTTAGGGTTAGCCATAAACATCGAATCACTCCCAAGACATCACTGACTGTAATCTTTGGTGGTTTCATACATCATCTTGAGCCATGCTGGAATAAAATATTTTCCCTGAGAGCCAGATAGTTTATTATCTGCTCCAGGTGTAGGTTGCACAGGTTCTGCCCTTCATGTACTTGCTTCTTTACACCAAACCTCCATCTTGTAATCACATCGCTACTGGGGATGAGTAAGGTAGTGTCTACCACTGCCATCAGCTCTACAAAGAAACCTGAGTTTCCTGAGAGCAAAGAGCAGCATTTCCCAGGCAAAATCCTTCGCTGCAAACCATTGTTGTAGAGGGTCCTTCTGGCTGCTCACAGACACATTGGTGATGCCTCCGATCATGTAATGCCACATTATACACCCTCTTCTAGCTCCTCCGTTATTTCAACCCGTGCAACTACTGCATGTGCAGCTTTTCCATACTACCCACTGTCTTGAGCAGGAGGCTTGCTTGGATGATCTCAGCCATTAATTTTGGTTGTCTTTTTTGCCAGCATTGCACTTATCTAGTTATTTTAGCTGTCACTGCCTTAGGAGAGTTGAAAGAAAGAAATGAAAACACATTCAGCTGGGGGCAAGTCTGAAGTTACATTCTTAAGTATCATAGTACAAGATAAAGGAAAAGCTTTGAGGCTTTCCTGTTATTTTTATCACCACTTTATCCATGCTGTGTTCTTATTGCCTCCTAGGTCTTCAATTTTTGTGACTCAGCATAGGTCTCCTGAAGGGAATTTGAAACTCCATTGAATACCACCAGCTGAACATTGGCCAGACTATCTAAAACCTCCAAATTTCTAAAGGGTCTTTTGTGAGAGTGATGGAACTATCAAAATGACATTACTTCTCTGTAATGAAGGAGACACGCTATGACTTTGGAGGCCTTTGAAAGAGATCAGTCCTGCTGTGGGTTACAGGGACTGTTATTCTTTAGTTGTATTCCTCAGCACTTTACAGTCCAGAGATCTGTGACAACAAATTCCCAAAAGGGTCCAAGTAGAACAGTTAAAATTTGGGGAAGGATAAAAAGTCTTGTTTGAAACTCTTGCAGAAGGAGTCAAACCTTTGTTTGAAAAGGTGATTTTTTTTTTAAATGAACAGCTCCTTTCCAATGAGATTTTAAGTTAGTACTTTTAAGATTCCTCTCCCAATTTTGTTGTTAACAAAACCTGAATATGAAATATCCCTAAAGTTCCAGCTCATCCATTTGTTTGGCAAACTATCCAAAAGTTCCAAATTTGTATGTTAATCTGAAGGAACCCAACTCAGATCCTTTGAGACTGGAAAACTGGATCAGATGCGCTGGAGAGGTCAGAACCCATATGTGTGACATAGATGTCCATATGACTATTTCTTAGGTCAGAAACAATAAAAATACCTTTCCTCATGTTTTTGTGCAGCTTTATTGACCTTGGTCAGAAGTAGCCGGTGCAGAAACATGCCTTTATTAGATTGGCCCATTGGTTTTGATCGTGTCCCCTCCCAGTGACAAACCCTAACCGCAGTAATGAGGCCGTGGAAGAGCTCCATTAACTCAGGTCATTGAGGCTTGAACTTTCCGACGACAGCTTGTCCCACTCCTCTCTTGCTGCAGTATCTGTGAGAGTTTGGACACTGCTAGTTTGTTACACAAGAATGATAAATGGTTTGTTTTAAAGTTTGCTTGAAAGGTCTCAGTACAGACTCTGAGCAGAAGTTCAGATGTATCTTGTCTTTCCACTCCCTCCATCTGTCCCCAGCGGTAGGGACTTAGGATATGGGAGGCTGTGGCTCAAAACCTTCCTCTTGTATTTGTATAAATTATCTTGAAAAGCAATACAGCTTTTATGGATGTGATTAAGAGAGACCCTGCAGCTCAGCATTTACCCTTCTTTCCTAGGTCCTAAACAGGCAGACGTGGGCCTGAACAGTACATTCCTATATTTTGTGTGAGAGCCTTATCCACAGTTATTTGCATAGTTATTGCGTGTAAATAGACTACCTCCCATTTTCTGCCCAATTCTGCAAATACCACTGAAATCTCTTTATGAAGCTAGCTCCTCCATTCCAAATCCCTTTGCTTTTACCAAAAAAAGCCTGAAAAAAGTATTTTCTTGAATGCAAAACATTTTTTGGTTAGTTGAGGAAGGAAATATTTTCCATTCTAGATCTAAAAGAAACGAATTCCCTCTTTCCAGTTCAGCCACCAAATTAAAAACAATTGATGATTTGCACAGCTCTTGTGAAAACCATGCTCTCTGCAGCAGCTCATGACAATTTCCATGACAATACTGTACATTAATATGCTTTATGGGTACAGCCTCACACTGCAATGTAGGACACTTTTACAATGATCCCCCACTACATCACATGCGTCTGTAGCAAACAATGAATCTAATGCTGCACTTGTAAAAGATTTATGATTCAGAGAGCAGAAGATAAATGATTCCAGTCCCTGGATGCTTTAAGAGCAAGTTCCTTTAGCTCATATGGTTAAAATTGATCTTTCCATTGTCTCTTGTATGGAATGGCCAAAACTAATGATGTTAGGTAATCAATATGAAAAGCTGTGCATAAAGAATTAAACCAAGAAATAATGGATTGCTGTGTCAAAGGCCTCCAGACAGTAAGAAATCGGTGCTGACCGGACACGTCAAAGAGACATCCAGACCTTCGGGTATTTCACTTCAGCCTATACCCACACCTAGAACAAAGGAGCCCCTTTTTATTCAGAAACAAAAACATGAAAGAGAGCAAGCCAAAAATAATACTGCATTATCAGACACATGGCCTCCCTATAACCTGCAACCTTTGAGAGTTATCAGTACTCAGATAACCCGCAAAAGAGCAGAGGGAGGACATGAAGGCCAAGAAAGGAAATGGAAAGGGAGCTAGAATAAAAATCCTCTGTGTATTATCTGCAGTCCTGGAGTCTGCTCATTGCCTCAATCTCTCCAGGATTTCTTCATTTGCTTTGTAGAGTCTCTTTGGATTATACATGTGAAAATAAAGTACTAAAACTCTAAATAGTAAGATCCATGAAATCTAGTTTCCACAGTGGCTCTGTAGTTTGTGTTTGGAGTCTTTGCTGACTAATAAGCTATGAGGCTCTTCTCTAGCTATGGTTGGAGAATTCATTATAGTGCTCTCCTTGTGGGTTCCCTAATGTCTAGTCCCCGTGAGTTGACGTGGTTGAGCTCACTTGGCAGCCTTTCTGCCAGCAAGGGAACCACTGGGATCTGTCTCCTCTACATGGGTGACTATTTAATGAAATTTGCAGAATCTTGCATCTTTGAGATTCCTACTGTTGTGTCAAATTTAGTTAAAATCAGTCACTAAGTTCATGGGGAGAGGGGAGAGAGAAGGCACTGACACACGGATGCTCTGGTATTGTGCATCATTGCACAGATCTCATTTTCTCAGGAAATCAGAGGACAGTTGCTAAATAGCAAGCCCTTCTTTGGGGATTTAAAAATAGCTATAGTATGTTCCTTGGACAAGGCTTGAAGAGCACATTGGTTGGAGCCTGCCTTGTGCAGCACACACTGTGCAGTAGCCATAGTGGGTGGTAGGAGAGTTCAGGACAGACAACCTAGTCTCTGTCTGCTCTCCTTCCCATCTAAAATGATGCCCACCACAGACAAATGGCTCATTCCTGCTCTGAAATATGCAGAAACGTGCTATTTTTCTGCACACTCTGGTTGCTGCTACATAGCTCTTGCAGTTTACTCTGCCTAATTTTTTCACACATCATGTTACTTTCAGGACTTTCACTGGTCACTTGCTTCTTTTCTCTCCTTTTTATTTTTCACAGCCCTTTCCACACTTCTGAAATATGGATTTTCTGTTGCATCTGTTCAAAGCCGTCTAATAGGGTCAGTCTTGAAGCAGAGTGGGACTGAAGTTACTGAGTGATTCCCCACTTCTCACTTTGTCTGGCTGGAGAGAGAAAGATGGGGAAAAAGGAGGGAAAGCTGGGATGTAGAATCATTTTTGAGAGTTTTTCTTTGCTCCTCTTGGTATTAAAGCATACAAAAAGTTTTGAGTTTCCACTTGAATCTTCCAGGTAGGATTTGTACTGATGTCTCCCATGAGCCTCATCAGTTCCTAACACCCAGACATAACAGGTATAAGCAGAGGCTTGGAGATGAGCTGGCACAGTCTCTTTTCCACCAGAAGGAGTATGCATTTCTGTGGATGATAATTTGGCTCCACCCATGCTAAAGAATATACCATTCTTTTCCTGAACAGTTATCCCGAGGAGATAGGCTAAGCCCAGTGCTTGGCTCCTGGGGTCTGGATCCCCATGTGTTGCTGGAAGCCCCTTGAAATTCCAAGACTCACAACTTAGGAGAGTTCAGCTTTGCTTCCAGATTGCGAATTCCCAGAACAGGAACTACTCAAGGCTGGTCCAGAAGATGGAGTAACTAACTTTAAAGGGATTTCGGCTCTGAAGAACTTCACCTAGAGACCCTGGCAATGGCAAGTTCACCACCTCATGCCCACTACTAATGTTAGTAGTTGACATGCAGCTAACCTCCAGACATATCTTTAAAACTTGGAGGCAGGGAGAAAACACATTGCAGAAGATGTACTTATGTGAGGACTAGCTTGCTCCATGTGCATTATAAAGGAGCCTACCTCCGGGGATTGGTGCCCCCAGACTATCTCGGTAGCTGGTGGGGACAAAAAGGAGGACCTTGGAGAGATCTCTCCTTCTGTGTCACCCACACGTCTTTTCTGCCCTGTGGATGACCAAGGGATGCCCACCGGTGCCAGCAGGAATAGTCCCACCCCAGCAGCGGCAGGCAGGAGAGCAGGAGTAATGTCTCTGGGGTGTCAGCACAAAGTAAGGCTGAAACCCAAGGTATTGGGGTCTTTTAGCCTGGGTGCTATGGGCCGTGCTGCTCCCTCTGAGGTCCTGGGTTTTGCTGCCTGCAAGTCACGGCACTGTCCCCACCACCCCCCAAATCCACCCCTCACCCATTCATGAGGAAGGACTTCAATTCTTTATCTTCTACCTCAATGCTCTTTTCCCCCCTCCCTATATCCCATGATATTGATTCTAGCCCCAGTCTTGCTCCATTTAACTCAGTATTAGAAATTCAGACCTTAAATATTTATTCACTTAATGTAGGCAAATACAGCCAATAGCAATTAAAGGCCTGACCTCTAACACCCCGCCGAAGCAACCGGCCAAAGTTAGAGGCTCATCATCACACAAGAAATCTGAGGTAATTAGACCCCCTTCAGCCCCTGCTTCCCTCCCCCCTGCCCCCTGCCCCAAATACTCTGTAAAATAATACCGTGGCACTAAATTAGACCTCATTACCTATTGAGTCACTCGATCCAGACCTCCCTTACATAGTAATGAGTACTGATTTATTGTGATCATTATTTGGGCATTACAGGTCACTAAATAACATGCTCTGCCCACACATGTCTTCTGAGCTAATAAATATCCTTATAGGAAATATTTTTGAGTGAACTAGCCTTCAGGTTGGTTCAGTAACTTAAATCACATTAATTTTCTTAATGCATGTACTGCTTTGATAGGAAAGCCACAGGGATGGAGGCAGAAAAGGAGGCACAGAAAAATCCCCAAACACAGCTTTTCTCAAGCTGGGGTTTCTGGATGGAAACTGGGGAAGTGGTGCAGAGCGAGGTCAGTGGGGAAGATCAGAAACAACCTTAGAAAATGTATATTTAAAATCAACCAGCCCCCCTAGGGCTTGATCCGAATGATGTAATGGAAAGATTCCCATTGAGCTTAATGGACCTTGGACCACATCCAGGTGCTTGCAAGTATAAGTGTATGTGCATCGCTTGTCCACACACATACACTACTATATATTTCTTAAAAACTTCAGAGCAAATTAAAATAATTCAAAAATTTGTTCCAAGAACCAAACGACATTGGAGTTTCTGGAATTTTACACTGTCTCCTTTGCTAGTGTAGCTATTGTACAAAACTGGGGAAGATTCAAATTTGGCAGAGCTGAAATGATATTGTTTGTTATATTTATCTAGGTAAAATCTTCAAAGGACCCATCAATTTCAGTTAAAAGGTGAACAAAGCAAGTCCATGGATATTTCTGAAATATGCGGGTATATATTTCCAAAAGAGACAATGGAAGATTAAAAAAGGAGAAAAAAAAAGAAAAAAAGAAGATTCATGATTCAAGAAAGATAAAGAAGAAAGGGATTAAACCCCCACTCTGCTAGCCATCACACAAAATGTTTTATTGGCTTACTCCTAGCAAATCCTATAATACGTTTTCATTATTTATAGAAATAATTCTGGATTAGTTTGCCATAAAGAAATTGGGCTGGACTGTTTTAAAAATTACAGAAATTAGATGAAATCAGGCTCTTTGAATTATCCATGAGCATTGGGTTAATATAATCAATACTTCAGCCATTACAGGTTGACGTTACATCTCGAGACAATTTTCTAACTTAATAAGATTAGAAATAATAAACTGGTATTATTTCTTTGCGAATTGGGGCCTCTGACCTAGTAATTTAATGGCTTCATTATTACAGCCGTGGAATGTAGAAAGACCCAGCACGCTCCCTATTATCACAACTGCGCTTTGTCCAAATTATGTGACTTTCAGAAAAGCAAAATCAAAACTTACCAAACAATTTCAAAGGGCTGTGGTGGACATTTTTCACTAGACATGATATGATACACCAGATCATGCTTGTGATTTTATTTTCGGTCCATTGCACTGTAATAATATAGCTTTCACGTTTAAAAAAGAATGAAAAAAAGCTTCCTTTACATATTTTTGGAAAGACAATACTGGCAAAGCTTCCAGTGGTTTACGCTCCTGCTGGTTTTTGGTGGCTGCTACTCAGATATGTTTACTTTGCAATAGGGAAGGAAAAACAGTCTCTTGGTCATAGAAATAGGGGTCCAAGTCTGGCTTTTCCACAGACCTCTTCACCTCCACGGTTGAATGTAAGCCCTGTGGAGGTCAGGACAGACAACTCTTCTGATGCCAGGACATCCAGGATTTCACTCTTCTATCAGTTTCTGATCCAGAGAGTAGGAACTCAGTAGGGAATTTCCTTTCTCTTGCTATATGACTGTTTTGTCTATTCATGTATCAGGTCCAGAACAGAGATTTCCATTTGCCACACACAACTCTGAGCACCAGAGACTACTGGTCCCAGTTAATGCCTTGCTGGGATGCAGATTATAGCTGTGACAAGCCTCATGTGGTGAGGCATGGGGCAAATGCACCCAGAGTGTCTTTTACTTCCTCCCATCGTAGAGCTTAGGTGAAAACACCAATAATTCAGCAGTCTGATGGGAAATGTGTAGGACACCCACGCGTACGGTGGTATGCACGAGGGACAGGCTGCCCAAAAGGGCACAAAGCCTTCAAAGAGCAACCCAAGCCAGGGACCAGGGCCCTTACAGGGGCTGAAGCTGGATGCAGGGCACATGGCAAGATATAGCTCTTCCTCAGCAACACCATTCAGAAGATGAAATCCTTATCTTTCCTTCCCTTTTCTCCTCCCTGTGCAAGACACACTTCAATCCTACCTGCTAGGAAATAGTCCTGCTCTAGCGTACATCTGCAGTGCAGAGATGCAGGCAAACAGCATGTATTTTGCTCCTTATCTTCTCTCCGCACCGTTTCTAACTCACAGCGTTTTAGAAAAATAGAAGGGCTTATTCAGAAGGATGCTGTTTCCGTTATCTCTACCTGTGAGAGACCCCCGTGTGGCCATTTCCAAATCTCTGGGCTAAGCTCATTCACATACACACATCTGTTATAGCAAATGCTTTCTGTAAGCTTTAAAGGAAACATAACCCAGGATGATAAAACATCAAGGAAAGCAGGAGACTCAGCCAAACAATCACCCCTCTGAACTTCTGCTTGAGAGATGTCTGCTGTTAGATGCACTTGCATTTCTGTGCCTCTGCATCCATCTTTAATCGGCAGGTTTGCAAGAGCAAGGGAGTGAGAACAAGGATGCACTGAATCCTGTGCTTTCATCACTGTTTAAGAATGAGTGAGACATCTCTGAATTCCTCTTTGGAAGTGAATGGAAACAAAGTTATGACAAAGTTACCCGTCCTTCAGAATTAAGGCTGTAGCTTTTTAGTATTTTGTACTGAAATAATCTAATTTCGGCTTAATTTTAAGCCTAGCAACACTAGTCACAGACCAGCATACACGTGCTAATGGATCCACTGTGCTCCCAGACCATTGCATTATCCTAATTCCACAAGTGGCAGAAATGAGTCCTCGTGGGGTTTGCTCAGGGACACCCAGGACTGCAGCCATCGGGGGAGCAGAGAAATGCAGCATTCCTGCATCTTGGCAGGGAGAGCCGATGCACGTGCTTCCCATTTCATCTGCTGGGTTCCTTCTGTGCGATCGCAGGCCAGCTGGTCTTTGATGTCCTTCACTAACTGAAGGTAGCATGGGTCAGGAGGGGGCAGTGGTTTCAGATACATAACGAGAAGTTCTTGATTGACAGTGCTTTTGCTCAACCGCATAATCACTTGATTAGTTTTTTTCTTTTCTTTTAACAGAGTAAAAAGTATCTCACTGTTGCAATAAAAGAGCACTTTGATGGTGGAAACACTTTTTTCAGTAGCCAGAAAATCATAAGATATATGTATGTATAAATACATTTATATATATAGAAAAAATATTTGCTTTCAGCATGGAATTAACCCTAAGATAGGAGGCATTTATACGACCTGTGGTACCACTGTTAGCTTTGTGGAAACACTATTTTCTGTCTCCTGCAAACGTGTTGGCATTTTTTACGACACCGTATATTTCCAGTCACCCTGCATGCATAACCCGTGCCCATTTAGAAACATGGCGCTGGAATAAAAAGCCACAGACGCTGCAAGCTCAAAGCGGTGATGGGGTACTTTGCCTGCGATGCATTTTAGGCAGCACATACAATGCCCCCTCCTTGAGCAACTGCGACCAGTCTCTGGTTAATGTCTCTGAAACAGCCTGTTAAGACTGTTACTACAAATTAGAGTCTGGATCATTCTAAAACAAAAATAGACTTCTTTCATCTTCCAGATGGCTGTCTGATTGGGAACTGGGCAGGATCACATTTCAGGTTGTGACTTAATGATTCAGGACAATATTTATGGTTATTACCTGACAGAGGGCAGTGAGGAAAATTAAAGCACAGACCCATGCTTCATTTATGACAAAAAACAAATTCATGACAGTTCTGTATATTAGAGGTGGCATCTTTTGCTCGGGGCAAAGTCCGCACATAGCTCCACATCTGAGCCAGACCTGCCGGGGGCTGCCGCGAGAGCCCGGCCAGGCCGGCTTCGCCATCCCCGCTTTGATATATGTGCTATCGTCGGAAACAATCTGGTGCTTCCCTTGGAGGAGGTCTTAGGCAGGCAAGATACAAATATGAGTGAGAGCTTTCAGAGGGGAAAAATAACATAATTATACAGTGTATTTGTTTGATGGCTGCAGTTGTCTGAAATATTATTCTTTGGGGCATGCTTTTGACATAATTATTGCCACAGGATAATCCCTTCTGGAGGAAACATGGAGTAATTATGCATGCCAGTTGTAGATATGATTCCGCATGTGATTTTCCCCACAAACGATGCTCCTTGTGATACCAGCCAGTGGGGGTGCAGGGTATTTTGAAGCAATGGGCAATGGTGTTCGGCTAAATCAAATTGAAGCCACAGCTCTGCTGGCTCTTTCCTGAAGGAAAGAAATTTATTAGTGTTCCTCTCCTGGTTAATCCTTTGCTTTGCATATGGAACAGACTGGCACTTTTTTTATTGCAAGCTGCTAAAAAAATGAATAGCCCTTATGAAAGTGACTGCAACCCACAGCTTTGGGCTTCCTGTAAATTGGCATCGGATTGCAGGATCTCTTAATAAAACAAACAATTCTGAGAGATGAGAGGTAGCTGTTGAAAAAAAAAATTGGGAAAATGGCTATCCTTCCTATCGCTTAAGCTTATTTTATCCCTAAGCTAAAATAAGCTCTTTGAATTTGCAGATAGTGATACAAGCAATATTGTTTCAATTAAGAGTACCTTATTTTAGGGGCGAGTATTCTGTCCACATCTGTTAAATATTACTCCAAATCAATCAAAATATTTATTATTTAAGAAACGTTTTTCCCAGGGGAGAGGTGCTTCGCAGTTATTCTTTGAGCCCGGACCTTTCTTCTCCTCCTTTTGCCCCCTTTTGCTCTGCCCTCGCTCCAGCAGATGCCACGTCCAGCAGCACCCGCCCGCACCATGTCACCCAGAAAGAGTCCCCGGCTGCCTCCTTCCCCAGCCCAGCTCTGATCCTCCTTGTGGCAGTGCATCAGTGGACCACCAGGCAGATCTGCTCACTGATGTTTGCTGCTGGCTATTTTGATTTACGCTGGGACTTCCAGAGCTGCCCCGGGGAGAGAAAACCACAGGGTGTGAGGTATTCAAATCCCCTTGTATAGCACAGAAATATTAGTTACAACCTTCCACAGAAAAGGCCAAATTATGAATGCAGAATAAGGCTGGGTGCTTGCTTTGTTGTTGCATTTTGGAGGGAGAGAGTTACATAATGAAGGTGGTTTTTTTGTTTAGTAGATGAATTTTTATCCTGTTAAAAAAACCCAAAATAGTTTGAGCACTGAGACAATGAGGGCAATTTATCTGTTTCCCTCTGAGTCTTCAACCATGCCTGCTGCGGTCATGAGGTAGCACGCTTGGCTCTCAGCTTTTACCTACATTTCAACTGGATTGGGCTTATTGTGAGGGGCTGCGTGAGTATCTGAGCGAGGTCCTTGCCGAAACCCCCAACCTCAGCCCAAATCTGCAAGACCCCCCAAAAAACCCCTATGCCGGGTCTCTCCAGTACATGAAGCTCCCTTGGAGGCACGTTGTCTGGTGGCTTTGTGGCGAGGGCTGACCTCTGCCACCCCTTCACGCCTCTTTTTTACTCTTCGTGCCCCTCTGAGCACTGCACGGTCACCCCGTGCACACCCGGGCTGCATCCCTGGCTCCGCGCACGAGCCAGGCTCACCCCAGCACAGCATCTCCAGCAGCGGCTGCCTCGTGCTTGCAATCCTTTCCGCATCCGGCACCTAACAAGAGTCTGGCGATTTAAACACTTTCTTAATTATGTAGTGCTGAGCGCCTCACTAAAACCGGGGCTGCGGTATACAATTAAAGGAAAAATGTATAAGCTATCTGATGTTGTCAGTATCTGTAGCTCAACGTGAAATTACACCAGGAGCAGGAGACTGTTGTCTGAAAAATCCATTTTCTTGTCATTTTTATGGCTCTGTTAGATAATAAAATCAAGAGAAAGATGACTAGAATAACAATAGTATCTCTTCCTGGGTGAAAAGACAGGGGGAGGGGGGGGAATGCAGAGATGGATGTATGAAATCTCTTGTCTAAGTAAACAATCTACATACATTTGCATTTGCATGTAATCATTGATATAAAATGTTGTCGTCATTAACATTAGGAGCTAGAGATGTATGTTACTCCCCCATCCCTGACTTAGCTGCCTCTTCTAAAATAAGGACTGGTGGCTCTTAAACCCATCAAGCAGCCTTAATTCTCCTCATTTGGCTGTATTATTTCAAGTGCCTGAAGATTTACTAAGGAGCGGTTGACATTAATGAGAGCTGAACATCCAGATCCAGAGGAGAATAAGCCCAAATTAGGTTTCATTGGAACAAATAAGGGATGGGTCACCATATGCTAAGACAAAAAGTAGGATGATATTAAGAACAAGCCTGGGGGAAACATCTATGGGTCATATTCTGCCTGGTCCTGCTATGGTATGGAGTTTACCGAGTTTGACCCTTCATCCATAACCCACACTAGGCGAGCAGGTTGAGTTTTGCGTTGCTCTATCATGGGAGACGGGCCCAAAGACACTGACTAGCCATCGATTTCATCTCTACCTCTCACAGAGAGTTGCAGATCTGTCAGTTTGGGGATAGTTAAGGTTGTCAGATTTGCCCCCAGCTTCTGCTTCCAACCCAGCCGTTCCTCAGGAGGTTGCTGTGATACCATAACCCTTTATGCCTTGCAACTTATTAGCATAGCTGGTAATAAGCTACAAAGCTACCAAAAAAAAAATGGATAAATACATAAATATATTTTAGATGTGGAGATTTCATAAGATTTCACTAGGTAAATTCCCTATTAAAGTACACTATTAAAAGAGACATCTCATTTATCTCTGTGAAAAAAAAAACCCAAACAAGCAAATATCCCAACATCACTTAGTGCTTTCTTTCATAATATGTAGCTTTTACAAATGAGTGGTGCAGCCAATCCAGTAAATTCTGCTGCTCTTCCCACAAGGCTTTTTGTATTGCAAAACTGACTGGTCTGATGCTCTAATGAGCCAGATATTCCATAGTGTTTCAAAACAGCATTTTTTTTTCTTAATTAAAAAGAAAAGGAAAGAAATTATTTGAATGCAAGGTTCTAAACAGCTATACAACTTTGCAGAATGACTGTGGTAATGAGGTGTCTGCAGGAGTCAATCAGGGCAGACGACTTTCACAGAAAAACTCGATGCCTTTCAGCTTTTCAAAGAAAAATAAGCCAATGACAAAAGCATAGCAGCTGTGAGCACACGAAGGAAATTAGTTATAGCAGACTTGTAATTAAGCACTGGAAACTGATCAAAAACATTATCCTGTTAGTTTATACCACGGCTTCTATCTACTACAAAATCAATTACACAAAAAATAAACTACACACGCTCTGAAGTTTTCTCATATGAATGCATCCTATCCCGTCTTTGGACTGCAAAGCATGTTTGTTTTCTTAATAAAATATGCAAAGCATAGAGCCGGGAAAAACTGAGATGAAAAGGGAAACAGAAAAATTGGGACAGAAGGTTGGCAGAATAATTGGCTCTATCAGAACCACACTTTCCTAACAAAACAATATTTGTGCAATGAGATAAGCAACCAGGGCTCTCTTTTGGTGTATGCATTTTTCCATTTTCCTTTGCTGAGCACTTTGAGTAAACAGGACAAATTGCCATTAAATGGTAGAAATCATTTAACAATAATAAAGCAAAAGAATGCAATAAAAATCTAGAAATTTGAGGGAAACATATACACAGGAAAGGTTGGGCAAAAGTTTGTCTTTTGAAAATCACATGTTATTCCCATTAACTGTAACATGATATGGATGGCTGAATAAAATAGGGGCTATGTGAGCTGGGATTTTCTTAGAAGATTTGGGCCTGGTTTAGCACATGTTTTATACCAACAGAGCTGTTTCAGTTAAGAAAACAAAAATAAACCCCGGCAGGTTGCAGACACCCGTCCTTTCCTGGCGTGAGCAGCGTGCCCCCCTTTGCCGCGCTGGTCCCTCCGCCCCTCCGCAGGGCACCCCTGCGCGGGCTGCGTCTGCGGGGCAGCTAACGCTGCTGCTGCAGGAAGTCTTTGCTCACCTTGACTTTATCGATGGGACGTTAAGGAGAGCTGTAGGATTGATGTGATCAAAAACGGTTGTATATCATAGCAGGGGTGAGAGTAACGCATTTCAGGTAGGTCAGGAAAAGAGGTCTTTCGCCTGCACAAAAGGTTTGGCTGATGAAAATGCACCCCAACGTGAAGCAAGTATTTGGAAGCACCTGAAAATCCCAGCCCTGACATGTGACGTCTTCAAAGCGCCCGATGAAGGTTGTCTAATCTAACCAAACCGGGTGTTAGGCTTTGCCGCCTGCCCCCCGTTCCCTGCCATGGCAGCCGGGAGCGACTGCTACCCCTCACGGCACCGGTGACGTGACCGCCTTTGATCCGGCCAAAACTTGTACGTCCAAAGGTGAACTGGCGTGGTGATGCAGAAGCAGCCACAGCCACGAGGCCCTTCACGGATCAGGGTTAGACACGAGTGCGCTAAACCTTTACCCTGGCACTAAGTGCCCTGAGCAGTTGTATTGCAAACCGCCAATTCCGTTTGAAGTCAGCACCTCTGAAATTCGGGCCATAATTTAAGGGCCTCAGCGTGAATATAAAAACCTAACTTTAGGCTCTTTGCTTTATAACTCTTGGCACGAGATCCTGAGACAAAAAGCAGAGCAGAAGCAAAGAGTATTACTGCTATTACTGTGCCATGTGCACCAGCAAAATATATCAATATGTGAATACACAGAAATGAGAGGAGGGAGACAGAGATGATGTGCTTTTAATATATCTGAAGCACCAGAAAATCTTTCATGAGCAGGAACAAGACAGAGTTCATGAAAAGGTAAACCCCAGAATAAATTATGAAGCTCATTCCATTAGAGGTATGTATTAAATACCATATGTAGGTATAGGATTGGGTTTATTTTCCTTTTTGCTTCCCCCCCACCCCCACCCGAAATCATTTAGGTAGTGGCAGATATCTCTTCCTTCTAGGTTATACTCTCTCATGTCATATTTATTGAGGTGAAAGACATCTGCCTTGAAAACCATAAAGTGTTGGTTTTTTTAAAAAATATATATGAAACAGAGATAAGGGCTAGATTCAGTGCAGGGGTAACTTGAGTGAAGCCAATGCAGTTACGCCACCAAATAACTTGTCTCACTATTTTTATTAACACATATGCCTGTATTGTATTTAGCCATTATTATATAGCAAAGGCAAACACATGCACATTCATTTTGTGTAGAATGGAAGCCCACTAACCCAAACGCTTAGGTTTGTATCACCTTTTGGGTAAGCAAAAAAACATTACTAAAACATGGCAGTTGTTAATGTATGTGCATATTCTTCTGCTTTTTCCACGAAAATAAATACTTGGGGCAGAAGAACAGAACCTTTACAAGAATAAAAGACCTGGAGGGATTTTTTGGTTAGGTGTTTAATCCCTTGGTACTGCAGGCAGACACATCATATTGACCTTTGCAAACCCTAGAAGAAGAGAGGGATTGAGATCAGGATGTTGAGTAGTGGCCTGAATCGGAGTAGTGGCTCAGCCTCAGGTGATGGACTTGGTGAGGAGATTGGGAGAGAAAGACAGAGCAGAAAGATGGAAGGTGCTTAAATATAATGGAAACACTGGGAAATGGGAGTAATTTTGCCTCTTTTTATTAAAACCTCTCACCTCTCAACGTCAAGGACCAATTGTAATGTGAAGGACAAATATCTTGGACCTTTGCTACTGAAGCTGCCCAATGTGCCAGCTGTCTTTTCCACAGCTCTTCCATGCTTCTTGATAATCATATAGAAACGTCAGAAGGGCCTTGGGAGTGCACGAAGTAGTGTCTGGGCTCTGCGGTGTTTAGCCTTACGTTTTCTCATGCCACCCCTTCTGCAGTGGATCCAAGCTGGGCCTTCCCCACGGACTGCTACCTCGGGCACGTCCTTCCAAAGGCAGAAAGAACAGCAGATAGCAAAGCCCAGGAGAGATCCCGGGAGTGATGCATCGCTGATGACTTCTCCCAGTTGCAGGCATATTTTATACCTGCCAAATTTCCCTGGTGCACTTCTTCCAACCTCTTGCTCTGTGCAATATCAGAGAAGTCATGAAAGGTCAGGAAAATGTTCCCAAATCATGTGGAAGCGAGGAATTTAGAGTAAGCCAGATGGAAGAAGAGTTCCTCTGATTTATTATGGACTGTTGGGCAGATAAGAGTGTGCAAGAGATAAGGCAGGGGAGATCTCTTAACCCCTTATCTGCCTTTTGGCACCGAGCATATTTCAAGGTAAATAGGTGGCCTCTAAAAAGTTAAGTTTTTGTCAACAGCTGCCACATCCTACACAATCTTCCCACATGCCTCCGTGCTCTCTTCGTCTGGGAATAGGAAACAACTGTTGCTATGGGGAGGTAAATGGTGGTGTTAATCACTCGGAGATCATTCCATAGAGCAAAGGCATATTATGATTTATTCTCACCAGTCAAGAATTTGCCCCTTGGTAATACCAATTGCAATCCAAATTCCCAGGTAAGCAGGAAAGCTCTCTTGGTGCGGGCAAGTGTGAATACGGACTTTGGTGCGTGAGGATACCTTGCAGCTCTAAGCATTTGGAAAGTGTATCTAGTAATTTACCTTATTTTCTGTGTTTATAAACACACATCTGTTATTTGAGTTTCTACTTTTGGGTGAATTTATGATGATTGCCCATCTGCAGGAGCTCTGGGGCTTTTTTTGTGGAGATATTGCCTTTAAGGTTTCAAGAAGTCGCTGGTGATTGCAACATAAATATTAACCAGGTTGAATCTGCCAGAGGCATCACGCGGTGTGCAGTGATGTGACTTGCAGAATTGTGCTGTCTGATAAAGCTTATGGAAAATTCCCCCAATAGATTGATTTATGGCAACAGATTAAACCAGACTCCAAGCAGACTGCGCTCTGAAGGTTCAAGAAAGAATTTCTAATTTATTAGAGATTTCTTTGTTTTTCACTATCACATTTCAGTCACGTTTTTACTCTTGATAAGCAATTGGTTCCTTCCTTGGGGAGAATGGGGAGGTAGTTCCTGCCTTGAAATTCTTGGAAGGACAGATAAATCGCTTGAGTTTAAGCTTTTTAAAGGAGCCTTTCTGTAAATACTTCAGGCACAATGCACACATTTTAAATTTTTTCCCACTCTGTTCCTTTGCTGTTGGAAATACGGAATCTTTTTTCAGTTTCTTGCAATTTTCTTCTGTCTCATGTTTGTGATAGGTGTAAGAGCTCTCCTGCTTCCCACTCAGTCCCATCACCGTCAGCACAGAGAAGGGTCCAGGCTTTTGGGGATGCAGCGAGCAAGGGTTCCTGGAGATGTGACGGGGGAAGACAGCGGCAGACCTCCTCGCAGCGGTGCCGGCTTGCATTCCTGCTGTCGGCCAGAGCAAAGTCAGTGCAGTGTTGCGTTGCGAGCCAGCTTTGGAGAAAGGCACCAGCAAAGTGTGAAAGATTCACTGCCAACAAGCAAGAAGGTCAACAGCTTTTTTTCCTTTTTATTTTATTTTTTTTTCTTTTATTTTTCCTAATTCATCTTTGAGGGAGGAAAATACGACGGTTTAAAGAATTTCTTTGCAAAGGCAGAATGTGCTAAAACGCAACTGCAAGGAACCCCTCTGAGAAGAGATATCAGTCTTATATCGAGCTGCCAGTTGAGATTATCTGGAGTGGACATCCTGAGAGACCAGCAGGAATTCTTTTGCACCAAAGACTGATGGAGGCTTCCCATTCAAATGTTTTAAAAGCTGTAGAGAATTAAAAATAGAAGCCCCGCTTAAGGGGGAGAGACTCCTTTGGGGGGTACTTTGTTTGCTTTGGTTTATATCTCCCTGGGTTGGAATGCAGTAAAAAACTGAAGAAATTAGAGTCTTGCAAAGAAATGTAACCTCATACAAAACTGAAGGGCAAGGAGCTCAGTTTGCGTTCTGGTTTTATAATCAGTTCTGTTTATAGTAGGAAAGAAATATCCCCTTCTTGAATTCAGTGTATGCAGCTTTTCTTAGCCGTTCCCTCTTTAGGTAAACATTAAAGGAAATATGTCTTCAATAATTTATTATTAAGAGAGCAACTAATGGTAAATGCAGGTATATAACATGGGCATGGTGGTGTTATATACGCCAACATATATAAGAGAGGGGCAGTTTTCTCATGGAGTTTTTTCCTGACAGCGTGCATTCAAGCAAGCGAAGCCGCGCAGCAATGGCACTCAATGAAGGGGAGAAACACGGGGGTTGGTTCAAAACCCGGAGCCGCCTCATTGCATTAGACTGTTTTGACACCATTATGTGGCCTCTGGAGATACTGTATATTTCCTTGGAAGGGAGATTACATGGTAATAGGGCTTTTAATTACATTGGACTGAAGTATCTTTCATATTAATTTTCTGCTTATGTTGCCCATAATTCTTCAAGGCCACAGTCTGCAGCTAATGGACAGTAAGCTAGAGACATCTAAACCACCAGCCCTCAGTTCTGGCATACATGCCCCATGTTTAAGACACTATTTCCTATATTTTAAATTTAGAAGGAATAGGGACCTGCTTGATCTTTCTTTCCCTTCTAGGTTTAATTCTCTCGTGCCATGAGCATTTTTAGAAGCAGGGTGGGTATTTTCTGTGCATCTGTGGATTGATCTTTCAATCTCTGGGGGCAAATTTTGCTACCATGAAGACAAAAGTTGCAGCTGTACCTCAGAAATCATCTCTTCCATAGTGCAGCCCGGTGAGCAGAGATGCAGGCAGGCAGGCAGGGGCAAGGCAAAAATTGCATCTGCATTTGAGACTCGTTTTTCTGAACATCAGCTCCCACATGAACAGATTGTTGTTTTGTATATTTTATAAAATAAAAGTAGTCTAATATCATCCCCTTGAGATTCTTTTCAGCTGTGGGTCGATGCTCCCAGAAGTGCTCTCCTTTGGCAAGGCAGTGGCACAAGGCTGTTGGTGTGCTCCTTCTGCAGCTTTTGTGGCCCCGAGTGGGGACCTGCCTGCTCCATCACCACGATGCTCCTGGGCACGAGGTGCTGTAGCAAGGAGAGTCGTTCCCTTGGGGGCCTTGCGGGGGCACACAGGCATCTCAAAGTGGGGAGAAGGGGGCAGAGCAAAAGCTGAGACTGTGGTGCCCACTATTTTAAGTTGTGATGGGTTGTGCTCTCCTTAGTTGCTCCAAATGGGAGGTCCAAGCAGCCTGGCATGTGTGCTCTGTGTGGCTTTCCAGGGATGCTTTGGGTAGCAGAGGCAGAGCCCAAGGGTACAAGATGCAGACCAGTGGCACTGGCATTTACAGAGCAGCCATGGGGACCCCCATGGAGGACAACCGAGACCACTAACCCATCATCCACGATCCCTGGCTTTCACACCCTGAATCTCAAATGTACAGATGGTTCTTATGGGTCATCAAACAAACCTGAGTTAAAAAGGGAGATGTGATTAGTACTGCACTATTTAATGTATGCAGGCAACCCATTTCAGCTCTAACAGTAAAGAAGAATGGCTCTAGCTACAGACACCCACTACAATGGCAAATTGCTCACACCTGCTTATCGTATGTGTAAAGCTCTGAAGAGGCAACATGCTATATAATTGCTAGGCATCATCACAATTAATCATTTCCTGCACGGAAACTGAAATATGGTAAATATATTGGTTGCAACTGAATATTATCACCTGATGCAGACACAGCTCACCTCTCTTTGCTTGTTATGCCAACAAAGAAACGTGCGTGATGCCGCCACCTCCTTTTCCTCAGCTGGTATACGAGGAGCCTGCATCTTTGTTTCTGTGCTCTCATGATGTTCTCCTCTTCCTCAGTGTCACTCTGGGCTGGTTTCTGTCCTGGCTCCACTCACCCACCCAACCTAGCCGAGTTCAGTGGGAGTAGGAATATTGTTTAGTTTGTTTCATCTTTTTTGTATGTTCAAGAGAAAGTACTTGTCTTAGCTTCAGCTGGTATTTTTCTCAGAGGGAGGCAGGCTGCTAAGATATTTGCTCATGTGCATTGCTGTTTGATGATCCCCCGGTAAGCAGAATGTGCTGTCCTGACTCCTATCCGGCCCAGGGCTGGAGGAACCGCCCCTTCAAATACTAAGCTATCTAGACTCAGTTAATGCCACAACTTTCACAACACTTCCTTGCAGTGACATCATGTGAAATCACTGGTATATGTTGGTCTAGACTTGGGCTCAAATCTGCACTTTGTCCTACTTATATTCAGCTGGCTCTTTTTGCACAGCCTAAGCAAGATTCTCCGCAAAATTTAAAGGATCAGGGCTATAGAACAAGTCCCATCTTGTGTATGGCAAATAGGGGATTTTTCTCAAAACAACAATATAAATTTTTCCTTTTTAAGGTTTTTAAGGTAGTCCAGGTTATGCAGAGATGTGAGGATTCTGCTTTACAAAATTAGACCTGGCTTTTAGTACTTTAGATGTGTGTGGTCACCTCTGCAGGCCAGTTGTACTGGAACAAGAACAGCCCCTGACATCCTTAGCCAGGTATAGCTAGGTATATGGCTACATGCCATAGCTAGGTATACGGCTACACAAGGGAAAAGCAATGGAGAATTAGACTTCCCGACCCAGTATCTTGGGAAAGTAAAGGTAATAGCTTTATCGTTGATCAGAGTTTTTACATCAATTTATCCAGGCCAGTCAAAGAAATTTTGCCCCTCGGCTGACAACATTTGCACTGTTTTCAAAGAGCCATAACCATGTCACCCTTGAAACGGCATTACTTTACCTACACTGATACCTTTCCAGCAGAAACATTTTTATGAATGGGCTCGACTACACAAATCCTGTTAAACAACACCTGGCTGACTGGTAACATTTTGAGAAATAACCACTGGTTTATCATTTTATTCTCAGTTTGGGATTTTCCTGCTCTTTTACCATGCTCTCCCCCTGGCCACCGCACCCCATTGCGATCCGAATCCTGACCTGTGTGTATGGGGCTTGCCAGCATCCAGCTGAGGGGTGGAAATGACCACTGCAGACAGACGAAAGGAATGATGTTTGTATGTTATTTTTTATCAGTTGTGCTTACAAGGCAGTATCAGCAACCCTGGTTTACGCTGTAAAAGCTTTGCCAGCAAAAGCAGCAAAGCCCCCCTGTGGAGATACAGCTTATACTGGCAATAGGAGTTTTTCTGCTTGCATATTTAGACCACCTCTTGGGATGACTTAATTTACACTGGCAAGAGGCAGCCTTCTGCTGGTTTCATTGTTTACCACGTTTGTTTGGTGGGGTTTTTTTTCCCCTTTTTTTGTCAGCATAGCTAAGTCAGCTAGGGGTAGGGTTTTCCTCTTATATCTGCATAGTCAAAATGTTTCTTTATACTTCTGACCTTACTAATTAGAACTCGTGTTTCTGAGATGTGAGGGAAGATGGACAATGTATTCTCAGATTTCCTACAGGGTCTTCAACATGCACAAAGCCAGATCCTGTCTGGATTACTGCAGGATTCCCCAACGCTAATGAAATGATTTTAGCCTTCAGACAAAACACACACACTCATTCACCAGAGCTAGTTCTTATTGTTAGCAGTATATGGAGCCCCCAAAATGTAGGACTAGAAATGTTTCCTATACTTAAGGCAGGAGACTCACAAGCAGATGTGCTACCTGCAGTCATCTGCAGGAGCACAAGGAGGAGATTGCGATTGGATTCAAAACCCATTGAAACAAAAGCCATTTGACTTCAATGCACTTCAGCGAAGGGCTTGGCTGCTTGAAAGAGAAAAGCTCCACACCACTTCTGCACTGTCCTGCTGCACTAATTCTCCAGGGGCTTCACAGGGCAAGAGCTGCTGTACGGCTCTGCTGCACTTTATTCTCGCTGCCCTTATGCTGTAGAGCTCAGTGAAACACAGCCAGCTGATGAGGAGGATTTCTGCTGAACAGAATAACCGCGGGAGGTGACTTTTCACACTGCTCTGCTACCTGGTGTATAAGAGTCTCTTACAGAGATGGTGATGAGTTGCTGGTAGACATGAACCTTTTTAACTTAGGAAGCCTGTGACATAATTGATGGATAAAAATGGAACAACGCAGGAATTTTAAAAACTTTCTGCAGTGCCATATACCCTGTTTTGCTTATTGAATTCCTCTGTAACTACTCTCTCTGTGTTTCCTATCTTCCTGTCATCCTGCCTGACCTGTGAAGGTATAGAAACCTGCCCTTGTTTCCCACCGAAAGAGCAGGAATAGCAAAGAACAGGAGCAGGAATAGGCTAGTCTATAAAACAAGAGAACATCTCCACATCTGACAATGTTTCAGAAGCTAAGTATGTTATTGAGATAATTAGCAACTTCATTATCTTCCTGACCAGCACAAATATAGATATATAAAAAGGAATCCTAGAAATCCTTTTTTTCTGTAAGCAGTACTTATTCCTACCTTCCACACAGATGTGAGTGTTATCACCTATGCTGTGCGTTACCACCAAAAGCTGATATCTAAGGCACAGTTGTACATTTTCAGCTCAAGCCATACAAGGATATATAAAATGTCCCAAACCCAACTGCAGCTGCACTTACTAAGGCTATCACTGAGTTGATGATGTCTCTTGAAATTGTTTCTCCACATTTTCTGACTGTTGGCGAGAGGATATGTTAAGGCCCAGAGGAAGCGAAGGCCAATGCTCTGCAGAGCTTAGCGCATCCTGGCAGATTTGATGTGCTTAGCAGCGCGCTCTGACACTGAGAACTGGGATAAAAAGTGGACATCTTTTGCCTTCAAAAAAGGGTGACTACATTTAAGCTGCCTTTTTGGAATGGTCCCATGCCCAGGAATTGTATGTGAAAGAGATATTTGGCTGGGGATTGCACTAACAATTCAATAATACAGGCAGTGGTGTTTCATGACCAGCACTGTCAACCAGACATTGCCTGCAAGTCCTCAGTGGGCTTAGGTGTCCTGAGGGGCCAGAACCATCCCTACCTCTCTGGAGGGGGTGTTATAATGAGAACAACAGCCTATCTGTCCTGAAAAGTCCTCTTCTGCCTGCCCATCTGATGAACAGCATCAGGGATAGACTGGCTTACTCAGGAATAAGAAACGTCACAGACAAATACAAGGAGTGTGTGTGCCTGAGTTTGAGCAGGGAGAGGTTTTCTGAAATCCTGCTTTATTCTGGTGTTCTTTGTGCCCAGGGGAACAGTTGGGAAGCCAGGAGAAGTGAGTCAGGACAATCTTGGCCAAGGAATTTTTCAAGGAAAGAGAAGCATCGTAGAGCTGCGCTGAGACTGTCAGCTCCAGTTGCTCAACCCCAGATGCTTGCTGTGGCACCTACGGTGAGCTCCCTGGCCAGAGCTGCCAGACCGAAAAAATCAACAGAGAGGAGGAGCTGCATCTTCGGCAGCGATTGCAGGCAGTTTGAATGCAGCCAGCATCATCCAGCTCCTGCTCCTTTTTATGAGATTTGGACCTCAGTCCCAGATGAAAAGATATATGTGTTGGTAGTAGCATGGAATGATGTCACTTGTTAGCAAGGCAGGAGTTAGCTGAGATTAAAATTTATAAGAGAAAAAAAGAAAATATTCATAGAATATAGATATAGGAAGCATACATACAAGATAGAAACCATTAAGGTGGCAAAGGCATGTGCTTGGTGTTGAGTGGATTTTCGACTTCCTTTGCAAGAGCGGTGCTAAAAATCAGGTGAATAAACAGTTCCCATCCAATTATTAGGGCTTACAGGTTTTGAGTTTTTTAAAGAGGCATAGTTCCATTCTATAATGTTGCATGCCATACAGTACAGCAAAGGGCAAATTTGCTTCAAAGAGGCAATATTCAGTGTTTTTACGGTGCAGAAAAACATTTTACTCTAAACATGTCAGTGCAGATGGATCCGTGGTGACAGTTTTCCAAACAAAGCAGCCGCAGAATCCAGCTCAGTTAAATCATATAGTTGTACTGTGTATTTGTATATCTATATATATACATACACATATGTACATACACACATGCATGTGCACACACATTCATATAAATATATATATAAGAAAATATAAATATTTATGATACTCCTTCTCTTGTCCACCCATATACAAGAAGCACAGGGGATGAATTGTGTTTGGGCCGGAAGGGTCACACCCTGGCTGGACCATGGAAGTGCCACCATTTGCCCTTCCAATAGCCTCACCCGTTGCGAGACAGACCCCTTTGTTCCAAGCCTACATGAAGAGACTTTCTGTATGGTCCTGTCGATGAAATTGGGATATGCGCCCTGTTTATTCATGTTCCTCTTCATTTGTTTGTCTCCTGTTTAAATTTTAGACAGTGAGCTTGTCAGATCTGGGCCCCTAAACTAATTTGTCTTGAGTCAATCAGTACATTTGGACCCTGCGTAAATACTCATCTATAACAATTAATATGAAACACTATTAATGCAGGAGCCTAATGTAATAAACTGTAGTTTGTTCCCTTCCTGTTTACCTATTGGAATAAGCTCTTTCAATTTAAGCAATATTTGGTATTGTTTTGAGATAATTGTTTCTTGGTTTGTTTGGGATTTTTTAGTATACCATGGCTCTGTGACTTCAAGGATTAAGGCTGGTGCAGGATGCAACGTGGGTCTTTTGGGAGGTGTCCTGGCAAGAGAGCAGGCAGGCAATGAGGAGAGGTTGGGGGTCCACCCAGCTTAGGAAGGGGCAAAGCCAGCCTTTGGAGAGCCACAGTAACACGGACATTCACTGGGGTAGCACGATGGAGGGAATTTATGCACCGAAGTCCTCTGGTACCCAGGTCTGGGGAAGTTACACGTGCTTCTTTCCCAGGTCTTGCCTAAAAGCACACCTAATAGGGCTGAGGAGGTGCTCAGCAGTGTGATAAAGTGATACCATAGGGGAAGATAAGAGCCAAAGAGACAGCTGAGCCGTACAGACTGCGTCATGGCCTGAGAGGCTGCTTTTACCCTAATTCTACCTGTATAAGACTGCTAGTGTTGTCCAAAACACATTACATCTCTGGGCCCCATTTCCCTAACTTGCAGAGATAAGACAATATTTACCTGCTTTTATACCTACACCAGAAAAAAAGACCGTTCCTGGATCCTGGTCCTAAGTAGCACGCAACTGAATGCCACACTCTTTCCAGCCCACGGTTAGCTGCCAGAATGAGCTCCTAGAAAGAAATCTAATTAAAGCTGTCATCTCCAGCCATATTGTAAATTACCCGTCTGTATGTGGCAGAGGGAAGTGCTTTCACAAGTATCTGCTGTGTGTTTCTTAGTAAGGCATCAGCAAAGTCTGGCAACTATCTACTTTAATGTAATTTTAATGTAACTATCTACTGTAATGAAAATCCCTGAAATAACATCATGATAATAGCTCAAAACAGTTAAACACTATTGTAAGCTGTAGGATTTAGATTCATTACTGCAGTATCATTTTTAAAGATATTATGTCTCCTCTGTGGGATTTTCAGGTTCATATTAAGCTTATAACACATATTAGCCATGACTACTTCATTACATCCATTTATCGAATGACCTCAGACACGTCAGCTGCCAGCTCCACCTTTGCTCAGCTCAGAACAATAGGTTGTGTGTTATTTAAGAGAGTGAGAGATTTTTGGAAAATGATGCTGTGCCTCGCAGTAATATTTAAGGCGCATACCTTTGCAGGAGGCATGGATGTGTTTCCCAGCTGTTTTCCTCCTTTCAGAATTCCTCCTGGCTGAGAAAGATTTAAAGCCCAGCAGATTCGCCCTGCCTAAGCAGGGAGGGAGGGCGGGAGGCAGTGTATGGAGATACCATCGCGATGGAATCAGAAAGCCCATCTGCACAACGCACTCTGTTCTTTCCTGGACTGAAAACTGAGGAACGCATTTTGCAAAGAGTATAGGTATTCAATTTTGTGGCCACTTCACCTCTGCAGGCTTTTGGGACATCTTTCAATTTTCGTGAAATGTTATATCAGAATCACTGTTGACTCTGTCATCAAGTCTTCCACATACTGACAAAAGTGTTTTCCCTTGTGAAGAAGTTGGGTGATGCGATTTCTCAAATAGTTTTGATTAAGGGATGGATAAGATTCCCATTACAGTTGTTATGAACATGGGAAAATTGAAATATGTGAATGACAGGGACAGTCTTCTTTTTGACACTTTTGTTTTGATTTAAAAAAAAAAAAAAGCCATTTCAATTAAAAAATTCTGGTGGACAGAAGACTGTGAGAGATCTTCCCTGCAGGAGTTCTGTGTAGGGAAATGCAGTAGGAAAAAGATGTGGGCAGAGCATTCTGCAGTGATTGATCTGTGGTACATGGCTGCAAGGGACCTAAAGGGCACCCAGTCCAGTCCTTTAGAAGCTGTCAGGGAGCGACACAAGCGTTTGGACAGCCCAGAAAGGAAAAATACAACCTCAGAACTTGGATCTTCCGGTAATCCAGGAGGCATCACTGCCTATAACATACGCTATAAGGACGCTTCTTTTCACCTACCATATGGAAAGGTGAGTTACTCAGCTTTGGGTTTACACTGTTTTCCCCGTGGAGCTAATGAGACAATACTCTCTTACCACTGGGAATATCCATGAAAATATGTTTCAATTTATGTAATGGTCCATCTGCCAGTAAAAGAAGCAATATAAAAACACAGAGGTCAGGGGCAGATCTATTATAGAAGGACAGCATATGGCAACGCAACCGTTAGATGAGCAACTCATACTCTTGAGAATGCTTTAGGACTGACAAGGGGTTAAGGCAAATGTTGGTTCATTGCTAAATTCAAGACTCGAAATGAAAGAATGCAAATGCCTTGTAGGAACGTGTTTTAAAATAACACTTTTAAACAGCCATAGGGACTCTATGCAAGAGAGACTGAAAAGTTTTGAATAATGCATGCAAGATAATTTCCAAAATCGCCCTTTAACTAGTACCACATTCTTTTCACTGTCTCCATATTCATGATTCACCGTTTGCTAATCCTGATGCATAAGGAATGAAGATAGCCCCTGTGGATAAGACCTAATGGACACCATCCTGGAATAATATACAGAACTCAACATCCAGACATGTGTCTTCAATTTAAAATAATTCAGCAATCATGTTCAACCAGAACCTGATTACACAAAATGGGACTTTTTAACTCCCAGACTTGGATCAAATTTTAAGGCCAGAAGAAAAAAAAAAAAAGTGCTATGTTTATACATTCCAGATACTGTGGTTGAGTTATCTGCACACAAATTTAACTGTTTCTTTGAGCCTCTTATCAGCTCATCTGCAACTATTTTAAATGCTTTTGCTTTACCTGCCCTTTGTAGTTCCTCAGTGAGTTTTCCAGCATTCCAGAATTGTGATGAATGGATTTCCTGGATCTGGAAATTAATTAAAAATGAAGCTGAGTGACCATGCTCCATTACAGTAAATTGTAGCTTTTTTCAAAGAGCAACTGCTACATTTTTGTTCTTTCCTTTTTCTCTCCATAAACGCTGAAGAGAAAAAGGACCCTGACTCAAAAACAAGAATAACAAGCCTCAGCAAATTGCCAAACAATGTCTCCCTTTGTAAAAGCGGTGGCTTCACTTTTTCCTGTGGTTCCATACTTTCTGTGTCATCTGCTCTTCATCCTAGTACACATGAGGATATTAGTGTCTCTTTGCCTGGTCTATAACAGAAAGGGAAGGAAGATCTGATCCTTTGGACTGCCTGGCTCTGAGATGGCCTTGAAGAAGGTCACAGGCTAGTAGGGTGTTTTGTGAACAGAAATAAGATTTGGGTGCTGGTTAAATACCTGTGAGACTTATTTGTTACTGCTATAAGCCAGCTTTATTGCAGGAGAGAATTACACCCTGATCTAGTGTTTATATAGGGAACGCCACTAAAATCACCAAGGATCCCATAAGAGTCCCTGCAGCTCTGGTGTCTCATGACTGAAGGTGAAATGGCTGAGACAAGACAGAGGTGCAGAGGTCCCAGGTTGCCTCTTTCCCCCTTTTTTTCAGTTTGATTGGAGCTGCATGAATCTTTCTTTCACACTCTCATGATAAAACCCAGAACAACCACCTGGCTTGAGAGTCACTGTCGTGATCCATTTTTCACTAACATCAGACCTATTCTGGTCAAAGACTTCTTTGTCATTCTTCTTAAATATGAGCGAGATGGGATGCAGGAAAGAGCCGGGAACACTGCCTTGCAAGGGGTATCCTCTGCTGCAGGTTTTGGCATTCTTCTGTCTTCAGGTGTGGGTACTTCTGGGAGACACCCTGAGGTACCATCTTTGAGAAGGCTGCCTCTTTATGGGGGCTAGATTTCAGAGAGAAATGTTCAATGCCTAAATGATGGCTACTGCTAAAAAGTAATGCATTTGGAGGCCCCCTCTCCCCCAGCCCCTCCTGCAAGGATGCCTTTGCAGCGCTACCTGCTCTGACTCTTTGAGTTCTTGTCATTACCCTCCATGAGACACTCAGCTTTCATGCGCAAAGAGTGGTATTTCTGGTACTTGGCGGGCCTACAGAAAAGCTTGAAAAATCATCGTGTAATTTAGAAATAAGTAAGAAGACAAGTTAAATGTTTTAATTCATTTTTTAATCATGGAATTTTAAAGCCAGTTTCATGATATCTGAAGACATAAGTCACAGAGGTTGAAAGCCAGAGGTTACTCATGCCACTGTTGTTCTTTATTTTGGAGTCTTTCACTTAAGGCATTTCTTGGGAACGTACTTGCTCTCTGTGTGGAAAAACATCATTAACAGCATGATGAGAGGTGCCTTTTGCTCTGTCCCCAAGTGCTCTGCAACATGATGATCCCAAGTCAAGGGCAGGAAAGCCTAATCAGTAATCTGTTGGCATCTGAAGGGTTTGATCGTAGAGCTGCGTGGGAAAATGTTCTCCTCGGTCCTTGTGAAAATATTCACAGGGATTTTGAGATTTTTCCCTGCCCATCCTAAGTCAGGACTAAAAGTCAAAACCAGAAAAAAATTCTGTAACACGTATAGACAGAAAAGATACTTCCTTCATTAAGATGGGTAAGTAAAACCCATGTTTGGTTACTTCCAAATAATTAATTTTAATGTTAATAATATTCTTTTGAAAGAGAAAATGAATTTATTGTTCAGAAATCACAGGCGTGGGATACTTTGACCATTTCAAAACATTTTCTTTTCCTTCCCCCTTCCCAAAAAACACTTTTCAACTGGGAGACCGATCCAAATGGAAAATTGTTCCAGGTTCAAGAGAGATGTGTTTTTTCCAGATCAACCCGTTTATCAAAAAACCCCAGTGGGGATGAAGCTGATGGTGGGAATGGAATGGCACGGTCTGTTTTGGTGGGGTTTGTATGAAACCCTCTCAAAAACGGGTTACGTCTCCAGTCCCCTCCGCCCTGCCCTGCTGGCACACGCAGCCCCGAGGATGTGACTTGCGTGCCAGTGCCAGGCACGTGGCCCGGTGACGGTGCTGTCCCACACCTTCTCCATATACTGTAATGTTACCCTGAGAGGCTTTGTTCCCACCGAACGAGCTGAAGCTAGAGAGTATATGTTTTAACACAAATGTAACAGATTAAGAACTACAGCTTGCTTACTTTCTTTGTCCTGTCCCTTTCCCAAGAGGAAGATGCTGGCCAGAGTAACTACCTCACTTATTTCATAGATGTATGTAAAAGGACAAAAAAAAAGCCCCATGTTCTTTACCCTCCTCTTCATCCCAGCTGCCAAATCCTGACCCAGCCAGCCCCGTTTTTGCATTAGTTCACAGAAATAGCTGATATAAACATTTCTGACGCTAACCTCTCCCAGGTCTCCTCCAAGCTGACTGCTTCTCTCTCAAGCCAACTTCAACTTAACGCTTCATCACGAGAGCACAGGCCAGCACTCAGCAATGAATGTCACCATGGTCTTTCTGGGCTGGACAGGAGCCTAATGGGTACGCAGTGGTGAGATCATGACCTAGGGAGGGGGTTGTTTTGACAGTTGAAAATCTCTGGCAAATACATCCCATCGAGAAAACAAATTACTTGCTTCTAGGAAGATATATACACCACCAAACCATCTGCAAAGGCACAGGTAGTGTTGTTAGTTATTACCAGGGAACAGGAATTGTGTGTGGTGAATGTTGCCAGGAAATTAGTACTAGAACAAAGTGTCACAGATGCAATATGTTATTTGGGCTGGAATTTTAAATTCCAGCTCTTTTTTTTTTGCAAGTTGCTTCTTTAGGTCCCTAGGTGTTGCTTGCTGCTATATTCCCTTATGGACACCATGACTCTGTTGGGCTAGATCGCTGAAGTAATTTGTCTCATTTTGTCACAGCTACAAAGTGATGGTGATGACGATGATACTAACCTCTCCTGTAGGGCACGCTGCCATTTACTGAGGATGAACTTCGGCATCAGCCTGTGAACCAACCTCCCACCTTGGCACTGCTTCTTTTAAAGGCCTTGTACATAGCTAACGGTGACATAAATTGCTTTAGGATTTGGGGCTAAAGACTCTCGTTGCTATTTAAGCACTTTGGTTCGGAGGAGATGCTCATGCCTCAGATGTCCTCAGAATGATCCTTTCTAGGTTTGTGCTGAGATGGGGCATGTTTTTAAAGTCCTTCTCAGTGGTGAGCTGCTCTCACTGTGAAAAAGAGGACGATTTCCCGTTGCGCTGGCCGTGTTTGCTGTGCGTGGCTATGGCTGTGCCCCTCCGTGCAGCTCCCCAGGGGACAGGGCGCTCTGCAAGAAAGCTGGGTCTGGAGCTGCAGCCTGGAAAAGCACTAAGTCGCTTACACAGTAGCATCGCCATAGCAGTACGGGAAACTTCTGCAGGCATCAGGCACAGACAGAATAAAGGCCCTTGAGGAATAATCAAAGTCATCCTCTTTTAAATGAAGTTGTATTTGAGAAGAGAAAAGAAACGGTGGCTAGAAATGAACATTACTCCATAGCAGCAAATAGGAACCACCGGTCCCCACTGTCTTTTTTCATCTTGAGTGGGATTGAAGTTATTGCTATTAGTGTTTATTGTTACCTTACTAATAATAACCATACCATTTAATAGTGCAGTTGTGTAGAAGAGATCCAGTTATCGGCCAGGCTTTGCAGTGATAGGGGCTGTATAAACACCAGACAAAATGATGGTCCCTGTCTCACAGAGCTTGCAGCGCTGGCACTAACATCTTAATTTATGCCAAGGTCTATTTACAGCCTCAGAAAATCAATGGGCATGGACTTCCCAGGGTCCATGAAGAAGTCTCATCACCCCCTCTGCCTCCCTCTCCCCCTGGCATTGCTGTGCTCCCGCGCCATGCTTTCCCAGAGAGGGAGGCAGGGCCGACAGCCCCTTCACAGCGCTGGCCTTGCTCCTGTCCTCCAAAACACCATGACAAAGCTTCGCTCTCCCTGACCTCTCCCTGCTTCTCCTTTGCCAGCCTGACCAAAACCAGCAGCCCTGCTCTGCAGGCTTGATGTGCTTCACTGAGCTTTCAGGCACACACACTGGCTTTCCAGGAGAGATCCGAGGTAGTTGTTTGCCAGATCACCCCCAGGCACTCTTCTATTTACAATGGTAGAAGGACGCGCCTCTCCCAGCCCGCCTTCACACGACCGCTGTGATAGTTTATTCATGCAGGTGGGCTGCGCAGTTGCTTCATTCCTTCAGGTGAAGATTTGAAGCAGTGGCTGGACAGCACCAGAAAGGAAGGTCTTTCTTAGCGCCCATGTTTCTCAGGAGAGTTTAATTGGATTTTTTTCCTCTTCCGTGATGGTTACCGGCTTTATCTGATTGTTCCCATCTGCTGGCCATTCCTCAAAATTCAACATAGTGATCTCACTCCTCTGCACTCTGCACAATCAGAGCAACTGCGGGGGGCCTGGCACAAGGCTCTGTGCCAGAGGGGATGGAGTCAATGGGCTTTGTGTTCGTGCTGATGTTGTATGGCATTCATGAGAGCTTGTCTGGGAGAGATGGGGTGTGCCACAGGCAAAGAGCCCAGTCCCCCTGTGGGAATGGTACTCTGTCTTTTCTGTTGTTGCACTGAACATCAGAGGATCTTGGTGGCCGCAGCACTCTGGACTCTTGTTTGACTTGTAGGGCCTGATGCTAATCAAATCACTTTTGTTCTCCCTACACTCCTGTGGGAGCTGAGATGTCCCAGCAGAAAGTAAAAATCATGTAAACTAGAAAAGTATTTTTCAGCAGCAGCCTTTGGCCAAAAAGCAGCCAAAGCACGGTACGCTGCAAACTTTGACCTTTTTGCTAGACTCCACCATGTCTCTTCATTCGCAACAAGTTTTATTCCCTTTTGTAAGACACCACTCTTTCCAGACCTAACATCCCCTCTCTGGTGGCAACTCTTCTGTCTCCAAGTATTTGAGCCCACACACTCGTCTAAACAGAAATGCCAAGTCACCCTCAATTCGCCTTTCATACAGCCTTCACGGCATTCATATTCTCTGTTAAAAACCCTAAGTAAGCTCAAGAAAGACCAGCAAGGACTAACAACTCCTGAAGAGAACCCCGCTTGCATATCTAGGGCTTCATCAAAGATTGTTTCTTTGATGGAGTTTTTAAAGCCCTCTTACCACCATAAAAGAATGATTTAAGGACATTAAGAATGGATTAATTAAAAAGCAACATTTCTTCAGTTTCAGAGTGAGGCAAGGCTCATAGGAAAAGGCAGTGTCTTTTATTAGACCATGGAAAAAAATTTACAAACTTTCAGGCATCATTCCTGGCAAAGAAGGAGCAAACAGTTAAAAGAAATGTTTCAAGGGCAGAGAATCCTGGCAGATCAACATCCAGGTTTGAACCAGCCTGTGTTAAGTAGGATAGTGAAGTGGCTAATGAAAAACAGCCTTTTGCATCCCCAGGTTTTCTGCTGATATCCTTTGTCTTCCCCAGCTATGTTTCAAGCCAGGGTCTGGTGCTAAAACAGCACGTGTTGTTCTCTTGTTCCGACACAAGTGGAGCACAACTGCACTTATGCTTATTGTCTCTGATCTACCTGGTTCTTAGGCACTGTCCTCCCTCCAAAAGAATACGAACATAAAAATATTTCTCATCTTCCTTTCCTGAGGGGAGGTCAGAGGTCTGTACAATCAAATGCTCCTTCCCCTTCAAAGCCCTCACTGGGCTGCTGTCTTCTTCTGTCTCAGCATCTACATGAAACCCCAGCTGGCTGAGTTCTGCTCGTCAGGAGCCACGCAGCAGATGGAAACATTGCTCTTCCCAGCTCCCAGCTGGGGGAAATTCACACCTGGGAGAAGCCACAGCTGAAAAGCAGGATCCAGGTGAGGACACTAGAAAGAAAGATGTTTCTAGCAACATACTCCATTCTCAGCGGCTGTCGTCCCCATGCTCTAAATGTCTCCGTGCTTTCTTCTCCTGACTGGACACAAGAAAGAGAAAGGTCCTCTAAAGTGCTCTCGATTCTCATTTTTACTGCATGACAAACCTGAAGAGCTCTGGGCAAATGTTAAAGCCAAGGATTTTCTGTGTGTATTGTGTGTAAAAAAGCAATATTTCTGTACCTGTAAATTACAGAGCAATCTTTTGTAAGAGTGCGCATCTGACCTACAGAAAAGGAGGGGCCCTGTCTTGAGAAAACTTTGTGCTAGGCAGTGTTTGGGGGCCTGTTAATGGCACTTGCAATTTATGTCTGGAGAAGGCCTGAACAGGGAAGGATTGTCTGAGGGATAGCCCTAAATAGGTCCCAAATGGGTCCCACCCCAGAGGGGTCTAGGTGGGGTGGCTAAAGGGGTCCCAGCTGCTTGTAGGATGTACGGCAGTGAAAGATGCCTGGAGAAGTGAAGCTGCTAGGTGTACGTCCTGGGGACACATGAGATGAGATATGGGTCAGGAGGTGGGCACGCAACCCAGAGACATGGGGTGCCATGGAAGCTGCAGCGCTGAGGAAGCTAGGGGAGGTCATAAGGGGTGGGTTGCTGCTGCTGCCAGGGACAGAGGAGTGATGAGCTTTCTGGTATTTGCGGAGGGAGAAGGAAGTGCATTTCATGTCAGGAGGAATCCTGGCAAGTCATCCCTGCTCCTCTGAAACAACCTTTTCTTCATAACATCTGAGACAGCAAATATTTTATGAAGAGTTAAGGTCACCTCTGAAGTTTTGACCTCATTCCCTTTGAAATTGGTTAAGATTAAGCGATTTGGCTGAACTTAGCAGATGGTGCAGTAAACTGGACAGGCCTCTCCACCCCCTCAGCCTCTCAGACAAGGAACATGCTGTACTGGAAGCGGAGCAGGAGCCACAGTCCTTTGCTGTTTGTGACTCTTGGTACAGAGACAAACCCAACAGCCCCCAGGCTCCTTCATGTAGATGTAGACATGAGCCCTCTTGGACATCCACTGCACTGGAATGAACCCTGATCTGAAAACCTCATGCAGTCAGAGCATGCTTGCTACTTTTGTCTGGTGGTTTTTGCGTTTAAGTGTAATTTGGGGGGAGGCTTAAAGTTTCAAGCAAGCACTGAACTGGAAATTGCATTTTTTTGACTCTCCGGTTTAAAAGTGATGTTAGGAAATAGCAACCTTACATCAGCTTTAAGAGCGGATGGAGCGAATAGGAAGCAGAACAACAAAGTAGTGGGTATAAAATAGCACAGAAAGAAGCAGCACTAAAACAACAGCCCTGCCAGGCACAGTGTGCCGGCCCAAGGCGATTGCAGAGCCCAGACTGCAAGAACAGTGGGAACTTGTTAATCTGAATGCATGTGTTAGTGGTGGGGCAAGTAATGATACTCATCTTTGAGGTCACTCAACAGCTACTCTATAGCGCTCAAAAGTTCACACTTGAGAGACTACTAGAACACTTGAGGAACTACTAGAAGGCGGCACCTTGCCCAAAGACATTACCAAAACCAAAAAAAGGGCAACATGTAGAAGAAGAGTAGGATCCTGCCCAGTGTAGGACTGATAAATCTCAAGCAGCTTTAGGGCAGACTACAGACATTTCCCTCAGAACTACTTTTCTTCCATTCAGAAGGATGCCATGGGAGGTACCCATGCTTTTCCTTCACGTAAGAATAGAGATGTCTGAAAACCACCCAAGGTATCCTCTAGTTTCACAGCAGTTCAAAGGAAACCCTAAAGCTTTCAAATGCATGTAGACCTTGAGTGGTTTTGCTCTGGAAAAGTATGGCATATGGTTGAAATGCGAAGAGGCACGTTGCAGTATTATCTAAGGAACTGACTGCAGAGCCCTGGAAATCCAGAAATGAACAGGAGCTTGGCATTTCTCCAGAGGAAAGTAAAAGACTAAGAGCTAATGTGGAGAACAAGAAATCAATTCAGAAATAGTTATATGAAGACAGGCAGTGTAAGCTTCATGACAGTTGAAGTACCCTCCTTCCTTGGACCAAATATGAAGCCCCTTAAAGTCCAGAAATTCTTCCCAGTGACCGGTGCAACTTTTGGATCAGGCACGTGAGTGCCACCTTTTTGGGCATAGGACAGTTCAGTCAACCTAACCTGCCAGCAAAAAAAGCATGTTTTGTCAATGCAAGCTTTGATCTACACAAATAAAATCACTCTTAAACTGATTAATATGAACAGAAGGGGATGTCTCTAATGGGCTCATAAGACATATTTACCTCCAATCAGACTCGTTGAGCGTGCAGTCCTTACAGCACACAAAGTAAAGCATTCAAAATGCATGAAAGAAGTGGTCTTCTGTTTGGAAATCATCCCTACAATGCTGTAACACTAGAACTTTCCAGGTATCATATTATGGACTCTCTCCATTAACTTCTTGCTTGTCATCTCTTGGTATGCATAATTGTATCAAGCTTTCTTAGTGCACAAGAACTTTTCAGGGAAATCCTCATAAAAAAGAAAAAGAAAAAAAAAGAAAAGAGAACGGCTTAGATACTCAGATCTGGCAAAAGTTTCACATTACAACAGTGATATTGATCTAAAAAAACCTTATGTTATTATCTAAGTAGTTTCCAATTGTTCCTGGAACTATTATAGCATAAAGACCATTGCCAGTTCCTTAGAGAAGGAAACTCATTAGGGTTGCAAGAATTAGCTGAAATTGAAATTCTCTGACATCTTCATGAAGAAAAAAAGGTCTGTTTCATTGCAAACAATTCAGATTTTAAGAGATTATGTCAGGTTGTAAATGTCTGCGCAGTTGAGAGAATGGCTTTTCTGGTAATAATGTATTTCTAATTTTCACATAATAAGCCCCAAGAATTGATGACTAGAAAGACATTATAGTAATGGGGAAAGCTCTGTTTTAGTATAGATTTTGAAGTTGTTAGAGAAATTACTTTGCAAGAAATTTGCATGCAAAACGCCAGAGCAATGAGAAAGTGATGTAAGAGCTGTTGGGTGTGGTACTCCCCTGTTGGGTGTCAGGAATTGTCCATATTCCTTCTTTCACAGGGGCAGAAGGACACCTGGCAGGACATTTTTGCGAAGGCTTCTCTGGAGGTGCTTGTGGCAATTGTAAAACATCTGTGGCCACACACATACTGGCACCACAGCTAAAAGTGAATCTGGAAGTGTCAGTGCTAACCAGGAAGACTTTTAGTCCCTGGAGATCCAAAACATCCTTAGCCACAAATGGAGCACAAGGTGTGAGAGCAACTGGGACCAACCACAAGAAATCATAATATGACTCGAGGCAAGATGTGATGGTTTTATGCATCTCCAATGTCAAGAGGCAAATCACTGACTTTGTAATTCACCGTAAAGAGCACTGCCCTACTTGGGGTGAATTTTCTGATTTCCGACTGTCATGTGCGTTACACCCCGGGGAAGGTCAATCAGCAGGCAGAAACTGCTAGGCAACCACAGCTGGTCCTTAGCATACAATCGACTGATAGGAGCTGTTAGACAGCATCCATATGGTGTTTGAATGAGACATCCCTCCATCTGCACAGGGGAGGGGGAGAGATTGCATCTGAAGACCCTCCCAGGACTATGCAGTGGAATTTAAACCTTTAATAATTCAATGCCATGATTATTTTTCTCACCTCTGTTCAGTCCCCAACATTTTATTACTCATGACACAACATTTATGACCCCTCTGAATTCCCAATTAAGAATTGTAATAAGAAATGACTATGTGCTAGTGCTGGCGATCTGTCTTTCCTTGTAAAAGTAGCCGTATTTTAATGACCTAGACAATATGCATATGTAACATGGTCTACTTCTAAGTGAAATCAAACACAAATCCAAATGCAGGCCAGTGTTGCCAGCAGGTTACAGCAATTCTTCAGCTTTAAAGTGGATCTGGAAGGAGGAGCTTTGTTTTACCATTTGCCGGTTTTGTGTTATCCTTGGGGGCATGATATATGGCTAAGCATCGTGTTATGATATAACAACACAAATATAATTTAATAACTTGGGTGTCAAATGGCTAAGATTTATGGTCAAGGAGGCTAAATGTTCACAAAGGATTGCTCCAGAGATGCAGTCCTATTGGATTAAGAGAGAAAAACTGGCTAACGCAACGTTTTAGACAACACATCTCTGTGTGGCTGGAGGCTTTGGATCGCTTTTTGCACTGTATTAATATTTCCTTGTTGCATTTCCAGAAACTCTCTTTCTAATTATAGTTTCCTGGGTTCACTCCGTGCAAATTAAAAGCACATTACTATTTTGTAACTACAGTGTCTGAATTGTGTGCTGCTGTTCAAACAACAGGCTGAGGAGTGGGCCAGATGCGGCTCCTTTCATCTTAGTGTCACTGCAAATGTTTGTATGAGCAGCTTGCGGGGTCTCTGACTTACAAGAAGATCCAATCTGTGATGAGTGGGCAGATGCTTTTTAATTTCCAGCAAAAAAAAAATGAAGTAAGCTTGCTAAAGCCTTTCCAAATCAGTAAGCTGGAGGTGGCGGGGAGCCGAATGAGGATTTGTGAGGCACCTCCAAACTGACCGGAGAATTGCATGTCACGAGTCTGATCAAGGGCAAGGTCCCTCCCAGTTGCAGCGGCTGGAGTAGCCCAAACGTTTGAAAAATAAACCGTAGTTCATAAGAAAGAGACCCTTCCCTGCCTTTCACAGTGTCCCCAGCGATGTATTGTCTCATCTGGTGGCTGTCCTGGTTCCTTGCCTTCCTCTGTAGTGTCCGGCACTTGGCCTCTTGTCCTGGCAAGCGACAGCTCTCTAGCTCTGCTGTGGCTGCAAATGTCTCGCTGACAAAGTCTCTTGAGACGGAGCAAGCAGCTCCGCTGAGAGACACCTTAACAGCACCCAAACAATTTAGAACTGGAAAAACCTGGGCTGCTGAGGAAATGGGAAATGGACTCTGTTGCCACCACGACAGCCGCTCACCTTGTGCTGCAGTGCCATTTGCAGCAGGACTCCCTGCCTGCCGGCAGACCCTGAAGAATACACCTTTCTCACCAATTTACCTAGCTTTGTACTGAACCCAACCTGTTCTTCTAAGGCTGGCAGAGGCTTGCTCCCTGAAGGAGCATGCCGCGTGCTGCCAGCGTCGCATCCATGCACGTCCAGGTGGCAATGGCTTCAGATGAAATACTGGGGCAACGAGAGACATCTGCAGAAGTGCCAGCTGTTTCTGCTATAGTGGGCCGGGACAGGACCTTTCTGCCTTCAGCTGCATGTGCAGAAGCCCCTTATACTGTGTCCCTTATAGGGCTGCACCCAGCGTTGCTCCCTATTACCCTACAGCTGTTTCTTTCATTCAGCCTGCCCCAGTGGAGTTAGCCACATTTTTGTAGGGTAAGGTCATCTGCAATCATGCTCAATGAGCCCAAACACTTATGAAATCATGAAGATACCACTGTATACATGACATGCCATGTGCCATGTGGTTGAGATTTGGGTCAATACTTTTCTTGCCAGGTAAACTTGGGGTTGATTTTGGTTTTCTTGCGTGTTTTTTGCTGTGGTTTAGAGACCAAGTCCTGTCCACAAATCTCTCTGCAGTGAAATAAGAATGCCAGTATTTTCAACTGGTATTTTTGGCAAGAGGCAGACTCCCATGCTGTTTGAAGAAGGCCCCAAGGGTCCCAGTGCTTTTCCACCATTAAAAGCCTCAGCTTCTTGGGTCTCCTGCCCTTGCCTCTTCCCTTTTCCTTTGCCAGAATTCAATTTCCAGCCCAGCCACAGTCTGCCTTCGTGACCCTGGTCAGTCACTCGTCGTCCTCCGTTACCCTGTCTGCAAAATGTAGACGCCGCTTCCCCGCGGGAGGTTCAGGAAGACGAATGCCATGCAGGGACGTGAGGCAGCCGGCTCCTGCGGCACGGGGGGGGGACACCCATAAGCACTCGATCGCGCCCTACTCCCTCACCTCTGTCCTCCCCCTCTCTTGACATGCTGCTTCCTCCTCCCGCTTATCAGTGAGCCCCGAGCCCCAAAGGGCCCCCACCTTCCTGAAATTGCTCATCCCCTCTACCTCTTGCCTTCCCCCGACCTCCAAAGAAGCTCCCTGCCAGACCTGTAGCTTTGTCTGCAGGCAAGGGAGGCAATAATTCACCTGCCCACCTTCGCAAAACGTTTTGAGACCCTTGCAAAACGTTTTGAGACCCTCGCTTGATCAACACTGTCTCAAAAGGCCGAGGGATTTGGGGGGCAAAGGGGGAAAGGGGAAGGCAGGGTTTATGATGTATTTATTAACTCCAGCACAAGCAAGAAGCTTGCTGGTGGGGAGGGGAACGAAACGGAGCTTCCTTCCCATGCTGATGTAATTATTGTGTTTATATTTGCAAAAATAATAAAAGGTTTGGAACACAAATTGGCCTGAGACTTGAGGCAGGCTTAATTTTTTTTTTTTTTCAGTCTAACTCCTAATCAGTTACTCTGTACCTCAGTGGTCCTGTCTTGCCTGTGCTGATTTACTGGTCAGTTTTACTACCGGTGTTGTAATACATATATAATAGGGGTTGTCATTGCTTGTCAGCATTTGAGGTAAGCTGTTTTCCAACAGAACTTAGGCTACAGATAATACCTGCTTTTTTTTAAGCAGATCCTTTACCTGAATGTAATTAATGAAAAGGTTGGACTGGAGCCAGGTCATTGCACCACTGGTGTAAAGTCAGGATTTGCCTGCTCAGTGGACTGGAAGAGTCACGCTAACAGGCCATGCCTGCCCCCGCCCAGGAGGGATGCGGCGCGTCCCCAGGCATCCCTCAAGCTCCCGGGAGATGGTGCTTCTCTCCAAAAGCGTGTCAGGATTCCCTTGTCCCAGACCCGCACTGAGCACGCCTTGCCAGCGCTAAAGGAATTGGGCTGTTGGCTTATGGATGTTGAGGGGCTTCGGTACCTCCGTTCAGGGGACAGTGGGAGAGCGACTGTGGGCGCACGTGTAACCACCGCCAGCGCTGCCCGCGCCCTCCGCCTGTCCGTGCTCGGCAGCCAGGCCGGGCCTTTTGCCGTTGTCACCCCGCGTCCCACGCAGATTTCTAAGAGAAACACTGCAAAGGAAAGCGCAAAGAAACATATAAACCAGAGGAAAATAAAACAAAAAATCTTTCCAAGCCCCAAAGTCTGTTATTTTATTACCGGTTTGTAACGCACTTGCCGCCAATGCAGGAGGATGCTTGCCCCGCAGGCAGCGCCACTTCTCCCCGCGCCGCGCTCCGCCGCGCCCCCCCGCGCCAGGCCGGGCCGGGCCGGGCCGCGCCGCCGCCGCCGGGCCACCACCGGGGGGCGGTGGCTCCGCGCAGCCGCCGCCGGGAGACAGGCCGCCGCCAGGTGGCAGCGCGAGGCCGCCGCCGCCGCCACCACCGCGCTCGGCCGCGGGGCTGCCTCGGCCGCGGGGCTGCCTCTGCCGCGGGGCTGCCTCTGCCGCCGCGCTGTCTCCACCGCGGGGCTGCCTTCGCCGCGCGGCTGCCTCTGCCGCGGGGCTCCCTCTGCCGCCGAGCTCCTTCCGCCGCGGGGCTCCCTCTGCCGGGGGGCTGCCCCTGCCGCCGGGCTCCTTCCGCCGCGGGGCTCCCTCTGCCGGGGGGCTGCCCCTGCCGCCGCGCTGCCACCGCCGCTTCTCGCGGCTGCGAGCGGTGGGCTCAGCCCTCCGGGATTTATTACCTCTGCCGCTCCGCGAAGTGCATCTGCGAGCCGCGGCGGTATTTATTTATTTATTATTAATTAGCTTAATCTTTGTAGCTGTCGTAGCTCCGGGTTTCTGAAAGAGGCAGCAACGAGGCTTCGATTTTAATTTGAGCCAAAGTTAAAAAGTGCTGTCATTCTGACTGAGGAGCATGGGTTTGTATGGCAGGAATTAAACAGGATTGGCGTCACTTTAATTGTGGGGAATGGGAAAAGTAAATATGTTTGCAAATGGGGAAGAAAGATCATTGTAGCTAAAGCTAGAACAGCCTGGATAGGTCAGGGATGCAGCCTGGACGTCAGGACATACGCTGCATGGGTAACACCTGCACAGACCCTGAAACGTGTTCTGGAGGAAGAAACATTTTGGGAGATCCACAGGCCAGACTGACAGTGTGGGGGCTCCTGGCTTGAATGCTAGCAGAGGTCTGGCTGGAGCTCCTCTGAATAGTCCTGCATAAGGGGCAAAGGTTTTGGTCCTCTGACCAGAGAAAATGCTGCATTTCCAGAGTAAGAAGTGTTTCAGAAGCATGGAAACAATGGAAGTGCAAACACAATACACCAAATGTGCTGCAAAGGGTGATGAGAGATTAAAAAGTGTAAGAGAAAGGCAAGGACGAGGAGTCAGTGAGATACAGTCACCAGAAGCAAACTCTGGGTGAGGAAGAGCTGATGACCACTGTGACCCAAGGCAGAGCAGCTGGAGAGATCCCGCTTTCACCTGAGGGCAGGACAGCTGAGGGAGCGGGTATGTGCAGGGCCAAAACTCTGCCTTGCAACTTTGAAATCAGAAAGGCCCCGTTTAGACACACCATTGCTTAGGGGACCTGTCTTTCTGCATGTATTTCTGCAGTAATAATATCTGATCTTCAAAAAACATTTCCTACAGTTAGAGAGCAGCTGATCTACCCAGAGAAAGAAGCAAAACCACAGTGAGAGATCTGCTGAGGTACCTCCCTGACAGGCACACGTGAGAGCTGTGTTCAGGGAGAAAGGGGGACACTGCCCAGGGTCTGGGGAGCGAGCCCAGACCATCAGTTCGCTGTTTGGACACCAGGTGGATGTACAGCCTCACCACAGGCAGGACGGAGACGTGAGGACCATCATATGTGAGGTGAGAGAAGCAGGACCATTTCATACCCCAGAGCAGCTTTTCTTTCAGGAAATAAAAAAGCAGCGACTCAGGCAGTGACCAGACAGACAGACATCGACTGGAGAGGAGGAGCTCTGCACCGTGACTTTCATGGGACTGCAGACAGGGGAGAGGGCTGCCTGCTATCCAGCCCCCATGGGCTCAGAGGCCACTTGGGTGCCAGCTGGATCGGGATCAGCTGCAACGTCATGCCAGCACCTCTGGTGAGCTGGAACTGGCCGGGCTCTGGAGGCGAAGAGTCATTACATCCTCCAACACTCGTGTGGGGTGTTTAAAGAGCACAGTGTGGGAAGTGAGATGTTGGGTGGGCTCATCCTAATGCACTGAGCACAGCAGAGAAATAAATCCTCTGCCTGGTCCTGTCTGGTCACAGGAGACCAACTGAGCTTGCTGTACCCATGGCAGGTAGCGGACACAAGCAGGACCCTGGTAGGACCAGCAGCAGCTGTCTTTCATCAATGAAAATCATATCACTAGAGAAAGGCAAACCTGAGCAAGAGGCAAGCTGGGCTCCTGATACCAAGCTATGGCTGCTGCTAAGGGGTATGAGGCCAAGCACAAACTACATGCAGCAGAGGAGACTGAGGCCAGCTCGTCTGGGTGTTTGGCAATCTCTACTGAGCTCCATTCTTCTGAGACACACTCAGGCTCATCCAGGAAATGCCTCGATCGGTGGAAAAGTCCAGATGCTCTGCACATGCAGCAGAGTACTGCAAAGCCATAAGGCAGCTGCCACATGGTGGGGTTAGTCAGAAGGCCCAGATGGGCATCTGAAAGCATAAAGATGGCTTAAGCCAGGCACGTAGCATAAAACATTGCTACTACGTGGAACAACATGAGGTAAAGGGCGAATGGGAAAGGAAATCTCGCAGCATCACTGCTCTGAAGCTATCAGTCTGTAGCGTTTATAAGTAGAGATGACGCAAATACAGAAAAGGGAAATGTCTGGCCTGAGAATGACCCATTCCCTGTGCTTTTTTGATGGGAACATTTTTGCCAGTTCGCCTTTGGCTGTTGTTAGTCTTCTAACAAGAAGCAGCGTGAATAAGCCATTGTGGACTGCACTCGACATTAGGCTGGAATGAGAGAAAATAACATTGCCCGTTGTCTCTACTGAGGCTTCACAAACCTTTTATGCAATAAAAGACACAATCTATCAACCTGCCTAAAAGCCCTTCTCAAAGGTAGTGCTAGACAGTCAAATCAGGCATCAAACACAACAGGGTACTGGAGGCAGTAAAATGCTTAGTACTTGTGGACTGGGACAATCATCAGCTGCAAATGCAGCAGCAAATGAGTCAGTCCTATCTGCTGAGGGATGCGAACACAAGATGAGGGTTTTTTTTGAAAGTGCTAAGCAATTTCAGAGCTGGTGTCATGGGAGGGATCATCTCATTGAACTCCCCATCCAGACTCTGGGCTCTTTTTTCAGTCCCTGAAGATGTAGTCGATATTGCCAGTGAGCTGTAGGTCATTATTTGCTCTGTCTTAAAGTACTTTTCCAAACAAATTCAACGTGTTTTAAAATGATTTCTTTCCATTGGCTGTGCAAGGATATGCAAGGGACTAGTTCATCTGTATACACCTGCATTACAGTTGCCTAAATGTCAGAGAGAAGGGTCTTCTCCTATGTGGTGTGTCCATACTACTCACACAGGGAAAAGACAGACAGACGAAAGGAAGATCCATGACTGCCCAAAGAAGGGCAGGTTTGGGACAGTGCAGCGTGTGCAGAGTGAACAGAAGAACACAAAAGGAGCCACTTGACTCTATCAGGAGTTAGGAACCTGATCCTGAATAATCATTGTGCTACTAGCCATACTAATTTTTTACTCCATTTACAAGCAAGAATGATGCTGTCTGAAGGACACTCAGGCAAGGACTGAGAATGAGACATCACAGTGCCTTTGGCAAGGTCTGGCTGACATGACTCTGTGCTCAGACAACAGACCACAGAATTCCTCAGCAGAGCTCAAAACTGGTTCAGCTTTGAATGGGAATCTGAACACAGAGTACCTGCAAACCAATGGGAAATTGGGAGTCAGGAGAGGCAGACATTGTTAATCAGTGCAAAACAAGCAGGAAGGCAGCTCTGCCTGACAGTGTGGGAACACTGCAGTGGAGCCCCCCCAGTTCAGATAGCAACTGAGCACAAAGATGGATGGGTCAGAGAACCTCAGATATTTCCCTGAAGAGAAAGTCCATGTGGTCCAGCTGAATAATGCAGTGCGTTACTAAGAAACACTTAGGAAATGCTTGCACAGAGCTCCCAAGAGCCACATATTTAGGCTTACATGTACAAGTGACTAGGGCAAGATCCAACAATCAAATAAGGACCCAAAACAATGGTCACAGCCTATGCCGCAATATCACTAGTGATCTTCACAGGCTTAGAGTAATGGTGAAAGGCAAACCAAGAAAGCAGTAAATAGGACTAGATGGCCAACACACTTGGGCTAGAGCCAGAGTGAAGAGTAATGCGTACAGCCCTTTAATACTGTCTGCTGAGGTTTAGAAAGGTGACACACAGCAAGGGCCAACAGGACACCGCTCAGCACCGATCTGCAGCACAGACACGTTGCTACAGCCTTGAGCTACAAGTTAAGGCAATAGCAGCTCATGTTTTTAAGTGCCGCTTTGATCCTTTATGTGTCAGCAACAAGCAAGGACCATGTCCACCTTCTTCGAGCCAGCTGAGGTTCCTGACCAAAGCATAGGCAAGCAGGCTGTGCTACCTGAAAGGATTTATGCTCCTGCAAACACGGTATAGCTCTATACATCCCTTCCCTCTTACACATTTACATGTCTTGGCTGAGTTTCTTCTGTAAAGAAGAAAGGTTTCGGTCAGAATTCACATATTTAGTTGAAAAAATGCTGAATGTGCTGATCTTGATGTTCAGTTCTCTCCATATCTTGTTGATGACAGTCACAGGTTGGCATCAGGTCAAAGGACAGCCAAGTACCACAAGAGACTCACACCTACGGAAGACAAGAGGCCTTTCTCCTTTTCTATCCATTTCTACCTGCCTTTCTACATGGTATTTCTACCTGCCTGTCCTCCTCCCTAACCATGCCATTCCACCCCTCTGTCAGGCAGGTTTTCGTCTGATCAGCATCAGCACCAGCACATGGTAAGTGATGGGAGTGGACGTCCAAGAATGGGCCAAGTGAGGAAGAAAAGCACAATTCTTTTTTGGTCAAAGTGAGTTATGTCAGCTCACAGCATCTCCTGAGGCCATACATACCCCTAATGCAGGGTGGCTGGCCAAAGCCTGAAGTAGCAAAGCACTCAAACCTAAGCACAGGAATCGTCCTCCTTCCCTTCAAAGCTCCTATGCTTTAAGTTACCATGTGTACTCTGTTGGATAAAGAATTAAATTAGCAAAGCATGGGGTTTGGATTACCAGTCTCAGTAGTAGCAGAGAGCTCAGTGCCGCAAGGGCTCATTCAGCTCTCTGTTCTTCTGAGATGCTCCCAATTCAGACTTCAGTGTGAAAAGTCCTTTTGTAGAGAGGTCATTCTGTGGGTGTGAGATAAACTGTGGTCTGTAAAGAGCCTTGGGTTCCTTTTAAGACACTGTGAGACAATCTGTGAATTCCTTTACTTGCATTTGTGTGCAGTTACTCACACTCATAGACCCACTATAGTTGAAGGCTTGCCAATACTAGTGTGGGATTTAGAGTCCCCAGCCTTTATGAAGGCCTTCTGGAGGTTGCAAAATATTAAGCATTCTCAGCAGTTCTGGAGAAAAATGACATTTTGTGGGATTACCAAAACCAGGTGTTCTTCACTGCAAAATGCCTCTCCCTTTCCTTTGCTGCAGGTCGATCAAGCAAAGCAGCAAGACTGTCCCACACCACGGTTTCAGAGATGAACACTCCTAAGGTGAAAATCAGCAGCGTGCACAGTGCTAACTTTAGCCTAGGAAGTCTGTTGGCTTAAGTGATGGAGGCAGACAAAGAGCTCCTTAGAAATGCCGTGGGTGACAATTGTCTGTGGTGGGTTCATTCATGGCGGGGTAGTACTGTATGTGGGAAGCGAGTGCTGGCTAACAATGCCACAGCTGCTTTCCCAACCCACACGCTGGTCATGTGTGGGTCCTCGTCAGCACAATAAAGAAGAGGGCTGCAGCATTAGTTGTCTTTCACTCCATTGAAAAAGGCTACAAAGCATTAAAGTCCAGCTGAGTGAGAAGGCTCACCGAAGTCAGCGTGAGGGTGTTAAGAGGCACAACTGTTTAAAGTAACTGGTTGGAGAGAGGATGGCTATTTGCAGATTGTTCTCTATCCGAAAGGGCAACATTAAAAGGGTTACACAATCAAAACTGTGTATGTGCAGTGCTTGTAGAGAATGAGTGACTGAGAGGTTTATTTAATGCATAATTCAGTGGTTATGCTATTATTACCATTTTTCTTTTTACTCCTTGTCCTTTGCACTTTTACATATGCATTTTATTTAAAAATCCAGGAATTATTTATGCAATTTCTGTCAGAGGAACTCTTGAAGGCTTCCTACACTAGTGATCAAATACCAGGGAATTTAGTCTTCTGCTCCTGTTAAGCTGATCATGACAGAGTGAGTTGAATCTTCACACATGCCACAAAGAGCAGCATTTGATCCTACATATGCACACAAACATATACATACCTATATGTACATAGACCCAGTTTCTGCAGCTGCATGTGAAAACTCTCACTAAATGAAAGTTCCTTGGAGCAGAAAGTGACTTTCTTCTGTGTTTGGCAACAATATCGTATGTTTAGCGATATTTCACTGTAAATTATTATTCTGAATAGTGCCAACTTGCAATGAAAATAGTGTAATAATAATGAAAAAAAGCAGTAGTATCATGAAGATAGCATATGATCACATCCACACTTTTCTTTGTTGTCTCTGATCTGTAGTATTGGGTCTAAGACTGTAGGCCCTTCTCATATAAGATTCACGTACTAGTTTCAGGGCGTGTTTTGTACACATTCTGCTGCAATCTGAGGCTCACTGTATGGGGATGGTTTGATGAGCTTATCAGCTCCGATCACCTGCACAATGGTACTGGTGCACAAAGAGGCTCTCTCCCAAATTTACTTCACGGTTATTTTCCCTCCTTCTATCCTGTGAGCTCTGAAAATAAGAATAAATGGAATTCCCAGTTTCCAAAGTCAAAGACAGCGTGAATTGATATTGCCCACCGAAATGCAGTGAGACTAAATCAATAACATCTGCAATAAGGCATAATGAAGACAAAATTGTATCTCAGCTTTCCCAAACAGCTGCGAATCTATTTTTAATGATCCTCATTTTTGGCAGTCAGCTAAACAACTTTTAAAATGTCCTCGAAAATGGATTGTTAAGTAGATCAGCAATGCAGAACACTGAAATGCCATTAATTGCAGCTTCTTCTGTGTGGTCTGTAGTACTTGGCATGAAAACACCCTCACTCTATAACTAGACTTGAAAACATATGTGGCACCCTAGGGTAGTTAGAAAAAAAGAAGTGACTTTAAATAGGTGACTCAAAGAATAATGCGGTGTGATTGCTACCACTGATTTGTATTTTTTTTAGGTAGGGTTTTTAGGGAAACCCTATCTGTTTTCACAGGCTTGCCCTATCATTCAGTGATACCGCTCTGTATGATGACAGCTTTGTACACTGATAACCAAGCCCCTAACCAACCAGGGCTTGGCCTCTCAGGCTCTCAGCGTAGCTTCTCAGTCTGAAAAGGCTGAGAGTCAGCTTTCTCCCAGCACTGATGGAGTTCATCACAGCGAGATTCAACATGGCATTTTAAACCTCAGTGTGATGTGTATTTTTTTTTAAATGCAGAGTATACAGTGACAGTGGAGGTGGTGAAAGAGAGTAGTGGACTGAGAGGTGTAGTTGGTTATTCTGTGTACTAAGTCACATCGGTCATGCTCATCTAGGGTGAACAATGTCTCCTGGCAAAGCAGAAAAGAGGAGAAAAGGGCTTCCCATGGGATCTGCTCGTGGTGATGCTATGCAATGTGAATCAATGAGGTTACTATGGGGCTGTGATTATTACTCATCTTGCATGGTGATTTGAACAACACTGACCTCACAATTTGCTGAGCTTTGCTCTTCCTTATATCTAACAATGAAATTGAGTTCATGTGTACCAGTTCTGTCTGGTACAAAATCAATCAATATTACTGTTCACACCTCATCTCATCCACAAGCTGCATGCTTCTTCCCTAATGAACGTACAGTCCAGATATGAATCTCCATGCTGCTCTTTGTAAGCCTTCAGGTGGCTTCTCAGGACAAATGTTGTTTCCTCATTCCTCAGCTCCATTCCCTGGGAAAGGCTGGTGGTGAGGGCTGACACAACACCGCACTCACAGCAGCAGGGTTGGTGTGATGGATTATGCTCATTTCAAAACGAGCACAAAATGGTCACCAGAACCATTCAGCAAAACCTCACTTGTCTGTATCTACTGGTCCTCAGTTTGGAAATATTTGGTAAGTACTCAGACACTGGAAATACACACCCAACCTCAAACTTCATTCACGTACATTTGGGAGTTGTTCGTATGCATCTGTATTTACCCTTCCTGCTCAGTTGACCCAGCATCTCTTCTGAGGAATTTTAGCGAATCCCTTGCGCTGGTGTGCTATTAAGCACTTTTGTGTTGATGTCAGTTCCACATTGAGTTGACCATAGTGGGCTTCTGGTCATCTCATTTTCCTTGGATGAATGGTGTTTGGTTTCAGATTGTTAAAGTCAAAAAACCTGGTCAGCAGGTCAGCTATTTGTACTTGCAGTGTGCTGCCTTTTTGCCGGAGAATTACTCTGATCCTGATTTTCATCAGTTTCCGATTCACACTGCTCCAGTGTCATTCTGCTCACATTTTGAGAAGTGCATTTCATGGCGCCGGGAGTGCAGTGCTCCTGAAGTGGCTCCTCAGTGGAAAAAGTACTGCATGTTTGTCTTCCATGTTTATCTTAAAAATCACAGCAGAATAAAAATACTCTTTGCAGGGTGGGAGGGAACATTAATCTCTGCAGCCTGTTACTCTGAATCCTTGATGCCTTTGTCTCCTCTATCTCTAGATATCTAAGAGCTCTATTTGTATGTTTGGAAAGCAGTTGCTATGGTCTAAGTTGATTAAGCAGGTTAAGGAAAGACCACACAGTTCTGTGTTATGAGGGTTTTACTTTTGCTCATGTTAAATGCAAGTTTTCCGCTCTTTGTCTAAGCAAAAATAGCATAAACATATATAGCTGTTGTTTCTGAGTGGCAAACACCATGACTTCCCATAGATGGGATATTTTTAATAGGCATTTAACAACTGATCTGGTTACCCAGCAATTGAGCCCCTCTGTCTGTCCTCCTCAGACATTCCTTCAGGATGACTAGATGGGATTATTTGTTTATTCTGTGGAGTACACAAATGCTCTTCTATGCCCCCCCAACCCACCCCCATGTCAGTCTGAATCCCAGTTTGCTTTTACATTTTATTTTTCTAATCATCAGTAGCAGGTTCCTCTGAAAACCTTTCACTGTGTCTCTCCATTTCACGATGAGTAAACATGATGCTGCCATTTGTGATAACTTCAGTCTTTTTATAGGAAATTAAAAACATGCCCTGAAATTCCTGCACAAACATGCAACCATCTAACTGGAAGGAGAGCATGTTATATATCAGGAGGATGACAACTGGAGTGTTTGGAAGGAGAGGAAAACAAAACTGTTTGAAGACATCAGGCTGCATATATGATCTCTCACAGAGGAACGTTACAAGGTATAGCCCATGAATCAGAGGAGCATCCCATCGGCACTGGGGAATTTTAATGAAGAGAATGAAATTCTCATCATGTCTAAACCAGAAATTAACATGCATCACTTTTTTCTTCCCATGGCTCTTACTGCCAGCTTCAGCTATTTTGAAATATTTGGGGCCAAAGCAGGAGCAAATCTCTAGAGGGAAGAAAGCTATTAACATCGCCAATAGTTCACAACACAGCTTTGTTTCTTGAAAGGCACAGCCACGGCAGGAGGTGCTTCGTGCGGCTACACGATGGCTCTGCGACTTTGAAATAATGGCCCCTGGGGCCCTGAGCCTACAAACCATTTCTCATGCGACCGAGAGACCCCTGGGTTTTGTCAGAGCTCCTTGCGAGAGGCAGGGCTCGCCGGGCGCCGTCCTCCTCTCCGGCACTGAGGGCTACAGGGTCTGTAGGAAGCCTCGGTGACCCGACCAGAATTCGTACCAGGCTGGGAAAAAGCATTTTACTAGATGGGCTACGCAGTCCAAGTGACTTTTTACTCATGGCTAGGCCTGTGGTCATGGTATCTGCCGAAGAAACATGGTCCTTTTTGTTCTTTTTTTTGACAAAATGGTCTCAGACACTTCCCGGCTGCACCCATGTTCATGGCAGCTGTGAAGAGAAAGGGGTTTTAGCGAAACGCAAGAGCACACGATTATAAAGAAAGGGTGGATAAAACAGGACCTCTTTCATTTAGTTCTCGTTCCAAAATTTCCTACCAATCTTATGAACAAATCTGAGGCAATACAGGAGAACATTAGCACAGTTAGCTATTTAATTTGCTATTTATTTGCTATGCAATATCTGAGACTGGCAACCTGTCTCCAGTAATGCATGTACGCTATTTCGACACACCAGAGCCGTTGATTTCCTTAGTGCAGATAGTTATAATGGGCAGAGTTTATGTGTATACCATATTTGTATGTTAACTGCTGTGAGTTTGCCCCCAGATTTGCCCTTGTAAGAAAAACGTGTAGATGTCCCATTCATCAGGTCAAAATTTACAATAAGATACTGCTCATTGCAAGTTGGTAAATAAAGAGGAGCCAGATGTATGACATGGCCATCACACATGGAAATTGATATGTAAATAGTTCACAAAAAATGTCTGAAGAGGTTTTGTGCAAGAATATATACGGAATTGTAGGATCATAATGTTCTGTGTGGAAAATGGCTTCCTTTGTGTATTTCTATGTCATACCCTTATACAAAGGAGGCTCGAAACACTTTACTTAGTTCCTATTCCCTATCAAATGCTATAATCTCATAAATTACTTTTCCTCACCCAAATTAAAAAAGAAAAAAGTTCTATTTTAAATTAAGACTTTATTTTAACTTAAAAGTCAATTCAGACTCTACACCTGCTCTTCAGTCCAGCTTCCAATTTTGCTTATTCCATATAATTATTTCCTTCAATTTTAAAATATTTCCTTTTTCTGCATGAGAGACCCACATAATCAGTAAGGGAAACTGAATATATGGGTGAGAGAAAATGATTAGAGACAAAGTGGTGTCAAGTTAACACATGGTGCAAGCAGAATAACAGAAACCCATTGTTTAGCTGTAGTAGGAATATGACTGTGTGTGGTAAGCTACAAATTTCCACTCTGTTCAGGAAAAACCTGATTTTTAAATCTAAGTGTTGCTTTTAATTTATTATACTCAAAATTTGCCTTACAGGAAAGTAAGCCAACGTTTGATTTAACTGTGTTTACCTATAATCCTAATAAAAAAATCAGGTACCTGGGTTTTACTCTGATTGCGGAGGCTGTGTTGGCAAACAAAACATATTTGTCCTTTTACAGCGGTTTAATTTAGGACAACCACTGAGATTTCACCTCAGAATAACATGCTAGTAACATGTCATCAAAACACCTGGCATGGCTGGAACGGCTGTGTAACCAAACACTTCATGATTTAAAACAAAATTAAAATAAAATAATTGCTGCTTAATACTGCCAAGAGGAAGCTTAAATGTGATCTACCTAAAAGCTTGTGTGTTTTTACATAAGAATAATAATTAAAAAACAGTCCAGGATATCTGTGTTCCTTCATGTTTCTACTGGTAACCCTGTGGTTAAGTCAAGTAATGATTGATTTTGAGAGAATTATAGCTATTATAAACTGTAATCAGCAGAGGATGAGAATAATTACGCAGAGAACGGGGAAAAAAGCTGAAACATGGCTGAGCAATATTCTGATTGATGGCAAAGTCATTTCCTGGCTGTTAATGACTGATTTTTCAACAGTCAGCACAAGTGCTAGCCCTGTGGGGGAAAAGTCGTGTTATAAAGAAAACTACTGTCCTCGACTTATCGTTTTCATTAGGAATGGGTGAATAGGCTTGGAAAAAACCTGCCGACGGTTGTTCAGGACCATCTCTGTGTGACAAGACTGCAGCTTGGGGTGAGCTGTGCTCTTGGTTTGCCCTGGAAGTGCCCAGTCAGCCTTCATCCCCTTCAAGTTCCTGCAACCCCAAACCCCACCAAAGCACCCTGGGGAGGGCCATTTTTGTGACATTACAGGGCACGAGCAGAGCAGGACGGCACATACGACAGAAATCCTGTCCCAGTGAGACATTCAGATAGTCTGTCTGATCTGAAAATTATTGAAATTAATGAAAGCTCAGTTGATCCATCAGTTGTCTTCGGCATTTCGGTATTCTCAGATGAAGCGCGTACCGGTCTCTCCAGCTTCAGGCTGGTCAGATGTTAGCCCTCATGTCCTGTCTGCGAGCTTCCCTCCTTGATCGCTTACATCTGCTCTCCTTCCGTCCTCAGACCTCTCTTGTTTTGCTCTCAGGAGAAAGGCATGTCCCCTTCGGAAAGGCTAATTACCTGCCCCTCGCCACATTTCCGCGTGCGTGCACATGTGCTGGCGATATGAACGCAGGCCACAGCGAGTGAGGACCGTGGGGGGTGGGATGCTGAGCAAAAAAACAATCGCTCTGATCTTACACGAGTCTCTGAAGGAATGTCTGGTGGGGGTGCATCTGCGTTTTCAAGTCCTAAAATAATTTTAATTTCTATTTTATGCTACATGAGGTCACGGCGTGGACAAGCCTACAGAACAGTGGGCTCCAGTTGACAGCCGTATGCTCTCTAAACTGTGACACTTCCCAAAAAGAGACTAATTTATCTTATCAGCCACAACCATAAAATAGGGTAAGGGATGGAAATAGATTAGAAACCATAAAACTGAGGGAAGCAAGACAGCCGCCATCCAGGAAGGGACAGACACTGCCCTGCGGGGTCCTGCTGACTTTGAAGAAACTTGTGGATCGTTTACTGCTGGCTCCACGAAGTGTCTCCTGTCACGGGAACTCTCCCATCAGGTTTGAGCATCCAGAGAAGCTCCAGAAACAGGCTTTTTCAGATCCCCGCTTTCTCTCTTGGTATAAAGATGATGTAGGTACCCAATTTCGAGAGCTGGCCGTATACCAAAGTGCACTGCTTGCCTGCAAACCTGCGCCAAGTGCTTCTACAGGCAGTTTTCCATCTGCCCAAGAAATTATGCCTACATAATGCCTAGCACTTCTGGCTGATTTCAAAGTGTCACGGAAAAACTTGGGTGCTGGATTTTCTATTAATTGCAAAAATCCAAATTGTCCAGAGTTTATAGTCCCAATTCTAAACTGTGTAATACCAGCTTGATACGAGTGCTTTTTCACTGACTTTAGTGGAGTTATACCAAACAGTGAAAACAGATGGAGTGAAGAATGCAGTTAGCAGCTGTATCTCCTCCCAACAGCAGGTCAAATGCATCGCAGCAGCCAACAGTACCAGAAAAGAAGGGAGATCAGCAGAACAAACGATAGAAACATAAAGTGTCTGTAATTCAGATTTGATAGCATTGGGATTCTTCATTAGGGACAGTAAAAGAGACAAATAAACAGGCAGAGGGAGAAAGATGAACTACTTACAAGCAGTGCATACAGTGGAGTAATAAATCCTTCTACTGACTCACTCGGAGGCTCGGTGAAGAGAGATTGCTGCTTTTCTCTTCTTTAACTCCTCAGGCAGTGCCTCTGAAATCCCCATTCTGCCATAGGACCCTACAGAACATTGTTCAAAGACGGGACAGAAGATCCTCTATTTTCCTCCAAGCCAATTTACTAGTAACTTAAATCTCTGTTTAACAAACTCTCCTCTTTGGAGATGCTGGCAAAGACTTGGATGAATGTGGTGGGATGCAGAATTTTCCTTTTTCTTTTTTTCTCGTGCTCATTTTGTGGGTATGATCTCAGGGTAAAATACTGAGCAATGTGTGGGTCACAGACAACTTATTGAACCCTGTGCTTTCAATAACTCTTTTTCAGTAGGCAGGAGGAAGCATGCAGGCTAGGATTAGTGTGCAACAGTTTGCCTTCTGGGTATATATTGGTCCAGACATTTTCTTTCCTAGTGTGAAGTACATTTGCAGCAAGTGTTGCCTGAGATACTTTGAGGAAATCATGCCTAACTGGAAGCACATGGATAGTCCAATTGGTTTCAGTTACTGTGTTTAGTAATGAGCATGTGCTTAAATTCCTTTCTGAACTTGAGGAGTCAGCGGGGGAGAAAGGTGCCAGGCTGATAGTGCTGTGGATTGCAGTTTTCTGGTGACAGGGAAGGCTGGGCAACAGGAGTGCTCATGTCCCATGCCACCCCTGGTGGCTGCAGCACGGGACGGAGCTGGGTTCAGCTGGACTCTCACCTTGTCCCCTCACTCCACGTGACCTGGGCACAGCCCTTTCTCGTCGGCATTTCCTTGTCCCACATGTGAAATGAGTGCTGATACGGTCTGTGCCTCATGCACCTGGGTACCTGCAATTAGACTGAGATGTCTAAAGTCGTTGTGCTGTTCTGCCCTTCCCTTCATGATTAGCGGTGCCTCGCAAGCTTTCCTCCTCGTGCCCCTGCTGGGACATGAGGACCCCATCCCAGCGCCGTGTTCCCACTCACACCTCCAGTGTGAGCACCGGGGAGCAGAGCCACAGCCGAGGAGGCGCAGGGAGGGTGGAGAGGGAAGAGGAATGAGGTTTCGGTGGCACTGCTGCTGAAAGTGCCAGCTGTCCTGAGGACAGCTGACAACTGACAGCTGACAACTACCATGGCAAATGCTGACAGGCAGTGATTTCCACCAAGTCCCCTGCCTCAGCAGGAGTCATCTTAGTCATAATCCATTCTCCATTCCCTGGTTTTGGCCTGGTCTAGCCACCTTCCCCTAGCCACACTCCTCATCTCGTTTCCAGGAGATGGCCAGCAAGACATCTCCTTCTCTCCTCCAGCCACTTCCAGAGTCCCTGGATTAACAGATGGGCTTCTTGGACAGGTCTCACTGGATCTGGAAACACGGTTTGTTCAGTCTGCTCAGAAAGTCATACGCTTACTCAGACATCCAGACAGGAACCTAAGTTTAGACCTCTTCTTTCCCCCTTCCTGCTTTGAAAACAGTGGCTTCATGTTGGAAAAGTTTTAGGTAAGCCTTGGGTGGAAAACATTTTGACCAGCCCCATAGGGTGGTTTCAGCCAAAGGCACCTCTGGAAGCCAGAGGGTAGCTGAGGCTGCCAGCAAAGCTGCCAGGCATTGCCAGCTACCATGGTGTTTTGTTATCGGCTGAAAACTGGATCAAGACCCAGGCACGAAAGATATATCTATTTCCTGGGAAAGGGCAGCTTAGTACTTGCATATGAAGTAAAAGAGCAGCAAGCTTGCTGGGGTTTGTTTTCCTTTTTTCCCCCCTCTTGAAAGGAAATTGTGAGTCATGGTTCCAACAGTCTGAAACATAACAACACTGATGGCCAGATCAACAAACAGGCTAGCAGAAGGCCATGCGGAGCAGGGGTGGACCGACAGCCAACTGCCCTTGCCTGAGCAAATGCAGCTAGCGAAACTTTGTCGTCCAAGCTCTTTGGATGCCAAATGTGTTTGCTGAGCAAATGAAGCAGCTGGGTTGTTCCTTTTCAGGAAATGGCACAGGAAAGATTCCTACAGTAGGTGACAGGCAGAGAAGCTGTCACGGGGGAACGTACCACAGCTCTGAGCCGAAGCCCAGCTTGCCAGAGATGTAACTTCACCCCGTGCATTCCACTACTGCTCGGATGTTCCTCCAGCTTGACCTGCTCTTCTCTTGCTCTCTGAGCAAGTTTCTTGCCAAGGTTTTCTCAAGAGTGCTCTCAGACAACAAACATCTTTTTTTTCTCTTACACAGGGGCTTTTTCACCCCTAAAAAACCTTTTATGTCATGAGTGCAGCTTCCCACTGGCACTGTGCTTCAAGAACAGACATGGAAAAACGAAGTCAGGAGATAACACACAGTGCAGTGGAATGAGGGCACCAGCATGGAGACAGTTTTGCATTTTTTTAAAAGTGCCAAATAAATTCTGTTCCATAAAAGTGACAAGAAACCAATTTAAAGAAAAGGGAAGAAAGTTTCAGCGTGAGTCACTACTCTATACATTTGGAAAACTACAATAAAAATAAGCAGCTCCCCCAAAGCTGCTGTATCCTCTTGGCAGCACACAGCTTAGTAAGTAGTCTACAGCACAAGGCTGAGAGAGAAGTTACCCATCTTTTGTTTAGAGAGAGCACTAATGCAGCAGACAGGGTACTGATGCCGGCTACAGGGCTGGTGGAATCATGAGCACCCGTCCCATTCCATCCCATTGTTCTGCCAGACTGGAAACTTGGTGTCTCATCTGCCATGCTGAGAGGTCAAGATTTTAGCCTAGTTTTCTCATTATCTAGAATGTCTCATGGGAGCCATCCCAGCTATGTCTGATTGACCACAAGAAATGTGCACAAGCCCAGCAACAATTCACGAGTCCAAAGGAAGCCCCAGTGAGTGCCCTGCTCACAGGATTCCACTTCACCTTTAAGCCTTCATCCCTCAGCAATCATCAAAGGTTTTAAAAATCCTATACTGAAAAGAAGCTTGGTTCTGCTGTATTAAGGTCTCAGGAGAATTTGCTTTTGCTCAGATCCTTTAATTACAGAGAAGGGGAGTCAGCGTGCCATGTTTGTAGTTTTAATTTTGGATGGCCAATGGCAGGATTGTTACAAAAATATTTCTTACAGGTATGTTTGCACAATGAAAGCATCTAATATGGCCAAAAAACGCAGGGAAACTGCTTCTTTGTACAGCTTTGTACTTCTTTCTTTTTTGTGTTGAAGTGACAAAACATATAATAAGTTACATCTGACTTGGTGAAATTTTACATGTAGGAGGGTTGGCTGGGAAATGCACTTTATCTGAACTTTGTGGCCAATGGCCAAGTTAAATAAAACCAATTAATATTAATTTCCCTCACCCCTTCCATCCCTTCCTTGGTAAATAGAACCACCTCTGGGATTTCTAATGGTAAGTTACCCTTGCAGCGTCTGGTTTAACTTGGCTATTATATCGACAAGATGTTTTTCCACTTTGAGTCTCTTTTCTCTTTCTTTGTAAACTTATAAAACTTCAGAATCCTCACTGAATCCCTATAACTTTTCTTTCATAAGAGTATTTTGGTCTCTTTTAGTTCATGCTTAGGCATAAAAGCAATATAATCTAGCTTGTGGGCTGTGACTTAAATTGTAAATACTTGTTATGTTTAAGAGCCTTGGGGTGATGCGTGACTTGAATGGATATGAAGATATTTAGCAAATAAATCTGTGTTCCAAAGTAGAAAGAATAATTTATTACCCATACAACACAAAAAATGAAGCCATGCTACAGCCATGTCTCAGCATTAGCTCTGGTACTTTCCAAAAGTGTTCTTACCAAAGAGAATTCTAACTTTAGGGTTTTTTATGAAAAGTTGTTTTCTAGGATGTGTGCTATGAATATGGGCTGAAGTTTGTATTGATTATATTGTGTGAGGTTCGTTACCAAAAATAGTTGAGCAAACAGTCACAGATGTGAACTCTCTGCGCTATTCCCCCTGTTTTTCTCATAGAAATGTTGTACCCTGAGACTCCAGACTCTCTTTTGTCTCTGTCCTGGGAACAGGACCTGGCTTGCCTGATTTGGAAAGCAGCTTGTGCGTTAGCAAATGTGCTTTCAGGATGGAGTTAGCTTTTTAGTAACATGGATCAGGTTTATTCAGCCGTCTGTTCAGGTCTGGCCAAGGTTGGGAGCCACAGGGCTTCCAGTGCCTACAGCATTCATCTCAGGGGCCACTTTGCCAAGGTCGATCACTTTGTTGCCATAGCTGGGGCCGGGGGACAATGTGCAAGAGAATATTCTTGATCTTAATGCAAGATGTTAATGAAACATTCTTGATGTTAATGAAAAAAAAGGAAGATGAAGAGACAAAGCTGACAGAGAGAGGAGAGAGGAGAAACCCATTCAGAAACCTCTCAAGCTTGTTCATTCGTGTGACCTGTGGAGCTGAGACATACAGATGTGCCATGACCAGCACGTGCCAGTACTTAGTGATGTGCTCTGAATAAACTTAGTCTCCACTGGGACACAGGAATGGTTGCAAGGACACACCAAACTCTGCCCCATCTGGCCGTGGCCAAGAGCCACGTGTGAGGACAGGGCAGACAAACCGTGGTCCTGTGGAGAGCGCTGCCCAGCACCCCACAGTCTGCACAGACCGCTGGCTGTAGACAAGATGAAACTTTTGGTTTCCCCCTGTAGCTGCTTTTTCTTGGCTGTTAGTTCATGGAAATGGCATATGCTAGAGCATGGGTCTGATCAGAGTTTTCTTCTCAAGAGGACACACTGGTGGCTTTGTTTAGCCTTGCTGTAAGTGGTTGAAATAACAAACCAGCAAAGCCACAAACCCACTTCATGTGCCAGAGCCCTGTGGTAAAATGTCTGCAGAGCTTTAAAAATGCAGCACAAAAAATGGAAAGCTTCTGCCACATACAGAGCACTCCCTCAAGCCATTGACTGTTTCCGATCAAGTTAGAGATACATTTCATGCATAAAAGGGAGAACTACATTGCTATAGAGCATTACTGCATTTTCCACTGAGGGAATTTATACTTTACCTAATAGCTGTGACACGAAACCCTTTTGCAAACCACCCTGTCCAAACACCGAAGGGCTTTTTTTGCAGAAGGACAGAGCATCTGCAGAAGCTGTCAAGAATTGATGTGCCTTTGCCTCAAGTCAAAGAGTAATGTATTGACTCTCAATGTGATTAGGATGGACTTTTGCCCAGAACAGGAAAATTGGCTCTGAATGAAAATTGCTTTTCAGAAGTGGCTCTTCGTTAATGATATTATTATTATTTTATTTTAATGTAATTAGGGTTATGTTCTTAAATCATAATTGTCATCGTTATACTTTCCTTAAGTCAGCATAGCATTGCATTTAGTGATCTTAGTAATAACGCAAAAGAGTTGTGAATCTCACCTGCCATGGATAGTGCCTTCTGTTTCTACGTAATTTGGTTGTGCTTGGAACAGAAATTGTCCTTGAGGTGCCTCAGAAATGTACTGTCTTGATCATAACAATTACCTGAGACTGAAAAGCCATCTGGTTAAAATCATGTCTTCTTATGTGCTTTGTGTACCTTCTTTAAAACACATTCCTCCTTCCCCCCTGAAAAATTAGAACAACTGACATGTTTAAGCATTTTTCTAGTCATACAATTTAACAAATTGTTTTTTAATAGCTGCACTGGGCAATGAACTATTTGAGTCGAGCCTGTGGTGACCATTTTCATGCAGCATTGGGATGTTGGCTAATGAATCTCTGTTCCAAGGACCTTGGGAGCAGGGAAGAGCTCACCAGACAGGCCCAGAGGGTACGCTGCCAGGTGTATTTTAATGCCTTGAGAGAGAGCAGCATAGCAGGATGCTGTGGAAATGCTGACCTTCCTTTTTTGAGAAATAAGGATACCACAAATGATAAAAGAAAAAACCCTCTGTGTCCCCTCTCCCTCTCTAGTAATGTAGTAATGCCCTAAGGAACAGCCTAGCCTTCAATTTAATTTCACTCATGCTTTTTTTACCCATGACATCACCCTGAAGTGATTAGAAAATTATAACCACGATGTGAACTCAAGCAGAAGCTTATGGACTTTTCACTGTGTCGTAAGGAACAAGAAATGAGGTGACTCATGTCATCTTTCAACAGGTCTCCCAGTGGGCATTTGTGTCCCATGCACTCCGGCTAGTTGTCTTTCAGGCCACTCCACAGCAGATCAAGCGGAAAGGAGACTACAGCTGGCATGTGAGATCTAGTCTGGATGGGGAGGCGAGTAAAAAGATGTCACATTTGTGTGACAAGATCAGTGAGGTGCCATAGCAGCCCAAGCAAGCACAGATCAACGATGATTTGACCTGCAGTGAAACCAACTTTGGTATAAATCCACCATTACCTCCCCCTTAAAAAAATATGCCCATTAGCCTTGTTCTAAAGTAAAAGAAAAAAAAAAAAAAAAAAAAGGCAGTTTAATTTTCCCAGAGGAAAAAGTTTAGGAAAACATCAGAATTCCCACACTTTTGTGTTGTGATAAAGTCTGTGCTTCCCACCACGGGCTTGGAGATCAGCTTTCCGAGTGTGGCACTGTCAGCAGAGGATGACTCCAACCAGTTTGAGAAATGCCTGGTCAGGTTTCTATCGTAACTCACTGTCTTGTAAATATGTTTCATTTCTGTTTTAGCAGAGCCTATCTTCTAGCAGAAATACAGAGATTTGTGCATTTATCCTCCACAGAAGTCATAACGCTTCTGGAGTTTACAGACAGGCATTACAAATACCTCCCTCTAAGCCTCACTCGCTGCGAAGTTCAGTGTCATCTGGCAGCAGAAGACATTAATCACTACAGAGAAGGGCAGGCTAATGTTTCTAAGCCAGGCAGGGCTTGTATCTGCTTCCCAAATAGCTTACCCTAACAGTTCTTTTTATTGAGATTGATTCCCCATATTTTGCTAGTTTGGGGATATAGTCCATTTATATTTATCTTGTACTGTAAAGCTAATAATTGACATTGTTATTGTAGTTATTTTATGAGCCATTTTCTTGGTACCCGAGGGTGTTTTTATTACTCCCCTTTTGGCCTTTCCTTTAGAGTACCAAAAGTATACGGGGGTGGGAGGGGGGAGAAGTGTTGTACACACTTTGTAAAGAAATTCATTGGCTGGTTAGTATTATTTCTTTGTTTATATCACTCTTGTGTTTTCTCTTACTCCAATTCTGGCTAGAAAGCTAACCAACCACACAAGTTGGAGGATAGCCTGAAGGAAGCTCTAATTTAATTTCATGCTCTCCATATCCCCTGTATGAAATAGGGAATAGCCGAAATGCCCCCTCCCACTGATATTTGGTGACAGGGACCTTACACAGAGGGTTATGAGGGGACAAGGTTGGCCATTGCACCCACTTTCATCCTGCTAAGGAAATTTCCCATATGCAAATATTTCCCTGAGAAAAGTTCCTCCTGGTGGAGTGGAGAGGCAATGGAGAACTGGGTGAGGAAGGATTAGATGATACTCTATTTCTTACTCTTTGCATTCAATTTAGCATCACTTATTGCCTGCAAAACATGATATCCATAATTTTGGGTTGATAATAAGCTATCAGAGAACTTCATGGCTTTTCTGTCAGGCTGAATCTTGCACAGGTACATATAAGCATTTCCACCTTCAACTTGTTATGGAACATGACTTATTTACAGAAGGAAATTTTCATCCAGAAAAATAGGAACCTTCACTGACGATGAGGCAAAATGGCATAAAGTCAGTCTCTCATTTCGGTTTTGATGGTGAGTCTGTGGGCTGATGGCATCCATACTGCTAGGATTACTCTGAAGTTGTCTTAAAACACATGATCCAGTGAAGACTGACACATACCTTCATTATTGCCAATTAGTGTGGGATAGTGTGAAAGATGAGCCAATTGCCTGGGCCCTGAGGCTTCTCCAGCTAGTGAATTGATGGTGCCAGTCAGAAGCCACTCCAGATTTCAGGGCCAGGAGGGGCCACTAGATCACTGAGTCTGACTTCTTGAATAACATAGGCCATAACTTTTGCTCTGTTATTTGTATCTTCATAATATCTCCCTTTTCACAGATGGATGATTAGGCAAGAAGATGGAAAACCAAAGGGAAGTAGATATAAGGTCCCCTTACATGAGCCACAAAGCCCAGTGGAGCAGCACATCTTCTAAACTCTCTCTAGGTGTCTTTAATTCTCAAACAGACACTGTTAGTCTGGGACGAATATGGCCTATCTGGAGAGTATTGAAACCCTGTCAACACTGAAGTGTCAATATGGCTGTCAGTGTCGGAGTTTTGGAGGCAGCCTCCCCTGGGTGTGAAATTGGCCCTAGCCTGGGAACAGGACCTGGGAGATAATTTAGGGGACCTGTATATGGCCCATGAATGGATTCTCACCGCGATTTATATAAATTTTATTTCTTGAGACTAATATTTGTATGGTTCCTTATATTTTGTGGCATTTAAGACAAACAGTGATTGTCACAGATGTCCTTCACAGACAAACAGTGATTGTCACAGATGTCCTTCACAGAACCATGTCTCAGTCTCTTGAATGGCCGTGGCTGTCTGAGGGGTAGCACTGTTAACCAGAGCGTCCCCGAGAGTGGAGCTGGGAAACCAGCCTTCAGCTTCGGAGGACATGTTGGGCTGTTGGTGGCTGATCTAAACTCTTCCACTCTTCAGACAAAAGATTAGACAGCCAAGGAGTGAGCCTCATAGCTCTCCAGGGACGCTTTGAGCCTACATGGACCAAAGAGGAACTGGAGGACTTGTGGATCCAGTCTGAGGTCTAGTAGAGGAGTTTGATCAGGTTGAAGATTTTCTTTTTCATCTCATGATGAAGCTTCGTCCTTACTGGGAAGCTTTGGCTCTGTTACTCTTTCCAGGAAATGATCGCCATTTCATCTGCAGTCATTCACCCCTTTGATAAAGTCACAAAATCCAACTAATTTTGTTTTTAAACATGACCATTTCTGTCCTTAACACATTTGTGTTTATTAGTTTATATATTTCGTCCATCTAATTTTTCTTAGACAAGAACCTAAAACTGGCTTTAATGAGAGCTACAGGGCACTTCTTGAAGTGTCAAAAATAAGTATTTTCCTTCAGGTTTAATTTGGGTACTGGGAAAATATTTTTTTCCTAATGTGATTTTAAATTACTAGATTTCTTCAGTGGTTTTAAATTATTCGGCAATAAACAGTACATAATCTCTATTCTTGCCTAAAAGGAGGCCTTCTATTCTCATTCTTATAATCAATTTTTTTCAAAGGTATCAGTAAGAAGAAGTAAATGTTTCAGAATATCTGAGTCAGAATATCCTCATGGGAGATGCCCATTTTTCAGTGGAGTTGATAGTGGACAATTTTTCTCACCTGTAGTTCAGGCACAGGCTATAAATCCAAGGTGATATGATGACACACTTTCGAGGGGAATCACCCTCTTTCCATTCGTATCTTGCAATAAAATCACTAAGTTTTTCCCTGTGAGTTTTGTTGTGCCTAGGCAACCACTCCGCCACCGTGTGATAGCTAGCTGACAAGAGGAGGACATTGTGAACTCAGCTAATTTGCCGAAGCACAGATGTCCAGGGCCATTTGAAATGCCCTGCGGAAAATGAGATGTCCACACAGGGCTGGCAGATACAGCATAGGACCTGTGGGAGACCTGTGATCTTCTTGAGGATAGGTTGGATGCCCTAGGATGTCTCAAATGAAACAAGTTGCCTGTATTTATGCAATAAACTCAACCCACTTTGTATAAAACCTAAAGCTATCCCCTTCCCCTCTCTAGACACTCGTCCACAGTCCCATGAGCCCAGAGAGTGCCTTGAAAATGAAGACGACCGTAACAGTGGCATGCATCAGCTCCACCTTGTGATGGCATTTTTAACATCTGGACCCATAACTGCAAGTGACTAGTGACATGGAGACAACGGCTAAGCATAATATCAACATTTTGTTAACCGTGTTTGCAAAAGCAACCAGTCCCCTTCACCCTTTGCCCTCACCGCTGGAGCAGGAACTCCCCGGCGGCTGCAGCAGCCTGCACGGGGAAATCGCCTCCCCACGAGGGGAGCGCGGCATCAGCCTCCTCCACCCCCCGAGCTCCCCAAGGGCAACCCGGGGGCAGGCACGGCCTCTCGGGCTCCCACTGCTCGAGCGGCTGCTGCTGCTCTCCCCTAGCCGCTTGCTGAAGCAGTGGGTGCAGACGTGGTTTAGGAAGTGCCAAGGTCTGCAAATTCCTCCCTCCTGCCCTGACGTTCCCTCTTCGTGTTTTCACTGACCGGTGTTGATGGTCACAAAATATCCATGCTGTTTCTGAGCTGAGGATTTTCTCCTGTTGGTGTAATTGCGTGTGGGAAACGTGATGCTTGGATGGGGCGACCCACGCGATGCTTTCTCGAAGCCACTGAGCTGTTACGGTGCGGGGTTGCCCCAGGAACTTGCCAGCAGGCAAAGTCACTGGCAGGGCCACGTATTCAAAAATCCTGTCTAGTTCTGCATGAAGAGAGGTGTTTGGAAGATAAGAATCTGCTCTCTGTCCAAACACGCAGTTTTGTCTCTGTATTTGCACTATGCAATACATGTATGTGGAAATGCAGTCTGGTAAGTGTGTTTGTACAGAACAACCTTTTATTTTTTTAAATGTCCTCACTGGAGCATAAGAAATCACTTGTCCTGTGTAGGGGAATTTTACAGACTTTCAGTCTAGCTTATCCATGGCCATGGCAAGAACAGCCATCTCAAAAGATGTTGATGCAGGATGCTGTTGATTCTTGGTCAACTAGAGGTCTAACCTGCAAAACCCAGTGCCAGAAGAGACATTCCTGCCTTGACATCAACAGATCAGACCGGAGAGGGTGCAGCCATTATAAGGAGGAGGCTGTGAGGCTATTTAACTACTACACGCAATGATGGAGCGTGCTGCTGGCTTGTGCTCTTTACCCTGCCTTTCTCCCGAGTAGAGCACACTTACGTGTATACGGGTGCACACTGCTGGGTAACGTTAGGGGGTAATAAAGATGAGATGAACTAGCATACAATAGGAATAATGGGAAAGTATTAAAACTTACTAGTATTGTCCTTGACTTTCTTTAGTTTAAGTTTACACTTTCACCTTTTCCAGTCAGCCAAATTGCTGTGGTAATTAATCTATTGAAAAAACATTTGGGTTTGATGTAATGCTGTGATTTTAGCCTTAATGCATAGTCTTGGCTTATCTAACTACTTGTCTGGGGTCTTGTGAATCTCTATAGCAGATTGATGCCTCTTCAAAGCCATCTGGAAGAAGATCTACCCACTCTTTTTTTCCCCGCTCTTTTAATTGGAAGTGTTGGCTGGCCTTGTGTATCGGAGCAGTACAAAGGCTGAGAAAACAGAGAGGTCTTACACTAAACCGTTCGAAAGGGCAGCAGGAGACGTCATCCATTTTGTGTATAGATATGTTTAGATAGATGTGGTAAGCCATGAGAAGTGGATGCCTTGACAGGTTACTTTTCAAAGACTGCTGATTTGCAGTGACCTCTGACTGCTCTCAAAACAGCTGAATTCTGCAGACTCTGGTAATCTGAGATAGAAACTGTTTTGAAGTCGGCTGGGTGTAAAGAGTCTATTGCTGCCCCGGGTGTCTCAATATCACAAGGAAAAGTAGAGCAGGGGAAAAAGGATGCAGTAGTTGGAAACTCCCTTGCCTGATCTTGCAGGCGACAACTCTCTCTGCAGGACAACGCCTGGGTGAAAACCACGCACCTATATACTCAGATGTTGTCAGTCCCCCCAGGCCAGCCGTTGCCTCCAGGATATGCGTAAAAACCCCATGTTCCCCACTGCATGATGCTTCCCTGTTCTGTGGGAGCCTCATATAAATGTATTTTAAATGGACGGCGTGTTATGTACCACGTTGTAGTCACAGTTCTATAAAATAAAGGCAGACTGTGTATGGAGAGTTAAAATAACCACCCTTTTCTCTCAAACTATTAAAATCATCAAGTTAATAAAATTCTTTCCAACCTGTACTGGAAGTCTGTTGCCTTTCTGTCAGACATGTAGAAGCTCTTGTAAGTCTGAAAGTTTTCTTCTTTTTTTTTTTTGTGTTTGTTTTTTTCTTTTGGTTTGTTTTAAATGTTAACACATTGTTTAATAAAAGATATTCCCCCTTCTAATAAGATTTGCCTCTGTTCTAGGCTACCATATATTTTTTATTCTGGGCCCATAGGGCTGCATGATGCTGAGGACACCTGGAAGGGAGCTGCTCCCACCTCTCTGACCAGTCTCCGCAGCGGCCATCCCAGTTCACCCACCAGCACAGACAAGGAGCGTGCACACAAGCCTCTGTCTGTCTTTGGACACACGCTTGCAGGATCCCAGTTGCCCTCTCCCCTTGCCATGCACATCCAATTTTAAGGGATCCTAAACATCTGCTTCCAGATGTTCACGTGGAGATTACATACAAACCCCCTGCATTTAATGTATTTATATTTCCTTAAAAACAGCACAAATTTTCATTTATCTATGCTTTCAGCAGGCATGGGACTAGAAGGGACAGACTGGCCGTCCCAGGGTACAAGGGGAAAGCAAAGGAGGGGCAGGATGACAGCGCCCGTGGAGCACAGCCACTGAGCAAGCCTTTGGCACGTTGAGGAGGGCCCCCAGACACCTTCAATCCCAGCCAAGTGATTGAAATGCAAGACCCCTACTCCTTGCATATTCCCAGCGTGGCTGCAGGCAATGAACAAGTACCATCGAAACACCCAGGGAGAGCTTTTAAACTCATGACAGCCCTTTTCAGGCAGAGCTTACTTTACAGCAACGGGCTGAAAGATGGCGAATGTGGCTAAATGAAGGATGAGCAGTTAAGGAAAAGGCAGCGGCGAGCGGCTGGCGCGGGCTCGGCACAGATGGAGCTTGGCTGGGGTGCGGCTGCCAAGCCTAACGAGTCTGCACCGAACAGGCGCCGAGTGAGATTTTTTTCAAAGGCTTGATAAATTGAGCAGATTTGGGCAGATTTTGAGAAAACGTCTGTCTGTGAGATGGGGGCAGGTCTCAGCCACGTGGTCCAGAGAGTCATCCTGCTGAAAGTTCTCAGCTGAGTGCCTGAAAGGTTTTCTTTTTTAATATAGGCAAAAGTTATATTTTCAATTAGCATCTCTCTCTTGTGTAGGCATCTGGACCATTTAGATGAAATTTCCAGAAAAAAATCACTCAGAGATACCAATCCAGAGTAGAAAATTTTCAGCAGAACCAAACTGATTCGATTTAGTTCAAAGCTCCATGTTTTAGGAAGTTAAAGTAGCAAAGTATCAGGCTAATTTTCTAATGGTATTCCTAACTCATCTCCTTTAATAAAAGCCTCACATGTGTTTTAAAGCTTGAAGCATATCATTCCTAGAGCTGGTAAAATAATTCTTGATTTTGAATCATTAACGACAGGAGACATGGGTGTGGTTTCCAACGAGCGCATGTCAAACTTTACTTTGCACTTACGATGCCTTTTGTGAGCAAGGCCGATTTCCTTCTCCATAATAAAGAGAATTTGCTGGCTATCATTTCATATATCATATCATTTCAGCCAACAACCTTGTCACAGAACTCAATCAAACTGACTCGGGGTATCTACAAGCAATTATTGTCAACACGTGCTATTTTTCCTCTTAATTTTCTTGCTCTTGGAAGGGTCTGACTGTTTGAGGATGGCAGATTTCATTATGGAAAAAACAAATGAACCCCCTCCCCCCCCATTTCTAAACCTTATTTTTACCAAAAAAAAGACAGAAAATTTGAATGTCCTGTTAAGCCCCAGAAACCAGAAAACAAATGAAATAACTAGAGAATTGTGTATGGTTTTTTATCCAGTCTTACGATTTTTAAAGCCATCTCTTAAGTTTGGTCTTAATATTGCTTTCTGCTTGGTTTGTATTGGCACTACCACTGTATATTAATTTCACATGTTAATAGTTTTACAGAAATATGCTTAAGTGCCTAAAAGCACCAAGCAGGAGCAATGGTTGTTAACAAAACATCATAAACAGGTCTCGGATGATTAAAGGCCCCCCTTGCAATTGGGAAAATGTTATCTCTGCAATTGTCGCTGGTGTCTGGCTCAAGTAAACGATCCCCCTGACACTTTCTGTTCAGATGTGGATCCCGAACGGGTGTGATTCAATACAATCCCATTGACTTTGCCAGCTATTCTGAGCTGTGATTCTGGCACATATAATCCACATTTTTAAATACAGATATGTATTTTCTTCTGCCGTAAGATAAGAGTCATTTATAGTCATGTTTCAACAATACTTTGATCTTGATTTAAGCCAATTGAGTTGAATGTAAAATCCTGGTTAAGCATATTATTATTGGTTTCCTTTCTTGTTAGTATAGAGATTATATCAGTATTAGACTTTAAAGTTAAAGCAAACATGTTTTTATATAAAAAATAACTAAACTGGAAATTTAAATTTGTTCACCATTAATTTAGGGGGAAATACATGTGTTTTCAATACTATCTTTTTGCACCCTAAATACAGATCAGATTTTAGTATTCCCTATATTTATTGAGAAATTAGTTCAAAGATTTGAGTGGATTTACAGCTGAATTGCCAAAATCCTTTATGTACATATGTACATAAATACACAGGCTATATCTAAGAAAAAAAAAAAAGGCTTTTTTCAGAATAAAGGTCACTTTCATTCTGTTTCTGACACTAAAATTTAATTTTACATTTGTTAAAAAACAATGTAAATTCATTACTGACATTTGAAGGGTGATTTCATTAAACATATGGGTTCATCTACATTTTGAAAGCAGCTGTTTTTAAGACCTGAAGAGTATACATGAAACACTGGGATTTGGGCTGCTTTCTGTAGACAAAAAAGAAAAAAAAATCCTTATGGCTTTTAAAATATTTCTTTTTTCTTGCAGTGATTTATCATATTATAAAAGTATCATCAACATATAATCCTCACATTCTCCAGTGTATAACAAACATACGTGTTTGTTATTATGGACTGAAAGAACATGTACCTTCACAACCATGATGCTCCACAGAAAGAAACATATGGAGATATGCAGGACTTGTTAATTTGTTCTCAAAAGGGTACAGATAAAAGCAGATGCTAAGGGGCAATAAATTACACTTTTTTGTACATTTTTTTCAGTCGTTTTTTTCAACCCTCCTAGTTGACACAGAATTTCCTTTGCAGCATTATTTATTGCCAGTGATGTTGCTAGACTGCCTGGGAGGGCAAAATGGAAAACTTTGTGAAGTATACTTGGAGAGTGCTCTTTTAAACCAGATGATTTGTGAGTAAGTCTTGGAAAGCTGGGAGTATATTTTAGATATGTTAGCTGTCTTGTAGTGGGCTTTCATACAGTGAATGAAAGACTCTGGAAAACGTTGCTTATATAGGGAATGTTTACCAAGATATATTTGAGTGTCTCCCCACTATGTGGGCTATAATCTTCTCAGCATAAAGTATGATCTTCTGTTTCTCCACTCTGAAGGCTCTATAAATGTTGGAGAGTTATATTTTGGAAAATGACTGTTAATTTTGGGTTTGCCTCTTCTATGAGCTTAAGTATTAGAGAGCACCGACACCTCTCTTCAGAAAACTAGATTCTTACGATGTGTCTCAAGCCACACACCAAAACATTGGAAGTATCAGAAACCACTACTCACTTCTGAAAATTTTAGGGCTTGAATGATAGGCCTGGCACGTCATTTACAGAAAGGTTTTAATGGGAACTTTGTCTAACCTGGGTCTGGTATAAACCAACAACCGGCAAAGATGCTCAGAGCTCCTAAGAGCAAATGATTATATTATGGGCACACCTACACATCGAGTGTGTATGTATGCTAAATGTATTTCTGTATGGACACATCTGCATACAGGGACACATGGAGGAAGAGCAGCTTCCAGATCTGAGAAATCCCATGGGTGGCTGCAAGGAGACAGCTGGGAAGGGCTGGGGGAGGAATGCCTCCGGAGGACCGGGCACTTGCACCGCTGCCCTTCCTCCCAGCTCACCTGCTGCACGAGTGCCTCCCCCACGCACTCCTCATCCTCATCCTCCCACCATCTCCTCCTCCTCCTCCTTCCACCACCGAGGCGGCATCTGCGGAGAGGAGGGGTGAGGGAGGCGAGGTGGGAAGCCTCGGGCAGGGGGCAGCAGGGAGACGGGAGGCAGGGGCTAAGCCCACCCCAAGCTCACGCTCCAGCCGTGAGCACCTAACTTGAGCAGAAATGCCACCCGAAGGCTGAGCTGCAAGGTGGGCTCTTGTTGGTTTGGTAACTGATTTACAGCTTATGCCCAAACACTTGTCTACAACACTGGAGTGAACATCGTTCAGAATGAGACCTGGCAGGGAAAGTTCCAAAGCAGCATTATCACCCGGTGAAGATTTGCTGCTAAGTCCGCTGTTCCCTTCATATTCTCCCGCGCATGGACATGGGGTGCTCCCTGCTGCCAGCCCCCGTGTCAGGCTGCGGTGTCATCATGGGATCTGTGACAACAGGCTTGTGTGGCGTGGCATCATCGGTCACGTTGTACATGGGGAGTGCTTTTGGTTCCCACTTGCCTGGCTAATTCAATACCCCGGACTTTTTGGGGTTGAATTTTTATTGCATTTTCTTTTTGTCTTGAAGACGTGTAGTCATTGCTGCTTTAACACAGTGGTAGTGAGTGGGTGGTTTTTGGTTTTGTTTTGGTTTTTTTAGCTTTGCAAGCATTATTCTTTCCTAAAAAAAGGTCACTTTTAAATACACGATCGGGTATCCTTCCACATATGTGCACACACATGGTCCTGCACACACTGTAATTTTTAATGTAAAGTGATCAATTGCATTCAAGTGCCTGCAGCCAGTGAGTATCTAATGGAAACTGGCAAAATATTTTTTATGCACCAGTGGCCACAATAGTGAGATCAAATAGGCCCCAGAAAATCTGAATGAAAGTGCTGCATGCATCTGTTTGAATGTAAAGGAAAGGTAAACGTGAGGAAATGGGAAATGCATATGTGGGTCTGAGAGCAAACCCAAAGCTGGCCTGTCCCAAGAGGAAGAGTTGCTGACTCTCTCACAGATATGTGCCTTCTGAATCAAGTGCTTTTAAAGCAGTGTTGGTTTTAAAGTAGAGCAACTTGCTAGACTTAACTAAAGCTTAAAAGATTATGTTGTGGAGGAATCATTTTGTGTTGCTCTGAAATCTGTGCACTTCTCGTGTGTAAATCCACTTTTTCAGTGCTAGGAACTGCCAAGCTGGCATGCAGCTACTTCTGAGAGAAACTGAGGGATACATCAGCTGATATTACAGCAGAAGGGTGGGTAGTTTTATGGTACGTGTGTACAAAAAAATGCCCCAGAGCATAGCCCCACTCAGGTCGGTGAGAGGTTTGCTGCTGACCTCAGTATCAGACATTTTAGCTGTCAGGGTAGTCCCCCGGTTTGGCCAGCAGCGAGGACACAGACCTGAACGTGTTCTGAAAATACCACCAGTGCAATCTAACGCAACATGTCCAGGTTATTTTTACTGGTGAGAAAGCAGTGGAGAGGCTTTACACTTGACTAAGGAGAGGAAATGCGTTTGCCTATTTCTGCTCTGTTTTCAAAGCTGTACATGAAAAAAAAGCACATGCAATTAAATGTAACAAAACCAATATAACATCCGACTTGGGCATTCAGATGAATGTGTTGAATGACCGGTGGGTAGGTAATGTGTTGCAAGGTCATTCGATTATGTGAAAATCCTAGGGACCTCTAGAGAAAACCTAATCCAAGCCCCTGCTCAAAGCATCTGAATAAACTGAATATCAACATTAACCTGAAAGGTCAACCAGAGATACTGACGAGATGGAAAACCTACCTATGGCTCTAGACTTACAGTGGACTTGCAAATTTGGCCTGAGAATAGTCATGACTAGCATTCAGAAATTACTCTTTGAAGGGGATATTTCCATCTTTTTTTTTTTTTTTTTTTAAATAAGTGCAGAGTACATGAGCAAGCATTGGAGCCAGTTGGTCACCCTGGGAGACAGTGACAGCAGAGGGGGTCCTACAGATGTGATCTGCGAGGCAGAGCCCGGGAACAAACCAGGACGGGACAGGAGTGGCTCAGCCTGAGTGAGTTGCTTTGACCAACTTTATTTTCAGTGGAGGAAGAGAGCCACTTCCAAAGGGCAAATCTCATATGTCAAAGATTGGCACTGACAAGAGATGAGCCAAACTGATGCCTGGAGTTGCTCCTCTGCCCCTCTGGTGGCTGTAGAGGGCATTTAAATGACTAATTCAGAGGTGACGTCTATCCTTCATGTGGCTAAAGTTGAGCGGATGAATCCTGCCCCTCCATGTTGAAAGAAATATTGAAGAAACTTGTGTCTTTCTCAGTGCTGCTGTGGATGGAGAATGAGAGAGCGGGCTTATGAACAATCCTCCCAGAAATGTGCAAAGCTGCAAAAATTCAGAACCTATTTGGGAATCCTCAGCCATCAATAACATAGGCAATAGTGAAATAACAGCAGGACATTTTACTTTTAAATGCTTCTCATAAAAATGAGGGGAGCAGATTGTTTATATTAACCTTTCTGGGAAATGCAATCAAATTGTCCTTGAAAAATGTTAAAGAAGAAAAACATAAGCGTGACTTTCAATAGCCCTTAACAATCTGTGAACCGGCCCGTTGCTAACTGTCACACACAATGTACATTTTGTTTAGTGATTTCTGTTACACTGCCACTCTCTATGAAAATGTTTAAAAGAATAATTCAAGCTGCATGATCCCAGGTGCATAAACATGCGCTCCTCAAGCCAGCAGAGAAACTGCCGAGCCTAGCAGGATCGTCAGACCCACGGGTCAATTCAGGGACTAAGAAAATCATTTCCTATTTCCCTTCATGGATTTGGAGCACGCTGGGATCAGCCAGTCTAGAAAAATAGAAAGAAGCTGTGTCTTCTGCAGCAAAAACAGAACTGGGAAATGAAAGATGCCTCCCACCCTGGCCAATTCTGTCAAAGCAGGATGGGGAAAATGCATGGTCCCTGCCGGCCAAGGCCCCCGGCGGTCTTTCCTGCCGCACGACCTGCTCTGCAGAGCCGTGCCCTGCCTTGCTGGCAGCGGCAGGAGGGGGAGCCCGGCCCCGCTCCTGGCAGAGGTGGTTAATACCTCACACTGAGCGAGGCTGGAAAGCTCCCTCGGCTGAAGTCCCTGCGCCCTTGGCTCCCCGCTTAGCACTTTTTTCGGGCTCTTGAATTGCTCTTCAGGCGCCTACCTTTCCACTGACTAAGCAAATAGGCTTAAGTGGGATTTCAAGCCTTAGAGTATGGCTCTATGCCTTCATGGGAACGTGTGGTTTTCCACGGACTGAAGCCCCTTCACTGTGCCTTCCCTTCTCTGGTGGGAGAAGTTAGTGACTGAACAGGTCCCGGTTCACCATTCTTGATACCATTCAGGTGAGGTTACAGACCACCTTGCGGCACCTAAAATAGGCCAAAATGCAACTGCTAATATTTGCCATGACACGTGATGTACAATCCCTAAACTTCCTGATCGTTTCCTCTTTCTTCCTCTCTTTTGTTCACAGCCGAGCTTCTTGCTCCCGGTCCTGCCTGGCTGAAACACAGCACATGCTTGAAGTGGTCCCCTGGCGTGGGGTGGAAGGGAAGTACATCAGCCCCATAGTGCTACAACTTCAACAAGCTTGGACAGTCTCCAGTTGGTGACAACACCTTGGCCAGCCCATGGAGTAGGTGGGATGGCTCCGAGCAGCTGTGTTCTCTTTTCTGAATGAAGAAGCTCAGATAAGTCTATGGGAATTTGCTTGGTTTTGCCTAGCTGTTTTACTCAAAGGCGGCACAAGGGTCCCAGTTTGTCCCCTCTTGCTGTCTTCTGGATTATGAAAGAGAACATGAAGAAAGAAACATGGTGTCACTGGCCTATGAAGGGCTGTTGAGTGATAAGGAACATGGAATAACTGTAAGTGCCTGTGATTTTAAAAATGCTAGTAACACTCAGCTCTTTTTTGACTCACACACAACGGGTAATCTCTGAGTAGTCAGGATGTATAATCCATCAGCTGAGGTTCAGCTTGTTGAAACACCCTCTGCACAAGATTGATAGCAAGTGGGCAGATTTCTGAGGTGTTTGTTGGTAGTTATTCTCCATTATTTGGAGGCTATGACCATCACCGAGGACAGAAGTGGGGAGCATGGATGTTACTCAGAACTGCTGCCTCAGCAAGTCCTAGTGTTTCTCCTCCGAATCTCTTTGTCTTCTGTTCCAGCTACAGTTTCCCATTACACTTTCTTTCCCTATATCAAAAGGCTTTTTCTTTGTACCAGATATTTACTCCCTATTTGAGATAATCAAATCACTTCTCAGTCCTGTTTAGACCACAGGCTGAGCTCCTCAATCCTTTCACTGAGGTATTGGTCTCCAAGCTTTGTGTTAGCTCTTTTAGGCTATTTCTTGTTAATGTTCCAGTCTTGCAACATCCTTTCTCTAAATCCAGTTCTCAAGCATTATTCCACTACCAGTTACACGAATCTAACTAAATATGAGCACTTCTTATCTTGTTTAGGGACTGAACACTTAAGTTCAGTATCTACCTCTTGTTCCTGGCTTACAATCCTGTTCCTGTCTGCCACAGCATCACAGGGGAGCAAACACTGCTTTGTGAATGACAATTCTCTCTTCTTTTTTTTTGCTTGCCCCTCTTTCTTGTCAATCTCTAGCATTTCCTTTCCATTCTTCGTGGAGAGGTAGCCACCTTGGAGGTGCTGGTGGGCTTGCCCAAGGATTCTTAATTCAGTATTTTGCGAAGCTTTTTTATGGTGTTAGGCATTTTCAGAAATTAAGGGTATTTAAATATCCTTCTTTGTACCTATGGCAGATCACAGTTTTATTTCTCCTTTTCTCAAAATGAGTTTTGAGAGGTAAAAAAAAAAAAAAGGCAAAATTTAGCAAAATACTGTGTGTTAATTATTATATTGAACACAGTAGCAAAGATAGCATGGAGAAGAGAAATTAACGTGAAAAAAGAACGCCTTATGAACCAATGTAAAATGCTTCAATTTCAAAAATCGCACAATGGAAATGTCTTCAGTTTTCCTTTGGTCCTAAGAGTTGTTTGCCCATCTCCTTGCAGTTCAGCACCTAACTCTGATTCAAACAGTGCATAACCTCTTTGGAAGCCAGCCACCCTCTCAGGAGAAGGAAAGAAATGGTGTGGTCTTTCATGAAAGCTTGCATCATTGAGAAGGCCACAGTAAAAGAGGATTTCCTGTGTGTAGTATATGATCTATTCAAAGTCAGACAAAATAGGTTCTTGTATGAATTAACAGGATCTTTTTGGTTTCTATAGTATCCATGCTTTTATGATCTTAGTATAATCAAACACTGATTTAGTAGGCTTATGCGCTGAAGCATATTAGCAGGGGTAAAATGAAACACATTTGAAGAACGACCTATTTCAGATCACCAAATAGAAAGCTGAGGAAGGAAGGTTCATCTGTTGTTTCTATTGTCCTCACCTGCTTTACACTGGCAAAGCATTAACATTGAAAAAGTTGCTTGAAGAATATTAAACATCTCCCCAGAGAAATATTTGACTGTTAAGGGAAAAATCCAAACCCAGAGATTTATGGCTTGAATCCTTCTATCTGGAAACACTCAGGGTTGTGATAGGTGAAGTGCAGGGGGGTTACATCTGTATTATCCTTTAAGGATATGGCTCCCTGCTAGGCTACATCTTCCGTGGTGCAATGGGGAGGCTCAGCGAGAAGGGGCGGGCAGATCACGGGACACATGGATAAGTAGATGAATGCAGCCCACATACGAGGAGCTCACCAAACTACAAACTTTATGACACTCAGAGAGGCATTTCATGGCAGAAATTTCTTGGTTTGCCTGTTGACCAACATCTGAAATTTTTTCAGTTTTAATTAATGAATAGGCAAAATCCAAAGAGAGTAAATCCCTTCTGCAAAATATTCTTTTTACTTACTACTTGATCCAACCGAGAAGCTTTGGGTTTTGATCCACATCCTTAATAAGAAAAGAAAGGAAAGAAAAAGAAGCCATTTTTGAGAATTAATACCTCCCTGGCTGACATTGATTAGGTTCAGTGTTCACAGTCTTGTTTCAGCTCTGGGGTGGACCACAAATGCTCAAGCAGCCAAAGAATCAGCAAAAAGTTCTCTTAAAAGCAAAGAAAACACAGATGCTTGGGCATGGAGAAACCCATTCAATTTATCTCAGAAAGAAAGAGCTTTGTGACCCCGAAGGATATTTGAGGATTTGTTTTAAATCTTTAGCAACTTGTTCTGCATGATTTAACAGCAATGGAAGCTCTGTTTTGTTGCACACCCTATTACACCTATCCAAAGTGACCCTGACACTGTTAATATACTTCAGCGATCATATTTTTCACAGTTTTACCGCTATTGACTACCGGTGAATTGCAGACTGTTGCCCTGACCCCTGGTAGCCCTTGTACAGCCGTCACACGTAGCAGTCACCTGCACTGGGATGCTTTTTGTGTGTGCGATTGAAATAAATGAGTGGCGGGAGGTGCATTAGGGTGATACGAACACAATCTCTGCAAGATTAGCAACGATATTCTTGAGTTCCACGGTTAGTCCTTTACGATTTACTGTGATTTTGATTTATCTCCTACCGGTATGCTCACTTTGGGGTTTCTGGCTATGTTTTCAGGACAAAAAACTCTGCGGAAAAGAAGCATTAAGTTTTTTTCTCACTCATTTAGGTCACAAAATGGAGCTGAGAGAGAAAAATCAGTAGCTTTCAAACGCTATTACCTTGCTAATGATAGCTCTCATCGCATGACAGTTCTCAAACTGATAAGACATTCCAAACATCCACAGAAAAGGCAAAGAGGTTTTTTAGTGCCCCGGCTCTGTCTCTGCAGCTTGCACATGTTTTCAAACATAATTTCATGCCTGCTTTCTGACAGCTCATTAAACAAAGGCCTCTTGGTACATATAGTGCCCATCTTCCTGCTGAGATTGTAACATATTTATGGTGTTTGCAGATTGCTGGCTGTTTGCTCTTCTACTTCACAGTGTCCTGCCTGCCAAATGCTTATCAGTCTAGCGAAGGTGACAGTTTTCCCCATTTGTGTAGGTAGCAATGGTCTTGTGTTTGACCCTCGGAGGCAAGAAGCAATATGATTAGAAGAAGCTCCTGCAAGCAATAGATAAAAGCAATCACACAGGGAGAGACAGCGAGGAAGAGCTCAAGGGAGGAGGCTGATGTTGTGGAAGCTGATAGCTTGCATTCAGGGAAAGTGCTGGCAGTTAGTTAGCTAGACAGCTGGTAACATCCAGACCTTGTGGGATTTCAGCTTCAGACAAAGCAAACAAGGATTCAGGAGTGTTGAGAAGCTATCTGGAGCGGTGTACAAGGGCAATCAGAGCTACTCACTTCTAATTATCTGCCTCTTTCCTGCCATTAAACTATCATTATTATACATTCGAACCAATAAAGTTTAGTGAATTTAGCACCTTCTATTTTCTTTAAAAGCTGGTGCCAAAACCCTGCTTTCCTTCCTAACAGAACAGATGAAGACATCTTTAAGCCAGTGGCTACCATTCATCCATCTGTCCTTGGAGGGTGGCAGGGGACTAGGGGCAGGTTTCTGCTTGTACCACCACCAGCAGCTGAAGTATCTGTTCCACTTCACCGGAGTAACAAAAGGGCTAATTGGTTTTTGTTTTTAAGAGAATTTTATTTTCTTTTTTTACTTCTTGTCAAGCCTATCGCTTAGTCAGTATTAAAAGAAAATGCAGTGGCAGCTCTGTTCAGCTGCCAAAACCTAATCAACACAAAGGAGCTTTCGAGTAGCTGTCAGACAGGATTATGATATTGATCCTAAGTATGTGCATGTTCCAGGAAAAGGAGCATCTCTTTAACTAAAAGTCAGAGGGTGACAGATAATGAAAGACAAATATTTTACAGCTCGAAGGATGGTCCTGTCCCCACATTAGGAGAGCTGCCTAATTACAACTGAGAGAAGCAGCAGCACCTGTGCGTGTTAGCTGCTACCTAACCTTGTACTCTGAGCTTCGCGTCTCTTACAAATAAGCAGGTACAGAGCGAGTCCCAGCATGAACGGAAGGGTTTGAGAAACATCCATTCCATGAGAGAGGGATGTGTGTGATTTAATAGGCAGCTCTTCCCTCTTTGAGTCAGTAGTGAATCAAGAATTTTAGGACTTTACTCTGCCAGGGAGGGTGACTTTGGGATCAGAGACAAACTCAAGGCTCTCTATATTTCTGGTTGTTAGTGACGACGTGACATTATTTATAACATCAATGAAGTTGAATCCTGGATCTGGCTCCCAAATGGAGAGATAGGTAACGGTCCGGGCTTGAGTACAGGTAAAATGAGATGGGCTGGGATGCATCAGACTAAATGCATCCTATGGTGGACATCTAAAGTAGGAGAGAGGAATCATAGCCTACGTTTCTAAATGTCATCCCAGTTCTCTCCAAGCCTAAAGTTAGATACGATGAATCGCACCCACAAGGACTCGAAGTCCAGTATTCCAACACAGGAATCGAATGAGCGAGAAGAGGCTTTCACTTCTGAGGGCATGTAGGCCAAAGCTGAGTCCACACATACTCTAGGAAACTCCTAGAGAATCAAATACTACATTTACTTGTTTATTCTGTCGCCCATTATGGCTGGAAAAGAGTAATACCAGTAGTCCGACAACAGGTGTACATGATGGACACAACATGGGTTTTGAGGGCTAAATCTGAAATGAGCTAATATGGAGTTAGTCTTCTTTTAACTTTAGTTTTAATTGTCTGGGGCCTTTTTAATGCAATGTAACTGCCATTTTATGTACAGTGTAAACAGCCCATGAATGGATCTCTGTGCACTACTGCTATAGCCACCGTGAGCGACTGCAGTCCTCTGAGCATCCCCTGGACACCCCAACCCTCTCTTCTTACTACCTGGATGCATACCCCCATCTGCTTGGGCTCCAACTCCTGTCACAGAGTGGTAGCCTTTTTTGCCTAGATATTACCATGTGAGTGATAAGACATACTAATAACAAATAAATTATGCCCTGAGTTACAACCTCCGTCAAGCCAGAGTGTAACTCAGGTCAGAATCTGCATTCAATCTTTTAATCTTGGGTTTTCCAGATATTTCTTTTGGTCTCATGGGTCCCCAGGAAAGTCACTTAGCCTCTCTGTGACTCATGTTCCCTATCTCTAGTGCAGCAATTATGGTTTCCACCTACTGTGCAAGAGATGGGAAGGATTTGTTGCTCAAGTATCACAGAGAGCCAGGAAGAATGTTCTGAATAAGCGCTGTGATAGCGGTACTGCGCAACACTGTGCAAAAATCAGTGAAATATTTTGGCTCACAAGGGGTGTTAAAATTATATTCTTGTTATTTAAGACACTGTATCTTACAGAATTTTCTGCACCTAAAGACTAGGGCACATCACAAACCCCAGGTTTTTTTGCAGGACCAAGTAGGGAGGGTATATTTTAAATAACTGGCTCTGGATCCTTCCTAGAGCACTGTTGTCACTGAACTGATGGTAAAGAAAATATGTTATTTTAGTGTATGTTTTTCCCTGTGTAATGAGCTACCACATCGGTCAATTTTGTTCTCTGTAATACATCAAAGCAATGGGAGTGCATTAAGAACCAAATGAGGGTCTTGGCCTCTCATCTTAGTTTTATCTCCCCCAATAATAATGAAGCTGGGTAACTTCCTAGAAAATAACAAATTGATATAAACAGCACTGGTTTGCCAGCTACTGTCATTGCTGATGGATAGTACTACAGCCTGAATGGGTTGTCCACATAGCTATTTGTCAGCACTGTCTGTGAGGAGCTCTGCGATAACATACTGTGCTAAATTCACTCTCGTGTCTACAAAGGAATAAAAAATGGCTCATTTGAGTCAATAGATGTCACACAGAGTAAACAACAACAAAACCAGGATGCAGTTATATTGCAACCTCGCCAAAAAGATACCCTTACCGCTGAATGAGTTGTTACTTTATTTTAGATGCTGGGAACCTGGATATACGCTAGTCAGGTTAGTTCACTGTTGGTTTGTTATCTTTCTGTCAGAAGAGTTAAATATGTTTACTGCTTGCACGCACACAGAGAAAGTGCTTTTGCATTAATTGCCTGCATTTCTATTATTGCTTGCAAACACCATTGCAAAACTGACCATGATCATTCCTCTCCTTGTAATCTTATTTATATCACCGGGTAAATTTGTTGAGGTGTAGACATTTCTTAAAAAATAAAGAAGTGTAGAAATATGCTTGATTTCTATGGTCAGAGCTGTTAACTGAAGCCTGTTTGTTGTATAACTGATCAAAATGGAGCACGTGCAACACCGGAGCTGGGCAAACAAAACAGATGGCTCTGCTTATACATGGCTGGGCGCTCCTCACACCACATCTCTTGGTGTAGCTTGGGCTTCCTTTAAAAAAAAAAAACCCTTTATGCTATAAAATACGGGCACCGAAATACTGAATTATGTAATGTTGTATGTAGGACAGGAGCAATCATCACGCACCATCAGTACTGCAGACAGTTGTCAACCTCTTGAAGCGCAGTGACATGTCGCTGTTTCTAATGAAAAGCAAAGCAACCCCAGCAGCCACAGGGGAGGACACCAGTTCCCGCTCCTCCTCACTCTTTCCTCTCAGTCAGCTGGCGAGTCCCTCTTCAGAAAAACAAGGAGTAGCTGTTTCAGCTGATGGTGAAACATCTGGCAGGCTCTTTTAGGAATACTTACAGGGTAACACTTCATGTTTTCACCAACACACTGGCATGGCAAAAACCTCAGCTTGGAGAGAAAGGTCAAAAGGGATGTTTTGTGTATTTTCAGGAAGCAATGGATGTTCTGCTTGTTTTGCAGGATGGTCCATTGCACGAGATTCTCAAGGCAGGATGTATAACTCTTCTTCTTCACCAGCCTAGTTATGGCATAATGCTGCCAAAGGCTTTTAGGTTGCTGTTCCTGACATTCAGAGCCCAGTATTTAGTGCTAGTACCATAGCATCTCCTTCTCCCTGAGCATCTGTGATAGGTCATCACACCATAAGTATGTCTTCGGAGGACGATAAAAGGAAAGAGGTTATTTAGGAGGTTCCCTATGTATATTCAGTGGCCAAAGACTGCTATAACTTTCACCCAGGCTATGGGAGTGAGCACTCTCATAGAAAACTCCATAGCTTACCGAGCCCGCTGATTGCCACGGCTGCTCAGAAAAACAGGCGGCCCAGGACCAAGTACAGAGAAGTGGATGATCTGGCCAGGACTGAGAGAGCATCTTAATTTCCCCCATCGCTATCTCTACTTAGAAGTCCAAGTGTGACCGACATTATGTCCTCAGGCAGTTGTCATGTCTATTTTAATGAAGAATAAATGATCCAGACTTTCTGTTTTACAGAGGCTGGAATGACAATAAATTGTTGCTTTGATAATAAATTGCTCAGCACTACCTGGATAGTATATTTGCTCCCAGAATTAGTCTAATTCAGTTGTCGAGTACACGGCACACCACACATGGTTCACGGAGCCCGAAAAGGCTGTCACACTGTGTATCATGCTATCTTAATTGGGGGAGTTGAAGTGAAAGGCTGAAACTTGATCAGTCATTGGATTAGGAGACTATGTGAGGAGAAACAAAGAAATGACCCAGAGTAAAATGGATACTGCAGTACTAGAAAGGTTATAGCTTGACCACACACATTCTTTAATAATGCATTTCCAACATAAACAGAGCCACAGGCACTTGGCATAGAAGACAGCTTCTCTTTTTTGCAGGTCATCAATATACCATGTTTACATTGTCAGGTTGGTCTCAACAGTGTTAAATTATAAATTAGACTCAGTGTAAGTAGAGATGTAAACACTGATCTGTAACCTATAGCAGCCAGAACATGGGCTAAGCAATTCATCCCTTTCAGATAAAGATTTTAATAGGAAGCTTGGGAAAAGCTGGACTCTGGAAAAGTTTCAAAGAAAGTGTTTAAAGGTGTTTGTGTTCTAGATGGAGCATCACTTGGGAACAATTTCAGTTAAGCGCCATTTCATAAAGATGTCCTTGGAGTAGCTTGCATTCAGTGCAGAGTAAAACTACAACTGTCCCTTAAGGACAATCTTCTGCAGCATACAATATTGACACATCAAAATGCCAGTGACAGTGATGGTGACAGGGGCAGGTTATTCTAGCTTTTTAGATTAACAAATGATGACAGTCTTCAAAACACCCAGCTGGAAAACAAAGCAATTGCTTTGGGAATGCAGAGAAGCGCAGGCACCAAAAACATCTGGAGAAAACACAAATATTTTCTATTTGTATTGTGACCTGTAGATGACAGCAGAAATCCCTTGGTCTCCCTCTCCAGCAAGCTGGTTGAAAATTTAATACAAATATTTCCTGAAAACTTACTGTAATGTTAACATTTTGTTGATACTTTAGAAAAATAAGAAATACATTTATTTTTATAGTCTTATACTAATATTATTATATATTCTATAATATTATTTTTATAGTATTAAAAATTGCCAGGCGCCCAGTCGCCTCCCACTGACGAAGCCGGCGTGAAATAGCAGCATGCAGGAGGCGTGGCGAACGCTGCGTAGCTGACCTTCTGCCACCCCCGCGTCTTTTTGATGGTCTAATCCTGTGAAGTACCGAGAAGAATAATTTGGGCAGCTTTGGTTGGCGAGGGCATTCCACTTCTGTAGCTTGGCAGGGAGCGGGTTCGAGGGCAGGCTCAGCGGGGTGGAACGGCCACGCAGCCTGTGCAAGCCGTCACTTGTAAAGTGCCATTTCCCTTAACATGAGCATGATATGGATTCTGAAAAGAAACAAGCCTCCAAGGCATCTCAGCTTGTGTGTATGTGCTGAGCCTGCTGTGGGAGCAACCTGAAGTGGTCCTCAGAGGCCTCCACTTCTTCTTCGTAAAGGAGAGTTGTGTTTGCGTAAATCCGCTCATCTCTGCTTCTTCAGCTTCTCGACAAAAGAATTTTGTTTTACTTCTTTCATATGAGGGCAAGAACTGTCTCATACTTGCTGGTACCAAAGCTGAAAACCATGTAAGCCCCAGGGCAGAAGCAAATAGATGTGAACAATGTCTTACAGATGCTCCAGGCTTCCTTCACAGATCACTTGTGTAATCGTACAGCATTTCTGGACGTTGAGCCATCAGTGTTTGCAGGGCAAGATAGGTTTTCTTTTTAAGACTGTGACTCTGCCTACTTATACCTGGCATCTGCCAAGATGGGAAAGCAAATCCTAAACTTACAAGAGCTTTCTTGGGAGAATTTCTCTTTGGCCAAGAGAGAGCGCCTTTGGGAAGAAGAAGGGCAATCGTGATAGTGTTTCGGGTTCATTGTTCCTATGTTCAAACGAAAGCACTGCTGTGATTATGTCTGAGCTCCCAGATCAAAATGGGAAACAGACTTTCAGCCAGTATTTCTATAGCCAATGTGCTGTCATGAAACCTCAGCTTAGCCTGTCCCCCGCAGCAGGGACATTTGTGCATCTACAAAAGTTTAGAAAAGACAGAGCCTCTAGCTTCAAAGTCAGACTAAAAGCTGGAAGAATCTAGTCGAAGCCAAGAGATATGGCTGAGATATTTTCTGGGGACAAGGCTGTCTGGCAGGAGGATGCTGAAATGACTATGGATTCTTAATACTTATTTACATCCTAATAGGACAGCGAGTCCGGTCAGGATTGGGCTCCGTTCTGTTATCTGACAGACACACACGTGTTAGATCATACTCCTTAAGCCAAGCTGATTACAGATATTTTATGGGATTTTTAAAATTCATTTATTCATTTTATATCATACCAGCCAAACCAGAGGAGGCATAGCTGATACAGGAGAGGAGCAGTACACATCTGACCAGTACCTTGAATTCCTGGGGTTTTTTTAATCTGTTTTACCCAGTGAGTTACAAAATGTAAAGTCCTTGAAAGAAATTTTCTGAAATTTTGTTTTGGGGGAATCTGTGGATCTATATGAGATTTTAGCTTGTTCTATACATTTTCCTGAAATTCCTTTTTTCCCAGCTAAACCAATAATACTGCAATTATAATATGTTTTATGATGTTTTAGACTTGGGACACAGTTTCTCTTTCTCCCTTCCCCCCCTCCAAATCAACAAACTAGCCAGTGAAAATTTAAATAAACAAACAAAACCCCCTATACTTCTTGTGATCTCTGTCATCTGTCTGACAGGGGTTTGGATCAGTTGTGTTTGCTTCTCTTTTATTTTACCCATGACTGATACTAAAACTAATTGGAAGGGTTTCTGGTGTGTACAGGAGACTAGGAACATAGAGCTATTGGTAAGCATAATTTTGGACCCTGAGTTCACATCCACATTTTTGGGGGGAAGTTGTGCTCAAATTTGCCATCGAGGCAATCGTGGTCATTCTGTCTGTAAAGGCAGAGCTCAAAGGCAAACCCATTTTCCCCAGTGATGGTCTTTTCCTGCCTGGGAAGCTAATTTATCCACTTGTGGCTAGAGCAAGGGTAATTGCCAGCCTGCAGGCTATGCGGATAATCAGGGAGTTTGGGCCCCATCCTGAATTTGCATGCCAAGCTAACATACGGGTACAGATACAGCCTTTACTCACAGGTCAGTAACAATTTCACTTTAAGTGGCTCAAATGGCTGCAACGATACTGATTTGCAGGGAATTGTATCTGCTTAGTCCTTGTGAAAATCTGGCTTAAATAATCCGGGTAATTCTTCAGTGATTAATTTTCAAGCATGCAACTTCGCCAGCCGCACACATGAAGAAGCAGATTTCTGGGCACACGAAAAGGGAAGCTGGACTGCAGTCCCCATGGAAATTGGGCTCACGGTAACAAGGTGGGTGAGATCTCCCAGCTACTCAAATTGCTATTGATCCAGCTGGGAATCTGATCAAATGTATTTGTCTTTATTACCGACATAGTGAACGGGTTGGATGGAGAGCTGATTTCATTTGCTGCTAGTCACGCTGGGGCAAATCTCAGAGTCCCTGAAAATGCAAGTGAATTATACTTGTTCAAAGCCTGTGGCCCTTTTGGAGTTTAGCCCACTGACCAATTTGTTGTAATGCTTTATAAAAGAGTCTAAATGAATGTCCAGTGAATATAGGGATGACTACTTGCCCCCAAATCAGTAAGTACTAGTATCATGCTACACGGAGCAGCAGCAAAATTTCTTATCCTATGGTGAGAAGCGCTCAACTTCTTCCGTGCAAAATAATTAAGACCAATGCAATAACAGATGAATCCTGTGTCATTATTTTCTAAATGTAACATTACAGACACCAGAGTGAGATTAGAGTTAGGAAACAAACTACAGCTGGAAACGCTTTGCAGAAACCTGATGAAGGAAACACATTCCTACTCGCAAAAATAGAATCTACCAAGCTTATGAGCCTGGCAAGACCTTAATAAAAATCAGTGGGCAGCAGTGGCTGGGACCTAGAGGTCACAAGCGCTTCCCCTTACCAGGCATCGTTATTCAGTGGTGTCCATGAAGTGGGATGATAGCATGAGGCCAGCTTCCCAGAAGGCATAGCAGTCACCGTGTTGGAGCTGTATCAAGGGAGGATGGACTAATAAAATCTCCTTTCCGCTTTGCAGACAGGTCACTGGTGGGATTCATGCAAAAACTGGTGTAAGACAAGTATTTAACTCCATACCAAATAGGTATGATTTGAACTCAGTAGGAATCAGGCACCCACCCTGCTCTGGAAATTTGGTAAAATCCCATAAAGTGAACATCAGCCTCAGGGACTGTGTTAGACCAGTAGAGACTGATGCACCTTCAAGACAATGAGCCCTGGAAACCTCTCATCAGCTGGGCTGTCCTATAATGACCACTGCAGATGGTATAAATGCCTGCTGTTTGTCTCATCTCCAATTCTGGTAACCTTTGCAAGCATGGCCTTGACTTTTAGCCTGGTGCAGTGACTTTCACTTTATTGCATCCCTTGTACCAGCTTTCAGCTCAGCCCATATTGTCCAAGCATTTCCTTACCTTCAATTTCTTGTTTTTCAGGTTCCTGCCAATGGCTATGTGATGAAGAGAAAGCCTCAATATTCCTTTGCTTAGATCCACCTCAGTTTCACCCTCTTTGCAGCTCTGATTTCCAGGGGCTTCCCAGAGAGCCCATTAGCCCTGTTCCCTTTGCAGCTGGAGAGGTCGCAGTGCACCCTCCCACCCAGCTGAGCTAGCTGCTCTCCACATCACTCCTGCTGCCAACTCGAGAGACCAGTGTCTCTCCATCTCCTTTAACTACATATTAGTTATAGCCTCCACTGTAGAAATACAATGAATTTGGCATGGAATGACAAAACAGAGTTGTTTATCACTCTATAAACCCTGGAGGGCCAAATGGTTTTGACACTCAGGCAGTGGAGTGATTACAAATCGAGCCTTTGGGCTGCAGCAGTCCCAGGGCTGCTGCTCTCTCTCAGCAATACATCCTCTGCTGGCTCTTTGCCTGCCAGCTCATTGCAAGGTTCTTTCTACTGTCCATTCTAGTGCAGTACGTGGGTTTCGGCTTTGTGCTTGGCCTCTCCCCTGTGTCCCTCCATAAACCCTGGAAACAAGAGAAGAAAACAGCAGCAGGCAATCATAGATCTGGCTGTCGGAGCCGAGAGTGGCATGCTCTGTGAGTGAAATAGCCGAGAGTGAGATAGCTGTTGTGCCATGGAGAGGGGTCTTGGGCATGCAGATTTCTCAAATGAGGCTTAGCGCTTGTAATCCCAATCTTTTTTTTAGTTAATATGACCTTTGTTTGTAAACCCAGCACCGAAAGCTTTGATTCCTTCTGTGAAGTGGAGCTATGGCTTCCTCCAAAAACCTTGGTCAGTGGGTAAGATTTGGCCTTTTGACTATTACGGCCAAAATTAACTAATTCTGATCTTGAAATATAATATGCACAACAAATAATTTAGCTGCAAATACATTTGTTTTTCTGCTTGCAAAACCAGTGTCTTTAATTTGCACCAAATCATGTTTCATATTAAAGCAAAGAAGGGGGCGGGGGGAAGCTGCCTTATAAAGTCCTGCACAGTCATTAAAATCAGGAAAGCAATTCCTCCAGCAAATCTCCTTGTTCCTTCAGTTGTATTTCCTGTCACACTTATGCTATTTGTTTATGCATTAGGGGCTCTTGTTAAGAAAATGGCAAGTGGGTTAATGGAGAGTTCTCAAATACTTCTCTTGTGTGGCTGAGGTCCCCCTGGGATCGATTTAATTGTTCCTACAATGAAAGCGGTACCGTCTTAAGGTTCTCTAGCTCAGATAAACATCTTTAATCACTTTCATGTTGAAATAAAAGGAGCTTGGGAATGTGAAACTTTAGTACACTTTGATTCCTGAAAAGAGAACTTAGGGACACATTGCAGATACATATATAAATCATCTTGCTAACATTACAGGAAGGGTTTCCTATAAGGCTTTCAGGATGCTTTAATGTAAGTAGCTCCTATTATTGCAGCTAATATATTTTGCACATGTGAGCTGCTCTTTGGATGCCGGGAATGCAGCTGTACAACTTCAGCTTCACTCTGAAGCTGAAACTGGTCATTATCGAACGTGTTGTCGCGTATCAGTCTGAAGAAAAATTCTGAAGTTTAACTCAACTGGAGGCTTGCCAAGCATAGACTCAAGCCAGGGTCTGTTCTCCTCTCCATGTGCAGATGGGACTCCCACCGACATTAATGGAGAAAATAATAAATAACCTAACAAACTCATAACGAGGTAGGCTGGTACCAGACTTAATTATCCATGTTCATGCCAAGGAATGCCTACGCCAGCAGGTGCTCCTGGTAATAAGTTACCTGGAATGAACCATCACAGAAAGCAGCAAGGTCTCTTTTAATTTTTTTTTTTTTAATGATAAGCATTTAATCCACCACTGTAGCTAATGAGTAGGCATGGCAAAAGAGAGCTGTACTGCTGCTCCGTGCCTTGTTTCTCCTACTTGCACACGAATGATGCTATTAATACTGGAAAGCAGCACCCCAGTTTGCCTTCGGGGCTCTGCAGCGCAGCTGAGAAGAGGCGCTGCCATTGCTGCGTACCTGCCTTCTCCACATGTGAGCAGCAGCCGCTAGAACATGTCAGCTCTTCCCTGCTCAGAGAGAAAGAGAAGCTTGCTCAAAACACTTCTCAGTGCATAACTTTGTGTAACCAGCAATAAAAGAACATGTTTAATTGTGGATCTTTGCGGGGGAAGGAAATATAAGTTGTGCAGGACTGTGCCCAGGACTCCAGATGGCACAGTGGCTTTTCCAGAGTGTGCTGGAGATGGAGGGTGGGATCCTGATCCTTTGCTATTTATTAGTCTGATGCAAGTTTACTAACTTCAGCAAAGGACATGGTGAAAATATCTTTTCTCCCATTAAATGGAGCCAAAACCTGACACTTCAGCACAGAAGTCATGTAGCATGGGTAGAACCAGGTCCTGCCCCCTTTCCTTTCAGCGAATCATCATTTTCTTTAAGTTGAAGAGCAACATTAATCCATTTTAGATGTTATTCTCCTCCTGCAATAAAATAGGACTGGTTTATTTCAACATACTGGAAAGTGAAATCACGGCCCTTCTCACACCTTCAGAAGATTTTGTGGTTTTGTTGTAGCTGATTATTGCTGCACATCCAGCATTCTCGGGAATTTTACTGCTCCTTTTCGTTAAACTTATTTTTACTACATTCCTTATGTAACGAACAGGTCTGCGGGCAAATAAACACAAAGACAGAACCTAGCAGCAAGTAAAAAGTCTTATGAAGTTCACATTCAAGAAGTTTTGTTCCACCACTTCTACAGTCTTTTTTTTTTTTTTAATACGTGCTATATTTTCAAGCCACAAGAAAGAAATGTTATAAGAGACTTACCACGCAGAGCATAACCACTTGCTACCTCAAACTCATTTTTAAGGTTTCCCTTTCTTTGGGAATTTCTGTTGAAATCATTTCAGTGATTGAATCCTGCTTGCTTCAGGGCACGAGGGGGGGTGTTACCCAGAGGGGAAAAAAAAAGCAGTGCGTTGTCTACAGCATGACAAAGAAAATTAGTCACATAGGTATCATTTACTTGTTTCCTTTCATGGCCTCTAATCCTCTATTTACATGGAGCATATCCATCACACACCCCCCGATATTTTCTGCAGGTTAAGACAAACTTGGGGCATTGTAGCGGACCCAAATAAATCAGCTCTCTGGTGTGGCCTCTTGCCTAGTGGATATTTACAAATTTAATGTTCTCCCAGCTTTGAGTCCAAAACCAGAAACCTGTCCTTTTGGCTACTTTAACGATCATAGCTACTTTTCCTATGGGTGCTCCTGCTGAATTACTTAAAATTTTAGTTTAATATATATTACTTATTACAGCCAGCTGATAATACTACCGATCCTTCTGTTTTAGTGGGCAATATTCCAGGTCTCTCATTGAGATAAACTGCCCAGTCTTCGACCTGATAGTTTATCCACTTCAGAACCAGATTATTGTCTCGTAAAACTGTTGAGATGGTGCAGTTAATACTTGCTATTATTTTAGAGGCCAGAACCATAATCTTCATCATAAAGATTTAAGTCCTTTTTACATGCTTAAAGTTTTCAAACTATGGGTCATATCCTGCCATTGATTTTTACGCAAAACTTCCAGTGTTTTTTGCAGTAATTGGGTTCTTTCCTCTTGTGATTTCACACCACAGGATCAGAATGATGCAATCACATTCCTAATACAAATTTATGAACTTTGTATCATCGAATTGGTGCTATAAAACAAAATCATTTTCAGTCCAAAGGGCATGTGTGTGTATATTTGACAGACCTGTGCATCATTCTGCAAGCAACCATTTTTCTTAATATCAGCCAGCGAAACAAAGTTATACGTGAGTGATGTTGCTATTATTGAACTGATGGTAAGCCCAAGCGCTGTGCTGTTCCCTCCCTGAAATCATTCGATACCACAGTGGCGTTCCTGTTCAAACACTACAAATCAAAAGACACAGACTCAACTTCAAAGGGAAATTGAAATGTCCAGATGAAAGTCGAGATGAAAGTCCAGATGGAAAGACAAGTGTGCCTTGCTTTGGCTCATCAGATAAGTGGGGAACCAGGTGCGTGTTTGAATATTCCCCGTCACAAAAATAAAATCTTCATTCGTTTTGGGGGGGTGAGCAGATCCGTCGCCCCGTCTATAAAAGGCCTCTGTTATTTCATGGCTCAAAACGAACAAAAGTTTATGAGAACTAAATCCCTTTTTTTTCCCTTTTCTACCAATTACATACGCACTTTTATGTTTGTTTCCTGTTTCTCTTAAAGCAAGCAAAAATAAAGCAGACTTGGGGAATGGCAGAGAATTAAACATGCAAAGATGAAAGAGAATGGAAAACTGAGTGTCCGTTTAAGAGTCTGCTGCGACTGAATGTCATCTGCTCCCTCAGGACAGAGCCCGGGGAACACCTGATCTGGACCAGTGAGGTTTATATACAATACAAACCTCGTCTCAGCGCTCCCCCGCTTCTCCTGCAGCCCTGCGCGAGAGCAGCCTCCCTCTTACCCTGCTGCTGACTAGCTTGAAACAAGGGGCCAAAGTAGCGTCTAAACAGCATCGTGGAAGAGAGGAGCCTTTACCCTTCTCGCTTTGCTCTGAGATACCGTCAGTAAGGAGAGGGAAGATCCCAAGGCTCTCTGAGAGGCATGTGCCACCAGACAGTCCCTCCTCCTACAGAAGGTTACTTTTCCTGGTTAAGAGACACTGCCAAATGCGAAAACCAGAGAACCAAAGGTTACCATGACATGTAACGTCCCAGTTAAACTACTCTTCTTATTTCTGAGATTTCTGAAAAAAATGCACTTCTTTGTCAGTAAAGCATCAGACCACAGAAAAGGGGTTTGGGATTTTGTAGAAAGAAAAAAAAAAAAGGAGCAAAATTGTCTTTAGTGATAAGACAAAAAAAAACCCTAAAACATATTTCCAGAGAGCTACAAGAAATCTGTTATTCTTAAGTTGTGTTCTTAACACAAAAATATTGCATTCTTAAAAAATGAGTTTTGAAAAAAGTAGTGTCATTCTACACATATTTTGAGCTCTTGGGGATGCTGTTTACTTTAGCTACCGTAACTATCATCTGTCACCCTCACTTAAGTGAAGAAGGGGACCAAAGTTCCCCGTAAACCAAAAGAAAGAGGCAAAATGGTCACTAAAGATATTCTATTTTCTCTTAGCAGGATTTAAACCAAACCCTGATAAAGTCCCACTAGCAATAGGCACACCCAGGCACCGGGGTCTGTTTGAATGGGGTTTACCTCCTCCAGATTTTGCCTTCTGAAGACTGGGTGTGCCCAGCAAGTTGGATGGCTCTGCCGATAGTTGGTCATTCCAGTGGGAATTTATTCTTTGTAGCTTACATACCTCTCTTAGGGTGGGATAAATCATCTCCACGAGATACCTAGCTCCACCCATTGACTGTAAAAGGAGTTGAAATGTCTAGTTTAGATAAGACACAAGTAGGTTAGATGCTATTTTAAAATAAAATCAAGTAAGATGAATTCCATATCTGTTCTGAAATCAATATTTCTTCTTCTCCCAAAATTATGTCTAAAATAGAGTTGCCCCATGCAAAAGGAAAGACTTATTGACCTGAGAGGTTTTTATAAATTCTAAGACCATCACAGTGTTTACAGCAAGAAACTTTCAGTCTGTGTCTCTCAAAGTGATTTCTCCTGTGGTAATACTGTTCTTCCTCAGTGCAGGGTATCGATAAAAGCTTAAAGAACTAGTCTCCCTGTTTCCTAGTGTTATTTTACCTCAGTAATAGATTGCAATTTATACTTCATCTCTCATTTTGTGTCTCAGGTCACTGATCCATAGACATTGACAATCCTTTGCTGATGAGTTGTCAGTGATTCAGAACCTGTAATGCCACTTTTCACAACCTAACCCTTCCTACATGGATTGTAACCAATGGTTTTAACATTCTGATCCAGTAAAATTTTCCACATAGTTTCATTAAGGCCATCTTGAAGTTGAATATATGCTCATAAAATATTGTTTCCAGTTCCTTCTGTGATTGCCTAGACCCCTGGCATTAGTGTACAAGCAATTAAAGAATTTATTCTCTTAATGTCCCTGGGTGTCTTGATTAATTTTGTTCTTGACATATTAATTTTTGTGCTAAATGAATGTTCATTTGTCCCCTCTTTTTGTTCTCCCCTTTTGTTCTTAATTTAGTGCTCTCCTGTCCAGGTTCAGCAGACTGCACCCAGGGAAGATTGCTTCTGCTGCTGCTGAGGTGGAAGCCATCCAAATTATACCGGCCTTTTCCTATAGAAGTGGGGCCCCAAAGCCAAGCGCTCCTCCTTTGCACCCTTCGTATACCCAGTGGTTCACCTTAGGATCTTTAATTGTTGACTTCTTTTGCTCAAAGAGTACAAAGGATCTCCAATAAAATAACCTGGGCATTTGTCTCCTGAGGACTGTCCCAGGCTAGGCACCAAGCTGCTGGTTTTCACCGTGCGGCAGGCATTCACGTGCATCAGACTGAGGGTGGAAATCCAGAGCCAGTTTCAAGAAAGGTGACATTGCGGTTCAGTGTGAAACACCGTGCTAGCTTATCCCACCCTCTCAGAGCTCACCACTCGCTTGGAGTAGACTGATTTCAACCGAGCTATTTCTGTAGCCGCCAGCTGGCAAGCTGGCCCTTTCCCTTTGCTTCTGCTTTAGAGTGGTGCAAATCGAGAGTCCTTCAGCTGAAATCTATGCGGTTACTCAAGTGCACAAGTGGCGTTAGGAAGAGCAAGTCTTTGCTCCCCAGAATGATTTTGTCTCAATTTGTCACTGTGGGACAGTTGGTTGGTGTAGCTTCTCTTGAGTCCTCAAAACAGTTTATCCCAGCAAAGAGGCGGGCTGCGACTCCGGTGTGTGCCGCCTGGGCTGCTCCTCCTCGTGCAGGAATGGACCCCTCCGGAGCACACAGGATTAGGCCAGACCTTCGCCACATTCACCGCAAAGCAGATTCAAGACTTTTCAGCCATGCCAAGCCTGAACACGGGCCACCTCCGCCAAAGGAGAAAGAGGAAAAGTACAAGCACGCCTGGGCTGAGCGCCCAGCACGAGCCGTGGGGCCACTGGCTGGGACGGGAGGTGCGGAGGACATTACCAGGGTGCCTGGAGGTGCTCGCTCCCTCTCTCCGCTCCTCCGCGCCAGCGGCGGCTGCTCCCTCACACATCCCAAATGCTCTCCTGGCGGCAGCGGCGACAGCGACAGCAGAGCTGCCAGCCTGGCTCTCCAGCCCTCTGGCAGAGGCGAAGGAGGCAGTGGGACATGGGCTCATTTCCTCCCACAGCTGAGCAACTGCTTACCCTGGCTCTGCCTAGACCTGGCCTTGGTCTTACGACTGTAAATATAGTTTTCTAAAGAGTGTTGGCCAAAGCTTTTTCCTTCTCAAATCTCTCTCAACGCCATGCGGTTATTTTGCAGACCATGCATCACACTGCGGTCCTTTTGGTGCACAACAGCAAGCTGCGGTTCAATTTTTAAGAGATCCTTCCTCAAAATAAATAAACATCAACGACCCTGTCTCAGGCCCCCATGCAGCACTCTCAGAGACAGGATTTGAGCCTCTGGTCCCAAGCGGTGAGTTAAGCAAATGGGTTTAACGGAGAGATCTTTATCAGAAGGGGGGAAAGGGATATAACATCAGTTGGGGTAGCCTTGGACACAAGGGCAAGCAGCCCTTGGAAAGCCTTAGCCAGGGCAAGGCTTCCCTGCCGCTGGGAGGCTTGCGGAGGAAACTGGCCCCCAATCTCCCTTCCCCACCCGCCCTCCCCACCGCTTGCTGCCGCAGACGATTCCCACCAGTGGGAGGGATGCTCTGTGCTGCAGAAGAGGGTGTCTAGTTTCTGGGACAACCCAAAATCGAGGCAGGCATTGTTCTGCTGCTGGGAAGGGAGGTCCCAACCGCTGTTTCTGCTAAATGCACTGGTCGCCCATCACTAGTGGTGTTTTTCCCTCTTGCTGAGCTTGCTGATGGCTTCTCTCCCTTCTCTGCCCGTTGTGAGTCATTCCCTCTTGCTGCGCGTGTCATTAACCTCTCTCACTAGCCGTGGCCCCACAAAGTGCTGTAGCTAACCATGTTTGCTGCTGTTTTATCAGGCAATTTATTGGTTGCTGCATACCTTAGCCTCTGCCTTTGCTTTCCTCTTTTAAGTCTTCTAGCAAGCCCTGCAGCATTTCAGTAGTTTTAGAAGATGTGATGACATGCTGAATCCAAATGAAGAAGAGAAAGAAAATCCTCTGAGGCCCCTCTCTGCCCAACATTTCTTCCCCTGGTGCCGCTGGCTTCGGATGATCCTTCACACGGGGGCAACACTAAATCCAAATGTGCTGAGCTGCATTGTTCAGCTGATGCAGGCTGGCAGGGCTCTCGCTGTCTCAGCTGAGGATTCGTCCCAGCGAGCATCTTGAAGATGAAAAATACAGTCAATTAAATGGATGGAAAGTCATCAGCGTGGTGATATCTTAGCACAGAATTGGAGTGATGAACAGTTTGCTGCTTGAAAGACATTCATCAGATAGTTGGGTCTCCTAAAAATCTAGAACAAAATGAAAATCACAAGGTCAAAAATAAAAATGCTATGTCACTTCCCTGTAATCAGAAAGGATATTTATAGATAAGAATATTTTCTTAATCACGGCTCCAGTTGATGTAAAAAAAAAGTAACATGATAGGAGGTTAATGCTGGAAAAATAATTATCTCCAAGAAAACATGAATGTAAAAATAAATTTCAGCCTGCTGTCATTTAAATTTCATTGTATTTCAGGCATGGATAAACAAGGTCATCTCCCTAAGCTCTGATTCTAGTTTCTTGGTCTCCGACAATCTCCATTACAAATGTTTCCCTGCATTTTAGACTTGTGAACTGTTTCTTTTAATAATGGGAGAGAATGGATAGCTCAGGTGATTAAGTAATGTTGAGTTTTTTAGCTATATAGGAAAATACAATGGTGATTACCAGAGTGAGGCTTGAATACATACATTATTATTTTATTCCTTTTACTAAAGAAAACTTCAGGGTCCTTTTCAGCCTCTAGGTAGCTAAAAATTCAAAGTATCTACTTCAACACTATGCAGCAGTCCAAGCAAACAAATTGTCCTGAAGTTTAGCTGGGATGGCTTGTTTTTGATCAAAGATGGGAGTGAATTTTGGAGGAAGACAGAAACCTCCCCTTCCTTTGATTGCCCTAACGATGTCGCTGCTGTAGGATCACAAAAGAAATAAGGCTGTTCCATAATGAAAGCCAGCAGATTTTTATCACTACTTGCATTTTTTTTTACTTTGTTCCTTGTATTTCCAGATTCTCCAGGACAGCTGAGGCTAAGTTATACACTTGGGATTTAAGGTTAGAGGAAACAATGAACATCAAATATGATGCTTCCAAATCCATAGGCTAAAAGGAGGGTAGTGTGGTAGTAGGGGACGTGCATTGCTAGAGGTAAAAAAGGCTGGGAATGAAGAGAACATGGGCAGATCGGGGCTGGAGGGGCAAAGCTCAGTTATCTGCATGGGTTTCTCTGCTGCCTAAAGGAGACCTTGCACTCTGCCACGCTGTATTATACATATGCATATATGTACACACAAGCAAATTAATTACACATAAGTAAATTAATTCATGCATCATGTCCATCGGGGGGGTGGTGGTAAGGAAGCTGAGGAAAGTCTTGCATATATAAAAGTCCATATTCTGCTTCTCTGCAGTTACCAGCTGGAAGCTGATGATCTCCTTTAGTTTTTGAACCGACTGCAAATTTCCCCTCAGGCCTTTTGAGAAAGAATGTCGAGAGGCAGCTTTTTCTCTTTGAAAAGCTTTAATGTTCCTTTTCGACTGGTCGGAAGCAGAGTGAATGAAAGGGCCCAAAATGCTTGCTCCTGAAGTGATCCATTTAGTTCAATTCCCAGCCCCTCCATCCCTTTAGTGAACTGTTGTTTAGAAAGGCATCTTTCAGCTGCTGCAGATGTGCTGCTCTGTCAATTATCAGGCTTAAATGGTAGGGCTTGCACATTTTTGTCTCCAGCACATTCTACTATAAACTTCTTTACCTCTTCCTTAATGGCTTCCTAATGCATCTTAGTGAAAGATGGATATCCCGTACTCTCTTTTAAACACCTCATTCCTTAGATATTTTATCTTGACAGTTCTGCCTTCCACAGCTGGCAATCTCCCAAACACAGAAGCACATTTTTGTCTCTCGTAGGCCTACCATGACTAAATGTTATCATGGCAATTTTATACTTGAGGTTATCACCGTGCGGCACTGCAACTGCTATTTGTCAGCTTCTTCTGTAGAGCACAGGGGCGGCAGTAGAACGGAGAGATTTATAATGCACAGAAACCAAGAGCCTTTAACTCAGTATCAAATTAGCACACATTAGAAATCTCACCTCAGGTTGGCTTACCAGAGCAACAGCTGTCCTGTACCAAGGCCCTCGTTCCAGACGGGGCACTCTGGGCAAGTGCATTCCGCATCAGATGCCCTTCGGTGCTTGCAGAGATACTGATAACCTCCGTGTTTATCTGCTTCCTGAGAGGAACTAGTTGCCATCCCAGATTCATGCAAAGCTGTAATTAAAGAAATGCTTCAACAAAAATACGCACCATGGTTAGCATCCGTAGGAGTAACCCATATCTGTGCTTATTCCATGCAGCTGAATTTGCTTTAATTTTGCAAAGATTAGGGGACCGGGATGAAAATCTGCTCTCACGTCCACTTATTAGAGTTTTATACACTGCAATTTCTGCACATGCTTTTTTAAAACGTGTACCTAGAGATATGCATGCCAGTGCGAGCTACATTGTGCCAACCTGACGCCCAGTGTAACCTTATTGCTGACATGCTAAGCCTGAACATTTTAACTCAAGATTCATTAGATATTTGAAGAATAGCTTGTTTTTTCAGATAATCCTTTTTTTTTTCATTTTCAAAGTGATTATGACAAAATCTATATTTTTTAGTATTTTGAGGGTGATACATGGTACTTGCTGACTTGCTGATATATAGACTTTGCCATTTCTCCCCCATAGCAGTTATCTCCCATGCAGCACCTCAAACTGACTTGTTATCTATATTTTTAAGTAAACTAAACAGAAATGCAAAATGTGTTTATTAACAATATGTTATAAGTGCACATTGCAAAAGCCTAGACTGGATGAAAAATAGAATAAAAAAGCAAACCTGTGCGGCTACAAAAATGTAATTCAGACCCATAATGGGTCTGTTGGCCCATAATGAAAGGTATGAGTCTATGAGGGGGAGAACATTGACATCAGTGCTGCTCAGGGAGATGTGCTTCAGCTCTGAAATGCTGACAGTTCAGAAAAACTTCATTTTTCCTCATCAGTGCCAAATTTTAAAGTTTTCAATTTTGGCTTTCATCAAGAAATCAAATCATCATCCCTTTTTTTAAAAGGCCAGCATTTCTGAAAAAGACCTCAGGATTTTGTGTGCTCTGCTGGACAAAATACTATAAATTTTTCAAGTTTATCTTTCCATGTCTCTGTTCTTGAGAGAAGGGGTAATGCAGCCAGCTAGCACCTATATGCCTGTACTGGTAGCCTATACTATAATAGCACATCCATAATGAAATTGACTCTCAGTAAGAATCCTCATCCCATGGCCACAAAGGTCTGACAAAGGTGACCAGTTTCATATACATATACTAGCTGGATACATTACCAGGTTTAATACAAATATGTCACGCTCCTTCCATGTCATACCTGCCGACAATTTGATATAAGCTTAAGACGGTGCAAAGGCTCGTTTCCCCCACAAAGAGCATATATAACTTTTATATACAGTCGCTCCACTGGAAAAATTAGAAAACATCTTTGTGTATTTGTGTATATGTGAAAAAGGAAAGCTGTTTCCCCTCTAAAGGAATGGGAAATAGCCCACCCAGCTAAAGGAAATAAGAAATATATTTTTGAACCTATGCTGTGTTATCTGTAGCTGGGAGTTTCAGAAAGCTTATTTACTTATATAATCCTAAATCCTGAGCTTTAATCATCCAAGGCACATGTGTTTTAAGCATTATTTAAGAACAGCCATTACACAGACTTAAAATCAGGTACAAAGATAAGGGGAAAACTATTGCTGCTTTTGCAATATTTAGCATTTTCTCTGAAGACCATGGCTGCCAATGACAGAGTCCAGTTTCACGTGCCCTGACACTGGGTGTACCATTAAGGGCTGGGCTGCGGACCCTCCTTCGCATGGCAGAGCAATGGGAAAGCATGCCAAGCAGTTTGGTTTAAAAAAGGCCGGATTACAGGCTGCTTGCAGAGAAACACCTCCCCCACCTTGCCAGAAAAAGGAATTCAGCATCCTGGGGATGGGGAACGGATCAATTGCCAGAAATTAGGCTGCCAACTCGCTTCCCCATGTTCTTTCTCATTATTGCTCAAATAACCATTTGTACTCACACCAGATGCTTGTTAATCAAGGCCAATTAGTCTATTTTGCTCAGAAAATTTCCAACCGGCAAGACAAATAGTTCAAATAGCACAGAGGTCAACCAAAGCAGGACCACCGGTGACAGTTTCATGTGTGTTTAGCCAAATAGAAAGCAGACATGGCAAGGGCACGCATGTACAGTTCCCACGTGTATTGCATTGTGTATTTACCCCAGGGTAACGAGTTATACTTGCTCTGGTCAGCCAGGGCTTTCAGACAGCAATTCAGCTGCTTCAGGTGTTTGTCTGCATGTTGATTTAGACTAATATCCTATGCTGATTTCCTAATCTAAGTTGCCCAAAATGTCAAGGCAAATAAGGCTTAAGGGTAATAATATTAAACAAGATCTTCAGGGGTGCTTTCTCAGATGGGTACCCTGAGAACAAGGTCAGCCCAGGCGCTGCAGCCAGCCCTCCATCTGCATCTTGCCCGGGGATTTCTCTCTCCCCCCTTTGCAATCCCATGGCAACCATCCAACAACCTGACAGCTTTAAATCTTCTCCTGCATATGTCAAAGCAGGTTGAGAAGCCAGCAGGCTTGCTGCACTGCTCAGGTTTTCTATAATTTGTTTTTTAAGTGACATATGGTAACAGAAAGTAATGTGATCAGGCGATATCGTTTTGCAGATCCATCATGGCAAGAGGGGGCAAGAAAACACAACACCCCACCCCCCCTCCCAGATCTGACAACAGGGAAAGGTAGATTGGGTTGTGCAAAGATCTGCACCGTGTCCCACAAGTTCCTATTTCCTAAATACGCTCTCTTTCTGGAGAGCTGGATATGAGAAAAGGAAGGCCAGGGATTTACTACAGAGTTTCTTATTTCCTACCTGTTACAAGTCTGTGGTACTGGAAAGTTTCTGGTGGGGGGAGCTTTGCAAACACAGACATAAACCACATCATTATTCCTGTTTTTATTTGAAATTGCCAGTAATAAGAGTAATTTTCTCAGAATTTGTCAGTGAGTTTCAATTTCATACACTCACAATATATTCATGCTTGAAAATTACTTTTGGCTGATAAAAGGATGTTAATACCTTATTTTATCACGCTGTGCATTTTCTATTACATTAAATCAATAAAGCCATACATGACAATCTCAGTTAATACCAATATAAGTCACAGGTACTTAGTCATTTCTTTTGGTTGATGTAAGCTCGTTAATGCACCTCTGTTTTGGCCTAAGGCCCCCTCCCTCGCTTCGCAGAGAGATTGAATTCAGTGTTTATGTCTGTGTACTCTCATGCCCTTATTTTCAGCACAACAAAAATTTTCTTTCCTAAGCAGATCAGGACCACCCAAAGTAATTTCATTCAAGAACTGGGCTGTCTTCAAACATCGGTGGCCTCTCAAGATAAAAGGTCAGCATGTTAATTCACCACAGCCCAGATCCCAAATCTTTCCCCTTCCAGAAATGAAAGGAATTTTTAAGAAGACCTCCTGTGCGTGAAGTTGTTTGCATTTTTGTCCAACGGGATTGTTTGGACAGGGTTGTCAGAGCCTTTCTCAGCACGCAGACCACAAAATGAAGATGTGTTGTTGCCCTGCCGCTCGCCGGGGCTGCCAGGGTTTTGCTCCTGCTCCTGTGCATAGGTCACACGGGGTGCTCCCAGGGATGCCCAGGTGCCCGGGTGATTTGTCATCCCCGCGCGGCTCGGGCACTGCTGCCCCACGGGCAGCTCCCGATGGCGCGGGAGGGAGTGAGGGACACCCTGGGAGGCATTGCAGGGGACCACCAGCCAGGGACACCCCACGGCCAGCTGCTGCAGGAGCAACCTCAACAGGGTGCTGGTATGGAGAGGAGGGGGCTGTGGGTTGTGTGTCACCGTCCCCACTCTGTCCTCATGGAGGTGCCCCAGGGAATTGGCCCCACATGAGAGGTGCTGGTGATGCTGCAGGGCACGGGCTGGGGGCAGAGCCCCTCGCCTCCCTCCTGCCCCTGCGCCACCCGGACCCTGAGCCCAGAGGCATGCAGCGGCAAAACTGAGCAGACGGAGAGGAATAAAAATGTGTTGTGTCTATAACGCTGATTTATCTGTTTGTTCAAGGAAAAGGAATGAATATTCAAAAGTGGCTGGTAAAGGTGATGGCCCTGCCACACGTGCATATATGCACACGTTTGCACAAACTTGTGTTTATGAATGGACTCGCCCTGGGGAGGCTGGTGGTAAAGCGACTCTGATATCTCATTATGGGTGTAAACTGAAGAATTTGCAGATTAGTTCCTGAAATACAGCTTGTAAAGCGTAGATATTCATGTATATAATAACTCTGTTAGAGATAAAAGTAGAGTCCATATGTTGCAAGAAGTAAATAATCCTTTCCAAAATGCAACAATATGTATCGATGTAAAACATGAACAGTTGAGTGCTCATTGAAGATGACTTTTAGAAGATTTATTTTAAGCTGCTTTTTTTTCCTCCAGACTCTTTGAGCGCCATAGCATTAAATCTTAAATTACTATGTGCGTTGCAGCATTCTTGTGTTTTTTACTCTATTTCTTTTTTTGGGGAGATTCCAGCTGTACAAACCACTTACGTGTAATTGAGAGTGTATCATCATATGCTTCCCAGAAACTGGGCTAAGAAATACAGCTGAATGTTTCAGCATTGCAAGAAATGTGCCCTACTGAACTTTTTGCTGAATTCCCTTCTTACGGGACAGATGTAATTTTGGACCGCAATTTTCAAAAAGCTGATAGTTTAATTGTTTGTAGAATTAGTAAGTGCATAAGAATAGCACATACAAAAAAGACGTACTAGTTTCCGAATCCATACCAAGACCCCTGTGACTGAAAACATCTACCGTATAATTTCCTAGATATTTCATTTGAGAACAGGAGTTTGATTACTTTTCCATGAAACAAATTTAAAGTTTATTTACAGTTTATTCATCTAATGATTCACATTATTAGAAATCAATGTAATCTCAGTGAGAGAAAAGGAGAGAGAAGAAGTGAATTACATCCAAACTCCCTTAAAGGTTGGAAGACTGTAATTTAATCTTGTAATCTGATAAACCAAGACAAATGAGGCAATTGGCAAACAGGTATTTTAATCACAAAACCTCTAGAAAACCACACAAATAGCAAACACATGCCAGATCTGAAAGACACATTCATTTCAAAGTGCTGATTTAAGAAAAGCTGGCCAGTATGTGACCGACTGAATTACCTCCGTATTTCTGTGCCGCATGTATGTAGTATTTTCAATTTCAGATCAAGAACATTGCCTTTAAAAAAGGCAAAGGCAATATCCTAGCATAGTCACAACAGAAAGACAGTCTCTATTACATGCCAGAGTCATTAACCTAATAATTTTTTCATGGTTGTAAGTTAACCCCTGCAAGTTTTTGCTTTCAGCAGCTGCCGCATATTAAAACTTTCCTTGAATTTGACTAACCCTTTGAACAGTTTCATCTCGTAACAGGCAGATTTCTACGTCTGGCTTGTAGTCAGCATTTTATAAAACAGTTCCTATTGTTATGAAAATGTTCCTCTGCCTTTTTGTTAGGTGCTTTTCTTTCTAAACCCGGCTGTTGCTGTCTTTGCATTTTTCCGTTCAAAGGTCAGGTCAAAGGTACTGAATGGTTGACCATGGCTATGTGGAGTGTAAGTGAACCCAAGAATGGCCTTTCTGATTGATCATCTATTTAAACAGTGAGAGTGTTATGCCTTTGGATTAAAACGTAACCCAGGGCACTGGAAAACTGGAGCTACTGGTGGTTTGTGAAATATGCATAGAGAACTTTCTATTGCTTGCAGTGTTTGATGTGGATCTGAAATTCCATGTGAGCCTTCCAGGTCTTCTTCCCATAACCTCTGTGAATGTCTTTCCCTTTGCTTCACAGCTCATTATAAAACGATGTCTTTAATACAGTGCATTGGCAAGGAGTTACTGTATCTGCACAAAGAATGAGTTAAATGTGAAACACTCTTTTCAACACTACCTCCTAATTTAAGGCAATTAAGACAAAAACCCGGCAACCTCAGGTCTTTCTTTTAACCAGGGCTTTACTGAAGAGATTGGCTTGAATCCCGTTTGAGAGCTTACTACATTTTTGTAGGCACAGCATAATATTCTTTTTAAAAACTTGTCCTTGTCAAAAATAAATCTATTCTACATTTTATGCATGTGACAGTAGCTGCTCTTAATTTTTGCTCTTGAGGTTTAATGTAGTACATTGCAGCAATGTAAAACAAAGAGAAAATCTGATACAACCTGAGAACATCAAGCAGAATAAAGATCACTGCTAATGTTCACTCCCACCTTCTGCTGTATCATTACTTCTGCAGTTAAGTAGTTATAAAATAGCATCCGTGACACCAGTACCTGTGCTTGTGCATTACAATATCACTTAATGAGACCTACTTTGATGTAGCAACTGCTGTTTTGAACAGTTTCTTTTACTTCGGAAGACAGAATGAAGTCATTATGAGCAGGGAGAGCATCATTTTCAAATTATTAATTTCAAAAGCTAAAAATGTCTCCAGCCAATTCCAAGCAGCTGGGTCTGGGACTCAGTGAACTAACAGACTCTGCTGACATTTCGTTGTTACAGGCAAGATGACAACCCTGACTCTACAAGCCATCTACTGAATATTAAAACAAAATGGGATGGATCCTGGGAGAGTAAGGGGGCACCTGTGTCCCCTGTTGAAGTCAAACTATGAAAAAATATTGAGTCTTTAATACTTTCGCTCTGTTCTCTAGATTCCACTTTTACCAGCATGGAGCTTCCAGGTTGTGGCTCGACCACTGCACTTGCTGAGAGTGCCATTATGCCACAGTAGCTGTTTAAGATAGCAGGTCTCCATACCCTGTCAAAAATTATTCTGGTGACCCTGTCCATTGCATTGCAAAACCCTTATAACAATGCAAAAGGCATGACATCTCATTCTGGTTTAGTGACATTTCAGATTGTTGCTTCCCAGCAAACAGGAGGCTATATACAATGCAAAGCATCAGAGGTTTGGGCTGTATATGTTTGTGAACAGTGAGACCATCTCTGAATGATGACTAGCATTATTTAATTGATGTCTTTGATTTATAACTCAGATGACTCTCGTACCTGAGCAGGTCACAACCATACCTTGCAGTGGTATCCACAAGTTACCCCTTGCTTCCAATCAGCTCCTACCAGCCAATTACTCATTTTCCAAACAAGCTCTTTCATCAAAGAGCATGTGCTGTCCATTGATCCATGTGACAATTATGAGCCAGGAGGGCCTCGATGACCCACAGGTCCGTGACTGAGTTCTTGGTGCTTTGGGGACACAAGAGATATCGTTATGACATTAAAAAAAACATTTTCACTCCAAAAGGTCTTTGGATTAAGAACTAGTTGTGAATTTGGTGTTCATTAATTTTATATCTAACAGGATCACTATGACTTGACCTTTGATTTTATCTGTGTTGCTGCAGGTGGTGGCAAAGTAGCAATGTAGTTCTTGTATAAGAAGACCATAATCTCGGAGAGAAAAGGACATTGCCAGCTGCAGTCTATGTCTACCTAGTAATCTGAGGTTGAAAAAGCCTGTGACTCCTAAGTGGTACAGCCTGTAAGTGGTACAGTAAATAGAGCGTATTATGCAATACAATTACTTATCTGACATTCTTCTGGACAACACGTGGCATAATTCACGAATGGCTTAATGTTCTTAGTTGCTTATGAAAAAAGAGCAAAGAAAAGCCTTTCTCAGCTTCCTCAAGGCAGACTGCCTCCCAGCATTAGCGCCTCATTTGCCCTGGCTAAAGATGAATTACCCCATTACACTACACCTCCTCTGCCCTCTGGCAGTGGATTAAGTAACTTCAGTCAGGGTATGCCGCGAGTTATTTCTGTGTGCATTTACACCGCAACTCGAACAACGTTCTTCTTATGCAGGCTCTGTATGTGCGTGTAGTTATTAGGGTAGGTCACGGCCCCATTATGCTAGATGATATACGTGTACATCATTAGAGACAACCCCAACCGAGACTGCACCGCAGCCCTACCTGCGCCGAGTGTAACAGTTCACGCGGCCGAATGTGTTCCCCAGATGTGCTCCCCAGGACCAGACGCTGCAGAAAAGTCCCTTTCAGCCGCCTGGGCCCTGCAGCCCGCAAGGGGACTAATGGCATGGTTTCAGTTAAGCATGTGCTTAAACGCTTTCCTGGGCAGGGGCCAGAACGATCTGTGTCCTGCCGGACTGACTTAAACCCACACGGCTCCAAAGACATTTGCAAGGGCTCTGTAGAGGTAAATCAAACCCCTAGACTTGGATACAAAGTGAGCTCCATTTTCCTCTCACCGTCCAGATGAATCCCATGGAAGAAACAGAAATCTACGGGATTTTCCACTGATGGCGTTTTGCCCAGCTCAGCCCTTCTGTGGCTGTCAGAGCTGCAGTTAAAGCTGGACCCCAACGCTTTGGCAGGCTGTCATTCCCTCAGAATGTGCAGTTTCATCAAATATGAAACGTTTTGCAAAACTGATCTGACTTGGCCAAAAATAAGGTTTTGGAAGAGAAATGGGAAATATTTTTTCACTACGTTTTCAACATTTTAAATGAGATTTTTTGATGTCTCAATTTTAAAAAAAGAAAAAAGAAAAAAAAAGCAAGCATTTGTTTTAAAATCTGAGCTTTAAGTTATAAATATCACTATTCAAAAGTCAGAATGTCTGTTCCATGATAAGTATAGCCACCTTGGGCTAAGAAGGGACTTGCTTTCAGCACAAAAGAGATAGTCGTTCAATTTACCTATGGAAAATCAGGCAGGGTTTCATTTAGGTATAATTTAAACATTTTGTTACCTATATTCAGAGAGCACGTACACATAAGCATTCCCCGAGGCAGCTGACTCACTCGCTCAGCATCCAGGGCTTGCAGGCTCCCGCTTACCTCTCCCCTCCGTCTGGAGGAAACTCTTCCAGGCAGAGACCCTGGGAGCCCTGATAGCTCTAGCACAAGCCAAGGATTTAACAGTGTCCAGATACGCAGCTGCAGAGCTGAACCAGCTTCCCTGGGGTTTCTGAAAGGATGACGAGCTCCCTGAGGGCTCCCGTCCCGGGTTGAAGGAAGCCGCGGAGCACAGAAACTCTGCAATTCTCTGACCCGAGTCAGCTTGAAAAGTAACACCACCCTAAGGGAATGGGAAGACTCATTGTCCCACCAGCCATGCCAATAAGCTGGTGGGAAACCAGGCAAGTAGAGCCCATAGTGGAGGTCCTCTCCCAGTGACACCTGTCTGGGACATCGCTTGGTTTCACAAGCCAGTGATTCATCACGAACATTAGTCTGCTCCACAAAACTCTCATCCAGCGCTAACTACGTGTCAAGAAAAGAAATTAAGATTATTAACCTACCTGAAAACATTGTTTTGCTTTGCTTTTCTCTTATTTCAAAGACAACTCACGCATTCGGGGGCGGGGGAGGAGGCAATTGCAATTTGAGCAGAAGATAAAGGTCAAAGTCTCAAAATCCTTTGCCAAATGGAACCGCTGCCCTGAACACAGCTTTAATCACAGTAGGACAATGTTCTTCTCTATTGTACCTTAGTGGGAGATCTCTGTTGGCTCAAACAAAATAGATTCTCCTCAAAGAATGAAATGAGATGACAATGTAGATATTGTCTTTGAATGACCTCCAAAAGAAAATCAGGAAGTGCATACCAAACTTGATTTGAAATGTACTTATTGTACTGACTGGAAAAAAAAAAACCTCAGATGAAATATCCTGATTATACAATTCACCAACATAGAGTGAAATGAGAAATAGGAAATACATGCAAACATCCCTATTCATAGGTTTATGCGGTCTTTTCAATTTTCATCAAGCATAGAAGACAATGAATAGCAGGGGATTTGAAATGTGTAGGAATATTTCTGCAAATCTAGAAACAGTGAAATGTTATAAAAGCCCAGTTTAATAGAGTAAGAATTGCTTTTCCTTTTCCTTTTCAAATTGGTGTGTATGATTTTTTTGCAGTATCCTAATCATCTTTCCACGATTATCTTTATTTTTAACTAGCATTTTGCTGTCAGACATTTGATTCTTTTCTCTCTATTGAAATCTTTCACACTATTACCTTTATCCTTATCCTGTTATATCTGAAATTTTTTAAACGGGTCTTTAAAGGCTAGTGTTGCTGCATACTTTCCTTTTTCAAAGCCTGGCTAGATCTGGGCACTGATCTAATGGTTCAATAGTGTCTTCTGTTGACTTTTTATTTCCCTCAAGGGAAAAAGAAATTCTGCCTTTGGGAACATAAGGACAGTTCATCAGAGCTGTGAGCTCAAACTTTATTCAGAAACTTTAGGAACAAAACCACACTTTGTGAAATACATCTGTAAAAGCATGATGCTTTTTTCTTTGTCTACTATTTTTTTACCGGACCCAAGGAATTCTTTCCTAATTTAAGTGAGTACTAGTACCATCTCTGCTTTGCAGACTTTGTGACTGACTATCGTTTTATCGCTGGTTTGGTTTTTTTTTTTTTCCATTTTTAGATCAATTATATCACCACATTTCAGAAGGGCACAGCGTATTTTCAAACATATGGCTTTGTTTCCCTTAACAACTCAGGTGTGAGAATAGACAGGGCAAAAGGCTGTTTCCCTTAACAACTCAGGGCTATAAGAATAATAAGGGTGATGATAATGATGAGGCAAACTAAATACAACAGGTGTCCCAAATGAAAACTTCTGAAAATATAAATAAAAATGCAAAAAGTTGTCTTTTAATTAGCAGGAGGGCACAAAATGCTGAGTAATTTCATTGCCAGAATGCAATAGGAAATTGCTGTCTTCTGGCAGCTGCTCCAGATTCCCCTGAAATCAAACCTGACCTCAGGGGCTGTCTGACGAGGTCCTTGCATTGCCCCAGGTTTCATGAGTGGGATCAGAGCAAGCCTGAATGACAGGAGGGGATGCCCCTTGTCCAGGCGTGCCCACCAGCAGCCCGTGGCTCGGCTGTCCAGGCAGAGTGGAGGCAGGGCTGCACTGGACTGCAGTGCTCTCGGCTGGTCCAACAGGCAGTCATCTTTGCAGCTAAACCCCAGAGCTCTCGGTGAAACCTGCCTCCCAGGTCTGTCTCCCTAAAGCTGCGGACACCTTGAGCCCCCTCTCCTAATGTGAGGGAGGACACAACCTCCCTGCCCCTCTGAGCCAGTATGTGCTCCCTCCCGTGCACCTTTGAGTCCAAGCCACAGGAAGAAGTAAGGATATCATGTGAGTCCTGCATATGAGCTGCTTGCAATACAGAAGTTACAAGAAACGCAATTAGTCCTACAAGGCCCTGTAATAACATTATGTACTCTTGAGCAGCAGCATCTGGCCCCATCTCTGTTTGGTGACTGTTGCCACAGGAGTGCTCTGCAAAAGAAGGGTTTACATATAGACAGATAATCACATAAATGCATCTCCCTTTTATTACCTGTTGGTTTCCTATGTATCTGTAGAGCACTTTATTCTGGAACACTCCTGTGCAAATAGTTACTGCACAAGCAACTCTGAATCCTAATGGTTATGGTGGAGATCTGGGCGTTCTCAGAGGTAGGGGAGTCACAAGATTTGGGATGGGTGTTTTGTACATGATTGTATCTTCACAAAGCAAATTTTCTTTGTGCTTTACTCTCTGGGGGATATGGTGGCAGAGATATTTTGCTATAGTTGCAAACATACCCATCTGAGCTTTGCTTCAGACTTGACTTGACATTCACTCCCACTTGACCCAGCTCTAAACAGGCACATAGTTAGTCAAGCTGAAAAGTCAAATGTATCCTACATGATGCTCACCTCATCAATCCAATGTGACCCATTGGATCACATACATGCTGATGTGCCAGTAAAAAGATAAATATCAAGATAGAAGACAAAACACGTACTGTTATTACTTTATGAATTTCTACTTTCTGTGATCATTTACAAGTTGAATAAAGCACCACACCAAGGAATTTACATTCAAAGAAGAAACACTTCAGTAGCTGAAAGCTCAGCCTGAGACAGTATGGTGGAGAGGAACAATTGAATCTGTTTCTCCACACTAGAAAAGATTGCCTGAAGAGCAGGATTATCAGCCAGGTGCCTATGTCCATACCGGTTAGTTTGAGGCATATGGAGAGCATAGGAGAATAGACCTGCAGACCTCGCATGCAGAAGACAGGCACATTCAAGTCTTTCCAATGCTATGTTCCCCTCCTTGCCCCCATACCCTTTCAACATTCACTCCTGATGGGGAGGAGATGACTCAGTGACACAGCTACTACCTAAAGCAGGAGTAATATAATGCTCATACGTTACTCTATATTGATTTTCTTGCCTCTCAGCAGCATTGGCAATATTTCTGCTACCAGGATGGATTTTATGTTATCTCTGTCCTGTTCACTGACAGTATATTTTCCTGTGTTTTCTCTACTGTGGTGCCTGATTGGATTAGTCCTTTGTACAGTGAATTGATCAAGGCCTGTTGGAGCCCCGGGCTTCTACTATCTCTCCTAAAGACGACCATACACAGGTCATGCTAGGTTCACATAACTCTGAACACATAAGGAGATCTACAGCAGAAAAAACATGATCTAGAACCCAAACCCTTGCCTTTCCCTGGAATTTAACTATGTGTTTGCTGATTTTAAATACTACTTGGATCGGTGATGAGATGAATACTTCCCAAAGTCTGACCAGGAAGGTTCAGGGTTAAAAGTTGCAGCAAGCAAAAGTTGTGCAGGCTGCCAATTATTTCCGTCTGAGATTCTTGTATAAGAGAAAAGGCTGGTAGGCAAATAGGGATTGGTGTTTTGGAAGAGGGAGAAGGTTTCTGTTCCCAGGAGCTGGTGATTAGTCTAATATCTATGTTTGGACTCATGGTTGAGCTGAGTCTGCCAGAAAAATGGGAAGACGGTTCGAGCAAATTATTTCTCCTGAAACCCATCTCGGAAACCTTGGGGAATATTTCTCTGAGCTTCGTAGCATTATAGTGCTCTTGGGAGATTAGAGATTGGTTGAATAAGTTGCTCACCTGTTCCCTGAAAGGATGAAGCTGTTTTGTCTGAAAGACCTTCTAGAGAGGGAAGGCAAGAAAATTACTTGTCAAACAACTGCCAAAGATGGTAGGCCCGATTTCAGCTGTTAGTCTATGCCATGACAGGGAAAATGGTTTCTGGGATGCTGATGCCCACTGCCATGGCTGCAGGGTGTCCCTATGTGCCTGCAGTACAACCTCTCCCCTGGCAGCTCTTCGCTGATGCCTCGGGATGCCTTTCCCAGGCCTCAACACCTCATTTGACCCTGCAGCTTTCTTCAGCCGCAGCTGACAAAAGGAAGAAGAAACATGGGGGCCCCTGCTCCATTACTCTTCCAGAGAGATGCCCTTTCCATGCTGCCCTTGGGAAAGCCTCATTTCCCTGTAGGGTGGGCCAAGGGCCTCCCTTCACCCATTTGGGTGTCTTAGGCTCTTGTGGGCACCCATTGCTCCAGTCCATGAATACCCAGAGGGTCTGTCCTTCAGTAGACTCACCTACTAGAGGCTGCCTAGTAAACGCCAGAGTTAACAAACATTTAGATTACAAAAGGGATACAGATATGGCAAAGGCTAGTGATGGTTAAAGTTAGCAGACTGCTGCAAACTTCTTTTATTCTTGTATCTTTGTGTCAACCACTTATATCTGTTAAACATACCAAGAGTCGAGACAGAGTGCCAGGAAACATGCTCTATGACTATGGGCTAGTCTTGCTGTCCATTTTTCCTCTGTGATAGAGGGATAATACCCATTAGGTTCAGCCTTGAATTCACCTACATTGAATGTCAAGCACCTCATCACTTCAGCTGTTGGGAGTTATGTACATTGGAGGTAAGGAACAAGGTGATACAGGTCATGGGAAGAGTTACTGATGTCCAAGAAAATACCTCGGTATTTTTATTTTTTGTGAACATTTACTTATTGTGTCCTTTGGTCTAGGCTCTTCTCCTTGCGCCTCTGCAGATGCAGAGTTAGGATCTCTCCAAGGCTATCTGGAAGAGGTAGAAATGAGCTCGCTGCAAGATGGGAGAACGCTTCCCTGCCATGCAGGTTAATAGAAGAAGGACCGCAGGCGGCAGGTACTAATGTGTTCACCATTTCTGTCACTAGAGCTTTCCCTGTTTCTGCTGGCACAGATTATGCAGTAAGTGAGCAGCAATGAGCTTAACATCAGAGCTGCCATCCACAGGTCATGTCCTACACTGGTGCTTGCAAATCCTTGCAGTTCTCATACATAAGGCTTTATTCTCTCTATAACAAGACCAAAAATACTGTGGCCCAAATTTTCATATGTGTTTAATTTTAAATGTAGTTATCTCAGTCATCTGCTCAGAGTAACTTACCCACCACGTTATCATCCCATGGAAAGCCTGCACTGACATATGCATCTCATAAGCACTCCTGTAGCTCACTAAATGCCTGCTCAGTGCAGAAACATCCGGGAGACAAGCCCAAAGCTGTAACTGGTCTATAGAGAGTTGCTGCCATGGCTATTCAGAGCAAACTGGTAAAGCTGACAACTGGTAAAGTTGTTTTCAAATCATCCTGGCTGACATAGACAAACTTCACAGGATAATGTTCTGAACACAGAACTAAATTCAGTGTTGTCCTAAAGACTGCCCAGTCACATCAGAGGGACAAATGGAAGTTATTGCAATTATCCTCTGGCAATTTATATCTATCCAGAGCGATATTTGCCATCTCATGGCAGCAAGATACTGAGCTGCTCCTCAGCCACGTAAAACAGCTTTTCTCATCTGTGAAAGGCAGGTGTGAGGACAGTAAAACGTTTCATGCATTTTAGTGCAGCACTAATGAGATGTAGTGGTAGATTCAGGCACAGTCTCACTGAAGTAAATGGCATGAGGTCGCCAGTCCCATTACTTCTAAATCGGCTGACATGTCAGAACAGGCTGCTCCTAGGAGCTGCTTGGTCTTTTAATGTCTTCCTCCCTCCTCCCCATCACTGTAAACTAAAATAAAAAGATTTAATATAAATTTTTGTAGCCTATTTTGCAAAATGCTGTGCTGTGGCAAGGTGGAAAACCTGAATTTTACAGGAACTCTGTTGTTTTTGTGCATTGTTTCAGCAAGTCTCAGAGCTGCTCCTAAAAAGGAGAAGCACAGAAAAAGAAAAGAGCAAACAAAAAGAATGGATCTCCGGAGGTGAAGTGGAGCTGAGCGCAGAAACAGAAATACTTTCAAGTCAGACACAGATTCAAGACTCTGGGCCTCAAGCTGTACATCATGTCACTTGCCAAAACAGTGAGGAGTTGTTTAATAAACTGAGATTTTGGTAGGTAGCCTGAAAGAAAAGGAAATCACAGAGGAATTTTTCTTCTTGTTGTTGCAATTTCTAAGAACCAGAGAGTCTTCACATACACATATATGTTACAGGCTTGCATAGTCCCACTGAAGTCAAATACTTGTGTGCTTGAAGTTAAAACAATGCTTTCCTGCCTTAGTGGGTCAAGGCCAGCGAGCTCCACACCTTCCCGAACAATCTTGAAGCCGTTTCCTCCTCTAATTTGGCTCCCTTGGCATGAGAAAAAGCTCTCATAGGTTGTCATCTCTGCTTAGCAGAGGCTTTTTTCATGGATAATACGATGTTAAAGAAGAGATGAGTTGTCCTAGGAATACCTCAATGCATTAAAGCTAATATGATGAAAGGAGACAGCCCTAATCTGAAGAGAGACACAACCACCTCCACCCAGACTCTAGTGGCAAAAGAATATCGTGCGTGAGTGTTAAGGCACATTAGGCAATGAGTCATTTCTGGCAGAGAAATAAATTTATTATTTTTGATCTGCAAGAGCAAGAGGCCTTCCAGGTCCACAGAAAAGAAACCAGACTGGTATCACTTAAGTTTGTAGACAAGGCAAAAGGGCAAATAAGATTTTCTACAAAGAGGCTAAGATGAGGGACTTAGTCTGCAATACTGCATACAGGAAAGGGGTTCCCATACTTACCCAAGCCTGCTTAATTAGGTTATAGCAACATTTAGGATTAATTATTCCCAGCCCATAGGAAAGATGAAGAAAAATTATTCCAATAACACTGAAAAGAATTTTGAAGAAATACCACTGAAAAGAGACTCTAACCCATCCCAAGCCTGTCAGCCCGTTACTGCCCACGTTTGCTTTCCGCTACACCATTAACTGGATGGCAAAATACAGCATGAAATCTGCCATGGGAGTGGAGTCGCTGCATGCAGGTCTACGTGGGTTACTTGTCCACCCTCCCTGCCGCCCTCTGCCCATCACAGCCAGGTTTCCACAATAAAACCAGCGTAGCTACACCACCTGCCTGTCTGCCTGACACTGTTACCAGAAACGGTATCCCAACTGCAGTGTAAAAAGTAATAATTCTGTTCTCGCCTCTGAAAGGGCTTTGCATATTAACGTGGCAGAGCCTGGCTCTCTTTGGGATTGTACTGTCAAGGAGTATCCTCTGGCTGTCTGGTGGAAAGCCAGGGGTTTCTGAAGGAGCGGTCACTAGTACATCGGGGTTTGGTGCAATGGGAAGTCTCTATTCCAGCTCGCCAAAATGCCGCTTTTGAAGCAGCCCCTCTCATTTCACCTGATGTAGCAATCCCACAGCACATAAAAGATGTGGTGTTCTGATTACTGTACACAGAAATTTATTAATAACTGGGCCAGGCCCCATTCACGGAGGTTAGCCTGCCACCAGATTCGCCTTCAGTGAAGTCGCTCTCAATTTAATTGATTTCACTGAATAGGACAAGAAAAAGGGAAATGATGGTTCTGCTCTGTGCTTGTCCGGGGTGGTGATCACTGCAAAAAAAAGGGAAATCCCACTGCCCAGTTTGGCTTTTCTCATGCTGTTTGTGTCTTTGGTCTGCATGTGTAATATATATATATATGTTAGTTTGTCACTTCTCAAGCAATCAGAACTGTGCCAGAGGTGTGGCAGAGCAAAAAGCTCAGGAATTCTACCCAGAGGAGCATATCATTTTATGGTGGCATGGCACGTGCTGTGTATGCCTGTTCACAGGCTTTTCATTGCTTCTTCTACCTACCCAGCTACAAATTTCCTTTCCTGAACCCCAGTCCTTAGAAAACCTGAGGTTCATAGTTAAGAAGTCAGATGCAAAAAAACCCAACTCAAACGGAAATCCAGTGTCTTAGCTGTAGATGCTTATAACAACATAAGAAAATCTTTCTCAGCCAGCAAAATTTACATTTTGTTCAGCTTCACGGCTTTTCTCGCATATGAGTTCCCTTAATGAATTCACAGTTTTGAAAAGGAGACTTTTCTTTTTCTCTGGTTGGATGGACTTACCTCCAGAGCCAGCTAAACAAAAAGGTTCAGATAACCAAACCAAGTTTTCTCTTTCTGCTCTCTAATGGCCTTGGCCTGAAGTGCTTAGAGGGAAAATAAAAATCTGCCAGGTGATAGCCTTAAACCAGGGAGACGAGAAAACCGAGCGGAAGCAAGCCATTCAAAAGCAGTCAGGAGCCACACCAGCCCGCTCTGGTGAAGGGCAGCTGTCCGTCCCCTCGAAACTCTCCCTGAGCCTCTGCTGGGCTCTAGTGTCTGTGTTAATCAGGTACTCCCGGTAAAAAATGTAAATCTGCAAAGCATATTCTCGTTTTACCGCCCAACCATGAATAAAGTGGGGCAAGCTTATTCCAAACATATTCATGATCAATTTTTCTTGATTTAAGTTTCCCGTTTTTTAATATATTCAGCCCAATTCCGCTGTCCCTTCCACCTGCTTGTAGCACGAGTGTGCCATCAAAGGCCCTGACGTTTCAAAGCCCGATGCAAGTAAGACGGGGACCAAGCCTGTGTTCCCCCAGGGTTAAAATCCCAATTCCACTGATGTCAGGACTTCGGGAGGCAGAATTTACCACGCGGCCAATTTAAACCCCATTTCTTCCACTGATGTAAACCCTGACTTACGCATGTGTAGAGGTGCTCATTCCACCTCTGGATATTTTTTCTTCCAGGATGCTGTTCATAAGAAGAGGCTTAAGGAGATGAAAGAGGAAAGGAAAGAGGAAGGAGTGTAGTTAAGAGGTTTCCTTCAGCTTTTTATTGGCAGATAAAAGTCAAATCCCCACTGAAACCAGCAACGATTTATTTATTGGCAAAAAAGGTCAATTGAACTTTATAGTCACTAGTACTCTGTTAAAAAATAATAAAACTAACAGATATATTAAATAATAGGTTTACATTAATGGCAAACAATGTTACCATCTGCCCTGTCAATCAAAGTGTATGCTGAAATTCTTCACTGAACTGGAACCGCAGAAACAAAAAGGGATACAGGAACATTATGGCAGCCTGGGTTATAAATTACAGGCAGTAGATGTATTGTTATGAAAGCTATATCATTCCTTAAAATGAATTCAACCTTCTTGACCTACCCCTTTTCTTCAAAATTTCATCTCTTTATATGACCACTTCTTGGACCGCTGGGCCAGAATTCAGATGCCTGAAGATCTGCAGCATGTTTAAAAAGATGAGAAACGACAAATACTTTGACGAATTATCTCTCAAGCCTGGCCATTTCTGTAGCGCTTCATGCATTCTGATCAGACCTCTCAGCTTTAATGAATTCGCCCTTGGCGGAGGCTGCGAGGGCCGGCAACCCAACGCTAGTGGTTTTGCAAGGGGGTGAAATCCAGTGATGGCTGTCGTGGTGGGCAGTGCCAAAGCCTTGCCTGCTTCTAGCCCAAGCTAGAGAAGCAGGGAGGAGGAAACAGCTCTGGGGAGGACTCGTAAGATCAAGGTAAACCAGATCTTTCCATGTATGGAAATATTTTTCCTGGTTCCCAAACAAAATGGAAACATTTGTGTGCAAGCGAAATTCTGTGCGAAATGGAGGTCCGATAAAATGTTACTTCAGGTCAATCAAAACTTTCTGCTGTTAAGAAATCAAAACATTTTGGTCCAAGTTTGCCCTTTGAAAACTTGTCGATGTGTTTTTTGTGCGAAAATAATAACAATGAATTGCATGTGGGAAAAAATCATTTCCAAATGAAAACTGAAAAAATTCCGTTCCAGAAATGTTCACATGGGCCACTTCAACCTTATGGGAATGCTTTGTTTTGGGACAAGAAGTTCTGGAAACAAAATACTGCCAGAACTGACATTTTTTTTTCAAAACACTGTGAATAAGAGAAAAATGGCACTTTTCACTTAGGAGAAACTTTGGTTACAAAACAAATAGTTTGGTTGTACTTTGCTGAGCTCTGGCATCAGGATCTGAACCTGAGCGTCAGGACACAACCTTCAGGTGGCATTAGCTGCTGCTAAGGTGACACTGGGTGAGGATCCTGGTCCTTGCTGTTAGTTAAACAGCATTTACTGTTGAACTCAGGAACCTCATATGGGATCAATATTATATTTGTACCTTGGTGGAGATAGTTCAGAAGTCTAATCCAAGCTCTAGCCTGTATCATTTTAAGCCTGTTGGCATCCTGACAGTTGGGTACAGACACCATAAGTGACATGTGGATTTTATTTTAATTGGCTGTTTTGCAGGAGGCAGCTTTCTTTCCTTGTGGGGACGATGTTAAGGGCCAAACTCTGCCTATGAAAAAGCAGGTCGTGGTCTGAAAAAGAAGGGTTGTTTCCCTCTGCCTCACTACATCGATATTTATTCGTTTTCTACTTACTGGCCAGAGCTGTCTAGGGGAAAGTGTTGAAGCATTATCCGTGGCAGTGCAACCCACAGATAGACCATCAGATTAAGATAAATTTCCTAATTTAAGAATTATTTTGATGGGGTGGGAAAGGGCAGCTCAGTTTTGTCACCTCTGCCAACAGCCCCCCGGCATGCACGACTGCTCTCATTGTGGAGGAGAGCCCTGCCTATCAGCACGGACATTAGCTCTCAGCCATTACTGCAGGCAGAGCAGCTGCAGGAGCTTAGCGACCCCCCCTACGCTTAGACCGCCGGGCCATTTTAATTGCAACCCACAGCTTAAAGTCTTCATTAAGTTCTCTCGGAGCCCTGCCTCCTCCTCTGTAAGATCAGCCGCTTGTCACCCTGACCGGCGGAGCAGCGAGGAACATCTGCAGTTCAAACGTGATGCATATGCAACAGCGGTCTCAGGATTAAAGGTCAACAGACTCCTCCGACACCCAGGACCATCTCTCCCTTGCAGGGTGTCTGGTGTCTCTTACATCCCATTGTTCGAAACTCTATACTTCCTGGCAGGCTTTTTGCCCACTCGCTCAGCCCAACTGCTGCAAGGCTGGCGCGGCGCCTCAGCAAGCTGGCCGGAGCTGCCCTCGCACAGCGGCCGCCCGCGAGCGCGCGGGGGCTGCCGCAGGCAAATAATCGGGTCCTTCCCTCGCCTTCTCGTCGCAAAGCCCGGGGAGAGGATGACTGCAACAGCTGCAGTGCTGGCTCGCTCTTGACAAATGGTCCTGTCACTCTTCTTATTGATTAGCAATGTTATGACATTTCCCTTCAAAAACACAGATGTGGCACGGGCAGCGACAGGAGCACCGCTCTGGGAGGAACATAATGTTTGCTGTTGTTCCCATTCTCCTCTCTGCATCTGTTCATATCTGCGGCAATGGTTTCACGCGCTGACTGTTTTATCAAGAAGCAGTGGGAGCAGGTGAAAACTTTGCCTGGGTTAAAGGCAAATATGTCTTGTCGCATCAGGGGACTGAGCGTGCAGATGACAAGCCTGGTTCTCCCCCACCCTGTACCAGCGTGCAGGGAGACGGCTGGGGATTCAGTCAAGCTGGCATTTGCAAGGGAGGGTGAAGGTGCATTGAATCCACACATGATTTCAGATTCCTCTTGTGAGGTTCTTGGGTCAATTTTTGTCTCAGGATGTATTATAAAAACCCCATAATAATGCCTATGAAGTTTCGGTGGTATGTTTGCATCCAGCAGGTCATCCCAGCAGCACTGGGGCCTTGCAGACCACTCCGCTTCACCTCTGCGCACCGTGCCTTGCCCCGTCGACCTCGTGTGGGTACCCACTTCCGTGCAGAGCCATATGTGAGCCCATGAGCTATGTCAGGGGGGCTTACTTATGGATTTGTTGATTGTGTGCAAAGCCTGGAGGCATCTCAGCATGCCCCTCAAAGGCCAAGCTAGAACCTCTCTGTGAACTATCCATTTCTTGGGAGGCTTATCCAGGTGAATGGGTTTCACAGCCCTCCATGGAAGGCAACCTTTCGTCCGCTGGAGCCCCCAAAGGGGATGTTTGCACATCAGCAGAGCTGTTCTCATGCGGGTGAGCCCTAACTGCACTCCACCTCCGTGGAAATCCTCCCCCCTGCAATAGAGAAAGGTGATCTAATATTGCCAGGTTGCAGAGGCAGGAAGGAGGACACCAGGACCGATCTTTGGCATGAGGAGGAGGGCCTCTGACAGGGAGGGTCTAAGCTAGAATCTGATTAAAAAGGGATGGTCTGAAACACGTTTGCCTGAGCCAGGGTCTTGTGAGGGCTGGAAATCACAGGGAGGGGACCTGAAAACATCAGGACAGCAAGTGTGATGGGCCATTCCATGTATGGTTAAACCGTGCATTTCTGGGCAAAGCCCGTGCCAGTGAGCTGTGGGTATCTCCACGTATCTCTACTCTGTGCTCAGGTTTTCCCTGTCAAGGCACGTCCTGGCCACACTGGTCTGACTGCACCAGAGAGAAATCCCAGCTGGTACAGCAAGTAGCAACGTTTTCCTCAGTAAGGGCATAGGAGCTGACCTCCTTGTATCAAATATTTATGGGCCAAAAAACAAGTTTAGGATGTTCTCTCTATTTTCACTGGCAAGAAGGACAGCGAGTTTTTTCCCCAAACATACAAAATATGCCCAGTTTAATCTTAAAAAGGCTTAAAGCCTTTCTTATTAGTCTGAAGCATTTAATTCAGCTTTCAGTGAATCCTTTGCATGCTTCACAGGGAAGCTAGTTAGAGAAAAAGTGCTTACCTTCCAGTCCTAAATGCTGTTCCTTGGAGGTTGAATTACAGTATCATGTTTGGTCTGCATTAAGAGTCTTGGAAATTCCTGATAAACTGCCTCTATACACAGCAGTTAATGAGCTTGTTGTTGCATTTAAGGGATCTCTGTATTTTTTGTGTCAGAAAAAACAATGCCAGTATGTCCAATATAATTTCTTTCCTTGACCAAAGTCTCTTACAGTGCTAATACCACTAAAATGGGCTGATCCACAAGCTGATTTACATGAACTTGAAGCAAAGCACATTAGCATGATTGTGTAGGCATTACTGTACAGAGCATGCTGGTAATGAGAAGCATATTTGTGAACGTCTCTTGTACAGCTTTCAGCATATTTTACAGCCAAAAAAAAAGAGATATAGTCTAGAGGGAAAAAAGAAAAATACAACAAAAACTTGGTTTTGACCCTCCAGGCAACATGATGTAGATTAATATGAGTTAAATGGAATGTGACCAATTTGTAAGGCATTTGGTTTGTATCTTGAGAAATTGAAGGCAAGATCATTTTTCCTTGCAATCAGAGTAAGCCTTAGGCAACAAGCTCTTGTAGTCTCTACAACTGCCACAGGCCTCCTCTTTTAATATACTAGTGTATCCTGGAATATTTCTTACAATTTTCATAGTCCAATGATGTGATAGATTTGCCAGTATGATATTTTTGCTGCCTTTCCTTGGGAAAAGCTTCCATTAGTTGTAATGTGTGCTTATAGCTTCTGTGAGTTTCATCAATTTTTGTGTAATATTTTGCCCACAGCTGTTTATTTATGCAAGAAAAGAGTTGCAGTAATCTACATCCTATACAGTATGCAGGGATTATACAGCAAGAAAAGCATTTTTCTGCCAAAGGTTCATCATTGTTTCTGGAGAAGGTTGTTTCAGGCTGGCAAAAGGCCAGTAAATTGTGGGTTCACTCTGGACCCATATTTTTTGTTTATGTAAGAAATTTTTGTTTATATTACAAAAAAAAAAATCTCAAAATGATGTATTTCTCAGTGTTTTATTAATGTTCATAAAAACTCTTTGCAGTTCGAGATTTAAAGGGGAAAACTTTACCAAACAGATTGTAAGATAGTATTCTCAGTGGAGTAGCTGGTCCAGATAGAGACTATCTGCGGCCACAAGGAACTCAGTAGAAGGCTTCAAATACAGCCCAGGAGCTCCATACCCATGAAACAAGCTGGACTTCCTGTAAAATTCATCTCCTTTATCACATCACACCACCTTCCCATGCCAGCAAACAGCTAGAAGATCATCTCAATCTCACAAGTTCAGCTTAAGTTTCTACCCTACTCTTTGCAACTATAATTCAGGAAAAGATTTGCCTTCGCTTTTCAAACGATCTGAAGAAAGTGCTCCAAAGGCACAAATCCAGCAACTAACTTGAATATGACCTTCTGCCTTCTATGCTTAAGAAAAAAAACCACCTATGATATGTTTGGCAGTCTTCCACTTGGGTGTGTGGGCAATATCATTCAGGAACATTCGGCAGCTATAACAACAAGATGTTCTGTAATCGTTAAGCTCATTTGTTTGAATAGTGGACAAGGAGGGACAAATAGAGGTTGCTTTTCATTTATTTATTTATTTAAGAATTAAGATACAAGGACAGAAAGATGGGCATTTGGGCCATCATGGCTTCAAGTGCAGAGGTATGGGGCAAAGCTCATGCAGGACCTCTTTGCGCCTCCAGATGCCACCATCCATGCTGCTGGTGGAGGCAGCTATGCAATTCTGCAACCGTTAACTCAGAGCAGAGAAGAAGTAGCAGCCGTGAAGGGCTCCTCCTGCCTACCGGCGAGCAGTAACAGTGCCCAGGAAGTTCTGCACCTGACTGGACGCTGTGTCCTTTGCAGAGCTTGCATCACAAAATACATAAATCTGTCCTTGGCTTTGCAGGCAGCGGGGGACATATTTCCTGTGATACTTTGAGCCATAATTGTTGAAAAAAGAGGTATGAGATTGTGCTCTCAGCTAATGACTCTTTGTTAAATGCTGGATGCACAATGGGAGAGGAGGGCTAAGCATTTTGACTGTTCACTGCTATTGCCACCTTCTGTACTGTGCTAATGGTTATGGTGTGCTAGCCCTCACAAGCGTACCAAGCCAGCCTTAGTTTCCCTCTCTTTTATACTACTGGAGTTTCAGTGGTGTTACAGGTGGTTTGGAGAGGAAAGGGAAGGCAGATTTCAATACGTACCCGTCCACAAAGGAAACAGGGGAAATGAGTCTTCATCCTTTTTAACATCTATTCTTCAAGAAGAATTTTATCGGTTTAAATGGGGTTTCTAGGAAATGGATGTCCTCACAGGATCACAGATTAATTTGGGTTGACAAGGGCTGCGGAAGGTCACCTAGTCCAACCTCCTATTCAAAGCAGGGCAAGCTTCACAGTTAGATCAGATTGTCCAGGTGGGTTTTGAAAACCTGTCAAGAAGATCCAGGGTTTAAATAGACAAACCTCTAGACAATGCTTTGTTGTTCTTTTTTTTTTTAACTTGAGTGGCTCAAACTGTGATATGCCACTCAAGAAGATTCATACAACAGTACGTGGTGCCACAAGCTGCTCTTCCAATCACTTTCTCATTTGTATTTGGTCTTCCTGAACACATTCCTGTTGGAGGAGTGTATCTGCACTGAATTCGCAGGGTCACAGCCCTTTATGTCATGGCTGGGTCTGGCCTTTCCCATCCAACGTAGTCATTCAACCCTTTATTTTCAAGACTTACTGTCCTTTTTTCCCCCACCACATTTCAGGACGCAGCCTCCAGTTCTCCAGGGTAGCAGCCCTGCCCTGCGCCCATCAGCCTGGGGAGGACGGCAGGCTGCTCAGCGAGGGCATGAGTTAGGCAGAAATTTTCTTCTCCCTCCTGCTCTCCAGCCTGAGATAATTGTGAAGCTGATGGACTCTCTCTCCTCTAAGTTCAGCAACAAAGCCTCGCAGCTTGTAAGAATAATTCAGCCACAATTAGCGTTGGTGTGAAGCCAGGGCCTCCCACGGATGAGTCTGCCTGGTCCACTGCAGAAGCTACGATCTCTTTAATGATGGGAGGTTTGACTAAATTAAAGTTGACCCTCAGGCTTCTGGCAGCTAAATTCCAGCAGTAACCTTCCCTCCCACCCGTTCCTCTGGAAAAAATCCTACCAACAACAAACTACAAGTGAGAGGGGGAGGAAACCTCTCTGTTGTTAACCTTTACAGGACAGTGGATGTGTCCAAATCAGACAAAAAACATGATGTCTCCCGCTGAAGTGCCATAAATAGTGCTATCTCCCAGTGTGATCTTTGAGAGAATCTGTTTTGGGGAAAGAACAGAAGAGGAGTCCTAAAAAGAGCGCGTGAAAAATGATGAAAGTTGCTTTGAAGTGAGTCCGAGAGCTGCAGTGCTTTCAGCAGCTTCCCCCTGGAAGCCCTTGAAATTCTATCTGCAATAAAAGGTACCAAAAGAAAACAGCTGGCAGGAGCTGTTAAAGTGGAAACAATATGCAGTTCAGAAGAGATAAACAGGATGGGCATACAGCAGAATGAAAAAGAAGGTATGGATCTGTTACGTGATGGGAACAGCCCTTCTGTCCTGGGCCGAGACTGCGTGACCAGGGAAATATCGCTGGCTTTAGGAAAGCAGACTGGGAGAAAACAGATTTCGCACTTGGTTTTCATGGGAACATGCGTTTTTGCTTTGCCCTGGAGGACAGGGGCATCAGATCTGGTCCCCTGATTCTTTGCTGAATAGGCCTCGGCTTGCAGAGGACAGATCAGGGTGTAGGGGTGTCATGCTGAATGACAGTGCCAAAGCAGAAGCCAGTCTTCTGTACTGATATTTCTCTGGTACCCAAGACAACAGCAGCTGGAACAGGAGCCCCTCTCCAGTTTCAGGACAGCGAGGCACTCCTCTTGCTAGCTGGGCAGTAACGCTCTGCTGCCAGCTGTAGAGATGGGTCCAGTCCTTCTGCAACTCTGAAGCAATGCCGAGGCTGTGGCCAAATCTAAAGCCTGCAACCAAATATAAAGCCTGCTTTTGCCCTCACTGATACCACAGTCTTTGGAGACAGAAACTGGTGAAGGACTAACACTGGAGTCGGAATGGGATCCGTCTCTTTGTGCAATGCAAAGAAAAATATTGCTAATGGAGGGTGCATGGACCTTAACCTGTTCTGATTTAGAGATGTAAATTGTAGATATTGCTGTGGTTCCCAAATCAGTTTCCCAAATTTGCTTCCCAAATCTCTACTGAAGGGACTGAGAGCAGAATACGGCCATGGGAAGATGGTGTGGAATCCATGTGCAACCACATCTGTGAAAAAATCTCCCATGCTCTGACCTGCTGTTGACTCTGCCCATGCCATTACTGACGGAAAGTCTGCTTAGACACCTCTGCTCACAGGGGAAGGAATATTAATGAAAACTTTTGTCCTGTCTTTATAGATGCACTTCAGATCAAAAGCACTTATAGGGGAAAACAGTAATTCAGAGATGTGGTGGGAGTGGAGCAGAGAGGAGCTGAGTCATACTTTCCGTCTGCTTTCATTTCTGTTTTATACAGTTCTCATTCTGCAGCTCCAATGTAATTATTTGTGTAACCATTAGACTGTCCCACTGTTAGGACAGAAGCAAAACGGTATCCGACACAGCTCCAGGGATTTTTCAGGCATGTGTATTTTCACAGCCTCCAGTTAATTTTAGAAAAGTGTGAAAATGTTCATATCAAGTCATTGTGCAGATGACCTAGGACATTGTATGAATAACATGTGGCATGGTGTACTTACGGTTTCCTTGAGAAGTCAACTTGGGCAGGGCCATGCTGAAGAGAGGAAAGGATAGCCAGGATTTATGTTTTCTAGATATATGTTAAATCTCCTTCATTTGGGAAGCCTTGCTGAAGGCTAAAGGATAACCCATAAGCAGGGAGAGAATTGCACCTGTGATAGTAAGTACTATTTTACCCTGTGGGCAACTCCTCCACCTTCAGAAAGGTCCCAGATACTCAAAATGCTTTGAGGGCTTAAATACTACTAAAGACCTGGGTCTGAAATGCCTATTCAGAAAAGGACTCAGGCACTCACATAGTTCCTGCAGCTCCAAGTGCTTTGATACATCTAAAACTGCAAAACTCTTTCCCGCTGGCACCAGTTTTACCCTGATTTGCAACTGACTTAGCTCCCCATAAAATCAGTGGGCATCCCTCTGCTTTCCTTAATAGATGTTGGACTGGGTATTAGAGAAGAGAACTTCAATCTATCTAATCCATATGCACAGATACTGTTGAACTTGCTTACTAGGAACAGAGCTTGGGATGGATGAAAATGAAGTGCTAAATATGTCCAAGAGTCTGGAGACTGAAGTTGCCACCAGCAATGGAAAGGTGATTCCAATATATATAGGAGTACTAGACTGTATACTATGCAATTCCATTTTGTCTGACAGCTAAATCCTCTGGAATTTAATAAAATCTTCAACCTCTTCTAAAGGCCTTTGAGCAACTGAATGAAATTTAGTTGTGAATTACAATCTGACCGTGCAGTTCTAGATTCAGAAAAGTTACAGAAAGACTATTCCCTATTACGTTCTGTAGCTTTTATAAGCGGATGACTTAAGATAAGATAGACTTCATTAGAGCATTGAGTTTCATTCTTTCTAAATTTTTCACAATTCTTTTGTTTTTCACTGAGCAGTTGGCAATAATGTATTTCTACCTGAATGCAGAGAGCTAGCAATTGATCTGTACACTGAAAATAAAGATTTTCTCTTCATCATGAACTTATAGCCTAGATAGAGTAACTGCATACACTTTTTCATTGTTTGCATAAATATTTAATAATAAAAATTCTTAAGCTTTTTGCATAAGGTCATAGGATATTAGAATGCCCAATAAGTTAAATATATCAATTTTGGGTTTCCTTTCACACTTCTGGAGTTTTAGTTCAGATTTTCCTGGGTATAAGCGCAAATTGGATTTGCACTTTTAAATTTTCATGTTCTGAAGTAATTGAATATATGCCTGTTTCTGTGCTATAAGGATACATAAATTATTTGTGTTTACAATAGTGCATATGAATCTTTAACTAGAAACCTGCAGTACAAAGAGGAAAACAGGGTGGTCCTTGACCCAATCTTCTCTGTACACGTCTGCCTTGTTCTTTCTCAACTGCCTCCAAACAAAATAATTCTTTTGTTAATCCTTTAATTCCCACTTCATCTTTGTTTTACTGAGAAGTTTTGTATTTCTGCTAACATACTTTTTTGTGACAGTGCAAGCCAAAGTGAATATGATTTGTAAGAAGATCCAATGATATTACAGTGTAGTGAATACCATTCTCCATCCTCTCTTCCAGCTCAGTGCAAGATCTGGTTTGTATGGGAGCTGGTCTTCACTGCCACTGCTGATCCAGTGTCTGATGTCTTTGAGACCTGGCTGTACATTGGATTTTCCATCCTTTTTGTACACAGAATCAATAATACATGTGAGGAATCGAACCATTCCAATTCCAGGGTGTGATTTTTTTTTTATGTTTGCTATTTGTCTACCCTAATTTTTGACTTACCAAATACTGTTACCTCGGCTAATTTGAAACTTGAGCCTGTGAGGACTTCTTTGGCACTCTGCAGAAATAAAATAAGTGAGAGTGTCATATGCTCAGCAAATTCTCTGCATCTTTTGAGATGAAACCTAATTTTCAATCTTCCTGACATTTTATTCAGGACTCAGTCTCAGTAACCTATTGAAGTTGCTGTTACTGAAAACCACAGAAACTCCGTAACTACGTTTAGAGTTAGCCACATCCCGTTCACCCAGTGACAGCTCTTTGTTTTCCATCATCCGTCACCGGGGAGCTTATCGCCAGCGCCCGTGGACGGGAGCGACCAGATCCCCACCGCCTGCACCAGAGCTCAGTCCTGCAGCCGCTGCCTGCACCGCTCCCACCCACCTTCCCGGGAGCACCAGCCCTCGAGCTGCTGCAAAACCAGGGCCTCGGGCAAAAGACGGCAGGATGGGTTTTGCCTGAATCGGGAATGACGGCACTGCAGCCAAAAAGTTACAGGAGAGTAAAAGGGGAGAACAAGGACTTGTGATCTCGTTATACTCCCATCCTCACCTTCCTCCCCCGATCAAATTTAATTTGATAAAATAATGCAGGCAATAACCGCCAAAGCTCAAGCCACCCAGGGAATAACTGAGTGCATGCAAAATGATGGATTCAAAGCAGCACGTAACATTTCTTAACGCAACATGTTTCCCTTTAAATCATCATTTGAGTCTTAACTCCTGGAGCAACCTCAATATACGCTGTCTGTCTCCTCAGAAGTGCCCTCTGGCAGGGAACAGGCTCTGTGTGCAGTGTCTTTGCCTAATTGCATTTTGGCGGAGCACAGTGAGGAGAAAATAGAGAAAATGAACTAGTTAATTCCGTGGTCAAAACGTGTCTATGGCTGGAAAGCGGAGGAGAGTCGAGTCCTTCCTGCTTTGCTGAACTGTCCTGCGTAGGATGCGAAACGCTGCTGTCCTGGCTGCTCTAAGCGAGCGTTAAGGGGCAGGTTTCGGTCAGCTGCTCGCATTTGTGCGCATTCACTGGTAATGGTTAATGTGACTGTAATTATTCCATGGATATACTTGGTTGGCTTTCCCACACAGGCTGTTTGTTGATATATGTAAATCGGGGAGAGGCAGGAAAGTATTACAGGACACAGGTATTTTTGCTGACTAGTTGAAGTATTGCTTACAAGTTGAAGCTTTGCATGAATGTCCTTGGCCAATACTTGAAAAGGCTCTTCTGTACCTCTGTATTTAAAGTACTTTCAACTCAAGAAGACAAACACATTAAAAATCGTCACGCAGGATATCCCACCTTACATCTCATGACAAGAGCCTGGGTTTGCGTGTCTTACCTCTCAATTACACCGTCAGCTTTTGCTTTTCTTTATGTCTTACCTCATAAAACATGCCCTACCCTCTGTGAGAGGCTAAAGCAGCTAGGAAAGGTGGCTGCCCCTCTAAACTGTGCTCCAGGAGGAGATTTAAGGAAAGGCACAGTCTCTTTTAGGAGGTTGTTGATGTTGCTGCTGCTCAGGAGAGGCAAGGGAAGACTCTGGGAGACAAAAATCTGCCTTGCTTGGGCAAAGTGCCTGGGCTCTGTACTAGAATAAAAACTGTGTCCTGAGACAAGGTTTTGCAGTGGGTACTGTTTAACGAACATGCTTAATATTGCAGAAAAATATGGGATGATGATCATTTCTGTAGAGGTGATAAAAAATAACCTTTTCTTTGTCTCTCAGTAATAAGGACATGCAGGCAGATGAGCCTGGACCCTGGTTTCCAAAAGCATCTACCCATCCTTTTTAAATCAGTGGGAGCGCTCCTGAAAAACAAAGGTAGAACATAAAGCTAGCTTCATTTTTCACATAAAGCCAGCTTTATTTTTCACAATTTCCTATACACTGACCGCGCTAAATCAGAGCCGGCGAATGACAGTCGCATCAGGAGTATCCTCACAAGGATAAACGGTGTGGGAAGGTATCCAGCACAGTATTAATGCGACCCCGAGTCTTGCAGCAGTGCTCTGCTCTGCAGCAGAGCGTCAAAGTTTGCCGAGGAGTGGAGGAAGGGGGAGTGCCGTCCAGAGGGGGGAAGATGGATTATCTTGTAGCTGACCCATTCTTTGTTCATCTCTGTGGCACCACATCGTTTGCCACACAAGTCATAAAATTTCCTACTAGTAGCTATTTTGACAGTGGCATAATAAAGCTCAGAAGGGAATGAAGAAACACATCCAGAAGTGTCAAAGTAATGTAGTATACTGTGTTTGTACTAAAGTTATAATATAGTGGATTATCAATAGTTACACCAACACAAAAGAAAAGTAAAACTGAAGGGTGGTTTTTTTTGAGAGGATCAGATATATTTTGCTTTTGCAAAGTACTTTCACATACCTTGAGAAAGAGTCCTTATTGTTACCCTAAGAAGGAATGATTTCCTTGGAAATGAGCATGATTGCTAAAATCTCTGGCAGGAATACAGGCAAGAAAAATATAGTCCAGTATCAAAGTGGTCCGGAAAGACATGACTGAAATCATGGTTTTAATTTATTTTGAACAATTTCTCATCTGGTAACATTTTTCCATACTATTTTAATGGCTTTGGTACCCTTACTGCATTCTAAAATTAACCTTCACCTTACATGAACTAAGGAAATTTCATAACTACATCCGTATGCAACATTGCATAGGATTGCTAGTTGCTGGTACTAATGGTATTAATTTCAAATATATTTCAATTTTCTTTGAAAAGCAACATAATGGAAACTGAAGTGATATCAAATGCAATAATAATAAATATAAAAAAGGTATGTCTACGTAAAAGTAGTAGTCAGAAGCTCCCCCGATACTGGCATGCAATTGTGTCAGATGCTTTAGGAGCACGCCGTATGAGAGCGAGCCCTCACAGCAAAAGGCTGTGCACTGCTATAGCTGACGGTGGTGTGAAATAGGAGAGGGATTAAAGGCGCCGTGAAATTAAGTGACCTGTCCAAGGCGTGCTGTCAGGCGCCGGAGGGACAGCAGATAAAACACAGGACTCAGGAGTCCCTGATGGGTAAACTATCCATGAATGACGCTGTCTCTGTCGATATTTCACGCAGTCCTTCTTGTTCAGGGACACAATAAACCCAACGAGAGGCAGGAGGGTTTGAACCCAGGCACTGCCAAAGTCAGCCCGGGGCTGGTCAATGCATGAGACCCATTTTGCCTCTCTCCAATGGGATTCGGGGCCAAGCCTCGCCAGAGCTGGCGGGGGTTTGCAGAGACGGCGGCGGGCATTTGCTCCAGCTCCAAGTACGTTTGGTCAACAAAGCAACACCCAAGAAAATGCACCCGCCGCAACGTAGCGAGAGCGGGGCAGAGCGCCTGTTGTGCTGAGCAGGAGATTGCAAGATGTGGTTTCTCCTGGCCCTCAGCCACAGCAAAGTATTTACAAATTGGCCATGATGCCTTTGAAATGAAGGACACTTTTCTGGGCTGAAGGGACCGGGGAAGCCCCAGGAACCTGAGCAGAGAGGAGTCGCGGATCCCGGCCGAGGCTGGGGCCAGGCAGGAGACGTTTCTGTCTGATCGGCTGGTGGGCTCATGAGATTTGAGGTGGAAAGAAAACAGCCTGATGGCTTTGGCTGCTTTATCAGGTTGTAGAAAAATATAGTCTAGAAATAAGTATAGAGAAGCCACTTTAAGGGATGACATTTTAAAAGTTAATACACAGCTTATCCTCTACGTCCCCAGATATCTACCACAAGATGATGGTAGCTTGCTTAGGTTTTTTTGTTTGTTTCTTTGTGGTTGTTTTTTAACTGGCACTAATATCTGTTGATTTTTATACACGTGGCAGGGAGCCTGAGGGCCAGGTAGATGGCTTTCAGATCATCTGTCCTATAAACTCACTGGAAATTACCTGGTCCTCCTTTGCCCAATTATTTGATTCTTCAAATTTTTGTACTAAAGGAAGACATGAAATTGACTCCAGGGCAGGCTTAACCTTTTCAGTCCAAGAGCTCCAAAATGGATTTTTCAAGCCAAATACCCAAGTTTTATTAAAAGAGACGTACAGCAGTTTGGGCTTGCCTATTTAGCTGCTCGGTCCCCGGCTGCTCGGCGGTGGTTTCCGAGGGGAGTGCCAATTAGCGCTAATTGCACGGGCATTTATGGGTGTGTACGCGTGCGTGTGATGTGGACCTGTGTCTCCCCCTCAGACCATCACTCACGTCACACACGCCATAGGCCCGTCCAACAGCTGTGAGGTGACCTGGAGACGAAAAGCTCACATCCCATAGCCAATCCCCAGAGCCAGCTGGGCCCGTCCCCTAAATGACTATATAAATCCTAATAACAGCTAAAGACGACATTGGCAGGTACTCCAGGCTTTCCTGCTGCCCCCAGGGAGCTGCCACAGCGATGCGATATCTCAGCTGGTCCTCTGGAAAACTCCATGATATGGTGTTTGCCTCCACCCCATCCGACCACAGAGGACATGCCTCTTGGGACAGGGGTGGAGGGACAGTGGCTGGACGGATGGCTTCCCATTCTCTGCTCCTGATGAGCAGGAGAGGACCTTCCTGACAGGTCACCGAGGAAGGGAAAATGGCCCAACTTTCCCGGCCGCCCCAGGAAAGTCACTGCCAGCCCCAGTGGGCAGCTGGTATGGTCCTTGCTGGCAGGACACCAGGGTTTCGGGGCTCCTGGCACACCAGGAGTGGGAGAGCTGTGTGCTCCCAGGTGCTTGCTCACCCGCACCCAGCTCCTCACCGCTCAGCCCTAATAAAAGTTGGTTTTGCTCCTCTGTTTGCTTTGCAAGTGTTTAAAGCGCAGCTCTTAGTAAAAAGCCTACACCCAGCTAAGCAGGACATTTGGACCACGTGGAGACCCTGCCTCGACCCGTGTTGTCTTAAGGATTTAATCTCTTTTTGGTTCAGTAGGAATGTCTGCAGTTAACTCGCCATGGTGGGAGCAGAGCCTGTAGTTCACGGTGGTGTGTGTGCTGCACGGTTACAAGCAGACAATGGTAGCTGGGCTTTTTAAGACTAAAACTGAGGGAATTCACAGTGAGAGTAGCCAACTTGCCATTTTTTTATCATTGTTTCATAGAATTACAGTCAGAAATGAAATCGTTTTGGCGAAAGATTTCCCTTCAAAAACGTCCTGATATGGTGCAATTTACAGCATAATTCGATACATACTTTCATGGATCTTAGCACTTCTGCATAAAAAAAAGAAGAGCCAAATCCTAGCATCCTCTTTGCACCAAAAATATTAAAAACTGCTATTGGGGAAAGTTCTGATGCAGTATCGGTGTTGTCATTACAGAATGTAAAATAAATTGCTTACCACTGTGTACTGCATATAGTTCATTAAAGAGTTGCTAGTAAAAGAAGAGGTAAATAGTAGTTTTTCTGAAAGGGAGGGAGAACATACACTGAAGAGTCAAAACTTTTGCCTGGGAAAGACTTGCAAAAAGTTGGGCACACTGACTTACACTCTTTGATCAGGAAAGACGAGATCTGGGATGTGATGGCAGAGGCATTTGGGGACTTTTTCTATGCTGTTGCTGATTCTTTTCTGCAGAGCTTGTGAAGCAAAACTTGCGCAGCCCTGTACTGTCACCGGCAATGAAGTAGCTCCACCATCTGGGGTTTTTTAGAATTGCCTTTCTTCCTCTATTACACTGGATTGTATACATGTTTTTGTTTTGCTTCGCTTTTTTTAATAAGTAAGACCACATATTGGAAATAAAAGTCATTATAAGATAAAGCTGTAAATGCGGGTAAGTGACAACATCCAGCTGGTCCTTGTGGTCCACCCAGCAAGAACGTCTGTCTCTGAACTAAGAGGAATCTTTGTTTTACAAGTGTCCCATCATGTTGTGTTACAGCTACTAAAATCTTTAGAAGTCAGTGTCCCAAGAGATAACAGTGAAGTGGAAGAAAGGATTTATTCTAAAAATATTTTTCTGAGACACATCGTAATTATTTAATTCCATTAAGACCAAGTGAAATTATTCCTGAAATACAAGGGTATGAAAAAAGGCAGAACCAGGGCAGAAGAGTCAAAGGCTTTGCTGAAAGAATTAATAAAGCTAGTGCCTTTATAGCTATCACTTCTTTTTATTGTTAAGAGCCTCAGCCCGAGCCCCTTACACCCTGGTTTCAAGTAAAAATCTGGTATGTAAGCATAAATTTCAAGCAGTAGGAAATTCAACCCAGCTGAAATCAGCCTGGCAGCAGAAGAGTATAATCAAACCCAAACCTTGGTGTGGCTTTTCCCAGCTGCTCCCACGTTACTGTAGTTGGGGCCCATATTATGCCCCCAAAGTCTTTATTTTTTCACGTCCTTCCAGTTCCCTGAACTCATTAGCTACGGATTAGTTGATATGAATTAATTGTAGATCCTCACACATGCACAGTTTAATGCAGGTGGGCAAACTGAGCGAAGACACGAACTTTTCAGAGCTGTTTGGGAGCTCCAAGGGCTCCTGCTGGCACTGCTTTCCCCAGGGCTCTCCGCCGGTGCTGCCCTGCCGAAGGCTGTGACCGAGAACCGAGCAAGGCAGGTCCAAGTGGCGATGGCATCCCCTTTGCCATCTCCCCGCGGTCCTGCTATCAGCCCTTGCACAGTTTAGGGCCAAGTGGCTTATCTCAGTGCCGCCTGCCCTTCGGTCAGCACGGGCACCGCTTCGCAGGGGACTGAGGTACAACAGCTCACAAGCAGCCGCTGACCTCGGAAGGACAAAACGTGTATGAGCAGCCTCAGACCTCTGGGGGCTATACAGGGAGAGAGGGAGAGAGATGGTGGTGCCCTGGATGCACTTGAGGATATCTTTTTTCCCAGCAGTTCTAGTTTTAAGTCCCACTGTACATAGAAAATATTTATTCCTCTATCACATATGGCTTAAAAAGAGCATACCTAGTGCTACAGAGAACTGGTGTTTGTTTTTCCTGTTTGTGAACTTGCCTGCAGCAGCTAAAATCCCACGTAGAGCCCAAATCTATTTTTAAGTGTTTTATTGGGCAGAGCAGGAGATTTGGCATCAGAGCAAAGAGGTGAAAGAGGGCAATAGTCATTGCCCATCATGCCACAAACAAAACAGACTCTTTCACTCCCTTTCTTTCTGCCTGTGTTATAGAAGCACACAGGCACTCACAATTCTGTTATTTTGTTATTTCTGTTCCTCCCCCAGCCTTACTCCCATCTTCCCTAGAAACCTCTGCTTTCTTTCTTTTGTTGTTGTCTTTTGTGGCACTTTTTCAGAAGAAAGCAATCCTAGCAGAAAAGAAAGTAATTTCCTCATTTATGGAAACTGTACAAAAAGCAACAATATTCTTAATAAGATCACGTTGGAGTTTTGAGGAATTGTAGACCTTTGTTTGCTGGTGAGGAAATGGATTTTACACTGCAGACTGTGAGCAGTTGTCCCATTGCCTCCAGTCATACAAATAAACTGTCGCAGGGTCCATGACCTCAGTGTTGCTGCAATGATCATCTCACTGCTTTGATTAACTGAAGGACCAGTAAGTTTATGTCCTGAAATCAATGAAACTCAAGTCGATGAGAGAAAGAAGTGGTCCAACAGCAGGCACACCATTCATTCCTCTTGGATAGCAATGCCCTCAGTACTGCACCTGGTTTTGGATGGAGGAGAGCAGACCCCTTTCATTCAACAGCCACGCTTGCTCCACCAAGGTAGCAGCTTTTTTTTTGGCAGAACAGAAACCTCGAGTCCAGGAAGCACCTCCCGTATGTGCCACTGTATACTTCCCTAAGCATTTTTTCTAGTCTTTAGTTTTCTCAGACTGGTCCCTATCCCTGGGTTATATTGAGTCAGCATCCTCAAGGATCCTAGGTTATACTGAGCCAGCATCCAGCCCAGGACCCTGTCCCAAAGCGTAGGCTGCTGAGGCTCGCAGAGCCCAAGTCCCAGAGCAGGGGCAAGCGATCCTGGCCCACCCTCCCCTTGCCCCCGGCTACCAACCAGCAGGGCACTGGAGACTTACCCACCCAACCAGAGGCTGCACCTACGTCACCTGTATTTAAAAGCCACCATCAGATCTATTCTTCAGACATCTGTTTAGTTCTGTTTTGAACCTGTCCTGGCCTCCACAGCGCTCATAGTTAAGAGTTTCATGGTTTAACTATTTGTTGTGTGAAAAAGTAGTTATTTTATTTTGTTTTAATCTCCTGCCTCTCAATCTATCAGAGTTTAAAAAATAGGACAGAAAAAAACACCCCAGTTCTTAACCCTGTCATGAAGCCAAGTTGAAGAAAAGGAACAGGTTTGATTTGAGATGAGATCAGGCTTCCAGAAGGACTTTTTAAACCTTCCTAATTTAGTTTATTTAAGCCCAGTGAAATGAGCTATGTAAAAATACATAAAAAGTCTCAGTCTTTAAAGAACCAAAATTACCAGAAGCTTCTGCTCGTAGAAAATTCCTCTATTACATATTTGGCAGCGAAGTGGCTGCGTAGACAGATGACATGCCATTAGAGTCCATATAAGTAACCGCTAGGGAAAGCACCTGCTGTAATACAGAAGATGTTGTTAGAAATGCAAAGATCTGATTGAAAAGCAATTTATATTCCAAGCAAATGCATAATAAGAGAAGACATACTACCCAGCGTAGAGCTTCCTGCAGAGGAAAGTGACACACAATAGAAAGTAGTTAATCCTGTGGAAATAATTAAACAAGATCAAGGGGAAAATATATTTGAAAATATACAATGCTTAGCCAAAACACGGCTGATTCAGCTTAATGAGAAGGGAGTTTGTCCTCTTGGTCACAGAGTCTTGCAATCTACAGAAATTCTTTAAATTAAGAAATAGAGAGAGGGATATTGAGCCTAATTCAGCAATGAGATCATGCTATTTCGGTGGCTGTACCTGCCTATTGTTGAGTAAAATGAACATGTACAAGGAAATTCTGGTTTTATTTCAGAATAAATGATATTACTGCCTTCCTGTCCTAGATATCCCTGTTTCTGGGAGGGATGGGAACAGAGAGAGCAAAGGCTCTTTCATTCACTTGTTATACCAGTAAAACAAATGAAGTTGAAGTCAGCCTGTGCTTTCTGCCCTATTTCTTTGCACTGATCAGATCTTGCTCCCCTGGATGTTAACAGAAAGAGTCCTATTAAAGCTGGCAGGAGACTGCGTCAGACCCTGGAGTTATATACACAGAAGTGGGACAGTGATGAAGAAAAGAGGTAAGATTGCCTGGTTTGTGCCGCTCAACCTATAGGCAACACAGGGCAAAACCCAAGCTTGAAAAGGACAGAGCAGAAAGTCTTATGAACGTTGACAATTTGAGCATCTTCTCTCTCCTGGTAGGAGAGAAAGAACGGAGAGCTGTGTTTAGGGATAGGCCTTAGGGAAAATGAACAACTGAACCGATCTTGGTAAGACTATGGGACTTCCCTGCAAGAAGTATTGATTGCCGATGGCTCTCCTTGTGCACTGTCCTGCTCTGGTAGAGTTATGCATCTGTACCATGTGGCCAGGGCATGCGGTCACGCTAACCTGTATGAAACCATGTTTAAATGTCAGGGGCAACTCTTGAGTGTGGTGGAGGCAGGAACAGACAGGAAGACGGAAATATTGAAGCAGAGACGGTTTGTCAATGAACTCTGCACTGCACCTATCACCTAAGGCTTGAAGAAATCTCCAGGTAAAGCAAAGCAAGGAAACTGAGGACTTTCATATGCAGTTTTCTGTCCTCACAAATCTGCCTTTCACATCTTAGTCTGTGCATGTCCATGTCATTTCAAAGTGTGGTCTCATGGCCAGTGTTTTACTCACCCTCCCTGTCACTGAGTCCCTGACGGGTGAAACCATATAGCCTGTCAGGCTGAAGCTCTGGGCAAGGCTGCAGGAGCTCACGCGGGGATATGTGATGTCCCCTGTGGACTTGGGACCTACATCAGCTGGACTGTACCCCACAGAAGCATGCTGGCACTGGTATTTCTCCTTTAGAAACTGGGAGGTCACATACAGAGCCAGGTATGGGTGCTAGTTGGGTGCAGCAGAACCAAAGGGTTTGTCTCATGCACAGCTCCCTGGCATCTCTCCGGTGCTTGTCTGCAGGGGGGATCCACCTGGGGCTGCGGCTAATGCTGGATTTTTCCTTTCCAAGGTCTGATGCACAGCTCATTACAGTCATTTGAGTGGTCGCTGAGGTGAGGTCCTGAATAGCTGCTCAGAACTGAGTTGCCAAATAGGTGACTGCAGCCTCTTTACCTCTGAGTGCTTTTGCAAACAGAAGCAAGAAAAACGCTTCCAAAATGATAACAGCAAGAATCTGACTGCAATCTGCAAGTCAGATAGGAACACAAAGAGCATTTCATCTCCTTTGTGATTAAGAGTGAGTTTGACACATGGAAAACAACCAGACCACACAGACAAAGGAACACTGGAAATAATAATCTTTAAAGAAGCACATCTGAAAAAAATAACTCTTCCAATGTTTAAATTTGCCTAGTGAGTACAGATGCCAAATGCATTTCAGGAATAGCTCGGCAATGACTGAGTACAACATTTAATTAAGTGATTATATAATCAACTCTCTGTTTTATGAAGCAATAATTCAATTCCCAAGTGGGTAAGCTATGAGGCTGAAGGCCGGGCAGTTTATCACAATGAGGGAATCTGATTACTGCTGAGGAAAACATAAGGACAATGATGTTATTGTTAAAATACTAGTTTAATTAATATAAAATTAATAAGTCTTTTTTTTTTTTAAATCATAGCAATGCATAGCCTGCCAGAAAGATGGTGCTTCCTCCCTTTTCCATATGGAAATGGTGGTTATTTATGGCCACACAGAATGTGCGGGAAGTTAATGATGTCACACAGTCAATTTATTGGGGATAAAATTACAAGAGTCATTTTATCAGGGAATGATATAGTTCTCTTCCTGGAGTATAAGTAGACAAGAGACCCCACTTATGCTGTAAAAGAGAGATCAGACAAGGTAACTTCATTGCTGGTAAGCTTTACACTGGATTATTAATAATAATTCCACTAAACCAGAGGTTCTAGCCCCATTGAGCTGTGACTTCACATATACACAATATATGATCAGGAAGATTTGATCAGCAGTTGGTGAAAATACGTATAGTATTGACAGCATATATGAAGTTGTACCAGCCACACGACTTGCTCTGAGAGGAAAATAACGCCTTGTGCAAACAGAGTACCAGAAGGAGATAGGGAATGAATTGCATTCATTTATACATATCTGGGTTTTGTTTACAGTTCTGTCTAGATTATTTTATTACAGATTTTGACAAATCAGTGTAGGAATGTCCATAGAGGGCATTCTTGAAAGACATTCAGAGTAATGTGGATGGAAGAACGATCTACTCCAATATGAAGCATCAGAACCACAGGGAAAGCAAAAGGAGAGGAGAGCAAAAGGAGCATGAATTTGGAAATCAACTGGATATAGGGACAGGACAAGGAAAAAAGGAAAAGTGATGCAGTGACCGGTGTGATTAATATATGCAGAGTGCAGTCTTCAGAGCTGAGTGAATAATGACTTTAGGAGGGTGTGAAACCTCCTTTTTGCTGCTGCTATTGCATTTGCCGAGGGTCAGGAAACCCGTGTGCAGACTCAGCGTTTCTGAGAGGCACCTGAGATGTCGTCCCACCTGCTTTAAGATACCTGGATGAAAAGAAAGAAAACTAAAAACCAGAAGAGTCTGAGCATTGAATTTAGCCTGTTGCAGTAATTCTCCTTTTACTGTGGCACTAGGATATTAGGGGCTGTATTACATGCTGGGTTCCCAGGATGGACAGTTCAATGGACTGCATACCATGTAATCATTGATTTGGTGCCTTGAAATAGAGCTTATAGGGAAAGCTGCTGGGGGAAATAGCACTAATATAGATTGAGACTGGTTACTAAAATGAGGAGGAAAACTATTAGGTTGCAATCATTTTATAGGAAAGTGTTCTTAAGTGAGGGAAAAGGAGTTTATGTACCATGTAGAAGAATCCCCGCAGAACAGTTTCAGCTTATTAGTACTAAATTGACCACAGCAAATGAGTGCCACTATTGTCAATGACCTGGCATTTTATAAGCACACTGGGGCTCAGTTTTAAACTATTTTACACACATAAAGAATGTGAGATGGAAGATGAAAGTAAGGAAATCCACCCAGCAGTTGCAGCTTCAAAGACTGCTGCAGAAGAGCGTTCTCAAGGGTGCGCACATAAGTACAATGAGATTTGCTTTGCTTCTCGAGTTTGACCACTGGCACTGAAATATGAGGCTTGAATAGAGCAGTGATAGCCCTTAACAGGGAAATCGTTAGGGCTATGCACAAGTTGCTAAACGATGAGGAATTTAACCCTTCTGAAAGAGAGGACTCACTGAAGGCATTTAAAAGTGGGAAAGTAATAACAGAAATCGATGTGGAGGAATGACCTGGTGAATGGGACAGGTCCTTTGTGACACAGCATGGCCCAGGATTTTTCTGCGCTGTGTCCCAGAGACTTCCTACGCAGAGCTAGTCTCTGTTCTGCATGCTGGGGCTACAGGACAAGCTCACGGGCCACTCAGCTGGACCTTCCTTTAAGTTGGGGACATCACAACTACCATCACTCCAGAATTTGAAGTCATGCTGCAACAGAATAACCATCCTGCAAGTTATGGTCTGTGGTGAGTGCTGTACTACCTTCTTTAACGCAAGTGCAGCAAACCTGCTGGGTAGGGTCACCAGGCATGATGATCCTACAGCCCTTGGTCAAAACAGCCCATATGGTCTTGTCCCTCCATGTCTATCATCTGTAGTGCCGTATCTATGTACCCATCCTCAGCCAGCGAGGTGGCTGGACAGCATGCTGTTTCATCCGGTGAAGAACGGCTGCCATACCACAACCTAGATGCAAAAGAGGGCAATTTATTTTCTACACGATGCATTGCAGCATTCTCTGGTGAGGCTTTCTGGGTTGTGTCAATAATCACAGCACAATCTCCTTCATCTAAGGCCCATTGCCAATGTTGATTAAACTCTGTGTTCAGTGAATCTAGACTTGAAGTTTTGACGTTCATAGGATTTCAGATGTCAAACTGGCAATCAAATAGCCAAAGCGGAATTGGTAGGAGGCCACAGGCAACACACAACAGATTCTGATGCCAGTTTCCAAGTGCTGACAAATATTAATCTACCAATACAAATATTAACCTACCATCCAGACTATCAATCAACAAGCAAAGCTGTTGATACACCAACACCAGATACCAAAGAGCACAGATACTTTTATGCTCTTCTTTGAGTTTATTACACTTCAGCACCTCCCTTCTCAAAAGTTTTACAAAAGTTCTGAATTTTTAACTCAGATTTTAAAATGCACTGAGCTTCCCAGATACGACATCTAACAATGTTAACGACGGCTGGTTTCAGAACTCCCAGTAGGATTTGTATGCAATTAATGTTCTCCTCCTCTGAACAGAAACCTAGAGGTTTGCAAAACACACCATATGTTTGTCAGTTTGCCAATGAATCAAGATGTTTTTGCAGCCTTCTGAGTTTCAATAATTAATGGTAATGTCTAAAACCTAAATCACAGTTCAGGGGCTCAGAACAGAACTATTGCCATGTCCAGTGTTGTTCAGTATCATCAGAGTGAGACATTTCAGGTGAGAAATTAAACATTTGTACTAACTCCCATTTTTCCCTTCCCTGCCTGATGTCCCACCCCATCACCATTGCCCCTTCCAAGATATCTGACTGGATTCCTACAAAAGGCTTACTTGTTATGCAGAGTAATGCTATTATCCGCAGCCCAGGCTTTGGTCTCAAACACCTGAATGTTCGATACTCCAGTGTAATCTGCCTGGATTGACTTGATCTTAGTGACTAAATGATGTCTAACGGTTTACAGGTCTGAAAATATACTTTATTCTCATCAAGTGGCTTGTTATTCGCTTTAGCAGACTATTAGCAACCAATTAATACAAAAAAGCTAAGCAAACAAAATAAATCAGTTAGGTCTTAAAATTGTGTTCACAAGCAGGAGGGCTAATTTTTATGAGCTATGTTTTTTCAATTATTATTTTAAAATGTAACTGCTTGAAACACTGATCCAGAAGAGAATACTTAATGTTAATACCTCATATACTTATTTCCTTCACCCTTGGGTAATTCTTCTGAGACCTTCTCTGCTTCCACACTTGTGCATGAGCAATCCTGCCTCAGCTGTGACTTTATGAGTAGGTTTCTTTTCTTTGAGGTGATGATTTTCTTTTTGCTAGGCTACTAAAAGTCTTTTCCTTTTTGATTCCCAGCTGATCTGACCTATTCCAGTCTTTTTCCCCAGACAGATCTAAATTTGCAGTTCAAGATGGATGATAAAGGAGCAGGAAATTCCTTAACTATCTATAATATGCCAGACTGCTTCCCCCCTTTTTCCCCTCCAGAGCAGAAGTACTGCAGGAAGTGTTCTAATAATAATGATAATGTCACCAGCACATCTGCTTCAGAATTATAAACATCGCTTGAAATGGGTTATTCTTTAATTTGGCTAGTTTCATGCTCATTTTAATATTATTCATAAAACGGCTAATTTGTACAATCAATGAATTTAATTTATATCTAGCCTGCCATATAGGTTAGCAGTTCCCAGGATCAGCATATTTTTAATAAAGCTGTTGATTTTTCTCAAGTGCACCATGATAATGTTGGTGTCGTGTCGACATGAGAGAACATGTGCTTTAGGACTTATTAGTTTTAATAATACTTTCCAACACCACCCATCCACAGAACGTGGAGTACATTAGAAACATTCAGAATAATTCCTTCAAGAATCAACCAATTGCTCCTGCCTGACAGAGTCATGGGATATACCAGCACCATTTGGGCCACTATCATCCTTTCCATTTCTGGGGCAAAAACACTCCCTAACAGCATGCAGCATGATATGCAGAACAACGTAGACTGGAACTGCCAGGAGTTTTTCTGGACAACAGCAGGGTTCAAACCCTATCATGAGAACTGCGGCATAATATTAAGTGATCACCAGCATTTCCCTACGCAGTCTCTCTTTCCTTTGAAAGATGACACTGTCAGCAGCAGCAATAAAAGTTTCTGGCTTAAGCAATCTCTGAATATTTCTGGGTTTCCTATTAAATGACTACTTGCTTGCAGTGCGTTCTTTACTAAATTGATGTAGCAGCACTAATGGAGTGCCCAGTATGAAAAAAAAAGTGTTAATGCTAAGTATGGCTTGCACCAATATGGTTTATTTCAGTTTGAAGCTGGCAGCAGAAATCCCAGTACAGATAACATCTAAATCCTATTAAGCCTTAATGTGAGACAGTATTATTGAGATACAACCTTGGATGCAGCAAACACAAAGGTTTTCTTTAAAGATTCACTATCTGTTTTGTAAAAGCTATATCCAGTTCACCTCCACATGGTCATTTTAACCCAATTTTAATCCAAAAAGTTTTGGTTTTCTTTTTGCCAGTCCAGTTCTCAGCTCCATGAAAATAGTCATGAAAAACACCTCTCTTCCTTTGAGAAAAAGATGGATTTGGAAAAAAACCCCACCAATTACTCCAGAACTGAAAAGTTTTCGCCATTCAAAAAAATGGAACCTTTGAGCAACATCCCTGTCCAGTAACCAAAATTATTTTAGCTGGAAATGCTGGTGCAGTGACTCCTGGATGCTGCAGGATGAGTATCCTGTAAGCCCAGGCTCCCACTTCCCATTAGAAAGCTCTCAGCTGCTTGCCCTATTTCTGCCTGAAAGATCACCTTCCTGCAATGCCGTGGGTCCACCAGACAGGAGACCTCGCTGCCCATGGGACTCCCAGGCTGGGCAGGATGCCAGGCCCGCAGGGAAGGGCAGGAGCATGGAGAACCGGCACTAAAAGCCCACAGGGAAGATCTGGGCAGAAAATTTTTGACAAAAACGATTTTCCATTGAAAATTGCCCATTCAGGAAAAGGGATGGTGATTTTCACACACCTTGCAGGGTCTCCAAGCAGAGGATCATCTGCTTTCCTGCCAGCTCACCCTCTCCCCTCCTCTCTCTGCTAACCTTAGCAATCAAAATACTGGGGGCTGAAAAAGCTTCAGGTTTCCCAGGTGGGGACCATAAGCTCAAAAGCCCTTGTGGCTGCAGGTCATCAACCAGGACTCGCCAGGGATCCAAGGGCAGAACTGGGTCCCGCAGTAGGAAGTGGGGGAAGAGGTGCCTCATGGCTATCAGAGCTTGAACTCCCCCAGTGGTGTTTCCTTCTGAAAGCCTTGAACTGAGGCATTTTTGATAGTTTTATAATTGTTTCCTTTAAGAAAATCCCTGCTGAGGGGAATTTCATAAGTTTTTTGATGGTTTTTTTGGTCTGAATTTCCTAAAGAATGGACAGTCTAGCTTTAGTCTCAATTCAAACAGGAAAATATTTTTCAAACTATTTTTTTATTTTAAACCAAGTCAAAGTTTATAATGTCAACTTCTATAATTACTCTTTTTCAATCAACATTGAAAATTTCCATGGGGGCAGAGAGAGAACAAACACAATTGAACATGAAGACAGTAAGTCCAAGAATTTCTCCTGTACGGAGAAATCTTCTGTTGCTGTACAGTTGCCATCAGGACTTTTAGGTCATCCTTTTCTCATTCCCTATGCATGAGAACCACCCATAGTATAAGGGAGTAAGAAGACAATACCTACACTGGGATGTTTGCCTGCCACAACAACCCCTCGAGGCCCTGGGTAGCCACAACCATAAGCCTGCTTTAAACTTATACTTAGATCTGATCCAGGCCTTCAGCTAGTTAGAAAAGAAGTGAAAAGAAGTGAGAAAATTTGGACGTGAATTGCAGAAATAGCCTGAACATACATACTTTGTTTTGTCTTGCTTAACATCAAGCAGGGCATAGGTTGGCTGATCCACAAGATCCATCCATCCCACATACTCTGAATTCTGCAAACAGGACCCCACCCAAACATTTCCTGTATGTCCCCGTTGATGTTTGAGAGCTGTCAAGGCTCCCAAATTCAGTAGTACAGCTTAGCAATTCAAACAAGAAACAGTCAGTGCAGTCTTGAGGAAGAACTGGGAGAATTAAGTGTACAACCCTTACTGACTCCCACTGTCTGATGAAGGCACAAAAATGGACAAAGGCAGGCAGATTTCAACATTGTCACACTGAGAGGAATAGAAAACTTGTTCTCTGCAGCTGAAAGGGTCAAAGAAATGCTGTCACCCTGCAAAATGCTCTTACACATGCTAAGTGCAAGAGCGTGTTTAGCAATGACATGCGCAGGACTGGACCGCTGCGCCTGGTGCAGTAAGAGCAGGCCGTTGTGCCGCTGGTGCGAGGTGCTGCCAATGGTCAGCAAAACGGCCATGCCACTGCAGAGGCTCCCGGGCGAGGGGAGATCAAGTGCTCCCCAGGGAAGGCAGTGAAGGAACCTGCCACCGACTCCTCCATGGGAGCAGCCTGATGCTCCTGGGGCAGTGGGAACAGCAGGCAAGGAGGAGGAGGAGGCGGCCTTCCGGAGCATCCTCCAACAGCAATGACCGCTGCCATGGCAACAGCAGCTATGTGGGAGAGACGGAGAGAGGCACCAGCTGTGGCTGGGTGATTGTTTTTTCCCTTATTTTCAGCAGAACTGCTTAAACACGGTACTGTGTTGCTAGGTTAGAAGGACGAAAGGGCAGATGCCCCTCTGCCAGCCGTGCCGCCTGGGCAGCTCTGCCCACAGGCTGCGGGTACCAGTAACGCCATTCCAAGCACAGGACACTCCCAGTCCCCACTAGTCCCTGAGCTCTCTTGCACTATTTTCACTTGTTTAACACAATTCTTCCTTGCTTTCTGTAGACGCGAGATAAAAAGAATCACTAAAGTGCCCCCTCGGTTGTAATCTGCAGACTAAGGGCATGGTCTGCTCTCAGCTGTACCAGCACAGACTCCCGTAGCTTCGTCCCCACTCCGGATTTAGAACCAAACTATTCTGCCCTGGAGCTTCTTGGATCAAACTCAGCCCCTGGCATGACACCTCTGATCCTAGCCGTGATCACCTAGGAGTTCGGTGTGCAAGTCTAAGCCAGGCTCCATCCACTCTCAAAGGCACCTGCAGAAGGTGAGTTATCCACAGACAAGGAGACGACTTGTGTTCTGGAAATGCAAGTCCTTAGCATCGGATAGGATAAATTGCCCTCTGAGGGCAACAGAGAGCCACTACTCAACCAAATTAAAGTGCCATATTCAAAGCGTAATGTCTGATGAAGTGACTTTCATTTGCAGAGTAATGTTGCCTACAGACCTACTGAGTCTCATTCATCTCACACAATTTACTCCCATTTCTTGCTCCCTGCAGCTGAGTCAATGGTGCACATTTTCAGAGCTGTGCCTCTCGTCTGCTCGGGGACCACATGCCAGACACAGCTAAAGATGGCCCTGCCTCCTCATTGCAAGATGCCAGCTTCAAAATACAATGTGTTTCTCCCAGACAGAAATTATCTGAGCAATGCGATTAGCAATCGTACCTATAGGGCACATTCTGAACTCCAGTTATTGTGTGATTGCCCAGAGAGTCCATTGAAACTCAAATAACCCATTTCAGTACATTTACCAATTATCATGCAAGGATGGGTAAGAAACAATTTGCTGTTTAAAATCAGCAAATGAAATCAAGACAACTTTCATCTTTATGAGTTTCATTTGATTTTCCTGTACTCCAGATGAACCCCCATCCCCCAAACCAGAAGTCACAAGTGATTAATATATATATATTCTACTGAAAGCCACCAAGGGCACTAAATTAAATCTGCGGTGCTCTCTCTCACTCACCCGCACACATAAATGGTCTGGAAGCCTGTGCAAGGCTTCCTATTGGAGTGAGATTGCCAGCCAGCCTAAAAGCTATTAGTACTGGTTAGAGAGTCACAGAATGATTTAGCAGAATTTTAAATGATTGCTGCAGCAGCGTGCTTCACGCTGGAGACTGGACGCTGTTCTTGGAAATGCATTTGGAAAAAGCTTATGATTTTAAAGTTATTTGATAGATCTCTTGGTGTTTTGGTTTTTTTAAGGATCCAAACTCATGCACATGCACACTATCTTTGCATGATTTACTGTCAAACTTCCTGTTTTAAAGACTGATCATATGTAATGCAAATGTTGTTCGTTTCAACCCTTCCTGTCGGCTATCTATGCCAGCAGTTGCTGTGCAAATGAATGTTTTCAGAAGGGTCACAGGTCTACTAACATATCAAAGGGCAATTCCAGTAACGAGTGATGGTTGTACATCATGTATATTGCACCGACTTGCAGCCTGGGTCTACCAAAAGTGCACGCTACTAAAAGTCTACTATATTGAGACAGAGAAACCCTGAAATCCCCCAGGTGCTTCAGTACCACCGTTTCTGATAGGTAAAAGGAAAGCATCTAACAGCACGTATATTCTTATGTTCACACAGATGGTTTTTAAAGGATCTTTCTCAACAGCCCACTGGAAAGAAAAAATCCTGTCAGCATAGAATCTGGAGTCACATTTGGATCTTGAACCTTGGAATTCCTATTTTTGGCATTGAAGACCAAGCAGTGTAAGAATCTGGGGGTCACAGGGTGAAGATGTGAGAAAAGGGACAGACGGTCATTTTTCAGATGTCTGCTCAGAATAAAAGCCATCTTTAAACTGAATCAGCCATTGGTACTTTCCTGTCCAAAGTGGCAGATGGAACTAAAGGCTATGAGAGAGTATGATTTTGCCCAATCCTGCCAACCTCAGTTGTCATCTTGACAAGGACTTTACCTCATCAGGCCACTTAGGTTAAGAAGAAACCTTTTTTCTTTTGAATGACGACAGAACTGCCTGCGTGGGGAGAGCTCTCTTATTTTCCTGCAGGCACACAATCCAACGTGAATGGCAACCTCCAGTAGGATCCTCTCTGCAGCTTGTGCTAGCCATTGCGCTGCCAAAGGTTTTCGCTTCCTAAGATTCAGTTTGGACAAATTTGAATCTGGGAATATACAGCAACAGGAAAATCTCAGAGTCGCATGGAAGACTTATGTTTTGCCAGGCAGAGGGGAAAGAGAGCTTATGTACTATAGAAAGACATTTTTTCCCCTTCTCATTTGCCCTAGTGAGAAGATTTATATAGAACACTTACCTATTTAGCGTGGCGTTTCCTTGCCTGGTTTTAGGTCTAAATAAATGGCCAGGATTTGAAACCATAATCTCTGTTGATCAAGAACTGCAATGGCTCAGTCACAGAGAAAGGGTAACACTGATTCCTCAGAATCCATAAGCCTTAGGCACTTAGTAAGGGCAAGTGGCTTTCTTGAGAGTCCCTCCATCTCAATTCTGCCAGCCAGTAAGATCTTATGCCACAAAACACAAGCCTTCATAACGATGAGTACTGAGGTTGTTACTCAGATGGGAAGGGGTATTTTTCAGATGTCTAGTCCAGTTATTCCATGCAACATTTGTTTTTGTATCATCCTAATTCCTATCAGAACATGCCACTGTCCAATGGTGAGGTCCATTTCATGGTCCTCTGCTGGTCTTCCTGGTGCCAGTCCGTCCTCAGACTGCCTTCCACTCTTCCCTCCTGTTGTGACAACCACCTCCGCCTCATTTCCCCACTTTGTCTTTCATGTTGAGGCTGGCCTTGCCTGCATGTGATCCACCAGGGATGATCAAAGACTGGCAGAAGAATGATCTTGAAGGTTTGTTGTGGGAGGAATAAGAGGACCAGTTTTTCAAATCTATTTTTTTTTTCTAGCTTTATATGGAGCCCACAGAACCTGGATTTGCAGATAGTTTCTTCCATTTTCGGCATGGAAAACAATGTGAGCTAGTCGTCAAAACAAATGAGCTGGGAAAGCATTTTCCTTGTGAAACCCAACGTCACAGGGACGCTATGAGGTGTCAACACGTCATTATGAAGTTCTTGGTAAAAGCCATATAAAAGACACTGCGAGCTGAAGCTGACCATTGCAGTCAACTGAAACACTTCCAAGGGCTTTGGACCAGACCCTTAAATACATCATTCCCCAATAAATTCCCAATCTCCAAGAGGCGTGTTTTTTTGTGGGAGGGAGAAGCTGGAGGGTGCTATGGTGAGTAGTGATGTTATCTAAAGCTTCCCTGTCTGATAGCGTTGCCTTTCACAGAGAGCAGGCTTGCACCAGAGATTCCCCTCACTGGCTCACCCACCGCGCGTGGTCAGCCTCCTCCTCGGAGGCCTCGCTGCCCTTTGTCAAGACCAGAGAAGTCCACCACATCCCAAAATCAAGTACCTGCTCTTCACTCCGAATGCACCGAAAGCCCCTGGCACCCCATCACTTGTCAGTGTCATTCAAATTCAATCAAATACCCCCATAAATTCTCCTGCAGGTTTTTCTTTTCCCGTTTTGGCTTCCAGCCTGGCTTGGGGCTGATGCCTGGCATCCCTGCCTTGAGCGAGGGTGGACGGGGCTGGGGGAGCTGGAGGGCGGGTGCAAGCTTCCCTGGTCCAGCACCGCTGCACACCCACCGACCCACGGTGAGCGACGGGCCAGCTGCCCAGGGCTTTTCACAGTTCAAATTGTGTCTCAGGGCTGGCTTTGGCTTGGCTCCAGCTTCACGTTTTCTGGCTTGGCCAAGTCATTTCTCCGTTCTCCTTGTTATTCTCTCTCCTCCTTTTCTTGATACCATGCCACAAGGTTTTTTGTCTCAAGGCCAAAGGCAACTACGCAGACTCTTCTGGTCCCATGACAGGGCAATGTAACAGCCATCCCAGGGATCCGTCTGACATTAGTCTGAAGACTTCCTTGCTAAAGCACACAAATACGGTTTTGAAGGAGCTGATGTGAACAGGACTCCACATTTTTAAACTTCATGCAATAGTGAGAGCTTTGTCTTACATTTCTGTGACTGTAGAGATGTGCCAGCTTTAGGTGGGCCTGACCTAACAGACAGAAAGGGGGGAAAAAGCCCACCAAATATATTTTCAAGATGTAAGGATCAAATCTCCATAATTAAATTCACTGGCAGTTGGAAACAGGGCATAATCAGGGTTACGGTGTCTTGAAGGAGAGAACATATTCTCTTTTGTGTCTTTGCTGTGGCCTAAGAACAGGACTCTGTTTGTATTTAACATTTTCTGGGTTAGCTTTCTGCAAATTTGAGTGGAAACAGCAAATCCCGGCCCAGGGTCCAAGGTCCAGCAGGCAGATGGGTGGATGAAGAAATGTGAGGACAGGTCCATAACACAGAACAGTTGAGCAGGGGTGGGAAACCACCCCAAGTTGCAAGAATAAAACATCTCCAAGCTCAAATGAAGTACTGATTTTGTAATCAGTTATAGAGAGGCCAATTTCTTTCTCTCTCTATAATTGTGTATATATATATACACACACACATATGCCAGACTATAAGCTGTAGGAAAGTGCTGACTATGTTTCAACTGGTGTAGATTTGTGTATCCTTCGACTGGAGGTTGGATTCTGATTCTGCTGAGAAAATCAGTGTCTGTGAAACATGCAGGTACCGTTTTAGTGTGCCCTTGTTAGCCCCCCCCCCAGCTTTATATGCCGAGCATGACGTCATATGGTATGGAATATCCCTTTGGTCAGTTGGGGTCAGCTGTCCCAGCCGTGTCCCCTCCCAACTCCTTGTGCACCCCCAGCCTCCTCGCTGGTGGGGTGGGGTGAGAAGCAGAAAAGGCCTTGACTCTGTGTAAGCCCTGCTCAGCAGTAACGAAAACATCCCTGTGTTATCAACACTGTTTCCAGCACAAATCCAAATCATAGTACCATACAAGTTATTGTGAAGAAAATTAACTGTATCCCATCCAAAACCAGTATACCATGGTTCCTGAGCTAATAGAGTTTGTTTTCTTGGGTTGGTTTTTTTGGAAGGGTGGGTGTAATTGTTTTTTTGTTGATTTTTTTTTCCTCTAGACATACATTCATACAACTAAATGTAACTCTTCCCCTTGATCCTCATATTTCTGTAGTCGTCCAGTAATACAAATTTGAGATGTTACAACACTTTCAGGACTGAAGTTGTGTGAGGAAAAGCAAAACAGTAGTTTACCTACTCCCTGTTCTTGAAAGTTTAAGTCAATCATTGAAACTTGTATCCAGTCTGTCACTGACTATTATCATCAGCTTCTACCTCCAGCTTGTTAATATTGCATGCAACTCTTTGTCGTGCTGGTTCCACTGTTTTGACAGACACAGCCAGATACCAGCCAGCTCTGGTTCAAGCATACAAGGTAGGAGGGAGGAAAGGATCAACCACAAAAGCCTTACACCCTGGCAATAATTTTACGCCCCTCCTGAATCCCAGTGGGAAGCACAGTCCCTGCCTCACTGCCCACCAAGGGAACAGGGGTGGCAAGGTGAAGGCACCAGCACCGTAGCAGTCCGGGGCTAGGAGAGGCAAGTCCCACACTGTTTTCGTACAGAGACGGATGTGAGAAGGAGCAATTAATGGATCGACCATCTTCCACTTTCCCAGTGGGCCACACGTCACCCAGCAGAGCTGATGGGAAAACCTAAGAGGCTGCACAGGGTTTCAGAATGGCATTCAATTCATCGTTCATTCATTTCAGCAGCAGCCTGTGGCTGTTACAAAGCAAATACGTTTTATGGAGCCTCAGGAAAAGTTTCAACACATATAAAATCCATGAACTAATCAACCTGCCAAAACTCTGTTTCGTTTTCAGACCCTGGTCTCTTCTCTCAGAAGCCTCCTTCTGAAAATCTCTTTCCCACTTTCCACAGCCTACTGCAAATATTAAGTTTATTTATTTATTTATTTTCAGCAGAGCAGTATCAACTACAAGAGTTTTAGCTATCAGATCATTTTTTATGGACAATGTAGTAGAGCTGTCAACAAGAACAGATGTGTGGGAGGGTTGAAGAAAAGGCCAGGCACCTAATGCAAGAAATATTTAGGTTCCTTCCCATGAGTAAAGCCTGAAATCTCCTTGACACTTCACAGGCAGTGCTGTTCACAAGAAACTATGTGCATACCGAATAGGGCAAAAGGCTTCAGAGGGCTGATCGGAGAATCACACAGCCACAGTAACTGCTGTCTGCTCTTGTCTCACACACGCACGCACGCACTCAAAGTCGGGCTGGGAAGGATATCCGAAAAACTGCTGCTGCTCTGCTGCCAGTTTCATTAACTAAAACAGATCTCCCTTGGAAAAAAAAAAAAAAAAAGAAAGGAACAGAAATGTCATTTGCTGACATTGTCATTCCCTGCTGCCCAGTAAATAAACATAACATCTCTTTGTCACCATGGAAACATCTTCCATGGTCCAAAGTATGCAAGGGAGAGGTATTTGAGAAACTCAGAAGTCTGAGGAAATGAGCAAGTATCTAACCTAGAATTTCATGTTCGTGTTTCTCCTCTAAGTATTCGCACTTTGATTTTTTTTTTTCTCTCTAAGGTACAGGCATACTTATTTTAGAAAGGGCAGAATGTATCTTAGAGACAAAGCTAAAACATTTGCTTAACATGCTGCCTCTACTGTGCCTAGCACTTTCTCCCTCTCCCCTGCCAGGGAGGGATTTGTAAATAACTGCCTTGTACATCTAAAAGGCACTTGTTTCTCCAGGGACACTGCATTTGTTCTTCTCATCTTATGCATCAAAGTTAGAAAGACATTGCCACGAGCGACATAAACGATGTATTGATTTACATCAACAAAGCTCTTCTTCTGCCCACATTGTGTAGGCAGTCACCTGGAGATGTGACAAACATGTCTCCTCCTTCCTGGGGGACTGCGGTGCCACTGACAAGGACCTGCCCACCCTGCCTGCTCAGGGACAGATGCCCTCCAAGGTAGCACCATGCTGGCACCCCTGATCCTCATAGAGACATGCCTTTCATTTACACAACATATAAGTTACTTAGGACCTGGACACCTCCTTTTGCACTTCCCCTATAGCAGCTGCAGCATGATCAAGGTGAAAACAGTCTATGGTCCTGGAGACTTTCGTCATAAGGGTTATGCTAACCTGCAGACATTGGAAGAACACCAAGGTGCATGTGAAAAGACATTCTTGTTTCTAGGTATCTAAAGAACTACAGACTTGGGAAGATGTATCCTCCTGGTAATCCATACCACCTCCAGGGACAAAGGAAACCGGGAGAGAAAACATTTGCATTTATGAGTACCCCTAGACAGAGCAACTTGTTACTTGTCAGCTATCCTAGCCACGTACCACGTACTGCCTTACAGGAAGCCAGCATCACACCGAGGATCATGACCTTCGCAAAATGTGCGTGCAACAGTGCATTGCACATTTAATTTGGAAGCATTTGTGGTCCATGGAGAGAGCCCAGCTCAGGACATCGGCAGTCAACCAGCAGGCTGACTGCAAACAGCATTTGCGTTTCTACCTACAGTCCAGCTCCAGAAGTCAAGGGAGGTGTGAGGTCTGAGCTGCTGAGGCTGCACAGGTATGAAGAGAAAGCAGGAAACTAGCTTTAAAATGAAAGTGGCGAGCAAAGAGGGATTTGAGACCTAGAAAGGGTATTTGAGACCTAGAAGGGTATTATGGTGGGATCACTCCATGAAAACACAGTCACTGGGTTTTAAACAGGGACAGAGAAGAGGTTAACAGCTGGAAAAGGAATGACATTAAACCCAGCTGCATCATCTAGGAGACATCTTATGGTATGCAATAGGAAAAGTATCCAGCAATTACATTCAAAATTATGTTTTATATTTGATTTATTTGTGATTTTTGTTTGAAGTCTTGTGCCTGATTTAAAGTCTGACTTTAACTCTTAAGCAAAGCAAATAAGTGTATTTAAGACTAAATCCTAAAGAGGCATACCTCCAAATTAAGCTCTTCTGCTAGCATGTATCATCTTCTGTCAGATTCTTTTGTATTAATGAAATGTCTCAAATGTTTTTGCCCATTCTTCTTGTGTTTCCCTATGGAAAAAGCAGAGGCGTGTATACCCCGTGCATAGAAACCAATACCTTAACTGGATGTGCCCAAAAACATTCTGATGCAGACAAGAACCATGAAGGAATTCACTTGAATTCCAGAATGTGGGAATGGTCACTGGAAAAGACTTCGAAGGTTTTGACAGGTAAAAAGTCATCAGCTTAAGGATATAAAGTCAATTTTCTGCCATCATAAAATATCAGCTCTCACAGTTTTTTACACCCTTCCACAGAATACAGTTGAGCAGCACACGACCTCAGAACCAAACTTGAGATTTTCTGTTCAATTAGTTGGTTTATTTTGGTGAGAACCACTTTCCTTCAGTAGAGTAGCTCCTGGTTTTCACCAGTGTCATGGAGAGGAGAACAGATTCCTGCAGAACTTCTCCTTTCTAGTTTTGATTTCTCTTCAGCCAAAGAAGTGTCATTAACATTACAAAGTGCCAGTGAATATGGAGCCTGTCTTACTCCTTCAGCCGTCTTCTGAGCAGCATAGGGGCAATAACTGATTTATTTTCTTTTTTTAGCAGTTTATCACTTCTCCTTGGGACTGCAAGAACTCCTCTTAAACCTGATATGCACACACCCCACTCTCCCCTAGCAAAACTGTTTTTCCTCCATCATCTTTCCACAGGCTCCCAGTGCCGGTCCCTCACACCCGGGGGTCACCTCCCGACCTGAGACACAGCCCAAGCCACGCTCCTGCAAACAAGCCAGAGCAAAGCAGGCACAGGTTTTCGGAGGAGTTAGTATGTGGGGTTTGGGTTCATGCTCAGCTTCAGCATTTCTGCATTTCTGCCTTCCTGCATTTCTTTGGGTTTTTTTAAGATTCTTTCTCTCCCTCTCATCTCCCTGACATTGTACACTCTCCATTAATGCATCTCTTCTTTCCACAGATGGATATCTCTAACCTGCTTTTATTTCTGTTGTGCTGCTCTTCCTCTCTTCCTTTAGCAGTATGAATTCCTCCTTCTCATGTCAAGTGACTTTTGCCTTTTCACCCACCTTCTTCTTCCTAGAATTGAGACTCTGCTCATACCAATGTACAACTGTGTAACTATCCCTCATCTTTAGTTAAGTAGTCTTGATTTATTCACTGTGAGAAAATAATTTGTCTACACTGATTTCTCCAGTACCAAGCTTTGCCTATTGCTTTTCTTCTGATGCCGGTTGACACAACTATAGTACCTACCCTAGTAATACCTTTCCAACTGTTAACAATTACATTTTTCCTCAAATACCAAGGGTGGATAAAAGTTCCCCTTTGGACACATTTTTTAACATATATTTCCCCACATCCTTCCTTTATTTAGGAAAAAGTGCATAAATCCAAATAAATAATGGGAACCCAGGGCATTGGCAATGGGAAAAATAGAAAAGACGCAAAGGTGCATAGGATGGTATATTTTTGCATTGCCTTTCAATTTGGGGAAAAAAGAAAACCTTTTGACTTGTAAAAAAATCCTCTTCCCTCCTACAGATTGCAAATAAAAAAAATGGCCAGTTTTTTCCATATAATTTCTTGCTGATCTGTGCAGACCTGGAAAGTCAGAGGTGGTACTGGTCAGATGCAGCTACGCTGGCTGAGCTTTGGCAAAAAGCTGTTGCAGCTTTTGCTTTCATTGTACTCAATTTCCCAAAGTACTCTTGGCCCCTCACTTTCAGAAACATTAAAATTCATTGAGTTTAACTATTTTTTTTTATTAAAAAAGGAAAAATGGCACACTTTTTTAGCCTGTGATTAGGAAGCACTCGTTTATTTATAGACCCATTTGTTGCCTAAAAGCATTTCTTTTACATAATTGCTTCTTCAGACTGTTTGCTTATGTCGATCAGAAAACGTATTTTGGAAGATTAGGTCATTTGTACTTGTGCAAATCTGAGCAATAATTCAAATAAAGCAAGGTCAGTTTAAATGAATACCATATCTAGCACAGGGATAAACCTATTAAATTAAAATCACTGAACGTAAGACTCTGCTGATCAGGTACTTACAGTGGAAAATGTCAAATTGAAGATGCTTTCTATTTACTAATTTATGTCAATGCCACAAAGATGAGATGAAATTCCCCTTAAAGTTGAAAGGTGGTTAGTACATATCAGAAGGTCAAAAAGGAACTGATTTCCAGTTGGCAGTAAGTTAATGCTACTTCTATCAGTCATTGTAAATAGCTAATAGTTGAATGCTTTAAAAAAAAAACCAAAACCAAAAACCCAAGAGTGGTAAACAACCCAGCCAGCCAACCGAAGAAGCAATTATGTTTGTAGTATGTATTATTTGGTTTTTGAAACAATGTGATAATTCTGTCCATTATATTGGAGTTTCAATCATTCACGGACAAAAGCATAATTTCATATGTATACCTCTGGCCTGCAAACTTTACACAGGTGCTTAACTTCACACACGAGTAGTTCCACTGAATGCAGAGCTGTAGTCCTCTTCTGCCCATGGAGGTAAAACTGTTATTTTATTTCTAATAGTCAGAATTTGTTGATAATCGTTACACTGGATGAATGATTTTCAGGTTGTTTGCAAAATGTTTGTGTTAAAAATTTAGATACCTAAATTGCACAGTATTGTCTTTGTTTCTCCTGTGGATGACTGAAATGGGAACTTACTCAATGAAAATACGTTCATCCTTGGTGTTTCAAGAAAATACATAAGTATATGCTTCAGCTAAAGAATGTACTTAAAGGCTTTGCTGAATGAGGTCCCAATGAATAATAGAGGAGAGCTGCACGATGGTAATTTTGATAAACATTCACCTCTGCTAAAACTGGAATATTTCAGAATTTTTCAATATGCACAGAAATCTTCCTGAACAGCTGAAGGACTGGCCAGCAGGTAGTCCAGGAACAAGGATGAGCAGACCTGGGGACCAGCTGCATGAAGAGCCTTCCATCAGGCTTCTCACTCCTTGAAACCTTTGTGGGTGCGACATGGGGAGCAGATTCGGCACGTTTGCAATAGATATGCTTGTGAGTTCATAAATCTGGGGCAATCCCACGAGACTGGAGTTCCTCAGTCTCTTGCGTGATGGGAAAGAACAAGCAAAGATGTGAGGCCACAGGTCAGGTTGCTGTTTCAGTTTGTAAGCTGCTTGTAGCCATATTTTATGTATGCATTTATGTGTACATAGAAATACTTAAGCATGTAGAAAAAAACTGTAGCCAGTGCATGGGTGGAGGGCCTCTGTCAGTGCCACAGCTACAGGACATAAAATTCCTATCCTGATAGGAACCATGTTGTCTAAAAATTGAGTTGATCCGTTTTTAATCCTCTCTCCCACAATCTCAATGTTTGGAAAACACTTCCTGAGGTTTTGCACTGCAGGCTGGCCTTTGGCCAAAGCCCGGTGTCCAGCAGCCTGCTGCCTGGTGAGCCCACTCATGACGCAGCCATCTGACCACCCTGGCACACGCCAGGTATGACATGTGGCACGGCACCACCTCACCCATTCTGATGGGCTGCAGATGTGACCATCCTAATTCGTCATGTCTGTTATTTGCTCTGCGATGCTACAGTTGTCTTTTACGCAAACAGTCCCTCTTGACCTCCCAAGACATGGCAGCTATTTTTTTGCCCCAGTAAAATGTCGTGTTAGTCAGGAGATGGCAGCAGTCCCAATGCCGAGAAATGTTTCGTCCACAGAGAGGCTGTGTGGGTTTTCCATACTTGGTTCATCAAGAAGGGATAAGTCATAATTTGTAAACAAAATTGAGTTTAAATAAATTTTCGTGATGCATTCTGCTTCAAGCATCCCCTAAAATGTATCACTTAAAGCTAGCATTAGAAGAAAATGCTATTAAGAGGGCATAAGGTAAACTTATTTAGTTGCTCAAATTGTATAATGCAATGAATTAATATGGTAATGTATCTTCAGAGACCAGAAGTAGATAATAGAGGTGAGCAGAGGTTTTCTAGCTTGGCTTCGGAAAGGCAAAAGTAATTTATCATTCTGTTGCAGTTTTGGAGGGAAGCATTTCTCATTTCTTCTGACTCTCCCTCTGAAATTCTCTTAGTTTCATTTTTAAACCATCCATTTTTTGAGGTTTTGCTTTTGTCTTATTTCAGACAGAGCTCCTATTGAATTTAGCCATACATAGCTTTCTCTGGAGAGGCAGCAAGCACCAGATACTTTTAGTTTCAACCTTGTGCTTACAGCCTTTAAGGGGCTGCAGCAACCTAGGACTTGCCTCTCTCGGACAGTCAGCTCACTTCTCCAACTAGCATAAGCAGGATATGGAAAGAATAAAACAATCCTTTTTTTTTTTTTGCTTCTGTTGTCAGGGTCAGGGCAATACTGCAGCTATGATCGGTGTTCTATGAATAACCCAACTCCTTTTCTTTATGGCCACACAAATACACATTATGTCTTTATTACTTACGTGCATTGTCCTATATGAGCCTATTTTTAATTAATAGAAAACAAAGCCCTTTTGACCTTATCCACAGGAAATATTGCCTCATTGATGCTAGCCATAAATTAAGCTAATACAGCCTGAGTGTCCAACATATTTCTCTCATGTAACATTCACTCAAATATTAAACAGGGAGAGAAAAGAAGGGAAATACTATTTCTAAACCATTGGCATCAAGATGGACTCTGTAATTGCCAAAAGGCATATCAGAGAGAGAGATTTCGTTGTGCCACAACAGTTGCAGAAAGTAGAGAAAAATATCTGATACAATTGAAACAGAGGGAAATTTTAGCAATGCAAAATCTAGTTGCCCGACTGGGAATGTCATCTGATGCTATAGTGAGGCAAACATCTTCAAAGGAATTCAGTGGAGAAGAAAAACCTTTACAGTGGAGAATAAAAGCTGCTGTACAAATATATACTAATTAACCTTACTAATTTGTCTGTATAATTAGATAGTCTCTTTGTTTTTCCTTTTGTTTTTGTAACTTCAAGCAGGGCACAGCAGTAGCAATACAAAATATTTTACTTTGCCTTATGTATGCTCAATGCTGGCAAAGAGTAGACATCTCCTCACAAATGAGCTGTCACAAATTACTCCTTGTTTGGTGGCGACATCCTTGGTCTACATCATAGCTACAGGAAGCCTAATCAATTATGCTCCTAAAATGAAATAAGAGCTCTATGGTGCCAGGGGCATAGCTCATAAAATTAATTACGAGGCAAGTTTACATACTGAAGTACCAGTTTATGGAGGGACTAATAACTTTTGATGAGACTTTGACAGGATATTACTCACAAAGATTATGAAAACAGAAAAAACATTCGCAACTGGCTACTCAGACAGTGGCTTGCGTCTCGCAGCTGTACGTCCCAGCCGTCACCCAGGGTCTGCCCCTCTCCTTTGTCAAGTGCAGACAGACACCCAACGATACCGCAGTATCGTTACCCACGCAGAGAGCACAGGGCTGTCCCCCTTGGCTGCCCGCATCCACTCAGGCAATGCCTTCGCCTCTTTGCCTCCCTTTCCTACAATTCTATGCTACTTCCTAGGAAAACCTGCAGAATATGGCAATGTGGGGAAAACAGAACTAAATGTTTTTTTTTAAGACTGGGCAACCCCTACGATGAAAAAAACCGGGATGTTATTAGTGGCCACAGTGAGGACAAGGCTGCAGCGTGAGCCCTAGGGTCCCAGGGAATCCAGCCAGGAGCGAGACTTCACCACTGCCCTGACCTCGGGGCACTTCCAAGGGCTGGTAATGGGAAATAGGATTATTCAGGCATTGGTGTTTGCTCAACTGTGGAGCATAAAAATGTAAAAGGTGAATAGTGACAGATGGCAGATCTTTGGGGGAAACAAGTAATTTTAATGGTAGAAGCAAACAAAGCAAATCGTGGCATGGATTAATGTGGAGCCTTTCATGCAAAGATTGAAAACGTGTTGCTAGTGAGCCCACCAAATGCGTGAGAAGGCAGGTAAATACTGGTATAGCCATTACACCGCTGGCTAAACTGAAGCACCAAAAGGACAAGCGCTTTGCCGGTATACTGCAGCCCGAGGCAGTCATGCAGGAAAGCCACGTCCAGCACTGGGTGCCAGACACTGGCTTTCACCGGCTCGCTGAGTCACCTCCTGGTCTGGCTAAAGCTGTTTAATGAATTGCCTTTATGAAGCTTCAAGACACTGAGACCCACGTAGAATGTCAAATGATGAATAGCCTGCCTCAAAGATGCCATTCATAATCAAATCTTAAACATAATTCAGCTGAATGGAGTCATTGCTCTTCTGTGTACCATTTACAAGCCCGGATGATGGTCCCTCTGAACTGGCACGGTACCTTCTCCTGAAAGACAAGCTGTGAGCTATCCTGCACAGGAGCTCAAGAATGAGCTGCACAAAACACACTGATTAACTCATCACGGAGAGGGTTACAAAAGAAATGAGGTGTGTGAAAACCAGGGTGTGCGTCAGTGTGTGCATGTCTGTGTATAAGCATCTTAACTTTTGAATGCATTGGCCAGTTTCAAGCAGGCACGACCCACAGGTAGCAATCTGGGAGATGCTGTGGTTTCCCGAGTATTGAGTACGGGGAAAACAGGTTGCTGAGCAGACAAGAGGGGGACCCTATCCATCTCCCGCTTGGGAAAAAAACTAAACGATGAGCCAAGGACATCAGCCAGAAAAGTTGAAATGGAAGTTTTACAGCACCTTAAAGCAAATCATTCAATTCCCAAGCACAAAGTAGAAGTGTGTTCTTTAAATTATCATTACAGAGTTCCTTGTAATTTAGACTGGGCAACAGATTTTCATTTAAATGGAGGTCTCCTCAGAAGTGCAGAGGGGCCTTTGGGGAGGTGCAGGGGAGGAAAAATGTAATTTTTCAGGCTCCAAGTGTTCTTTTGTGTTTTATAAACAGCTGAGTGACAGCCCAGTGATTAATAAGTTACATAAATAATTATAAGCGACATGTAGCTGAATCTAGTCCACATTCCAGACATGGTACATTAAATAAAGAGAATTCTGCTCTTCCTCCCAGAAGAAAATTTATCTGGCAACAGCAGATAAATCAGAAATGATACTGTTAAAGCACATCCAGTTCTTTGGAGAGACAGCTCATCAAAACCAGAAGTTTCTACTGAACCCATTTTCTCAAGCAAATTGTTTCATTTACTTCAGTCCTACCTTGTACTCATTCAGTGTAAAAAATTACTTTCTTCCTTTATTCATCCTCTCTGGTTGAGCTTATTATTTACCCAGAAGTGCCTCTGTGAAGAAGAGTTTTGTGCCAATACAGCCTCATGCATAGGAAGGTAAATGCTAGTTTGCAGTACCGACACTGGAGCTCACTGGGAGGCTCATCAGATGTGTTTAATTGATCATGTTTTAGAGCACCATCAAGAAATTCAAGTTGAATCGATCCCCCTCCTTTGGGTTAGGCACTGAGAAAGACAAAATTAAAGACAGTGCCTGCCCATGTTTTTTGTTGTAAAGACACATTTATAGTACATAGGAATTGAGCAGCATCTCTTTAAGTTGTTCCTGAGGCTTTTAGAGCACCTTTCTGTCTTCCACAGCAAAACGTAAGAGGATATAATAGAAAAGAGTAGTCTGGCCCAGCACAGTGCCCTAAGGTTAGGTAACGCCCCTGTTTGAAAGCCGGCTGTGCCCCAAGGTCTCCTCGTTGTGTGGAGGGTAAGGATCTGACTTCCAGTTAGAAAGTTGTATAATGGGAGTGATCCCAGTATTCAGAAAACATTGAGAAGTATTTTGAAATGTGTCTAAGATGATTTAAAAGTACTAACTAATGCTTAGCACCTCTCTTCCCCTCAAAATTGTTTTTGTATGCATTATTCAGGTGTATATATGTGACCGTGATACTCTGATACACTTCTCCCTTTCTGAGTGCTTCATGCCTTCCTTGCTCTTACAGGGAAAGGGGGTCACACAAGGAGCTACTTTGGTGTGCATTAATTTATGTCGTTTTTATATTATAACACTGAGTGGTTTTCTATACTTTAGAGTTCTAATGAGCTTGTGGAAATAATAAAAAAGAAGAATTCTGGCAACAAACACTGTTCTTTTCGTGAATTTCAATAAAACACTGATCATCTGGTATATCATCTTAGCAGACAGTAGCCACATTTCCAAGAAATGTGATTACTTCAATAATGAAAGTGTGTTTTTAATGACTTAGATTGTGAAATGAGGCATCATTTCCTAGATTCATAGATTTTAGGGCCAGAAGGGACCTGAATGATCATCTGCTCCCAGTTCTCTTGTAAAAATGCCATGAATTTTTTCACTGCTGTTCCCGAAGCAAATACATTGCTTCTGGTGAAGCTAAGCACAGCTTTTTCCAAAGTGGATTTAGTTGTAGTTGGTTTTGTTTAGTGACAGAACTTAAACTTTCTATATTTACATTAAATTGCATCTTCATTCTTTTTCTTGCACTTAGAATAATTTACCACTTTAAAGGCAGCTGGTTGACAGCAAGAGGAACACTAAGATTTGACTCCTAAAACCATACATAGTCATACATAGACATTTAAATTAAATTTCAGCAGAGCATCCCCAGAACAGGAGTACTGCATTGTTATTTTCCAGTTACCGCTCCTGGCAGGAGCAGCAGTGATGCTGGTGGCATCATTAGCAGGGGCAGCCACCAGCTTTTTGCTGGGCCGTGTACCCCTTCAAAATGGGTTGCATGCTGGGATTAGCTCATCAGCTTTTCTGAGGATCAGATCACATATTCAGGGACTCGTTTTTTAAGGGTTTCTCATATAGGAAAATTTTGGCCTACAAGCTCCTGCCTGGAACCTGAAGAAGCAGCGAACTTGCCAGCACATCTTATCCATGTCTTGCCTGCCCCCTCCCCAGGGTACAAGGATGAGCACTTATTCAGCCCTTGCTTTCCAAGCCGTGGCCGTGGGCCGGGAAACCTTGCCAGTACCCATGAGATCTTCTATATGAATCTTATCTATCTTCCTGACTTTCTTTCTTTTTTAACTGATCTTGATGTCTTATTTTCCCCAGTGTACATAAAGGCCTTCCAGCAGAAATGTCACCTTTAATCCGCTCTTTATACTTCTGTAGTACATGCTAGTGATCCCTATTTTATTTTGCAAACTTCGCCCCGACACAGCATCAGCTTAATTCCCTCATTTAGGTCCTAGCCAAGCAAAACTCACCTTGTTTTCATCTCTTGTTGTAATTCATTCAAAGCTCTTCCAAGAACTTCCAAGATTTATTCTGTCATTTTAATCTGTTCTGGGGAAATAGATTATCCAAACAGATGCACACTTTATTTTTAGTTTCTGATTTGTAAGCTGCAGTAAAAGTGGAAAAAATGCAGTCTTCAGTAATAACTGAAATTTTCAGGGAAATTCTGATCCATCTCAGTGACTATATGAGAAATGCAATCAAACAAGGCAAGAGCTCAGAATATACTGGGGAGATATGGGTGAGAGAGGAACATTTGCTTGTTTATTATGGCACAGAACTGCTGTGCAGAACAACCCTCTGTCATCTAAGGCTTCAAGTTCATTGCAAAAATAAAACCCTCCAGCAACTGATGGAGATGCCATATAACCACATCAAGTGTCCTCTGACTCCTTATATACTGTTTTTGTGGCTGGTTGAAAAATGAACCCAAGCATGAATTTCAAATGTTTCTTTTTGTCTTACCATACTGCACATCATAGTATTGTTCTATTAAAAGTAGCTTTCAGGAGAAGAGCTCAGAAGAAAACATGCTGCAGATCATGTGCAAATTGTTATAACCACTTTAGTCGCATATTGCAATTTTTAAATGTTTTAACTTTAGAGACAATGAATGGAACTTATGAAAATCAAAGCCATAGAAATAAATCATCCATCAGTAATGAAAAAAAGAGAATGATATAATTTCTATTTGTCAAGGTATAATGATGTCACCACCCATTTATCCTCTGCACTTAAAGGTTGAAGCTGTTCAACAAATCTCTCCTGAGCCACATACATCTGTTGCTTTAATGGTGGATATAGCAAAGCTTTCTGATTAGTTCACACATCATTCATCAATTAGAACAGAAGGTAAAAGTTATTTCTCCCTACCCACAGTGCTTCATTAAAAAAATAACCTTTAATGTAATGAACGACAGCAGAATCGAGAAATAAATAAGATGAGAGATGGTGCCTTAGGAGGTCACTCTTTGAAGAATTCCAACTTTTTCTAGAGCAGAGGGAAATGAGGAGACATGGGCAGAGGGGGACTTAACATCTGGCACAAATACAGGCTTTTCTGTGGCTCAACACAGTGGCTATTAGTACAACCAGATACCTATGCTATGTTACACACCGCTTTACAAAAGAAGTTACTAAATAATAAGAATGCAGTGCTACTTACACCAAAGTTTGCATTGAGTTTTGTCCATACTGGTAATTTATCCTCAAAACTCTTGCAAAGCAGAGTGGAGTATTTTAGCCAATTCCAACCAATTCCAACAAGGAAGCTGAGCGATTTGTCCAGATTTTCATATGAACCTTTAGCTGAGCAATTCTGTTCTTATACAGCGCATATGCTGAAAGATAGAGTTCCTGTTCCTCAAAAAGTATTAGCAAACAGCTCTCTGGGTTGACAGGTAGGACATTCAACTGCAGGTGAAAGATATGGATCCTGTTTTCAACAATTTATTCAAAAAGAGCAGCAACAACTGAAGAGACCCATTGTGCCCCCTCCAAAATGGCATACAGCCTTGTCTCTATGCCCTGTAGCCATGCAGGTAGTGAAGGCTTTCCTCGAGGACTGGGGACTGTGACTGCCTTCAGGGAGAGGAGCAGATTCCTCATTTCAGGTGGGTGTCCTAACCACCAGGCTACTGGGTAGTCAGTATGAATCTAGCCCAAGGCTTTCTCTTACAAGGGTCCCAAAAGGAACTACTATTTTTCTTCTGGTTTTGATTTTTGCATCTCAGTTAGGACATTTTGTGTTAAATGAATCCATTTTGTTAGGAAGAGGTTGGAGGAGGAGATTTGTTTTGCCATTTAAAGTAATAATAGTAACTACTGATTCAATCCAAATTGAATTCTTTTTCTTCATTTGGTTTGTCCAGTAAACCAAAACACTAGGCTCAAGTCAGGTATTCATTTGTGACACAGCTGCTGCAATTACAAAGGTAGCTGCCCAGCCTGGTTTGTCCTGCATCAAACACGGTGAAGCTACAGGCACAGATGACAGGACCCCGCAGGGTGATCAAAATGAACGTATTTTCATTTTCCTGGAAATGGACCTGGAGCGGTCGCAGGGCCAGTGACAAGACCCCACTTCAAGGACAGTAATGCACTGCGGTGGGAGGGGAACGTGAGCAGCTCCAGCTGCTTCTCAGGTGGATCCCTGACGGTGCCCTGAGCTCTTCGCATTGCTCCAGCCACGGCTGGTTTCGGCTAGACCAGCTTTGCAGAGCCCTGTCCTCATCGTCTTAGGGACTTCTCACGGCTGTCCAGTCTGCAAAACAAAGCATGTTTTTTCTCTCTCACAGTGCCATCAGTAATGTTAGTGTAAACCTTGAACTCATTTGTTTCCCACCATAACTTCATCAGTAGTAATTATTTCAGCTGACAAGAGAAATCAAACTGGAGACTGAGCCCCCCACCCATTTAGTGGAAAAGATACAGGACTGGGCTCCAAGCTGCTGACTGCCAGGGCTTGATAAGCCAAGAAGCAATCTCCTTTTCAGTAACAGCAGTCACCAGCTTTGGTACATGGCACTTATTTGCAGCCAGGAAACACTGTCAGGCTCTCGCCAGCATCCCTGTGGCTGTCATCCCTATTATAGCCCCTGCATTGGCTTTGCAGAGCTACAGCAGCCCGTGTGAAGTACACAAAACCTGTGCAAGCTGGGGGTAGATTTTCCATCAATCCCAATGGGCTTATGCTGGTGTAAATTGATGGGAAATTAGAGTTAGAGGCAGGACATCTATTATCGATCTCAATGCAGAAGGCAGTAGTCTTGATTTTCAGTTTCCAAATTGAATTTTCTTTGAGAAACAGTCAGTGGAATCAAACCAGCAGACAACTTGGCCATATCTTTTGTTTATAGTCTCTCTTAGATAGAAAGCGCAGTTTATGGTCTGAGTACCAGTCATGCTGACTGTACAGTTGTCAGCACTCAAAACACTGTTGCTGACTCAGTCCGGGTTCAGTTTTGCCCCCCTAGGAGAAGCATCCAGGGAAACACTTGATCCAGGCTGCCATATATTTTCCCTGTGTGATCACCCTGGTCTGGCAGGGATGGGGTAGAGCAGGAGATGAGATGACCCCATTCATTCCCCATAAATGCGATGATGTCTCTGGCACCATTTCCTACACGGAGCTGGGAAGAGACAGGCGGCGCTGTGCTCTCATGAACAGTTTGAACAGAGATGAGCAAAGCCGTCACCCAGCCACCTGCCTGAGATCTGCGGTTTCCAGTAGTTGACAATGTCAGCCTGCGATTGAGGAAGTTTGATGAGTCAAGCAAGATGCTGAAAATCTTCATTTCCATTTCCTCCAGAGTGAAAAATTTCTCAAAAGCACTCATGGCCACCGGACATGGCCAGGACCACTTCTCTCTTCTGAAACATGCAATGAAGTAAAGCTTGCTCAGAACCATCTCGCCCTTCCTGGCTTTAAGCAATGCATTAATTAATCCCACATTAGCATGGGGATGGACTTCCTCCCATTGTGGGTATCTTCTTCCATCTGCAATTTCTATTCTCTTGAAAGCTACTTAGAAAAAGCAGTTTCCTATTGATCAGCTCTGATTTTCATTATGCCCATGGGTTGTGTATGTAGAGTGGACCACACACAAATGTGATATTCTAATGCTAATTGCACTTGGTTTGCTCCCATTTGTTACCTATTGATTTTCAGGGCTTTGGTGTAACCATGCCTGCAGTTAGTAAAAACCCTCGAGTCCCAGTGGAATGACATAGGTTAAACAGCACAGTGTATTTGTGCCTGGATGTGCATTTGTGCAATCTGTGAATTTCAAGAGCTATAAGCACAAGCTCGCCTGTACAAAATACATTTTAAGAGCTGACATTAAAGTTAATATGAAAGTTCAGAGGTGCAAAATAATTTAAATGCACAGAAGAGGTAGCAATAACGTTTCAAAACCGAGGCAGTGAATTATGTATGTAAGAAATATTAAAAATGCAAAGCTGACTCTATTTGCATTTGGAATGCCCCCTAGCTGTTACCGAGGAGGAGGAAATTGCTTTATGCTGAATTCAAGGGCATACTACTTAGAGCTGTATTTAAGTCAAGGAGGAATATCACTCATTTTTATTCTACCACTTAACTTGGGCTTATGTAATCTGTCTGATAGCCGAGTCAGTTGTCTTATATTATTTTCTATCACAGAGAGAGAATATATAATTCAATCATTAAACCTTTATTTTCAACTGGTTCTGAGATCCCTCAAAACCATATTGCTGCATGTAAATCATGGGCTGTCATCAGTTCAAGATGATGGAAATATCAGTATGGGGCCAAATCACTTTTGGGTAATCACGGGACAAAATTAAACTTATCCAGCAGTTGGGGAATATGTAGACGATGTGGAACAATTGAATGACGCCTGATTTGCTTTCAGGGAGTGGGGGTAAGACATCACTTCAGGGCACCAGGATCTGAAAATAGAAGCCTGGTTCATCTAAATTGATTTAAACCTTGCCTGGGATGAAATCTGTGAGTGAAATTTGCCTTTCTTGGCCCCCAGCTCCAACAGCAGTGACTGTGGGCTGGCCATGAGCAAGTGGCATGAACAAGTGCATGAGCAAATGCCTCCAAAAGTGGTGAGGAGGCAAAGGTCTTAAGCCACAGGTAGCAAACACACTGAACACTGGGGTCGAAGCCCCTGTACTGCAATCACCAACCGGGATTTTCCTGTAGTCTTAACAGCAGCGGGAATTAAAGTAGAAATAATTTTACAATCTAGTAGTTCCTTCTGTCTCTGACCATATTGTTTCTTTGTCACTTCCATGTTTTCCACCCTGACCAGTGAAAATCAACCAGATTTTCACAAAGCTTTTATTTAAAATCAGCTTCACTTCCAAGATCTGTAACACATGTGGCAGGAAAATATCACAAACCAGCTGCTTCCACCTATGACTTTAAAAAGAGAATAAGCAGAGGACCAAAGTGGAGTTTACACATCTTTCACCCATAAGCTTCTGCATGCTGACCCAGAGACAACTACTTTTTTGTGTTCAGAAAGCCAGCAATCGTAACCAGACCTGGACTTAAAACGTCTGATCAAATTAATCCCAGTTCACTGTGGTAAACAAAAGGAAATAGTAGCAAGGATGGACATATGCAAGGGCCAGATAGGTTTAAGTAGACAAGCAGTTTGCTAATGTATCTGTTTACTTCCATTTATATTATAGATGTACCATAATATTATCTTGTATTTTCAGCAGCCCTGATATTTAATGAAAAACTAAAATAAAAAGCATTCGAAGTGCATCACATGTCCTAGGAGTCTCCCCATCCCAACAACTGCACAATACAGTATGAATATACATTCTTCAAACAACTGCCACATCCTTACAATTAAAAGAAACGATCCTTTCCTCCTCAGCTCTCCCAAAAGAGCCTCTCAGAGAACAGTATAGAGAGGGGGTATTCAAGCTATTGCCTCTATCTTTAATGCTAAGTAAAGATTTAGGGTCGGAGGTGGTACTGAGAGAAAAATCTTGTATACTGTTATCAGGATATTTTAGCTCACAACAGCAGTAAGTTGTCAAAAGTGACCTCACTTGATGTCAGGAGAGTCATCTCAAGAGTAATTCTGGAGTTCTCATGGGATCGGCTGTGTTCCTGAAGAGACCAGGTCCCTCCTGGTGTCTCAAACACAGGTTATTGCATGGTTTTGGTCACTTTTTAAACAAAGGGACAAAAGATGGTAGGAGAGTTACAGCTAAAGCCAGGAAGAAAAACACTGGAGATTAAATTCAGATATGGGAGTAAGAAACTTCCATTAAAAGAGACATTGACGTGAGTCTCTGAGTGTAGCTCACTAAGGGGAAAAGCAGAGCTGGAAAAGTGAACATCTCCTTAATGAATATCAGAAACATGGGGGCAGGAGACAGACAAATCAGAGGTCATGTGTTGTATCGCCCATGTCAAAAAGAAGCAAGAAAACAAATGAGACTTGCAAGAATAGACTAAAGCCATTAGAACAGGGATGGCTGGGGAGGGAGGATTGAGCACAGGGCTAGAAACTAGCAGCATGTATGCAGAAAGAAATGAAGACTAAATTCGCCAATCTTTGGCAATTACTGTAACAGATGACTTCTGGCAGAAACGGCCTTCGTCTGTGTTAGGGGCAAAAGAGTGGTGAAGGGGGTTGCACTGTACGGGGCAGTGTGGGCTAACAGGAACAGCAGCTCCAGAAAAGTGGTGTTACAAGACAGAGGTCTGAAGCCCGCTCTCTGACAGGCATCGCTGCTTGGAAGAGTTGGAGAAAATATGCATGGAGAAACCCAGAGGAAGAATACCATTAATGCTTCAGCCTGACATATTTTCTTTAATATTAAAGGGCAAACTTATGCTGACTGTTAAATCAATATCAAATCAAGACTGGAATCTGTTTTACGATCATGGACAGTGAACTCCTTACTGTTGGAGTCATAAATGATACCACATTTCAGCAGTCCTGTGGCTGCCAATATTCAGGCCAGAAATGCCCATTTAAAATCAAAAACTTTAATCTGAAAGACCAAGTGTCACCTGCTGACAGTAAGAAGTACTCCTGTGTGCTCCTCACGCGCTTTTGAGGCTCTGTGCGGTGCAGAAGCCAGTCTACATCCTGCTCAGCACCATCCGTCGCTCTGGCAAGGCCCTGCCCGAAGACAAACCTACAATTTACACTGTCAAATCAAGTTCGATGTGAGAGCTGAGAAGAGCACAGGTCTTGAGCTGGCCTTTGGGGACGAAGGAATGCCACCTACTTGCGTACAGCACAACCCAAAAGTACCCTGTGCACTTCAAACACAACTTCACTGGGATTGGGAAGTCCGCTCCCTTACCTCCCTCCCCAGTACCACTGAGCAACGTAGCACGTGTGTTAAATCGGCAGTGCTAAGTCTGGCTTCACTATCATTTTTGCTTGGCATGGGCTGGACCCAGGATCCCCTAAAGACAGGTGTATTTCGCATCTGAGACTTTGAATCAGATCCCAGAGGATTAATTTTATCAAGGATTTCATATCCTAGAATGATTGAAATCAACAGAGACCTTTGCCACTTTCTTATTTATGTTGCCCCACTTGGAGAATACATGCCAATGACTGGGAAGGCTGCGCTACAAGGTCATTTTTTATGCCTTTCAAAGTGAAGCATTATTTAGGCACGTGTCAAAACTTTCACAGGTCTTAAGGATTAAACATGAGCCACAGGTGTTTTCTCAGGGATGAAAAGGTTTGCTGGCATGGGGGATGTTGAAGCAATGTCTGCCATAAATCCAAAGACTGTCTGGAGGACTGTGAACAGGAATTGACTCCCTCTTGCCTTACTCCAAATCTGTGCTGTACATCCATGAAGACACAGAAACATCAGGATCTCATCACCACGAGGTCCATTCCCAGGTCAGGATTCCCTGCGTGGCCCATGACTGATGGCCGACCGCAGCCGAAATCAACTCACCCTGTTCAGTAAAACTTTTCCAGCACAGTGACAATTACAAGCTCTTCTTAGAGAAATAATAAACTTGGAGGAGATTTCATTAGACAGAAACAATGTCAAGTCAGAAACTTTGCATTGCTCTGGTCTAGTAAGTCCCTCAACGTAGCCGAGTACGGTTATTTTGCTGTTGTGAAACACATCTGCGTTTCACCAAAGTACCATGAATAAGGGGGATTTGCATAGCTCTTTGTCTTCTTCAAACAGACGAAAAATATCCTCTCTGCAAAATTAATGTGTGCTTATAAATTCTAAGGCTAGCTGTCTCCTTTGCTTTTAAGTTTGCCCCAGATCTGTCAAAATTGCTTTCACAAGTGTAGGCTGACATGATGATAATCTAAAAAAGACAGTTTCTAATTGGAGCGGGACATATGTTACAGTCATGCCATTTTACAAGGGGAAAGTAATGTTTTCTAGTTCATATGTTATGATAATTCCCCTTGAGAAATTATATTGTTTCTCCTAGATCAGATTTTTGTCTATAGGGTGTAGATCTTCTTGCAGTAAATAACTGGAAATATTCTGGGAGTTTCCACAAAAAGCTTTTGTGGAAGAGGTTATGGTTTAACATATTACACATGCTCCATGGAGAGCATTCAACATCTACAGCAAAACATGTCTGGTGTATAATTAACATCTTGTTTTACCTCTGCTTTTTAGTTCAGAAAAACTGATAAAAGTATATTTAGACAGAAAATACTTTTTACACACCTCACAAATTAAGGAGCAGAGTCTACAGCTTCAAAATTTAATAAAAAAATCTATCTTTTACTTCAGAGAGGTAATTTTTTTTTCTATGGGCAGACGTCTTCCACCTTTGCCTAAAATAATTTGTAGTAGATACTCTTTGACTAAGAAAGTTGAACAAAATAAGCTGACAATCCAATGCAGTGTGATCCTCCTTATCAGTAATATAAGAATATTACTTTTAATTGCTTTATTTGAAAGTGGCAATAACAGCCTATTAACCTGGAAATTAAATTTGGACAACGGTTCCTATGAGATAATATATGGATTCGATTTCATTGAAATCTCTGTCTTTATGCGAGTAGCTTTTAGCTAATTTTGTTGGCTGCAAATGGATCCCCCTATTTCATTTAAATGGGGACAGAAGTAAAAGGAATGGAAAGTTTCACAATGAGATCCAGGCCTTTGCTTTTTGTCTCTATGAAAAATCCTTTTCCTCACAGTGTAAAGGTACCCTGTAAATTATGATGCAACTTTTCTCTAGCAAAGTTCTCTGCCTTTGCAGCATTAGCTCCCTGGTTATGCCAGGAGCAAAAGGCCATGAATGACAGGCAACGCCTTTACTGATTCAACCTGGTACTTGCAGATCTGTGTTTCACAAGGTATTTGAATACATTCAATAGCAGCAGCCACAGGGTATGTATTGATTCAGCAGTAGCAACACTGCCAACTTAGCCCTGACCTGGTGCTCACTGTGCTCTGACTTGTGTGCAGAGATGGAAGTTGCTCCTTACTGGGAAATACAGCACAAAAACTTCAGTGTTGCTTCTACCTGCAGGGTCCCCCAGCTCTGAATTCTCTTTTTTTCCCCTGATTTCCATTTAGTCAAGCTTTTCTCATTCCCAGTGTCAGGTCAACTTTGACAACTCACAAGAGTCATCATATATTTCCTCTAGGGTCTCTCCTCTAGGTGCCTATAGGTGGTCCAAACAGGTCATGGACGACATACCGCTACTGGGTGAATACAGTGAGAGTGCACAAGGAGGGCAGTGTGACCGCAGCCCTGCTCTCCTGCTCTCCACATGAGTGTGATAATCCCCATGACAATTACACCATCTAACACTCCAGTGAAGGAAATAATGTTCTATGATTTCCATTCAACAAAATTCTTAAGTTCCTGCTTAAGATGTACGCCCTGCTGCCTCTGGAGTTAAAAAGATTAGTCATGTACTTGCAGTGAAACACATGCATGAGTATTTAATACGTTTTAATGGTTCTGTATATTCATTTGTCTCTTAAATGGCTGCAGTCCTGGACGTCCCCACTGGAAACAGGATGAAACTCATACATCAGATGCCTTCAGCCCACCAGACTCTGTTCCATGGCTGAAGGGGGGTGCATAAGCAGAAATTTTGTATCATGAAACAATAGGTAGATATATTATTTTGTAGATTGATATGAAGTACTCGTATTTGTTGTTTCTTTGAAAGGATGCTTTAAGGAACTATTAAGAAAGGGATTACAGGAAAACACTTGAAATGTTCTTTCCCTGCTCTCTCCATGTTGTGCAACAGACCATAGATGTGGTTGTGCCAACTCACACAAACTAAGAACCATCAAGATGGACTTTCACCATATATTTTCATTTTCAGCTTCTGATCTTCTGTATTCTTTAGTTTAATCTATTAAACAATTTTCATAATATCAGCTATTATTTTGATTTTATTCTGAGATCTACTCAGTGAACAATAAATAGTCTGGTTATCATTGAGCTAAATGAATCCTATTTTAGGTAAATGGTCTTTGACTATTATTAGAGTTCACACTTAATTGCTGAAAAGAACAACAATCAACATTTTGCTTCTATTGGAATAATTCTAGTCAGTAGCAGCTTCAAGAATTATAGTTCTTTAGATTACACCAAGTAGAAGACAACGTTATTTCACAGCAAGTTTGTCATTTCAACAAAGCACTTGTTTAAACAACCTACTATGTAGAGCAAGAGGTGGCTTCAGCAGCGCAGTCACTCAGAGTGGCTGTAGACCTGACTTAACCAACCACTTAAGGTGAGTTTATGACTGCTTTGCATTGTTAAAGCAACATCGGTAGCTGGAGCATATCAACCAGTCTGGCCCAGGATATTCTACCATAAAGTGCCATATGGTCATTTACAGATGTCGATGCAAATTCTATTGAGACTTTAAACAATTATCTGTTAATGAGATGCCATAGCAAAAGCTGTACAGAGTGTTATTCTTTATTTTAGAAGCAAAGCAGAGAAGAACACTGCATCAGTGTTGAATAGGACTGGAATAGATGGTTTCACTTCATCGCTAATGTCCCTTAAGTCTGAGCAGCAAGAAGTTTCTTAGCAAGAAAGAGATCCACAGTCCAGGCCACTGGACTCTGATTCAGGTCAAAATATTAACAAACGCACTAGCTGAGACAATGATTCGGGCACCGTGTACTCTAAGGTTCCACTCAGAGGATGTCCTGAAGCACATGTGCTCATTTAAGAATTGTGAAAGGTTCTCCTTACAGTAGCTTCAGTGGATTTATTTGCATACTTAAAGTTACACGCATGCTGAAATATTTTGTTTTAGCTGAAGGCTATATGTGATGGGAACGTCCTACTCATTCTTTGTTGCCGTAATTAAACAACCATCACATAAGACCTCTGGCCCTACCAACTAAGTGAGCTTCAAAGCAAGAATTTAGTGCTGACTCTACTTCCAGATACCTGTCTTCACAGCCAGACAGGCCTCCATTACTTATTTTCTTCATTATCTAATCACATTTTAATGTTTACAGTCTCTGCTCAAAGACGTGAAGGCTTTCCATACTGGATTTTTGTCATTGCTCATCCACGGTTGAATTGCCATTGAATAGAAGGCAATGGTAAAGGTCCCGTCAGCTTCTATTAAAGAAGGACTGGGACCCCAAGTCACTCACTGTGTATGAAATATATAACTCCTTAATTTCCCCCTTGCCCTGTCAGTCCCCCAGTATGAAATTAGGAGAAATATTTCCTCGTATTTCTCATGTCTGAATGTTATATCACTTAAGCCTGCGCAATAACATTCTGGAAGTGGCTGGTTAACAACTGGCACAGCACAAGCAAGTAGCTTTGATCCATCTTAAATCCTCATCCCTTGACACTTTAATCAAAATAATTTAAAATTCTATTAAGCACAATATGCAGAGCATTAACACTCTGAACCAGTGAGCAGTTAGAGTGCGGACGCTGAGTGATATGTCTGAATAACAGCCTTGTTAGAAAGGCTATCATGTTTTGCTCCTTGCTGAATCATCAGGGACGATAGTGGCAATATCAGTCTTTCATTGCTAATGTATGACTCAAAGGATCTGACAAGGAGCTAAATGTCTGATTACCTGGGAGAAGCTGCTTTACTAAAGTGTAAGTAAAATCTTCTGTCTTTTAAGACTTAAGTGGATTCTGGAGCTGCCCATCACCCAGGAGTCGGGGCAGAAACCAGCCACCTTCTCAACGTTATTCCTGCCACTGTGCAATTCCCCAACCTCTCCAGTCTAGCTGCTACCATCTCATTTAATTCAGATCTTGAGGCTTCTTCTCTTTTTCATTGTTCGTTTCTCCATTGTTCTTCTAAACACCACAAAGCCGTATCCAGCATCCCAAAGGAGAGCACCAAGAGGCCCATCCACCAGTCACTGGGCAGCTGCCACCTCCCCGCGCAGTTACCGTTTAAGAATTGAAACCACTTAATTGCCTTTCAAAGCTTTGTACTGACTAAATGTACCCATACTGACCCAATTTGTTTAGAGGTTTATTTTTTTTTTCGGTGGTAATGCAGATGTCCATCTGAATAATGACAAAGGAGGGTAAATGCTTTGGATTGATTTTGGCTGTGCCTCTGTGGCCAAGCCCATCATGAGAAGTGCACACAGAAATCACAAACACCCTCACAAGCCTCCTTCCTTTGGACTAGAGCTCTGGTTTTGTTTGTGCAATGCTTAGGCATGCAGATCTGAGGTAAAGTTCATATTTCAGGAAATATGTGCATATAAAACCTCATTTTTGTCTCCTTGTTTAAAACAGAATGGGGTAGATTTAGGTAATCTTTCCAGGCCCTTTCAGCCCCATTTTCTATAATTCTATGAAACCGGATAAACATGACACCTACCCAAAAATACAAACATGTTTTTCCTACTATGTTATAAATGGGCTAATACTTGCATACAGATTGAATCACGAAGGATGATAGAGAGGAATTCAGATTTAAGAAATGAAAGCAAAAGGAAAATTACAATAATTAACTAGCTGAGACAGAAACTAGAGTCACTCCTGAATGCTGTTTATGCAATACAAAGAATCACTTGAAACAGCCAGAGTACTATTATTTTTACCATCAAATGTCATACTTGGGAAATGTAGTTTACAGTGCTGTATACATAAAAATTTTTAAAAAGCAAAAAAAAGGTTAAGAAAAGATTTGAAACCTCTTCTCCAAAAAACTCACAGGAAAAGGCCAAATTAGTTGCTAAACTAGCTCAACTATTACTGTGCAGCTTTGCCACTGGAGTATATAACAACAATCTCCCATTAATTCTTTTAGTTGCAAAGAGTTAGATCAGCAATTGTGATTATCAAAATCCAAACCTGTGAACACAGGGAGCTTTTTAGCATAGCAAGTGAAATCATTACTAATTCCCCACTGCCGAAACACGTACCTCAGCGTGCGTGCGAGCACAGCCTCTCATGCATTTTTTTCTTTCCAAGTAAGATTGGTAAAAAGCTGCTTCACTAGGTTTTAAAGCCCACTGGAGGTGCTGTACATTAACTGAGACGACTGATCAACCCATACGGTATTAAAAAGACATTTGTAGACTCATTTAATCAATAATGTACAGTATTAGTGTGCAATTTAGATCGAGAGAAGACAGCTGTAGGATTATGATACATCAGCTAATGAAAAAGCAAAGAGAGTGTGATTCACATAAGTAGAGAGGCCGAGAGGCAGCTCCTCAGCTGGTGGGAACAGTGACGGTAGCACCCCTGAGTCTCTGAGCCCATACCCCAGCTGAGGATTTCTCCCAGAGCAAAGGGCTGGGTGAGTTCTCTCTTGCACAGCATCCTTTCCATGCGTATAAGCAGGAAGTTTTCTGAGCCACAAAGGCACCAGACAAGATGATAAAATGGCCCTGTTTGATCTTGAAATGTTTCAGAAGTTGACAGTCACCCAGGATATGCCTACATACACGTGTGCCAGCCTGAAATCCTGATTTCTGAAATCCTCTGATTTCAAGACTCTCTCAAGCAAGAAGGATTTCTGTGGGAAAAGGAACAAGAAGAGGAAATCTGCACCGTTCACATAAATTACCCTAAAGCTAGATAGCAAACCTATATGGTAGCTTTCAGTGCCATTCTACAGAAATGGTTATCCAGTCCTAAGGGATGAGCTGTTCTTTAAGATTTGGCCCTTTTTTAGTGCTAGAAAACTCACAGTTCCCTTTAGGTGAGAATTCCCCCCAGTAGCAGAGCTGGCCTTATGCCCTCGTTCCTAAACCAGTTTGGTGCTACGAGTGAGCTGCCATACAGGGATTGGGAAAGTGTAGAGAAGCAGTGCTTACCTGGGTCACCATCCCTAATGCACTGTGCCTTGGGGTCAAAACCTGCTTTGAGCTGCCCAGGAGTTTCTGCCAGGATTGGGACCAGCAAAAGAAGCAGGATTAGATACGTACAGCTGGCTCTTCTTCCCATCCTCTTCCCATCTTCTTCTTTACATCCCAGATATAAACCTCTCAGCCTGTTTACAATTTATTTGCAAGCATATAGAGATTTTCGTAGACACTCCTTACCCAAGTGCTTGCTTCATTAATGAGGCAGATACATTTCAGCCTGCAGAACATGCCAGGCTCTTGGCGGTGACAATTGCTTCATGGATGCACCATCTGCTGCTCTCTCAGTGTGACTGGTTACCTACTTTTCATGGCACATTTCTTTTTGCTGGCTGAATGACTCTCAAATCCATGAGGTGCTCTTTGAGAAAGCCGTGTAGAGTCTCCTGATGTCAATACTTATGCAAACACACATTTCCATGAGAATAGCCTTGCTTATCTTCATGTTCTCCTATGGAATTGTGATACTTTTCCTGTCTGCAATTTTTGCTAGCGGAAGTCTGTTCCTTCCATTTGTAGGAAGGCACAGGCAAAAGACCATCTTCTACCACCAATGCTGAAGAAAGTATCTGTGATTACAATACATGAACTGACAGAGATGGGTGTTTGGGAAAACGGGAAGACTTTCCAGATTTCCTTAGTCTTCTCCTGCAGAAATCACCACGTCTCTCTGTTACGCCAAACATCAGAAGTCCATGAAGGGTACCTTAAAGGGAGGTGGCGGGGAGGGAAGGTCAGCTGCAGTAAATGTTATTTGCTCGAGATGCCCAGGATTTGCTGCAGACGATGAAGTCTTTTCCTACATGAAAAAGCAGGGATTTGGACTGCTATTAATACAAGTTAAAAATCACATTCATAAAATTTCAAGTTTTCTGACATTTTCTGTAATCACTAATTCTTGATAATTTTCACTGTCTTACTTTACATAAAATCACTGCTGATACAAGTTTAGTTTTATGTAATACTCCATATGGTGGATTCATAAAAACCTTCTACTGGGAATACCACCATAAACTACTATTTTCTGCTATAAAAAATAACCATTAAAGTCCAGACATGCACAAACAAGGTAATCTGCCATAAATTTTGAAATGGTAAAATACTACAAATGTAAATGTATTCAACTCCCATTGCAATGCATGTAATTTCCATAGCTTTATTAGAAATCCTGCAGTTGCAGTGGTTTGGCGATAGGTTATAAATATAGCAGGAATGAGTCAGCATGCAAATCCCTTCTGTGGAAAACAATTTGAGAGATTTTATAGCCCAAAGCTGTTTATTATTTTGTAAGAATAGTAATGCAAGTTCATGTTTGAAACCTGCCGAGAGAAGAATTTGCAAAACTTCCTATTATGGAACAAGCAGGAAAAAAGCATAAGACCTATGTAATAGCACTGGGCTAGAACACTTTCAGATCCCCCATTTAGCTGATTTTTTTTTCCCCTCATGTACTTATTAGGGTTCTTGTGAGATTATCACTATATCACTCTAATAAAATGAGAGCGCAGCTAAGGCTTGGGATTTCATTTCTCAGTTAATGCAACAGTCCTTAAAACCTGAGACACACGGAACAAAAAAAGGTTTCTGGAAGCTTGGTTTATATAAAAGAGTTGCCATTCCTGAAAGATTTTGGGTTAGTTTTGGTTTTTTTTTCCCAAAATAATTTTCTGTTTCTGTGAATAATAATGAGGAGAGAATATATTTCTCATTATTCCAAACCTCAGCTAACTCAAATATTTCTCTATTTTACATAATAGATTGCAATGAACAAATTCTATAAACAAGATCTAATGATGTTGCCTAGGTATACTAGCAAGTGCAGAAAGCTATTTACTTTCAAGGCCGTCTCTGTTATGCATTTCACACTGCAGAGAAACCCTTTTGATGCCAATGAATAAATAATGAGGCAGTTTCTGCAACCGGACTAGGGTTGGCAGCAGAGGCAGAAGGACATTTCCCAGCCCTAAGTGCCCTGTGCCAAGCAAAGACCTTCTCTGGTGTGAGATCTGCTCAGGTCCCATACAGTGCAATGCTGGCCCAAGACCATATCGACACCAGCCAGGCTGGCCCTGCGTACGGCTGCCCTGCGTTACGCCACCCACAAGCACAGAAATCTTAGCTACGTGGGGCTTTCTGACGTCTCGCAGATCTAGGCAGGGCATGTGTGTTCGCTGACTCTGTGGATGAAATAGAGCTGTCAGTGTAGCTATAAGGATTACATTTTTTTGTAACCAGGACCATCAGATCAGGGCCATAAAGTTGCTACTAGAAGTGAACAAGGTTTATCTGTTTACCTGGAATCTAGGAAAAGAAAGATAACAATTAGATCCAAAAATTTTTTTTAACATTTCAACATCATTTTGACAGGAAAATGAAAGCCAAGTCTGTAGTTTGGCAAGGGCCGTTTGCATGGAATGTTGTAGGTTTTTTTTTCCAAAAAGAAAATATGTTATTTTGGATCAGTTTAAATTAATTGGGGCTCAGCTGATTGCTACAATGCTTGATCGGAGTTGTCATTTGGGTTTTTTATAGTCCTGCCTTTCCGTAGGCTGGACTCCTTTGCTAGATTATCTCTCCTGTACAACCTCCCCACCTACAGATTGGCATGAAGGGAGTCAGATGCCCCCAGTATATAATGACAGGTATGGCCCCACCCATAGACATTCATACTACAGCCCCAATTAAATGCTAAGTAAGATTTGAAAGATGCCATTCAAGCGGAGCCAGGAAAAAAATTCTGATTCAATTTGATTTAAAAGAAAAATCAAAATGTTGGGACTCAGGAATGCCCATGTTTTGTTTTCATCAAATATAGTCTGATTTTGACCTTTTTGGGCTATTTTGAACACTTTCTTATTTTGAATTCTCAGACCGATTTGGGAGAAATAGTCAAATTTTTTCTACACTGGGTGGACAACAATCAATCTAAAACACAATTATTCACTTAGTCAAAATGAGGAATATAACCTAAGTCAGCTAGATAGTGAAGAGATATAAGAAATGTGCATTTAGATGAAGACACTGGTTTGGAATTCATGTATACAGAAGTCATAGTTATAAAAAGGTAACTTAACCAACGCTGAAAAACAATCATTCCTATGGTATATTTAATCTCCATGTTACTTACAAAAACTACTTTTTTACTTAAGAACCAGTAAGAAATGCCTTTTTAAGAACTTTCAGTTCTGATTTTTTTCCTATCTCAGAAGTATCATAACCATAAATCAAATCTAAATAATAATATTTGAGACTAAAATCAACAAGGGCCACATCTGTAAAATGTATCCAAAATGAAAAGGGCAGGAAGCCTCCATTTTCTATAAGCAGCTAACATTTCCCTGTCTAAATAACCAATATCATCACTGTAATTTCCTTCTCAAGTTTAAAAGAAAGGCATATTTCCATATGCATGACAAAGTAGGATTTTTTTCTATTAATAAGAATAACAGGTCTTGGACTATTCTAGTCAAATGCTGATCCCACATTTAATTACATTATTATTTTTCTAAAGAACATACTTTCCCCACAGTAGACAGAATTGCACGAAACTCTATTCTCCCTGATGGCAGTATGAACGCAGACTAACCCCATCACTACTAACAGCATAGAGAAAATGCAGTAGCAGAAATCTACATTAAGAGCTGAAAGTCACTAAAATTATTGCCACTCAGTTTCCTACTTAAGCCCCAGCTCCCAAATTCAATAAAATTTTGCCCAATCTTAGATCCATCATGCACTTCTGCACTTTGCTTATCACAGCCCTGGTATAAGTAACCACATAAAATTCCTGTTCTCAGGTAGTAAAAGACACGAGGACACAGAAAGCTGCAGGTTAGAACAGCTCACAGATTACATTCTCCTCCAATTCCATATTTTTTCCAGCCAAACCCACCACAGCTATATGTAACCAATATCTCTTAGGTCCTTAATTTCCGAATAAAGTCAGGGCATGTTGGTGCTGACACCCAAAACTGCAACTTACTGAGCAAGTTTTGAGCTAATTGTTGCCAACATCAAAAGCAGATTAATAGAATAGCAGAATTTCACTTCTCCTTCTCATCAGATATAAAACCACATAAAATTCCTTAGTTATCTTTCTAGAGCCTTTTGAGGGTGAAGTAGGCTGCCTGTGTAAAATATTTTTAAAATATAAGGCCTTTGGCCAAGTCTTCAATTGCATGAAATTCTGTCTTCGAACAGCTCAGGAGGAGAGAAAAGAAGGCAGCTTTGAGCGAGTTTTCACGTTTTTTTCCCCTACAATGTCCTGGACTGTTTTGTATTACGCTGTTGGCAGAACTCTCCACAGGGACTGCCAAGCTGGTGGAGCACCAGGAGATGTGTTATGCTCCAGTCCTGCCTCTACCCTTGAAAGCCACACTTCTCCTGTACCTCTTGTAACCACTGCCCTGCCTCCCTGCAGGAATGTGGGAAGCAGACAGCGGAGAAGTGCCACTGCTGGCCTTCTGCCACCTCAATGTCCTTCTGAACGGGGGCCCAGGGTCTGAGCTCTTCTTGAAAATTGTATCACAGAGTGTGCATTTGCAGGAAGACCCACAAAGGTACCCCAGTTATTGACACACTCAACACAACAATGCCTAAAAACTAGGCACACATAAGGGAGCAAGACGCCTGAGGACAGCCCTGTTGCAAAGGTGTAGGTAAGTCACCTAGAGGTACCCCGCAGATATGGGAACGCCAAGACACACTCAGAAGGGTATTTGGGGATTTTCTGACATTGGAGAAGCACCTGAGAATTTTCCTTTTAGGGTCTGCTATCAGCTCTGCTAGGCTCAGGGGAGACCTTATCGCTCTCTACAACTACCTGAAAGGAGGTTGTAGCGAGGTGGGTGTTGGTCTCTTTTCCCAAGTCACTAGCGACAGGACAAGAGGAAATGGCCTCAAGTTGCACCAGGGGAGGTTTAGATTGGATAGTAGGAAAAAATTCTTCACTGAAAGGGTTGTCAAGCATTGGAACAGGCTGCCCAGGGAAGTGGTTGAGTCGCCATCCCTGGAGGTATTTAAAAGACGTGGTGCTTAGGGACGTGGTTTAGTGGTGGACTTGGCAGTGCTAGGTTTACGGTTGGACTTGATGATCTTAAAGGTCTTTTCCAACCTAAATGATTCTATGATTCTATGATTCTATTAATGCTGCATCTTTCCACAGCAGGAGATTTTAGCAGAAAGCAAGCATAGACATGAATCTGGCTTTTAAAAATTTCATCTCAGTTCTCTGAGCTGGGCCCCATGAGCCACAATACTATGGCTTAGCAAACCAGTCTCTGAAACTGGCAGGTTTCCACCACCAGCTCACATGTGTGCAAGTATTTTTTCAGGCTTGTTTAACAAAAGTTGTGATTTCTCATTTCTTTCCTCTTCCACTGGATCATAATTTAAGATCTATCATTCAAGACCGCCTGATCTTGAGCCATGTCCATATATCACACAGAACATTAAAACCTGACCTTTATACACAGGATAATAAATACCTGTGAGTCACTTACAAGGTAGTAACTCACTCTCACAGTTCAGCAGAGACTAAGGGCTGAATCTCAACACGAAAACCTTCAGTTGTTGCCAAATATGAGGGGGCTTATAATAATACTTTTACATTGGGAAGCCAACAAAGAAGGCTAAATGTATTTCAAAAGCGTGATGATACATTAGCAAATAGAAATGGAGCTAAGCAGTTGCCAAAACAACTGGAAAATCCAGGCTGCTATAATCTCCACCTGCATAATGCAAGGAATTACTGGATTTGTGCTAGAAGCCAAGAACATCTTCAGCCAGCTGGGTTGGTCTGACTTCAACACAACAGGCAGTGTGTCAGCCAGCACAGTCACCTGCCAGCTTCTTCGCTTTTACCATCTGATTCAGCAGCCTATGCAGTGACATTGCTGCTGTGAAATGGGGAGTGGGTTTGCAGGGCTTCTTGTCTCTCAAGCTCTGCTCTCTGACACCTGAGCCACTCCAGCTCTTCTGAGGGGGTGGTTGATGCATGGCTGGCGAGCAGCCGTAGGGAGTCACAGGCAGTCTCGGTATCTACAGATGTAGCCCTCGGACCAAAAGGAAAGACAAGCCTTGCATTTTTTTAAGCTTCCATCAGGCAGCACTCTCTGTGTGAGGCGAGCGCAGGCATAACCTTTAGAACACAGTGCAAGAAGAAATATTATCATGATTTAAAGGGTTGACATCCGATGGCCAGGTCTCTTGAAAGTCTCCTCCGCCTCTTGATAGCTATAGTTAATATTTACACAGAGAGCTCTTGAATCAAAGAAATGGAAGGAAAAAAAGAAGCCTTGATGATGTAATTTCAGCAACCAGGAACACCCAGGACAATATTTGTGCACTCATCAGCACACAAATTCTATGTGATAATAATATTCTTCCCTTCGCACATTAGAAGGGACCAAGAAGCAAGAGGGCACAGCCAGTGCCTCTTTGCTCTCCAATGCATTTCCCCACCTTGGAAGCAAGGCAGTGGAAACAAAGGGTACATGTCTTTCGTGCCACCTGAGCCATCATTCTTCTGCCTTGTTCTTGTTCATGCCATGCAAATATGAGCTGAGATCACCAGCTATTCTCCCATAATTTTGGCAGGGAAGTGGTAGAGGGGGAGTTACTGCTGCTCACCTAGCAGTGAATTACAGGCTTTTGCCTCATAATTTATGCTATCCTGAGAGGAGACTCAAGAAAAATTAATTTACACAGCCTAGAGAAAAGACTGCTAAGGAGCCCCTGTCATGGGTCATGTACTGATTTCATTTACACTGGTGTAAATCCTACATACCGTGACCAAAACCAGGGGCATTATGAAAGGCTTATAAGTAAAAGACTTTGGTTTACAGTCCCTAAATACTAGTAGCGAATAAACTTGGAAGGCTAGGAGATCATTATTTTCAGTGTGGGAGCAAGGAAAAGGAATAGCACAAAGTGAACAGAAGAAACCCTGAAGTGAAATAAAGGGAAACATGTTCAATGAGAAGGATCAATAAGATATTGGAATTACCTGCTGAGGGAGGACAAGAAACCATGTCTGTTTTGTTCCCTTCATTACTGGCCAGGGAACCTAGGAGATATTTCGAGAATTCAGTGTTGACTAAGCCCCGTGAGACAGGCCACAACACCAGCCTTCGCCTTGACTCACAACCAAGCACCTTCTGCCTGCCCACAAGGGCAGTTGAGGTCCTTGCTCATAGATGCCACCTGGTTGCGAAGCCACAGGCAGCATGCAGCAAGGACAGCATGCTAGCTCCTCTCACCTATGGTGCCAGGGATGTCAGGACAGAGATCCTGTCTCCTCACAGACTATTAATCTGCATTGCCTTTGTGCAGAACAAGATGGGCAGAGTCTCCACAAAGAGCTATTTTTTCACCCCATGCAGTTTGTTTTCCACGAGCAAGGTACAAAATGTACCTTTTCTTCCTGGAGGCTTGAGCTGATTATTTCCTTCTGAGTGCCTTGCCTTCATTATGTCAACAGAGCGAGAGCCTTTGGTCCAGGCAGGCATAATTTTGAAAAGACAGCCCCTGGCATTAAAAGGTAGAGACATTTTAAAAACTAATGGAGAATTTTGCTTCATTAAGTAGCCCATAAAATTAGGAATCATTGACCACCAGGGGGAAGATACCAGAATTAGTCAACATTATAAATGCCTGGTTTCACAAAGGAGCACATAAAGGTTTTAATACAGCTCTACCTGCTGATCTGCTGGCAGATATTCCTGGATGTGAACTACTCTCACTTGAGCAGGTTCTTCATTCCTTTCAACACCACAGTAGCAAACCTCTTTGAATTAGAAAGGGCTTATTCTGCCATCTCAGTGATAGTGCTGAAATTACTTATTAAACTGTACTGTAAGAAACCCTTGGCAGAGCTGCTCTTGGACTTTACCAAGCCAGTGCCTTGCAAGGTACAGAAACTTTTATGGGAAGCCGTGCTTATAATCTCCTGCCTTAAGAAATTCCATAAAATCAAAAAATGTATGCAGTGCGATTTGTTTCCCTTAGACTGAAAACAGAAACACTGTGAAACAGAATCAAACCACGAGTAAGAAGACTATTACACACATGGTTTTCAGCCTGCAAAAGTCAACTCTTTCCGTGGTCCCATAGATAGCCCTGCATGATGCTTTTAGCAACAATACTGAGGGAGGAAAAAATATTTGATTAGGAATAATATTTTTTCCTTTTGGTGTCAGAGAACATATAAGGACTTTCCTTTACTCCAGTAATTTCACCAAAAAAATGTATGGGTGCTAGTCTGCCCTGCCGGAACAGATATATATGTACACAGTTCCACCCAATGCAACATAAAATAGCTTTTTTGAAACAACTGGAATATCTTTTATTCTTTTATGGCATATGCTCAGTACTTAAAGAAACCCCCCAAAATCATTCATAATTCATCCTCTTTTTATTCAAACTCCCTAGTAGTCTTGCTGGGCTACCATCTCTTTAGAATGACTCTTTTGTAAGCTGGGACGCTCTATCTGCTGGCACCCCTGCTTTCTTTTAAGCATCTAATGCAAAATAATAATGATCTTGTGAACACAAATAACATCTACAGCATCAGAGAAATAGTTATAAAGCAGTTAAAAGAAAATGCAGACATGTCTTTTCGAAGCATGTTAGTCCTTTCCTATTCTTCTCTTCATTCTGTAAATTAACATTTTTTGCAGATAAAAAAGACAAATTCATAAATTACTGCATTTGGCAGTGGAATGTAGCAATGGTGGCAAGGCACAGCTGGAGAGTTTGAAATGTGGCAGCTTTCTTCGAGGCGATCATTTTCCTGCTCCTTTGGGAATCGCTGCTAAATGTGGCTACTGCTAATGTAATGAATATGAATCCATGTAAATCTCCGATGCAGAGCTAGGATCAGTCCCCTTGTGGGCAAAAAGGAAACTTTATTTTTTCCCTATGCAGATTTTTTGAGTGTGTATGTGTGTATAACTCTGACCTTACTTCGGCAGCTCACCTGCTCTTAAGTATCCAGGTACTGTCGACCTTCTCATTTTTCATTCTGCGGCAAACTAACAATATGCACTCCCTCCCTTTTGAAGATCCCTGGCAGAATAATACACCACCTGTTCAGCCCCCCTTCCCACCCCCCTCCTTACTAATTAAGCTCTGAAACTGTTTCCAAACAAAATTGGATTTCTTTTCTTCTGCTCCCCCCGCCTTCATCCCCCGACTGCACCTTTGTAAATATTTTTGATCGGGCGTGAAAGGCACAGAAACAGCCACAAATAAGAGGACCTGTCACTTCAGCCAAAGCCATTAGTGCTGCGTGGTAAAAGCTGGCGGGGCTCATACCCAGCAACTGGGTGACGTGCCCGGGGATGGAGAGCCACAGAGAGGGCCTCCAATCGGTGTCCAGAGGGGTCTCGGAAATGTTGGGGTGGCCAGGACAGAGGTTCTTGGCTCTTCTTCTGCCCTGTGAAGGCTACTGGTTGACTGACTCATTTTAAAAGTAAGACAACTGAATAGCTGACAGACATTTTCCGAAGAGGGAGTGGCTGCGTGAGGTGTGCATATTCTGAGTTTGTTTCCACCACGGAACAGGCAGTTGGAATTTTAATCCGTGCAACTTGAGTCTCTGTGGTCGTACAGTGCCTCGCACAATGGGTCTTTGTCCGTTGCCAGGGTACTACTGCAATACATACCATAAATAATAATTGTAATAACAGTTAGAAAGCTAAGATTTTTTTAAATGGTCTCTAGAGCTGGAAGTCTTTTCTGGGCAATTGGCATTTTTGAAAATCAGGTCACCTAGTTAGGTTCCTAATTCTGAATGCAGAGTCTTATTTTACCATTCCTTTTCTTTAAAACATAAGCCTCCAACTTGGCTCATGTAGAGAAATATTAAGTGAGGGGGAAGCAATGGAAACACTTGTCAAAATAATCCAAGAATAATTATTGGATTCCATTCACAAGTTTTTGGAGAGGAAAGATCAGGCCAGCCATCAAATAAGAACAGCTTCAGCCAAGATCTACAAGTAGAGGGACATTGTTCTGCTTGACAGTTCTTCACTGGGGTGATTAACAAGCCTGGCTGATGACCCTTTGGGCTCAGATGTACAGTTAGGGTCTCGCACATCAGCTGAGCTATCAGCACACTTCCTATGTGCGTGGCCTTGCAAATATAAAATTATGTGACTTGGCTTCACCCCCTTCACTGGGACTAATCAAAGTCGTGTTGTCTTATATTTGCTGTCACTAAAACCATTCATGTAGATACCACAGGCTCAGTTGTGGCTCTGAAAGGCAATACTGGCAACTATTTAAAGCAACAGATTGATTGCAGTTGGGATTCATATAACCAAAAGTAGAGCTACTTCTGAGACAGTCTGGGTGCCATTCACCTTCTCCTAAAGTACAAGTCTTGAAGCGAGAGAAATTGCACCTGAAAAGTGCATATTTTTCTCTCCTGATTATGAAGGGAGCCAAGTCAATCACCTCAGACAGACAACTAGACTGGAAGCAAATAATGTCACCTGGTATGTGTCCTGTCCCGTGTGCCTGAGCTCTCAGGCAATTGCTCTCTCCTCTAACCTGAAAGTTCCAGTTTGGCCTCCTATATCCAGGTTTATATGCAGCAGCAGAGCTGCATATAAAAAAGTGTTGTGGAAGTCCTTTGGTTCAGTCCAAAAAGAAAGTGCTTTCTGGGTTCAAACTCCTCCAGGGAACTCCACCTCACTTTTCTTTTCTGGACTAGGGCAGAATTGAACTAGTGACCAAAGGAGAGGCCATGCAAAGGCAGTCTATTACAGTCATCTCCTCTAACATATTTCACAAGAAATTTTATTAGCCTAGCTAGGATCCTGCTCTGCTGCACTTCCAAGCACACTAAATCACGGTTCTGCCACATCTTGATTCAGAAACCAATGCAATCAATTTCAGCTAATTACACATCCAACTTGTGAGTTTGTGAAGGTGTTGTACGGAGCTCATATCACCATGTATAGCTGGACCATTGCTGGAAAGCAGGGTTTTGGAAAGGATATTTTGTGTGTGAAGACACGTTTTTAAATTTATGAAAAAGTGCAAAGATAGTTTCAAAGCCGAATTTGGTTTTAATGTTTGTGGACCTACTTCTGCTTCCACTGAAATTAATAGCAGCCCTGCCACTGACTTCAGTGGAAGAACGGCTGAGGTCTTTATTCCACAGAAACTCTAGCAGTAAAATACAAGAAATTCATTTTAGCTATTATATTTTGGAAGGCTGACAACAGCTGCATGAAGAACTGAACCTGCATCTCCCAGGGAGACACATAACACTTAAATCACTAAGCCATTCCCTTTGATATCCATGCTATATTATAAAATTAATCTTTTGTAGCAATTAATTAGAGTAGTTATGAGGAAAGTCATGCAGTCTGAGACTCACATTTATTGCTCAGTGTGGCCTTGTTTGTTTAGTCAGATTCCCTTAAGCCATTAATAGAGCTTTATGTTAATTTCCTTAATGCTTCCGATCAGCATGTTCAGAGTTACAACTCCACTAGGGCTTCAGAGATTATCCCAACATATAGTACAAGTAAACAATAGATGCTACTTCCCTTTGCATGTCAATCTCCCCGGATACCCTAATGAGATTACATCTATGCCAGTCAAAAATGTTTGAGATAAGTAAATGAAACTCCGTGGGCTGTGACTGAACTTTCTGACACATTCAGCCCTGAAGAGGTTAAAAATAAAAAGCTGCCTGGGTTTGTTGCTGAAACTGTGAATAAGTAAAGAAAGCAAGTACATTCTTTAGCCAGATTTCTTTTCTCCAAAGGTATTTCTCTGGAAATGCTTGAAAAGCTGGGTAAAGCACAGTCCCAATTTTCTTGAAAGGAAGTGAGCTAAGAGTAAATCTTGAAAATGCCAGACCTAAATACTGAACTGGAATTTATTCAAATGCCTTTCAAGTCTAATGCATAAAGCCTGGTTATTCCATCAAAGTCACTTTGAATCAACCCTAGGTGCTTAAACATGTGAAAAACCCTAAGCTTATGCAGGAGATTTTGAGCTTATGTCCGTAACTTAACAACTGGCCCAAATCTCCCATTGGTCTCAGATGCCAGTAAGGATATGGAAACAGCCAGGCACTTGTCTCAGGATGCCACAGGATGATAACTGCATTTGTTACACTTTCCTAAAGAAGTCAGCTAATGGAAAAATTAAACACTACTGTGCTAAAAATAAATTATTGCACCCCTTAAAAACAATCTTAACAAACAAAAATCCCCAGTCCAAAATGAGTGGCAATCACTACACAGTGGCTTCTTAATGCACTTGGTTATGTATGTTTTCTTCTTCAGACTCCAGAGCAGCTACTCACAGTTGCAGAACTGGAGTAATGATCCTCAAGTTCTTCATTTCTGCAACTGTGCCTAGTAAAAATGGGAGTGTCTGAGGCTGTTTCAAAAAGCCAGGAAGCCCTTGGAACAGCATGTAAATGGCAGCTTGAAGGCTTGCAAATCTCATGTACAGAAAGAACTGGTGCTCCATTCTATGGCTGCAGAAGCTCCCAGTGCGGACAACGGATCAGACCTGGGCAGGCCAAGTCCTCCGAGCTGCTTCAGGCACTGGACTATGGACCCCAGCATGGGCTAATTAACCTTCTCACACAAGCATTTAGCCACTGGATCTATGCGTCTTTCCCCATCTCCTCAAAACCTGAAGTCACCCACAACTGAACAATGTCCACTGGTGTATTTGTCACAGATAGTTTAAACTTGGGCATGTCAGCATTACTTGTGAGAAGAGGTTTGATCCTTAAATATCTCTCCTTTGCTGAGCAGAGGACTAGCTCTTTTAACAATCTTTTCTCTTGGCCCTGATTAGCAAAAGCTATCATAAGTGTCTCCATTTACACGCTGGCTTCTCATTATTTACAATGGTGGGTGGTTTTTTTTTTCCATCTTGAAAAATGATTTTTACAGCCTCATTTAATTTTTCTTCCCTTTTTTTCCCCAAACCTGAGCTTCCTACTTGTGGTCAAACCTTATGCTCTGCAGATATATAGGTTCACTGTAGTTCAAAGGCACTGCCTTTCCATCAACTTTTTGGAAGCGGCTGCACTGAAGAAAAGCTGTGGGATGCAGAACCCACTATTGAGTAGCTCACTGAACTCTGAGATCTTTGCTCTAGAGATGAACCTACAGAAAAAAGATGAGACATATTCTGAGAGAAATGGATATGTGCATGTTAGTGGTATATCAGTTTCTAATCAATATTAAACCTCTAACTGCCAAGATCAATAACAGCTTCAGGGTTATAGCTGTCACGTAGTTTCTCAAACATATCGGCTAATAATGATTTTTGCTTTGTGTTTTTTATGTCTAGGGGATGAGGAATCTCTACTTTCATCTTTAATATTTTCAATATTGAAATTCATATATGCTCTCATGATCAGATGTCAGGGCCATGAGTAAGCTTATCCCCTAGCTTAACAGACAATAAACACACCACAAAGATCCTACACTCTTTCCAAAATGTAGTTCTGTAATGTTGAGTTAATGTGGAGTCACTCTTTTCAGTAATGGAATCGGTCAATAGCTTTTGCTTTGAGGAACTGTCTGCCAGCAACCAAAGCCATACTGTAACAGCTCAGCATGATACTTAAATGGGAAGAGTTGTTCTCTATCGTATTGTTTCCTGTACCTTAAAGAATAGCTGGTAAGTTGTCACTGCCTACAGATCCTCTGGAATATGACAGTACCTGATTGAATCACCTACTTAAGAATCCTTTCCTCCTATGTTTTTCCATCAGGAATGTTGACTCTCACCATATCACAGACAAGTGAAACAATTGCATTTTCTGTTGAAGTTGTACCTTTGTTCTAGTTGCAAAGGTATACAAGTAGGCAGGGTCTAAGCAAAAGCCTAATATATTTCATAAGTCTAACCACTGTTGTAGGAAAAAATTGATACACTTTTAGGCACATGATTTTTTAAACATGAAGTTTAACTGGATAATTGCAATTGTTGGACTGTCTGAGAGAAAAAGTAATTAGTTCCTTTGGAAAAGGAATGGATTACAAAGCTTCAAGTTTTTCAGCTGTAGGAACTTGGACTATTCACCCAGGAAATCGTAACTGCTATACGGTTTTTGCTCTTTAGGTGTACTACTCCTTGAAGTCTAGGTATGGGAACATGCAGCTGCAGTGCACCCTGATGGAGAAGTGACAAGGGTTTTTGTAGTGTTCCCGAAGCAGGAAAGGAAATGAATTTTGTGTATTTCTTTCCTGTCTCTTCTCTCATTCTGATAACAGTGTGGCTGTGAGGGCCCTGTTCATTCACTGTGTACAGTCTACGTTATTACAGGAGCTTGAGAAAGAGCTCCACAGAGTAAGATCTCTTTGCCAAATTATTATCCTCAATGCCAACTGCTACACAGTGGAGAAGGTAAGACTTCCTTTATTCTGCTGTGTCCTACCATGAAGGAAGGGCACAGATTTTGTTTAAATTAATCACACTAAAATTTGGATTTAAAAATGAGCATTTTTTTTAGAGAATAGTACTTTAATATGCACACTGTATAACTGAAGTACACACAGTGGGAGCAAAGATACTTGCTTTTATTGTTTCAATTAATAAATATATTACAGGAAAACAGACATGATCACCCCCAAAAGTGGGCAAGATCTTAAAAAATGAAGAGCTCAATTTTTAATGCAATCCCCCTTTCTCTTTCTCTTACCTGTGAGTTTTTGTGAAAACCAAAGCTTATCAGGAATGTCTGTAAGAGATTGTTTTTGCTTGGTTTCAAAAGTGTTTTTCTTTGTTGGCATTCAATGGTTTTACAAGAGAAAATAATGAAAGCAAATAAAACCTGTAACCATCCCCAGCGGGGCAGAAGTCAAACGAGAGAAAGCTGATGTCTTTGAGCTGACTGAGCCACAATAGACAGGTCTTAACAGAGTAAGGCATTCCAGAGACTGCGTTAGGGACTGTCAAACCTACCTCACTAACACCAATTAACTGGGAGATAGGGGGATCTTAGAGTTTGGATCAAAGCCTTTCTTGTCCAGATGAAAGATCACATCAGCTTTGAAAAAAAGCTCCAGATGTCTATGGAAAAAAAAAAAAATAATCCCTCTTCCATTCAGCTTGTTTTTCAGTGAATTTTGAATTACTTTGTCAAGAAGAACAAAATAACATCCCAGCTGGAGAATGTGTCAGATGTTTCATTTAAAAACAATATGAAGTCAGGAAGGTAGTAGCCAACTTAGAGAGACTGTTTGATCCTTTCCCAAGATTCCATTGCTTTTGAGGCAGAGCAATATTAAATCATTCGCTCTAATCAGTTCTCCATTTAAGAACCCCAAAACCCCAACTAACTGCATTCTCCTCCTTCATACAAGGATGGCATCAGCATGTAGTGCATGATACAGCAAACCACATCCAGGAATAATGACCTCACTGTGCTGCAACTTACTAAAAAGGTTACAGTGGTTATCAACCAAATTGGCTTAATAGTGTTCCATAAAAAGTTATGTGAATAGTAAATTCAAATATATTTGATGCATTAGACGATCAGAAAAACTTACCGGAAAACAGCATCTGACACCGTGTTCATTGCCTCATCCATTTTAGAGAGCATATAGATGAGCTGATAGCTTTAGAGATTAATACTCGCAAGTGCTTCATTGCTAGCGAGGAACAGGCGTATTAGGGAACATAAAAGAAACGCAGTCAAACATACTACAGACTTTGTTTTGGGGACAGAAAGTGCACACTTAGTGTCAGTGGGCATTTTGCCAGGGTAAGGCTGCAATATGGACTCATCCTCTGTTCACTTGTCGTAATTCCTCGCATATGCTTGTGTTTTAATTCTGAGTGAGAACACAGTCAAGGGACACGTGAGTTTCTTTGTTATACAAGTGGATCAACAGTCTCAAGTTATTTTAGTATTTGTTGGGAAAGATTTCCAGGCAAGCTTTCACAGAGCACTTAAAAATGCAAGATGTCAAGATGAAAATGTTGGAGCAAACAAAATGGATCTAAGCCTAGGCATTGAAATAAGAAGGTTTTATAGCTTAGGAAAAAGTACCCAACAGCGGTAGTCTGCTAGTTCAGGAATGAATTCTGCTGTGCTGTTCCAACTAGTATGTTCAGAAATAGTTTTGCCTCTGCCTGCCATGACTCTGGGCATTAGTTAGACTCCCTATAGACATATATTTACCACAAAGATGGGTTTATACCAAAGCCAAAGAACAAAGTACTCCAAGTTTTGGTGAAGTATGGATTGAATTCAGAGGTGCATTTCTCCGCTTCCTCTCTCTGAGAAGGACAGGACAGTGTTCCCTCTTAGACTTAGAATTCACCTGTGTGCAGTAATATTGTTTGGACAGAGATCGGTATGTCAAAGGCACATGCCGAAAACTGCAGAGTGGAAAACACACAATGGCTCAAAATACAAGACTTAAATTTATGGTTCCTTTGAGCTGTGTGAGCATTAAATATTTGGATCAGAAATGTGCAGTACAAAATCCTGATTTTCAGATTATTTTGAAAAGAAATGAGCTTTCAGGTACTGTGAACACTTGTTTATATGGTGTTACTGCTGCTTGTTTTTGCTTTGATTTAAAATTACAGAAGCAGAAGTAAAAATATTCCACCCTCTTAAATACCAATAAAATGCATGAAGTATCTTATAAATAAAAAAGTCCATAAAATAACAGACTTGGAAATATTCATATAAATACTCTCCTGTAAACAAACCAGTTGACTGAGCAAAATAAATTTATAAATTTAGGGGAGAACAACAGCAGAAAACAATGAGCATTCATTCCCTTTGGAAACCAAAGTGGATAAATAGGTTTAGTCATCTCTGTCCCAAGAGAGTCTCAAAGCATGCATTTTTTTCAATGTAAAGTGCAAAGAATTGCATTGCATTTTGAATTCCATTTTAAAACTAATTAAAGGTTTGATTGTGCCACTTTCTCTGTGCTGGAATGCACTTCAATATGTACTCAGCTTAAGGCATGTGCTCAAGGAGAACTACTCAAGCACTTAACATCATTAACTATGATTTTATGTGCTTTGCTGGATCTGGGCCGAAATGTATAGAGCATATTACTCATCTTGCAAGTGAATGACAAAAATTAATGTCATCTAGGCAATTAATGAAATGGATTTACTCCAGTTCTAGGTTGCTATATCTCAAAGCAGCCTCCTTCTCATTTAATTTAAATGTTCAGGTTGTTTAAGTCAGATGTGCAGGGTTATATGGAAGATTTCAGATTTTGTTTACAGAGGCACCAAAATAGAATAATAAAAATATATTTAGAGGCCAGATTAACTAATGGGGATATTTAAAATCTGTTTTGACATTCTTTCCTGCCCACACTGTATTTTTGTTTGTTACTATATTTTAGGTTAATGTCATTTGCAATAATTGTTTGCTAAGTATTTTTGATTGCAAGCAAAGAGCTAAAGAGCAAGTGACAATTCTGATCCCAGTTTACCAGTAAGGCTTCCTATCGTCACGTATTTCCCAATCATGTGCCTAAAAAGCTCTCTTAAATAAATATCTCATGCCCCCATGTGGTTAAATTGAGAGACTGCTGAATAAATCCTTTGGAGTTGCTTTTCTGTTTCTTTTTATTTGCACACAGCATTGTGTGCAAAGGAAGAATGATAACCAAACTGCATAATAGCCTAATTTAGATATTTTACCAATAATGAAGGTCTGCACATAAGTAAAATCTAGAAAATGATGAGCTGTTTTAGGCACTACCATGGCCTAACCTAGGATAGATTGCACAAAAATCTGACAAAAACATGCTTCACATGAAATTGCAGTATGTATTGCATTGACCTGACCAGTGCTTAGGAGGGCCCTAGCTAAAATAATCCACTTGTTAATGTCTAGGCATCCTAGGTTTTTAGGTATAGTTTAATTAAAAATTATGAACACCCTGAAAATACCAACTAATAATCTAAATCAGTAGATTTAGTGTCGGGGGGGTGCGTGGGCTCTTTTTCCTAAACAAATGTCCTGTCTTAGGAATCTTGGCAAAGCAGATATATCAAGATTGATTTTTTAGCATATTTCTTCACATCCCAGACTGAAGAATAAGACAGAATGATTATCATGCATCACACCCAGCATCTTGTTGTTTACAATAAAAAGAGAGAAAAAAACCCCACATGTGAGTGATCCTATGACTCTGCAATGGTAATTTTCTGGATTAGAATTGGAGATAACTCAGTATTCGTAATAAAACTCCTTTCCAATAATTTGTGTTCATCTAAAATCGCAGTCCTGCAGACATGTCTATTATACTCTGATTAGCCTGCATGTGGAGACAGAGGTACGGTTCCTCTTGGCCACAGACATACTTTTTGACCTATAGTAAAATCATTGAAAGTTGTACTGAAAGATGTTAGTAGGGACACTGAGTTTTTCTAAATGCCAAGGTCAGTTACTTCCATCAAAATCAAAAGCTTCTGGGCATCCCCTACCTCTCTATTCAAACGCTTTTAACTCTCCTGAGCAGCTTCCCAGTGTGGCTGCCAAGTTTGTGATGCCTCCGATCTCAGCGCTCAGGGTACAATGGGTAGGTTGCCCAACTGAGCTGATTGTTAGATACCAGTTACTTATTGATTTGCAGTAAATAATTGGCACAGTTACCTGTGGAGCGGAATACGGCTGTGACGCTACAGCAGCCTAACACACGGCACTTAAATTAGCTACCTACCGTGCTCATCCCCGTTTGCTGTGATTACCTCCCTGCCACACTCACAACTAATCAAATTAATAGTTATGTCCATCTGTTCTGAACCAATATCCGTGGCACGGCGTTGGGGTGGGATCAAGCCCAAGACCTGCCTCTTGCTCAGGCCCGGTGCCCGCCTGTGGGGTACCACGCTGACCTCCCCTCAGCCTTCGATTGCGGTGACATCCTGCGCGAGAGGCTGGTGAGATTAACTTTAATTGAGAAATTAATATACAGCAGGGGGCAAGAAAAAGAAAAGAAAATATGTGAAAGTGCGAGTCATACACCTGTTTGTCATACAGAGATGTGAAATTGGTAGTCATTATGCCCTCCTGCATCTGGACAAATAGTTGCTAAATTAAACATTCTTTAAAGAGACAAAGAGAGGCAGAAAAGGAGCTTCCCCTCTCTGCCCCCAGCCTCTGGCAGCCTGCTCCAAAGAACGATTTTAATTTTTTCTACAAAAACAAATGCAAGAGTATAGGGAACTATATGACAGAACTAGGTGACTGTTATCAGTATCTCCAGTGATGTACTGTTGTAAATAGAAAAATAAACAACTCACTACTGTAAAAAATTACAGGGCTGTAAATCCACCAGGGGATTGTGGTGATATCATAAACTATAAGAGCAAAGCTCAAGTGGCCTTATACAGTCACCACAATCCAGCGATGGAATTACAGCCCTGTAACTCAAAATTTACTTAGTTCGTACACTTTACAGAGCAAGGAACTGAGCTTTGAATCAACGCCCTGCACAGACTGTCCAGGTTTGCTCTTCTCCTCCAGCTCTTTCTTGCCTCTTACTCTTTTCCTTCCCAGGCACCGCTCTCATTGCTCCTAGCACTTCCCTTACCATGTAGCAACTGCCACCAGAGCTCCTTTGCTACTGGGACTAAAACTCCTTGATTTTGTCTCTAAGAAAATCTATGCAAGGTTCAGGGAATTGAGTAGCAAACGAACGGACTTGGCATCTGAAGGATTTTGAGGAACAGTGTGGTATTAAAACTTCCTCCAGTATATGTTTATCTGATGCCCAAGCCAATACATCAAGAATGAAAAAGTGACTCTTCCAGGCCATTGCCAGCCCATCCCAGAAATGTTGGGCACTTCTGGTAACTCCTAGCAGGATCAATAAATTTTACTTCTTTACTCATAAATTAGGGGGACACTGTGCAACAGTTTTGAAATGTTCTCTTTCAAACAAAAGTGAGGTTGCACACAGGTGTTTCAGTATCTATGGGGCCCAAATCAGCACAGCAATTAAACACGAGTAATCCTGCTTTTCTCCTCTAGATCCTTTCAGTTGAAAATGGCATCTTCCATCCTGTATTTAGGTGATAGATTTGTCCTCTTGCCTTTTTTTTTTTGCTTCTTCATGGGCTTTCCCCATTCAACTGCCCTGAGATGTCACAAAGGAGCCGCAGAACAGCCAGTGCATGGGCTCCAGTACTCACTTGCACCTTACTATTCCCAGTCTTCCCGTTAGAAACCTTCTGATCCCATGGTCACACCACAGGGATCAGATCTTCACAAGAATGTGTCCTCTAAATTTCAGATGAACAGGGATGCACAGACAATTTTTAAAAAAATAAATTGAGAGGGAGGTAAAGTAGTGGAGAAGAGTGACTCTTTTTTCAAAAGACCATAAAAATTTCAGTGCAGCCAAGCTGTCCAGCTAGCCTAGCATGCTATCTCAGGCAATATCCAGTACCACGTTTCAAAGAAAGCTGCACAAAATCTGCAATAATCAGACAGCTGTCTGCATTGTTAATCTTGCCTGTGTTCAGTCAAGTTGGTACCTCTCTTCCCAAGCCCTACTTCAACCAGCTTAGAAGCTCTTGACCCTGTCCCTGGGAAGTGGCCCTGGCAGGAGGCTTGCTCAATGGCTTCCTGGCTCCTGGCACGTCCTCATTTCTTTCCCAGGTGAGATGACAAGCAGAGAAGTCTTCAAGCCTTTTCTTGGCTCCAGTTTATTTGGTCAACAGCAATGGGAGCTGGCAGGAGCTGGCAAGCCTCTGGAGCTGGCGAGGAGCAGCAGGTTTGCCAGAGGTGAGCACAGCCCTGACCCTGGCGCAGCGAGACGCGTGCCTGAAACGAGGCAGAAGTCCACCCCACCCCTCTCCCTATGCTCATGGTGGTGGGATGGGGAGCTTTTGAGCTAGGATTATGAATTATTACTTCTATGCAAGCAACAACAATAACCCCCAGTTGTGGACCATGGCCCCAGTGTGTTGGCTGTGCTGCTTCACCTTCCCTGTCACTTTTCCACAATGTAAAGAGATGTTACAGGCCTCGTGGCTAAGACTCAGCTCAAGGTTAAGGGATGGCACAGTCAGCTCCTTCGCCACCACATGCAAAGTTCAGTACTTCCCAGTGAAATGCTAGTTCCCATTCCAGGACACTGTCTAACGTCATTGTCGTAAAACAGCAAGGATGAAAAGAACAGATTTTTCTCTCCCTTTTTCCCTTTAAAGAGCTACATTAAGAAGAAAAAGAGAGAGAAGCTTTATTTCAAATAAGCTGGACCTGCTTCTCCAGCTTTGTCAGTAAAATGCTTGCAGCCTCTTTCTACCTCTAAGAAACATAGGTGTTTTCTTTTAAATTTTTTCATCTCCTAAACTGCTTACATTTTTTTCCTGAAGTGAAAATCAGACCCTGCAACCCACAATTCAGCTAATAAATAGTGTAATCTTCAAGCTCCTCAGTGTTTATATACAAGGCATAGGGGAACTATTAAATGAGCACAATATTTCTAGAAAAACATCATTCTGAAAAAGGGGAGAACAAGGAATGAAGGCATCTGTATCTATAACTAACACAGGTTCCAAGCTGAAAAAGGGAAGGGACAACACGGAATAATGAATCTATTAAGAGTCCCTTGGTTAATAGTTGACTTGAATAAAAGCTGGTAATGATTTTTTAAAGTCCTGAAAGAGTTTTTAAGACATAATTTAATGTTGTATTTTTTTTTGGATACACTTTCCATTGCTGCCTGTGGACTCTAGATTTAATCAGATTTCTCATTCTTCTAAGACTTTATGAAGTCTTTCTTGATTTGCAGCCAACCAAAGCACTTTTAATAATGTATGGTAAAAGGGTTTAATTTTTAATAGACAAGAATGGGCTAGAGCTGCTACACACTGTAGTAGATTGGTAAGTACAGTATTATACTCTGCAGAGTAGTTAGTAAAAAAGAAGAATGTATTTATACCCCAAATGTTATTGAAAACATGTTTATTTTATTACTAACACGAATGTATAATTGAAGAACCTGTCTAATCTGGAATTATTGTTCACACCTTATTTACCAAGAAGATAAAGTCGTTTTCAGCTTGTTACCATAATAACTCAAGCCTCTCATTGTTTTCTGTCTCTCATGCTGTTCTGCTGCTCCAAAAGCTCAAGGAAAAAATAAAAAAAAACTATTAAAATGTGAAGTTACACATCATGTCCTGGATTTAGCTAATTAAGGGGGAAAATATCTCCTAACACTGGAAACTGATTCTTAGGGCTTAACCTTAAAATAAGATTATTTGTACCTTGATATTTGCATGCATTTGTCCTTTGTTTACTACTCCCCAGCTAACAGGAAAGCTCAGAGCTACATGGAGATGAAAATCTGGTTTAAAACTGAAGGTCTGATTCTGCAAATCAGAGAGGGCTGTTTCACAAAGGTTGTTTTTCCTTACCAAGCTATAGTACACAAAGAAAGGGGCTTTCATAGTAGAGTAAATTCCCTTATTGTTCTGCAAAATCCCAAAAGCTGAGCTAATGCCTCATTAATAAATATAGAAATAATCACTGTGCCCACAGTAATTGTACAGATGTTGAGGTTTTATACCTGTGGTATTTTAGCAGAGTCATTCCTGATTTAGTATTGGCTTCCTGATGAAATAAGGCAAATCTGTCTCTCTGTGCATAAGCCTGTGCCTGTCAGTCACCCTTGATAACTTTCAAGTCTAGAAGCCAAGTTCAGTTGAATTTGGCAGGGAGAAGTCTCGTGAAATTCCACTTCACAATAACAGGCATGGCAAGAGAGGATAGACATGCTGCTCACGCAGGGATCCTGCAGTAAGGTTAATCCTTACTGGACCTCAGAGAATACACACTGTCATTTACTCTTCAATCACAAAGTCATGGGAAACCAAGCTTCACTGGTTCCCCGATCACTGAAATATTTACTGTCGGTACGAGAGGGACACTAGGCCTCCATATGTATACAATGTCAGGATACTGAGTGCAGTGGAGGTGTGACTGTCTGCTTTGAGCCATATATATTCCAGGCAAACACACCTTGGATTGTGCACCGTAACTGAAGCACAACACAGCGAAGCCAGCACAACCCACTGCATGCCTTAGGAATGGGTGAAAAATGAACAGAATTGCTTGCCAATGAAAAAAATTATACATTTTTAAATCTTCTTACTTCAAAATGAGCCATAGAATAGGTCATATAATACATAATGTCAAAATGAATATATTATGAATGATTTATCATTATGGAAATGCGCAGATGCTTATTGGTGGCATGAGTCATATAACATGCAATTTTCACACAATATGTTGTTAATAATGGATGAGGATTTATCAGTATATTCTTATATAAAGAAAGAGAAATATTAAAACTTGTTCTTTCACTGGAATCAAATAACTTACTGTGCATTGATTTGCTTATGAAATTGAGCTGCTCTTGCCGTTACTACTAATTACATTTTAATGTCAAATTTTTAAAGTAGATATACATCAAGTCACTGCAGTAACTCATCACAGATCAGATCCACCTTACTGTTGTACCACTAATCCAAAATAAATGCTCTTTCCTGTGCCTGCCTACACTAAATAAAGAGAAAAAAAGAAGCAAGTGATACCTTGTCCTAGTTTGTAGCACGCACCTGCAGGAAAACTCTTAAAATTGGCCCTGCCTGTGAGGCTTGTTTCACATGTAGATGGAAGGGCTTGCTCCTATTTAACTGGAGAATTTTCAAAACAGAAGTTCAGGTATGGCCAAGTCCTCTGAACAGCTTGGCTGACGAGTGATGTAAGATAGTAAGACAAAACAAGTGTGGGACAAGAGGCTAGGAACTCAAAAGTTGTTTTCAACAACACTTAGAGCCCCCTCCCCTCCATATGCCTTAATCAGACTTTTTGTGGATCAAGACGGAGCAATTAAAGAATAGACAGCCCTCTTCCCCAACGCTGTTTGTTGCCACCAACAACTGTGTCTCCCCTCCGCAAATAAATAATTTTAATAGATCATGCCCGGATGCCTCAGCTGCCTCAGTTTGAAGTCAGCTGGGCCAGCTTATGCTGCTACTGAAGATGGTCTAAACACAGCAGAATTTGCAGTCACATTGATGAAGAGTGCTCACATTATCCATTCTGGTACTTGAGCACTAGGGTCTGACAAGTCCTTCCTCAGGAAAGTTAATGAACAATCATCGTAACTGCTTGACTTGAAATTTCCAAAGAGTTCCTGCTGTAGAGCCATCAAAGGGAAATTAATCCATAAGAAAGTACAGGGACGTACAAGTCTCTGACTGCCTGGCATGCAAAACACCTGAAAACTTCACTTTACGTTGATTAGAAAATCAACATACATAGGAGAGAAACTGAATGTCAAGAAAGCCTGATGTGGCTTAGACAACAGCAATACATTTTCCTCTTCTGCCTAGGGAAAACAGAATTTGTATTTATGCCAAACAATGCAGGAGAGTTTTTGTATCTTGTCAATTCTATTTATTTCAGAAAGCAAATATCTTCACACAGTTAATTGAAAGACCATTGATCAAGAGAGATTCATAAACCAGCAGCTAGGTAAAAGGAAAGCCCAATGGTAAATGACCATGTTAGATAGATACTAGTGCATGAATTGCATTCGTTATTGTCTTTATTGTCACTATAAAGAAAAAGAACTTGGAAAATCCATCTGTTCCCACAGATGGAAGCCCCCTGACATGAGGCTCCAGAGAGTCAGGAACCTGCGCTCAGCCCTCAGTGAAAAAAGGCAATTGCTGCCCTTGACCTGCCAGAGCACTAAGAGGACATGGGCTCCTTTTAGAGGTCTTCTCCATTGACATCCTCCTTTTATTTCCTCTGTTTTCCAAAGAATTTGGCCCAGATTTGCAAATACCAAAATTTTGGTATCCCCGAAACTCCATTTCCCTGGCAAGAATATTTATTATTTTAAAAAAAAAAGAGAAGTCACCTACTCTGAGAGGAGGGCTAATACCAAGGCCCTCTCTGAGGACAGATGCTGCTTTCTTACTTCCTACATACATTTGTTTATGCACATACAACCACTCTTCATGAATCATTACTGGTCCAGTATCTTTTACCTCCCCATCTACCACATCCCGCTCTAAAACAACATCTTGTTGAACAGTCTCAGAGAATGCAAAGGGGAAGCATTGTCCCTTGAGACTATGCAGAACTGTGCTTATTCCCATCATACTTCACTTTTTCCAGCAGTTTTCTGAAGGAAGCGCCAGATCTTTGAACCCAACCCTTTCAGCCAGGGCCAGAAGAATTACACACAGCTAAGAAACAAAGAGCAAATGAATGTAAATAGTGTCTACAACAACAAGGGAAAGCTGCACACAAAAGCCAGTGACTGATTAAAATGCATTCTTTTCTCACAGGGGCTCCTAATTAGCTTACTAATACCATTCTCATCATTTTAACAATTTAATGGTCTCTTGTCACATAAAAAATGGGCAGAATCTTTCACAGCCTCTCCACCTGGGGACGTTCACCTGAGAGAAACTGCTCCCTTTTCACTTTCAGCTCTGCCAACGGCATTTCCCTCTCCCCTGGGAAGGGAGGCATTTCCCCACACACACTGTGCCAGGCAGCTTCACCTCAGGTACCAGTAGCAAGCCACCTGGGTAGACATGCCCCCCCCCCCAGCTCTCCCCACACAGCTGTGCTTCCAGATGTTACCTCTACATCTGGCTCCCAGGTCAGCACTCTCATCTGGTTGACCCCTTAGTCTCAGGCCCACCCCCTTAGCTCAGCTGGCATGGCAAACCAATACTCTGGTGTCCAAAAGCCTAGTGACCTTTATCTCGGGCATGGGATTACTCCTGATCCCTGAACTCGTCTCCCAGAGTTCAGAGATCTCATGGGAGAAAAGCCAGCACCCCTCTGATGCAGGTACACCATTCATCTGGAATGAATATGAGGAATGATGGCGGCCAGGCGGGCACTGAAGCCAGGCTAAGAGAGCGGTATTTCACAGGAATTATCAGGTAAGATCATCCACACTGCCTATCTAGTCCACTGTTTGCCAGAGGGTTCACGAGAAAGTATGAGAGTCTGGTAGTAGGCATTGTGCAACATCTCCCCAGCCCCCTCATGTCATCCTCTCCTCAAGGAGGCTTCAAATTCCTTCTAAAATTGCTTACTCTTGTCACCTTTAAGGAGACACCCCCAACACACCGTCCTCCTACCCTAGATGATTCCCAGTAATCAGAGGAGTTGGGGGAGTTGGGGACCACGTATCTATGGGGAATGGGGACAAGATGGTCCAAGCTTGGAGAACGGGGACTTGCTGCTCTTCCTGCTATTGGATAAGGATTAAACTGTAGGAGAGGGAAAGAAGGAGTTATTATTCCTCCTAAGGAGATCATTCATTGAAATTTATTTTTCTTCTTTTTTCACTTTAAGTGGCACTAGTACACAATTTAGGTGATAGGTTTAGTGTTTCCTCTGACCTTGGTCAAGTTGGAGATGCAGTCATGTCAGAGCAGTTTCCAATATATGACTTGGGGTTCTCATGAGTCCAAAAGGAAGTTTGAGTATCTTGTTAGCTCTAATACAAAGCCACTTAAGGCCTCCAGAATCTTAGTTTCAGAGAATCTAAGGCAGAAATGACTCCATGCATGCCACACAACTTTAAACCCATAAAACCAGCCAATTTAATTCTAAAATGAGGTTACTTGCAAATCCTTCAGTTCCACAGCGCAGTAAACACAGTAACATACTGTCAACAGATAAACAGTCCATACTATCCATGCTGCCCACAGCATAAACCATGTTCTTTTGGGACAACTTCGCCAGTGCTGTGATGGAACGGACATTTTACAATGCCAGTGTTGAACTGCAAAATAACTTGTCTGAAGTCCAGTTTTCCAGTATGAGTATCTACCATGTGCAATCAGGTTTCTCCTTATGCAGCTGATTTTAAGTATTAACATATGAGATTTAGGAAATAATTTCAAGAATTTAAGAATAACAAATGGAAGAACAACACAATATGTTTTTTTATGGCAGCTTACCAGCCTATCTAGCAATTCAATGTGTGCTTTAAGTGCACATTTAGTGAGCAGCCTGTATCCCCTTCTGGGACAGAACATGCACAGGCAGTCCAGTGCTTTCACCATGTGCAGCAAAGTGGCAGATGCCTTTTTAAAAACTGCTGTTGGAAATTTGGCCTTAAGAATATAGATCTAACATAACCTTTGAAATTTCTAAAACCTTAATTGATGGGCAGGGTTTTAAAAGCATGTTCTTAATTCCATCTGAACACAAATTAACATGTTCAATTTAGAGCACAGACAATATGTACATCAACATTGATGCATAACATCTCTTATGACCTGATCAACCACTTCAATAGACGGCACTTGATTTCAATGGGCCACATGTCCCCAGTTGTACATAACTATAAACAAGCATTATATGGTCCAAAAGGACCATTTAAACAGAAGAATCCTTCTGAGGACACTGATACAAAAGAAAGAAACATGGTGGTTTTGTCTACTAGTAATGGAACATTGTGGCTGTTGTAAGTCCCTACTGTTATGGCTCTCAAATTTAGCTAATTAAGACATGTTTCACCAGAAGAAAATATTTGTAAAGTCAGCGTGTCCCTAACAAGAAGCTATGTTGGTTAAAAAGGTTCACAAAAGAAATTCCCAACATGCTTCAAATATATTCAAATTACTTCCCTAATTAATATTAAGAATTGAAGCTTTTGAGACTGATGTCATAGGGAACAAAATCTTTTTGTTTTCTGAACATATAAAATGATGGCAGTTTTCTTTCCTGTACAGATTCTGAGCTCTCTAAGTAAGCTTAATTTGAGAAAAATGAAAGTCATTTCAACCAAGGAGTTTATTCTATTTGCTTTAGCTACAGTGGTCTTTCTATCATCGAATAGTATGTGCCTAGATGAACCGATGAAGTCCAGTCTGCAGAGCAGAGAAGACGATGATGATAAATATTACGAGGTAAGATCTCTATTCCTATGACATTATTTGAGGGAACTGTGGGTCAGATCCTGAGCACTTTGAAATTTTTGGCAAAGGCTCTCCTAACCTCATTGCATGGTATTCAGCATTACAGCACCAGCAGAACGAAAAAGGCTTGTTGAAAGAATTTGCAGGAAATTCATTTCCTCGGACACGCATACTGTGTAAATCAATTCATGTTTGAATTTTCTTGCAATACAGCCTTGCGACCAGGATGAGAATTTTCCTGAAATGTTTCTTACTTACACAGTGGGGCCTCAATTCACATTCCTGTCAGGCGTTTTATGCACATAATGTAAGATACATTATTAATCCAAAATTAATAAAGGCATGCTTGTAATACTCAAAGAATAATGATAAACAGAGAACATTATAAATCTAATATAGTTAATGGTCTTAAAATTCTACTCCGGAAATTGACTATAAAAATATCTTCGCAGGGTTGCACATTTATTATGTCTCAATAGATGCTAAATCGGATTTGCACAGTTCATCTGTATTATTCTTCTTGTCTGCCCTGCTAATACTCCCTGGGAAATGAGAGCCAACCTCTCTTTTTGACTCATCATCATTGGTGTAATAAAGATTCTTCAAACCAAAATACAACTTTAATTATGCTAGTGAAATCCTCTGCTCTTCAGCTCACTGTCTTTTATATATTTCAGAAGGGGTGTGCAGGTGCAATCAGAGGGATAGTTTATTTAACATTTTAATCATGGAGTATGAACTAAAATGGTTCATTCTGCTTCTCTCCCAGTACTGGAGAAGTAGGCGGGAAACCAAATGGGGATAAGGAACTGAAATTAGGATTAGCAGCATTTGTGTGAAATTAACCGAAATTAAAAAACATATTTGTATATATTTGCTGTTAAGGCATGGAAACTTATTTTTGTCGCAAAAATAAGTAATTTTCAATATACCCAGGGAAGGAACACTGCTATATAGGAAAGGGTCATGTTGATATAGTTATTTTTCAGGCACCAGCTGCCTTTTATATCAAGAGACAGGTAATATACTAGGCACAGTTCATCACTATATGCCAGCACAGACACAGAAAGTAGATTTTATGCTGGTTGCACAAAAATTAGGAGCCCAGGAGCTCCTAATGTATCTTGTGTACTAGGAGAGGCATGATGTGGACTTGACCCAAACACTTCCCATTCATTTCCCTGGCTGTTAGCCCAGCAGGTTATTGGATCAAAAGCATCCAGTCAGTGCTTAGGGAGAAATGAGCTACACCTTCAGGTAGCTTGGCCCATCCTCCTGTTCACCCAGACCAGACGAGTAAGAGGCTGGGTCTGTGTCAAGTCACTAAATATAGTCAGCATCTTCCCCTTCAGACAGCTTCAGTTGGTGATATTAGCAAATATGGACCTGGCAATGACTCCACACTTAACTGATGGCACAGGTGCCGACACCTACACCCAGAAATATTTCCAGTTGACACCATTTGAACAGTTGTGCATATGGATATGTAGATGTGCTCTTGTGGTCAGTGTATTGAAAAGGTAAGCAGGACAATGTCTGCATACAAAGTAATCCATATGAAGTATCTCACACTACAATGGAGTTTAGCAAATACAGCTAAAAAGCATTAGATATCCAAAAAAGAGCGTTACCCAGCAGCTTTCTAAGGAGGTATGAAAATGAATGTGTGATTGGTAGCCAGAGTAATGCCCTATAAAATGATACCATCCTTTTTCTAATTATTTTTCTTTAGATTAAAGATAATATCTTGGAAGAAAAGCAGAGGAGTCTCAATTTTGAAGAAATGAAAGACTGGGGATCAAAAAATACCATTAAAATGAACCCTCCTACAGTAAACAAGATGCCAAATTCAGTTGCTAATTTACCTCTTAGGTTTGGAAGAAATTACCCAGAAGAAAGAAACATTAAACCAATTGCTAATTTGCCTCTGAGATTTGGGAGAGCTTTTGGAGAGAACATACCTAGGTGTGCTCCAAAGGTATTACACAGGCTTGGGAGATCTCCACTTGTTAAAAGTTCCAGTCAATCACTTCTAAATTTGCCACAGAGATTTGGGAAGTCACTGTCCGTCAATCTGTCTCAAGATGTTCAGGAATCTGAACCAGGTAATACGACGCAAGCATTCAAGCCATATATTAAAATGCATATTAAATCAGGTTAGCAATGATCAAATACAACCAGACTTCCTCAGGGGATATTCCCTAAGCATTTCAATATGATTCCAATTTGCCAAAGGAAAGATTTGCAGTTCATTAAATCAAAAGGTTTTATCACAAGAACTAGTAGAGAATCTCCTTATGAAATCTTTCTAATGAGAAGATGCCAAACAGCCAAAGCCAAAAATGTTCATATGAAGATTTGACAATACTTTTTTTAGATCAGGTTTCATTTTGAGAAGCTTAAAGCTTTGGTGAAAAAGGTTCAGAATGATTAAAATATCCCATTTCAGCACTATAAAATAACCAAACAAAACTACCTAAAAATTACTCTTCCATTTTTCAAATTTATGCAAATTAAAGTTAAAAAAAAAAGACAAAATTCCAAGCTGAATTGCAGCATTTTGAAAATCCTGCATTTTTTCTCATCCAAACCTTTTTTTTTTTTCAGATTGTCTTACTGAGACAATGTTTGAGATTTTGATTTTTCATTCCAAGTTAAGATGAAAAATTTTTTTTGACATCTCAGAACTTTTTTTCAGGATAGGAAAAATATTTCCTGCCCATTACTAAGAATAATTTAAACCAGCTCTTCAATAACAATCCTTTTTATCATATCTCCTGCTTTATCTGAACTGCCCATTTGTCTTGGAACCAAGTTTCAGTTGTTTACCCCTGACTTGTATCTGACACATGCATAAAGTAGAATTTCAGGCCACGAAAGATAACTGATATATCAGAAGCCGAGATTCTTTCGTATTTAATTTGTTTCCTTTCATTCCTTTCTCACTGTCTCACCTGATTATAACAGACTATGTTTTATTTGTCTGATATTTTTAGGGATATGAATTCAACAGTTACGTTAATACTGGAATGAAATCATGAAGACAGAAACTGAAAGACTTGGAAAAGCTGCAACGTGTTTTCAAAACTAAAGATCATGACAAGGAAACATATGAGAACTGAAATGCAAACCTGTCTTCATGTTATGAATAATGTATTTATTCTGTACAAACCCTTGATGTATAAGGCAATGATAATTGTAGTGATTGTTGTAGTAGTTTTCTTCAGTGGCAGTGTAGTATAAATTCTATTTACTTCTGTGTAACTTATGTCCTGTTGGTTGTAAAACCTAATTTCAGAACAATGCCTGTATAATTGAAAGCATTTTAAGCAAAATTAAAAGAAGCATAGTATGAATAAAGAAGCATGGTACAAATAAAAAGAAGCCTACGATGTGACTAACAAACAGAAGCAGGATCAAAATCACCGGTACCCTTTGTGTCATATGCAGCTAAAGAAAATCAAGTAAAATGTAAAGAAAGCACTTTTCCTGTTGTTTATGAGTCATGTTAGATATAAATCTGAAAGGCAACTTGTCAAGAATTTGCCACAAATAAAACCTAGCTTCTTGGACACCCACAGAGGAATAACATCTAACCAAAGTCATATTGTAGTGCAATTATCTTGGGTTTTATATCTGAGATAATGCCCTCCCTAATGTCCTACAAGATCTGCCCTGTGGGTGTCCCGACTCCTCTCTTAATGTGAATGACATTGCAGCTACCAGACACACATGCGGAAGGAGCTACTCCATTATAAGCCCATATTTCCATTTCATATTTCTCACGAAAACCATTCCCTTCTAAGTGGAATATTGTGTGTTTAGGCTTCCTCCAAAACTGAGTTTTCAGTAAGCTTTGAAGAGAAGCTGAATTTGCACGTGTTACAGGGAAGCCATATCTGGTGGACTATAGGATCTAAGGGATTCTTTCTTCTGGCCCTTAGATGCTGCATTACCTTGACACCAGGTCTGGCCAATGGTGGGGCCAGGCACCCCCAAAAAAACACACCACACATACATATGCACGCTATACAGCCACAGCTGGCTATCAAAAGACAAGAGAGCACCATCTTTACAGTCTCCACATACACACCAAGATTCACATAAACGTTCAAATGGGCTGATCTCCTTCTCACTCACAGGCTAATCAGACTGAAAGCTTGCTAGCAGATCTCCCACCCAAATACACGCAAACAGGTCTCTCCAGTAGCTATTCCAGACCGGTGGCCTCTCCAGCAGCTGGCTCTCAGACCCTTGGTCCCTCCACTGTCTGGAGCTATGGTCTCTCTGATAGCTGCCTCCCACACCTCTTCTCCTGCTCACCAGTTAGTCCAGCTTTAAATTCGTATTTGAATCACACACACAGATGGGTCCCTTCATCAGCAGCTGTTAGATGCTCAGTCTGTTCAATAGCTGGTATCCAGACAATCAGTCTCTCCAGTTGCTAGCCCTCAGACCTGCAGGTCCCTTCGACTCTCGGTCTTGATCTCCAGCTGCTGGCACTCGGACCACTCGCTCTACTCACCAGCTAGCCTGGCTTGAAATTTGCTAGCAGATCATACACACACACATGCACACAGAATAGAGAGCACACTCACATAGGAAAACATTCAATTACTGAGTTTAACAAGAAGATAGGACACACTGTGATGATCAGGCACAGGGCACAGCCTGACAAAAAATACTGGCAGCAGCTTGACTGCATGCAGCCGACCTCTTTTATCCCCCCTTTTCTCCATTTTCCCATGCCTATTCTTCCCCCATCTATCTTGATCCCTCCCTTTGACTGTCTTTTGCTCTCCCCTGAGCATCCCAAAATAAGTTTAGCACTTTCCCACATCCCTTAAAACATCCCATAATAAGTTTTATGTGATCCTTCATGCCCTCTCAAATACCCCATTGTGAGTTTGCTCTTTCCCATGAGATCCGTGATAACCAGTTACAGAGCTCTGGCTGAACCTCCTCAAGGCGTTGAGTGGTTCCTTTAAGGTCCCATCAATCAGTGATCTAAGAGTTCTGCTCTTTGTTACTGTCTTGTTATCTCCTCTTCCTCAGGGTTTGGGTATATCTGAGAGTTTAATTTATTACTTCTCCTGTCTCTTGTCTTAGTCTTTTATGCTGAATAACCAGTAACCAGATATCCTTACGTTCCACATATCTTTAGAGGAACCTGGAAAAAACCCTGATCAAATTGATTCTTTTTATCAGATAAATTCATAGTTGGGACAGAGCCTGGGTTGCCCTTCCCCCGCAAAGTTAACACGGCTACTTGAAACACAACAGTATTCAACCTGTGGCTGGTGAATTTAATTCAATCCGAAGTAGTGAGACCACAATCCTGAGAATATCTAGTCTCTCCACCCACTCAGACTTGATATATCAAAGAGATAGGGACATCTAAACAGATTATAAACAAAGAGATTGTACCTTTCGAAAGTAAGAGTCCCAAACCAATCTTTGGGCTCCTCTCTGAGTCTCAGAAAACACTTTACCTAACAAGTGCTGGTGAAACACTAGTTTTGCAGCATAACATTTGGGTACTGCAGCAAAGTCCATGCTGAAGGACACTTTGGTCAACAAATTGTCTATGTTGGGGAAAGTCCAGGACCCAGCCTATGAAGTAGAAGTCTTGCCATTGCCTGCCACCAGAACAGGACGTTATTCTTTTTGTAGTTAGGAAAACTGTGGGATTTTTTAGTGATTTACAGTCAAATGAACAGCAGAAGGAAATGTCCTGAACTTTGAGTTGTGTTCTGGTCCTGCAAACCTCACTGCACATCATGTGAACCAAGAGCAAACAAGATTTGTGAGAATCCCTGAGCAGCAATAGGAGCTGCTTTTTTTAAAGCACATATCACCTAGCAACAGGGAAAGGGTACACATCAATTGGCATTAATGATGGCTGCTATGGGAGGAAAGCAGAAGCTCAAACATTGGCTCAGCAACAAGTACAATTAGGTTGCCCTATTATCACAAGCTCCACAGCACAGATACAGGAGATGGCTGTTGATTTGTTTTCCCTCAGCAGAGGAAGAGCTAGGTGAAAAGTACATAAAGGAGGAATTACGCTATGCTGTGCAAAATTTCTGTTTGGTTGGAGAGCATGTGAGCCAAGAAAGCAATCACTGGATAGTGCAACGGGAAGAGAAGGGGCATAACAGGCAACATACATTGCTATAGCTATTACTCACCAGATTATTTATTATCCATACACAGATATCATTCATGAATTGGGAAAAAGCAAGGAAAGGACTCAAGTAAATCAAGTGACAGACTATCGAGGCTTACTGGCATGAATTCTGGTAGGGTTCAGGAGCTCCCAGCCTTTCCTGCCATACACGTAATATTTATGTCTTTATTAAAGCCTCCATGCAAAAACAACACCAGACTTATTTGAGATTCTGACTTAAGCTTATAGGCAGGACAGCTGACAATCTACTGATATAAAGTCCAAGGGCTCATCATGTTGTTGATTTCAATATATCATTTGGACAGATTTAGTGGAATGTAAAGAGACACTGTTGTTGTACCCTCAGAAGGAGCCAAAGACTTGGGCATCTGGCACTTGACATCTTTCAGTCTTAGATTCACTTCAACGGCTTTTGCAACTGCCTTTTGCATTTTTTTCAAAAGATGACAACTGGGCTAGCCTTGGTCATCACAAACAACTAGAAATTTCCAAACACTAAAAAAGACATTTTAAAAACTGCCCCCTCTTGAAGAGTACCCATTAGCAGGAATTGGAAATGTTTTTATTAGTGACACCCACTAAAGTACATCTAGCACAGATGCATGGACACCCATATATATCCAATTTGCACTTGTGCTGCTCTCCTGATGACACAAGCTGTAGAAGGGCCTCAGCTAGTGCCACTCAGATCTTCTGTAACACAGAATATGGATGAGAAAAATCTGTGCTATTAGGAAGGGAAAAAGAGGCTTAAGGTATCCTTTTGTGTGTTTTATCTCAAAGAACAATGGACAGTGTAAAATACATTTTTTCTTCTTTTCATACCTGTACATGGATCCTATGAAGTGATTAGCCAAAAGTTCGGTCCTATGGCCTTACCTAGAACCATATCCAATTAAAATTTTGTTGAAAACCAGCAAAAAAATGGGTTTATTTTACAGATCTCATCCCAATTATCCACTTAGAGCCCTAGAGTTAAGTGGTGGAAGAAATACTTTAGGTAGGCTTTCAGAAAACTCAGGTAGGCTACCATTGTATTTGTATTTGTATGTACATGTATTTGTATTATAAGAAAAGTACACAGTTTCAATAGTTTTCTAAAACCGGAAGATATTAAATGCTCTTCAAGTTCATTCCATCCCTTCATGACCATCCTCCAACCTGCTGATAGTGCATAAACTAAAAGGCAAACCAGAAGGTTGTTTCTATTTTTTGCAAGTCTTGAAAAAAAGGAGTCAGGTGATTAAGACAGACATAGGTCAGAAAAAACTTTGCACAGGAAAATTCATTTTGCTACATCCCAGATTTTCAGAAGCACCCAAGTACTGCTTTGTCTTATACAGCAGCAGCTCAGCAGATAATTATTTCTTTTAAGGCCCCGCTTTCAACAGGAGGTTGGACCAGATGATCTCCAGAGGACCCTTCCAACCCAGACTTTCTTGTGATTCTACGATTCTTTAAGCTTGGGAGATGCAAAGCTAAGTCAAAACTGTTACTTCACAAAGAAATCTTTATTTCTATTTCCTTATATACCTTTATAACTTTGACACCAAGTCCCTCACCAAGTGTAGGTCACTTAGAATCATAGAATCATAGAATAGTTTGGGTTGAAAGGGACCTTTAAAGGTCACTTAGTCCAACCCCCTCTGCTGTGGGCAGGGACATCTTCAACCAGATCAGGTTGCTCAGAGCCCCGTCCAGCCTGACCTTGAATGTTTCCAGGGATGGGGCATCTACCACCTCTCTGGGCAACCTGTTCCAGTGTTTCATCACCCTCATTGTAAAAAATTTCTTCCCTATATCTAGTCTTATATCTAGTCTATATCTTGCCACAGCAGAAGGTTTCCTAGTCAATAGCAGTAATGGTGCAGGTAGGTAGGAGCCTTTAAGTGTTCCCATCTTCTGGAACTTGTTGACCACTTAGCTCTTTCCCCGTATTTTGTCATATTTAGGACACCTGTTCTGGTTTTGAAGCTTTTGCACTTAATATATTTATTTCATCTCTGATAGTTATAACAATTGACTTCTACCACACCTATCAATTACCATGTTCATTGACCTTAGTATGACATCCAGCTACTTTGCCTCTTGCAACACATCGAAAATTACAGGCACAAGCCAGAAAACAAGTAGACGTCAGTTTATGGTTCAGCAAACAGAGTTGAAAGCAAAGCATGTATCAGAAACTTCCCTCCTTCACTTCTCTCAGAATTCCTGCAATTCAGATGGACCCAGAGCATTGATCTTACATATATAGCTAGAGGCAGCCAATAACCAAATAAATCCTTTCAATTACAGCTTCACATTCTACCTATTGCAAAACATTCTCCTTTCTCCTCACATATATTTGATACCTCAGCCATAATGAAAGAAATGGTTAAATATTAGAAACAGGAGCTAAACTTCACATGCTGCATACCGTAGCACAGATGCACAGATATGCACAAGCAATACATATATTGTAGTGCACATTAAGTCATCGTATCTGTCTTTGCATTTTTGCATATACTGGTAACAAGTAATAGATGAGCAGTGGTTCAAAACCAGAGGCAGCTATTAGGCATATCCTAATTCAAACCTCTGCTTGCGTTTTGACCCTTAGTTCCTAAAGCCGCCTTGCCTCACATCAAAGAAAACGTATTAAATTACTTTGCATCACCAAGATTCAAAGTGTACAATAGGTCATATTGTATCTCTGAGGAGTTTTATACTAATTTTTTTAGTTGAAAACATATAGATTTACAATTTGTGGAGACGTTGAACAGAGCCAGTAAGGTCTGATGAGCTCCATGTGCTGTTCATTCCCAGCAGGGCTTAGCTGGCCCATTTGCATGAATTAGTGAAGCAAAACAGAGAGGAACTTTTTGAAATCAGCTGCTTCTCTTAGCTGCTCAACTCTGTGGGTACATAAAATACATCTGCATCTTGGGGTAATAAAAGCGTTTAGAATTAACTATATTATATGATCAATATGGAGAATTTTATTTGTAAAAGCATGGAGGCAATCTTTCTTTGAATCCGTCCTGGTTTCGGCTGGGATAGAGTTAAATTTCTTCCTAGTGCTGTGTTTTAGATTTAGTACGAGAAGAACGTTGATAACACACTGATATTTTCAGTTGTTGCTAAGTAGCCTATGGTCAAGGACTTTTCAGCTTCCCATGCTCTGCCAAGTGCACAAGAGGCTGGGAGGGAGCATAGCCAGGACAGATGGCCCAGCTGGCCAACGGGGTATTCCGTACCATATGAATCATGCTCAGTATACAAATAAGAGGCGTGGTCCAGGAAGTAGCAATCGCTACTTGGTTATCGGTCAGCAGGTGGTGAGCAATCGCATTGTGCATCACTCACTCTGTATATTCTATTATTATTATTATTATCATCCCTCCTTTTTCTGTTCTATTAAACTGTCTTTATCTCAATCTTTATCTCAATCCATGAGTTGTACTTTTTTTTTTCCGGTTCTCTTCCCCATCCCACTGAGGGCGGGGGGGGGGGAGGGCAGTGAGCAAGTGGCTGTGTGGTGTTTGGCTGCCTGCCGGGTTAAACCACAAAAGTCCTTTTTGGTGCCCAACACAGGGCTCAAAGGGTTGAGATAATGACAGATCTGACGGAAGCATGTTAAGGCAAAATTTGCTATAAGCATTCATTATATTGGTTTAATAGTCGCTCGTCACAATGTTGATTTATTGGCTCTCAATGTTGTGGGGCTGGCTTTCAATGTTGGGCTACGTAATACCTTCCTTGCAGTATATATTCCCTGTTGTGCTGTTTATCACTGCTCAGAACTGGGTCAAGGTTATCATTTTGCTGCACTGTGTAACATTGTTTTATGATATGATAAAATCATTGGTCATGAGTCTAATCTGGTATCTGTACACAGCATTGCTGTCATCTCTGTACCTCGGGAACCACCTCCTAGAAACTATTAGTAATTGCACTCTTTTCTCCTCAGAGAATGAATTTAGGGGGGAGACAGGGTGGGACACTTCTCCCACTTGTTCATCTTCCCTTTCATATCTCCAGAAACTCCTTTTTCTTCTATCCTCTTCATGAAGCCCTCCACTACAGTTCCTGAGAATTTTTAATATCCTTGGGATGTTCAAACAAGCATGTTCATATTACTATGTCTCCTGAATGTGGTTCAGGTCTTGTTTAGGGTTAAACAACTATTTAGGAATACCATCTGGAGATCAACCCCAGCAACAGACATGATGGCTACTCAAACCCCCGCGATAGGCACTGCGGCTACTTCAACCCCCGCGACAAGCACTGTGACTACTCCAACGCCTGCAACAGGCACTGCAGCTACTCAAACCCCAGCAACAGACACTGCAGCTACCCAAACCCCAGCAACAGTCACTGCGGCTGAACCAGAGAACCAACCTGTGCCGGCATGAGTCGCCTCTATACAGAAGAAGAAATACACAAGAAAATCAGCTCATTTAGTAAGGGATGAAGATGAACCAGGGCCATCATGAGAACAGGAGAAGGAAGAGGCAGAACCCATAAATGAGATGGTAACCACCCGATCCCTATCCTTGAATAAGCTGCGAGATATGCAAAAAAGATTTCAGTCGTCATCCAGGCGAGCACATTATCACCTGGCTGCTCCAATGCTGGGATATCGGGGCCAATAGCCTGGAATTAGAGGGTAGGGAAGCCAAGCAGCTGGGATCCCTTTCTAGGGAAGGGGGCATTGACAAAGCGATTGGACAAGGGGCACAAGCCCTCAGCCTCTGGAGACGACTCCTGTCAGGCGTGAAGGAAAGGTATCCCTTCAAGGAAGATGTTATATGTCACCCAGGCAAGTGGACCACCATGGAGAGAGGTATCCAGTACCTGAGGGAATTAGGCGTGCTGGAGGTGATTTATGATGACCTGAACAACAAGCAGTTATCCAAAGAGCCAGATGAAGTCAAATGCACCCGATCCATGTGGCGGAAATTTGTACGGAGCGCACCAGCATTGTATGCAAACTCATTGGCAATAATGACCTGGAAAGATGGAGAGGAACAAACGGTGGATGAATTGGCTGGCCAACTCCGGCAATATGAAGAAAGTCTCTCTTCCTCCCTACAGGCCTGCATCTCTGCTGTGGAGAAACTGTCCGAAAAACTGTCTCGGGAGTTCCAGCAACTCAAAGAAGGTACATCCTACTCTCCACCTGTACAGATCAGTATCTCAGCCATTAGGAGTAAGCATCCCTCTGCTCAAGAAAGAAGATATCGTGGGTACACACCCCGGGGCACCCTGTGGTTTTACGTGTGTGACCACGGAGAGGACATGAGGAAGTGGGATGGAAAATCCACCTCAAACCTAGAGGCATGGGTACGTGAGTTGCAAGGAAAAACAAAGACAAAAGGGGGTTCTTCCAGAAAAACTGCTGCTCCAGTTTCCAGTGAGCAGTTCCCCAGACAGAGTAGAAGACCTGACTTTACTTCTGATCTTAATAAAGGGACTTTTGATTCGCATCTAGAAGAAGTGAGTAACGAGTACTATGACCAGGACTAGAGGGGCCCTCCCTCTGGCCAGGTGGAGGAAAGGGACAACCGGGTTTACTGGACTGTGTGGATTCGATGGCCTGGCACATCAGACCCACAGGAGTATAAGGCTCTTGTAGACACCGGTGCACAGTGTACCCTGATGCCATCAAACTATAAAGGGGCAGAACCCATTTGTATTTCTGGAGTGACAGAGGGATCCCAAGAGTTAACTGTACTGGAGGCCAAAGTGAGCCTGACCGGGAATGAGTGGCAAAAGCACCCCATTGTGACTGGCCCAGATGTTCCGTGCATCCTTGGCATAGACTATCTCAGGAGAGGGTATTTCACATACCCTTCGTATACCCAAAAGGGTACCGGTGGGCTTTTGGTATAGCTGCCCTGGAGACAGAGGAAATTAAAGAGCTGTCTACCTTGCCTGGTCTCTCAGAGGACCCACCTGTTGTGGGGTTGCTAGGGGTTGAAGAACAGCAGGTACCAATCGTTACCACAACGGTGCACTGGCGGAAATATTGCACCAACCGAGACTCCCTGCTTCCCATCCATGAGCTGATTTGTCAACTGGAGAGCCAAGGAGTGATCAGCAAAACTCGCTCACCCTTTAACAGCCCCATATGGCCAGTGCGAAAGTCCAATGGAGAGTGGAGACTAACAGTAGACTACCGTGGCCTGAACGAAGTCACGCTGCCACTGAGTGCTGCCGTGCCGGACATGCTAGAACTTCAATACGAACTGGAGTCAAAGGCAGCCAAGTGGTACGCCACAACTGATATCGCTAATGCGTTCTTCTCCATCCCTTTGGCGGTGGAGTGCAGGCCACAGTTTGCTTTCACTTGGAGGGGCGTCCAGTACCCCTGGAACCGACTGCCCCAGGGGTGGAAACACAGCCCTACCATTTACTATGGACTGATCCACACCGCACTGGAACAGGGTGAGGCTCCAGAACACCTGCAATACACTGATGACATCATCGTATGGGGCAACACAGCAGAAGAAGTTTTTGAGAAAGGGAAGAAAATAATTCAAATCCTTCTGAAGGCCGGTTTTGCCATAAAACGAAGTAAGGTCAAGGGACCTGCACAGGAGATACCGTTTTTAGGAATAAAATGGCAAGATAGGTGTCATCAGATCCCAATGGATGTGATCACCAACATAACAGCCATGTCCCCACCAGTTAGCAAAAAGGAAACACAAGCCTTTTTAGGCGTTGTGGGTTTTTGGAGAATGCATATTCCAAATTACAGTCAGATCATAAGCCCTCTCTATCAAGTGACCAGGAAGAAGAACGACTTCAAATGGGGCCCTGAGCAACGACAAGCCTTTGAACAAATTAAAGAGGAGATAGTTCAGGCAGTAGCCCTTGGGCCAGTCCGGGCACGACAAGATGTAAAGAATGTGCTCTACACCGCAGCCGGGGAGAATGGTCCTACCTGGGGCCTCTGGCAGAAAGCACCAGGGGAGACTCGAGGTCGACCCTTAGAGTTCTGGAGTCGGGGATACAGAGGATCCGAGGACCGCTATGCTCCAGCTGAGAAGGAGATACTGGCAGCATATGAAGGGGTTCAAGCTGCTTCGGAAGTGGTTGGTACTGAAGCACAGCTCCTCCTGGCACCCCGACTGCCGGTGCTGGGCTGGATGTTCAAAGGGAGCGTCCCCTCTACACATCATGCAACCGATGCTACGTGGAGTAAGTGGGTCGCACTGATCACACAACGAGCCCGAATAGGAAACCCCAGTCACCCAGGAATCTTGGAAGTGATCACGAACTGGCCAGAAGGCAAAGATTTCGGAATATCCCCAGAGAAGGAGGTGATGCGTGCTGAAGAGGCCCCACTGTATAATAAACTACCAGAAAATGAGAAGCCACTGAAGAACTTCAAAACAACCAGCAGGTGGACGAGGCTGCTAAGATCGAAGTGGCTCAGGTGGATCTGGACTGGCAACGTAAGGGTGAACTGTTTATAGTTCGGTGGCCCATGACACCTCAGGCCATCAAGGAATAGATGCAACATATAGATGGACTCATGATCGAGGGGTGGACTTGACCATGGACACTATTGCACAGGTTATCCATGAATGTGAAACACATGCTGCAATCAAGCAAGCCAAGCGAGTAAAGCCTCTCTGGTCTGGAGGACGATGGTTGAAATATAAATATGGGGAGGCCTGGCAGATTGATTATATCACACTCCCACAACCCGCCACAGCAATCGAGCTGGCACTGCCTGATCAAAACTTTTACATACTGTAGATGGAGATAAAGTCCCTGTCGTGCACATAAGAAATATGCTGGGGAAGACGGTCTCGGTTACTCCTGCCTCTGGCGAGGAAAACCCATCTGTGGGATTACTTTTGCTCAAGGACCTGGGTGCACTTGGTGGGTGATGCGAAAGGATGGGGAAGTCCAGTGTGTACCTCAAGGGGATTTGATTTTGGGTGAAAATAGCCAATGAACTGAATTGTATGATGTTAAATGTTATATGATATTTATATCATCATTTCTATGTTTGCTATCAATGGTATTGCAGTAAAAATCACCCAGATTAACCAAGAATGAACTCTGATGAAACCGAGCAAAGTGCAACGATGATAGAACCGGACGAGCACAGCGATAATGGAATCAGAACTGGCTTCAGGATGCAACAATCCAACACCACACACCATCTCTCCTGCCCTGAAAGACTGTTATGACAGATGGAGCCCAAAGTCATGGACTAAATGAACTCAATGGACATTTTAGAGGGATGGCCTATAGACTATGGGAATGATATCTGTGTGTATATATCAAAAGACAAGAAAGGTGGTGGTGATTAATTGGAATGTATTGGAAAATGTGAGACCTAGGCATGATGCAGATGGTATAGAATAAGGGGTGGATACTGTCCTGGTTTTGGCTGGGATAGAGTTAAATTTCTTCCTAGTGCTGTGTTTTGGATTTAGTACGAGAAGAATGTTGATAACACACTGATGTTTTCAGTTGTTGCTAAGTAGTGTTTACATAGTCAAGGACTTTTCAGCTTCCCATGCTCTGCCAAGTGCACAAGAGGCTGGGAGGGAGCATAGCCGGGACAGATGGCCCAGCTGGCCAACGGGGTATTCCATACTGTATGACGTCATGCTCAGTATACAAATAAGAGGCGTGGTCCAGGAAGTAGCAATCGCTACTTGGTTATCCGTCAGCAGGTGGTGAGCAATTGCATTGTGCATCACTCATTTTGTATATTCTATTATTATTATTATTATTATTATCATCATTATTATTATTATTACTATTATCATCATCCCTCCTTTTTCTGTTCTATTAAACTGTCTTTATCTCAATCTTTATCTCAATACATGAATTGTACTTTTTTTTTTCCGGTTCTCTTCCCCATCCCACTGAGGGCGGGGGGGGGGAGGGCAGTGAGCAAGTGGCTGTGTGGTGTTTGGCTGCCTGCCGGGTTAAACCACAACAGAATCCTGCTGTTGAAGAGAGAGACTCGAGGAAAAAATGGGTGCTGAGCTTGTCTTTGAGTGTGGTTACCTTTCTGACTAAGTACCTGCTTGCCCTTAGAGACCATCATCAATTCTGAGAGCTGCAAGTTTGCATCTCCCTCAAGAGGCATTTCAGATTAAATGGTACAGCCTAATTCAGCAGCTGATTTCTTTTGGCAGCTATGAAAGAAAAGTCAGAAGTTTAATTTAGATGCCTGTGAAAAAATTAAATATCAGTGAAGATATACTGGGGTACCTATAGTGTAGTTATATTGGGATCACATATGGCTTATGAAGTCTTGAAATAAGGAAGTGTGAGCACAGGTGATTCTGAATTGCTCTTGAACTACAAATGTCAGTTTTGTATGGAAAGAGCAGGGGAGGGTAAAAGAGCAAATGGTCGTCAGAAGGTACTTCCCATGCCGGCTCAGCTCAGCATACCACCATACGCTTCTCAAGTTCCATATTTCAAGACATTTCCTAACAAATGTATTCTTGCACATATTTATACTGCATATGAATTTATGAATCCCCAGGGGCGGCCTGGAGAATTGCAGAGCCCACCCTCATCTCAAATTTATAACTAGTGATAAATTCTTTCTGGGTCTTATTTCCCTCTCGTGCTAAGCGCAGATGGTGCACAGTTTGGCACTGGCACAACAGCAGCGCAAGCTGTGCAGTGGTGATTTTCCTAGTTACCCCAGAAATCACAGAGATGAGGATATGGTAACTTGGGCTGACCGTGAAAAGGGGCACATAGGAGAAAGTTTGAAGGTAATGTATAAAGTAATGGCTTTTTCCCCCCCCCCCGTTTTCCAACATATAACAGCAAAATATTCTCATCTCGTTAGTATTATCTTGACAGCGAATAATCTATTCTTGCTTTGTATAATACTGTTCTCTTAAATCACTATTGCATTATATGCTCTCAGACGTCTGCTACAAAATTACTTGTTCAGATCCTCACCAGCTAACAAGCACTAGAGACGCCACTGTGCATGCATGTATACCTATTCTGTCTCTGTATACCTGATTGTCAGAAAAGGTGATAAGCAGCAGCAGCTCACTTTGGCCTTAACTGAAACTATACAACCCTCTATAAGCCTGTATTTGATAGCATTATTCATACAAGGGATACATGGTAACCTTTAAAGTGTATAGGATCTTTGTAAAATATAAATTGGCATTGTGGTCTGATCCTGCCCTCAGACTGGGATAAATCTAAAGTAACTCCACTGGAATCAATGTATTTATCGATTGGTTGACATGACATGGAAGCTAAGTGCAATTTAACTTCTAAATAAATTAAAGAATCACTGAAGGTGTGAAGAAGCTGCTGCATGCAATTATGCAACATTTTTCATGTGAACAGGCCAAAAGTGAGGCACAGGCCTTTGAACTGTTACCTTAGTGGCTAGAAAAGAAATGATCCATACCTGTTTCTTCTAACATGCAAGTCACATCTTCATATTCTGGGTTATGAGGTAAAACTAAGAAAATTGTATGTAATTAATTTGACAATCTAAATAGTCAACTGCTGTACTCAAATGAAAGATACACATAAGTACATTGTATACAGAAAACCTGGCCCGGAGATAGAAAATTTTATGTTTGTTGTCTAAAGTAAAAGCAAGACATTTGGGATTATTGAAATGCAATGCAAGTCTTTTGAAATTCCCGTCGTTGCAAGACTGCAAAACTGGCCTGTGGCCACGAGAGGGCATAAAGAACATTCCTTGTAAAGCCTGATTTTGGGGAGAATCATGTATTCCCTTACAGAACCTGGGCTGTAAATTGCCATAAAAGGCTGCTGGAGAAATTAGGAAAATGCAGACTACACAGTTAGCTTTACAAAAGCTATCTCATAAACTTCCAACGTTAACAAAGTCTGGTCATATTCAACTTCCCATTTTAAAATAACTATTCCTAGAACAACTAAATTAAAAAAAAATAAATAATCACAATGGCATTTGACATAAAGCCTGAAAGGAGCATTTCTTGAAGTGTGTATTAAGCTGCGTATCAGTGTTTTATAACTTTTGCCTTTTAGCACTGGCTTAAGGATAAGATTATGTATAATTTCTCACTTCAATAAAGAGCTTGCTTTGGCTCTTTTTGGATCCGAATGCATGTGTAGTTCTCACAACATCATGGCTATCAAAATCAGTGAGAAGTCCAGAGAATGACATCTCAGTCCTCTTCACTGAAATGCTCACATCCCTCTATTTTCTCCACCAAATTAGGGGGAAAATATGAATTAGAAAAATTACTTTTCTCCCTATTTAGCTGAGCTGGCCTCACCTTTTCTCAGCCCACCACCATGTAGGTAACAGAAATACAGCTTTAATCAGTCAGAAATGATCTTTCTATTTTCTGTTTCCACTGGCTACGTCACATTACACCACCTGAAGCAAATTCAGTTTCAGCATGGAGGGGGTACTGGTTTCATAACTGCCTCTGCAAATCTTCATCTTTTCTGCATTAGTCAACAGGAAGGTTAAAAGAGCTCTGATCTGAGATCATACATGTACCAGAGCCAAACACAAATTACTATTTTATCTGTCTGTCAGAGCCATCAGGTGACTTTATTCCTTAGAAGGTGAATATTTTGCTTAAGAAGGCAGATTATGCTTCCGATTCAAGAGGTGCCTTGTTGCAAGGCTCCTTCCTCTCTTTGCCCCAGAAAAAGGGATAGTTTTCTTTATCCCACTTTCCACATAACTGCCACAGCATGGGGACACCTTCAGCAGCCCTTCATTGTGGGATTGTAGGAGCAAGCAATCAACAGGGCACTGGGGTAAGAGAGGAAAATGGTGGGCAAGCTCTCAAGAAAAGCCATAGGCAGGTAGAAATGGAAGAACTACATGGCGAACTCACTGCAGAACATCTTTAATATGCTTGAGTAGATAGCTTAGTAAAGTTGTCAGGCTTGTTATTGTCATTTTTAGGATTGGGTTAAGGTCACCTTTTCTTAGGTCTCCTGAATAGCCTGGGAAGAATCCTTAAAAGATCATGCTTCTTAATGCCACCTCATTTCTTCTTTTGCCTTCTGACTTCCATAGCATTTTAGAAGTAGAACTGGTTGTGCAAAGCTTATTCTCTATATTCTTCATGACACAAGATGAGACCAAAAGCACAAGAGTGTTTGAAAAGACTTTGAAACACACAAATCTAAGGCATAAGTGCTGAGGGACCTGGCTGATAACATCTTGAGGCCACTCTAAACCCTGAACAATCATGGCAACTGGGAGAGGTGTCTGAGGACTGGAAGAAAGCAAATGCCATTTGTATCTTCAAAAAGGGCAGGAAGGAGGCTACAGGCTGGTCAGCCTCATCTCCATCCCTGGTAAGGTGATGGAACAACTCACCCTGGAAACCACTTCCAGGCATATGAAGTACAAGAAGGCGATTGGGAGTAGTCAGCATGGATTCACCAAGGGGAAGTCATGCTTACCAACCTGATGACATTCTATGATGAAATGACTGACTTGGTAGAGAAGGGGATAGCAATGGATATTGTCTACCTTGACTTCAGTAAGGCTTTTGACACTGTTCCCCATAAAATCCTTATAGAGAAGCTGATGAATTATGGTCTGGATGAGGAGACTGAAAACTGGCTGAAAGGCTGGGCCCAGAGGGTGATGATCAGTGGTAAAAAGTCTAGGTGGAGGCCAGTAACGAGCAATATACCCCAGGGGTCAATACTGGGGCCAGTCCTGTTCAATGTCTTCGTTAATGATCTGGATGATGGGGCAGAGTGCATCCTCAGCAAGTTTGCTGATGATACAAAATCGGGAGGAGTGGCTGATACACCAGAGGGTCATGATGCCATCCAAAGGGACCTCAACAGGCCGGAGAAGTGGATTGATAGGAACCTCATGCAGTTCAACGAAGGTAAGTGCAAAGTCTTGCATGTGGGGAGGAACAACCCCAGCACCAGCACATGCTGGGGGCTGACCAGCTGGAAAGCAGCTTTGCAGAAAAGGACTTGGGGGTCCTGGTGGACACCAAGTAGGACACGAGCCAACAACATGCCCTCACCGCAAAGAAGGCCAATGGTATCCTGGACTGCATGAGGAGGAGTATTCCCAGCAGACTGGGGGAGGTGATCCTTCCCCTCTACTCAGCACTGGTGAGGCCACATCTGGAGTACTGTGTCCAGTTCTAGTCTCCCCAGTACAAGGGAGAGATGGACTTACTGGAGAGAGCCCAGTGAAAGGCCATTAAGATGATGAAAGGTCTGGAACACCTCTCGTATGACGAAAGGCTGAGAGAGCTGGGGCTGTTCAGCCTAGAGAAGAAAAGGCTCAGAGGGGATCTCATCAATGTGTACAAATATCTGAAGGGAGGGTGCAAAGAAAATGGAGCTGGACTCTTTTCAGTGGTGCCCAGTGACAGGACCAGAGGCAGCGGACACCAACTGAAACACAGGAGGGACCACCTGAACATAAGGAAACACTTTTGACTCTGAGGGTGACTGAGCACTGCCCAGAGAGTCTGTGAAGTCTCCCTCCTTGGAAACATGGTCCTAGGCAGGTGGCTTTAGGTGGCCCTGCCTGAGCAGGGGTTAGACCAGATGACCTCCAGAGGTCCCTTCCAACCTCAACCACTCTGTGATTCTGTGACTTTGTGATATCCATCCTTCCCTGACCCCTTTGTCGCATCAGCACAAAACAGCCACTGTAGCCTGGTAAGGGAGCTATACAGAGACGTATGAGGGAACTTAGTCCTCCCAATTAGTTGTTTCCCAAAGAAACTCACTAACCTAGAGGTACAGGTGGCAGAGATACATCCAGCTTAGATACTGATAGATTTACGTGTGGGGTGACCTCTTCTATGTGAAGATTTAGAGGGTAGAAATGATGACCTAAGCCTTTTTCCTCCAGTCAGCACACCCTCTATAATAACAACTAAGGCAGGTCATTCCCATTCCCATCATTAAAACCACAACTCTAAATCTTCCATAGTATTTTTTTGGAAGGAAATAACAGAGATTTTCAACAGCTGAGTAATTAATGAAATGAAGGAAAAGATTCTGCTGAGCCTTTCCATACATTCAGCTCTAGACTAAGATGAAGCATGAAAAAGAAACACTGAAAATATTTTTTTTTTCAGAATATATTAAACTTCTGAACTCTGGGAATTACTGATACAGCTATATCACTTGTACATGGCACAAACATTAAAGTGTAGTTCACTTTAATGTGATGGCCAAGCCATGCATGTTAAAAACAAACCAGTGGTCCAAAATCATAATAAACCAATTACCGGCTCCACTGGATAATAATAGCATGACAGAGCATTTAATAGGTATTCAGAAAAGCTACTTATGTATTATCACTTGCCAAAAGACTTGCTTCCAGCTTTTTTCACACTGGTTTTCCAAGAAAAGTAGACCTCCAGCTAATTTTGCCCTGTCTGGTGAAAGAAACAACAGAACAAAAACACTCTTTTCAAACGCATCCATTTATTTTGATACCAATTCAACTCAAACAAAAACCACATTGAGAGAAAAGAAAAGGTCAGCAGAAGAAAGTAAAACAGATCAAAATCTATCACCATGTCTGTGAAACACAGGAAGGCAGACACTAACTAACCAGAATCCAAGCTCCACCAGTGGCCAGGTCCAGCTCTTGCAAAGGATGGTGCGAAAATCCCCCACAAGACCTAGGCGAAGAATATTGATATCTCCGAGAATGGGAATAAGAAGTGGCAATTCAGAGAAGTCCTGCTGCTGTGCTGCCTGCCTTATTTGAAATGTTCTAGGTCAGCCAATTTGTCAAGATTTGAACTGACACTCACACGACTTCACTCAATTCTTCCCAATCGAATTTTCTGTAATGAACTGGCTTTTGGCTTGGCTTGTGGCTATATTTACTGCTTGATTCAGGAGAGGTAAAACAGCCCATCACCTACTTGTGTCTTGGATCCCAGCTCCCAAGTGTGTTCTAACATTCTCCCCCCTCACGCACTAGGTAACCATCTGCTGACATCAACAGCTGCCTCATTCTGTGTATCACCCCAAAAGATCCCCAACACCCTCTCCCCATGATGTCAAGTACTCCCAGAACACAGGCCAAAGCATACTCACAGTGCACTGCACTGAATGAGAAGATAGGCTTAGTTCACAGATCTGCTCTACACGGTTTCCTGTGTCTTCTGAAGACAGACAGACAATAAAGCTTGGGAGGAGAGGGGCTACTCCCCAGATATTGTCTCCTGCTTTGGAATAATATGTCTTTGGGGTTTCGTAAACACAATATTTGGAAGGTTGTTACATTTAGAAATTAAGTTTTACTTAGGTATCATTCCTCAAGACATAAATGTATTGCTTTCCTGTACCTTCCTGCCTTCCCCCACTAGAAGCTTCTCCTCATCAAAAGGCTCAGAGTGATATAATTCATTCTCTTAGCCATGGATTTCTGAAAGCTCTGGGGCCGAAATGTGAATGATCACGTTTCCTACTTTGGAGAGACATCATCCCGGAAACTAGTGATTTCCGCTGTGGGTGATTTCACCTGGATCAATAAGGACTTGGGACTTTGGTCGTGCCAGCACCTGGCTCCCCCTGCCTTCATCATCTTTCTCCTACTGTTATCCTCCCCTACCTGTTGCCAGCCCTCTAGCCTGAGTGGCTACTGAGCTATAACCCCTTTGGCTTCTGCCAAGGAATTGGACCAGTTTGCCAGGGAACTGAACAGACAGCGGGTGTCCTTCTGCATGCATTGGACTGTGTCCGGAGAGCGTTGTTCATAGGGGCGCTTTGACCCTTGGTCTGGATCCTGCTGCTAAAGGTAGGTGTCAGGGGCTGGGAACTTGAGGTTCCCAAGCCAGCCACCTGGAAATGCTGTGCAATGATCTATGTTTCTGGAGCTGAAGGCAGGTTTTAAGATTTGTGTGGTGGCTTTGGACTAGTGCAGCTGCAGGGACATGGGACATATATGTTCAGAACCCTTTTGATGAGGGGGTATGGACTTCTACCTATCAGTGGGGCTGATGTTCCTATGATGGGTAAGAGTGTAGACGGGTGTAAGTCTGTATGTTCATTGTGGATTTGGAGCTAAATGCAGTCAGATCACGATCTGGTGCTATGGACGATGGTTGAAATACTAGAAGACTGATGAACTAAAATTGGTGGCATAGATCCCTGCCTCACTGGGCAGTTGCTGTTGTGGAGCTGCAAAGAGAAGCTGTGAACTGTGGCACCTCCCTATATGTGCAACAGGCAGGGGCAAAAAAAGCTACTAGTCATAGGCCCCAGCTGTAATTCTGGCAGGCAGAAATACACTTCCCAGAAAGGCTAATCAAGCTGGATAGAGAGGAAATTCTGCTAGGGTCTGAACAGTGTGGACTCAGAACTGCATTACATTGCAGAACCACAGCAGTCCTGCTGGAAGGAAAGTCTGGCTTCTGTTTCTTGCCCACTTGCAGATTGTGAAACAACAACTCTGAACATTTTTCTCTTTGCAAGCCAGTAGTACTTGAATTTGAGTCATCAGTATAAGATTCCCATAGTGCTCATGTAGATACCATAGCAGACCACTCAACACTCTAGAAACTGCCAGCATGACAGAATTCATTTGATTTTTTTCACTTGAACATGCTACATCAGCTTCTTTCCATGCAATACATACAGCCCAAACCCCCAGACATCCTAGAAGAATAACATATTTCAAATATTTTCAAATTAGTTTCCTATTTTAATAAAGCAAAGCAAAATCTTTTGCATTTCATTGACATATGCCTGAGAAGAAGAGGGCTTAATCAAAATACCCTTTTTGTCAAAGCTTTGCCAAAGTCAGGATAGCAAACATGTATCAGTGAGATGAATGTATATTGCTCCTTTCTGCTTGAGACTCTCCTCAGACTCCTCTTGCCATTGTAAGATCCATATCCAAAAGCTATCAGACCATTAAGTGCAGAGCAATGCAGAAGTGGCTTAAAGGTACAACTCAAAATGTAAGGAGGTAAAACAAAGGCCTCTCAGCTTTCTCCATGTGATGAGCCATTGGTTTTTCGTCAAAAGGAGTCTTGTCATAGCTTGTGGAGAGCAGAGTGAATTCAGTGCTTCCCTGTGTACCTGTGAACTTCTACTAAACGTTATTACACACCCCTACTGGGCTTGTCATAGAGCAAACAAGCTCCTGAGGGCTTCCTCAGGAAAACTGAGGATTCTCCCAGAACAAGCAGGGCACAGATATAAGGGAAAGGTCTGCTGGCTCCTGGTGGAGGGGGAGGAAGCAGTAGTGCTTCTTCATCTAAGAAGTTGCTGGTGTTTTTTGAGAGAAGACTCTCAATGCTGTGAACCAGAGCTTCACTGAGTAGAAAGTACAAGACCTGGTGCTTTTCTCTTGTACAACAGAGCAGCTCAGAACAGAGGCAACTTGTTCAGGTATAAATGCCTGCATGGCGTTCTAGAGAGCAGAGGGGTTTATACCGACCTAACATAGCACCTCTCCTCACAAAGAGCTAATCAACTAGTGTTGAAATACAACCTCACTCAAGTGAAAGGAGGACTAAAGCACTTCCCCTCGGCACAGAGGTAGAAAGGCAAAAATCATGGCAATTAAGAAAAAAATTCTTTTCTATGAAAAGTATCATGGGTTTGATATCATCCTTTTCAGAGTGGGACTGGAACTTTACAGTGAATCCAAATTCACGAAGTGAGACTTTCTGAGTACAAGTCCAACCTTTCTCCTCCCATTACTTGAAAGTTTATTTCTAGCTTCTGTTCATCAGTAATACAAAACAACAGTATCACACCTCTTTAATTTGCCTCTTTTTTTTTTGTTTTATTTTGTAACCTGGTACAAATAATCAGTAGCAGCAGTAAAAGCAACCATTGTTTCCTATTGACACTTGCCAGAATTAGGCAGAACTCATCTAAGTTTCCTCTTTAGCATCCAGATGCACTAACAAAACCTTTGATATTTGGTATTTTATCCTTGTATCTTCCCCTAGAAGCTCAAATATGAAACATGATGCTGCTGCATGACCTGCCCCACTACTATAAAGAAATTGAGGGAACTGAAATCCTATCAAGAACCTTTGAGTCCAATGAGGTACTAACTCCCCTTCAAATTCCTTCTCGTTCAACTGTCTCACAAGACAGGTAAGAACAGAACTCATAAAGGTAAATGATTCCATTAAAAGTATTTGATATCCATTTGCTTTTACTGAAAGTATTTTCTAATGGTTATGTTTTTCTGGCAAGACACAATTTTTTCTTTTTGTTTTAATGAAACAAAACTTTTTCTACTTTGTGCAAGAACCTGTCAGTTCCCTGGGAAATATGTTGATTACACCTGAAAAGAGGACTGCTAAAATACATTATACTGTGGCTTTAGGGCTCAAAATCTCCTGAAATAACTCATAAAGAGTAAAAACAACATGTATATTGTATTTCTAATTTGCAAAAAATGAGCATATTTCACAAACCGATCATCAACATTTATCTTGTTATTCTTTGATCTACTCCTGTTTTGAACCATTCTTTTTTTCTAGATTACAGGTTGACCGAGAATTACTGAGATAAACTTTAAAATTAAAATTTAAAATTATAGGAAGACTGCATTTTGCTTTTGTAGTCATCAATGTGTAATCAGGAAGTTTCAGGAATCAATGCATTTTTACTATATTTTACAGGCCCAATTATACTGTTAGCTACGGGGCAGGATATGGCAGAAATCCTGCAGTTTTTAAAGTTCTGGAAAGCTGAACCTCTATGCTGCTCAGTAGTCATGACAAATTTTTTTTTGTATAAATTTCTATTTTTTACATACACAACAGATTCCACAGTTAGCCTCAAGTCCTCCAGTGTTCTTCCACGTGAGATTTTATCTCTTCTGTTAGTAAAATCAATTCTTAGTTTCCATCTTACTGACAGCCTTCTGGTTTACTACTACTGCTAACTTCTTCCACCATTTGTAATGTCTCATATCCAACATCTGAATTCCAGTCAGAGTATTTTGATATTATTGGATTATCACACTTGTCAAACTGTGTCTTGATGCTTCCCACTTACGTATCTTCCCTGAGGCAAATTTTTGTTGTATTCCTAGGATTACAGGAATTTGGGTGAATTTCCATCTGAACTGGTTTAACTATTGACAGACTTGAAAGTTTACTGAATTATAGGCCTGATCTAAATTTTAGTGAATGTACAGGAAAGATTCATATTGGCTACACAGGATACCCAGCAAAAGGAAAAATTAAGCTCAGAATGGCCTGCAATGTCAGGATTTGAACATACCAGCAAAGCACCTTTCAGATGATAACTATGTTAGACCCAACTCTGAAACACAAACAAGAAATAAGCATGGCCAGGTCGTAACATTTCTGTTCTCTATGAACAAGAAAATCTGTATTGTAATACAGGCAGTAAGCTACATTTTTCAGCTAACGTAAACTCATGAGCTCACCAATTTATACCTGAAAAGAAGGTGGCTGCATGTTTTACATCATCATACATGTTTTTAAAATGGTGCATTTTTTTCTAGTCACATAAGTACAAGCAAATAAATAAACAGAACACAGTTGTTCTCATCTTTTAAAATACTGCCTCTGTGAACTTTATTACATTACCATCTTGAACTCGAGTATTTGTTACCAATATTTGCACTGATAAACAGCACCTGTGAATAACCAGAGGCACATATGTGTGTTTGTATAATGCTAGGTTATACATATACAAAGAAGGTACCCTAAGGATTTTACCCTATGATCAAATAGTCAGATTCAGCGTTGATATATTAAGACAATGTATATAGTTATTTATATGTTTATTGGGGAAGAGTTAATTAAAAAAAAGTTCAGCCATTCCCAGCCCCCCAAAAATTCACTGAATTCCAAATCAGTATGTTGCTCAATGACTATGTCTACATTGGCAAGTATTGTGGACTACAGGAGATGTGCAGAGTGAAACAGTTGGTGCTGAGGATCTGCGGTCCAGAAAAAAATGCATTTCAGGTGCTCTTTACTTTGTATTATCTTTAGTGTGATACCAGGGACTGAGGGTCCATTTGTGGCTGTGGTGCCCTCCTGGTGCGTTCCTGGAGCACATCTTCCAGTTAATTTCATCCAGAAGGATGTACACCCAGTTCATGTACTCCAAGACCAAGGCACTGCAAAATAGAGACCATTGGGAGATTCATGTCAAAAGTGCACTCCTGATCCAAATTAAAATGCCAGTGCACCCTTTGTGAACTCATACAGAGGCAGGTCCTAATACTATCCCTCTAAGAACTCTTTCCACAGACCTTCTGGAAGCTGTTGACAACACACCCCTTCAGATGTGTTGGCTTCATCCACTGATCAAATCAGTTACTGGAGCCCTTCACAAGCTCACAATCTAAGACACTGTATTCATACACTCTGGTTTGAGCTCCCCACAACAAAACAAATCTGAAGGGAAAAATGTAACTTTTTAAAAACTAATGTTCTGATCCCAGAATGTTAGCTTTTTTTTTTTTTTGTTAGAACAAAAGAGCCAGAAAGCTGGAAGTTGGCTGTCAGAATTCAGAATAAATCTACAATTGTGGAAGTTAGAAATGGTAATAGTCTCTATGAAATCATTGACCGTATTGCTGAGACTTAAGGATTGTTCATGATACACTCTTTAAAACTTTGTTCACCCTCATTTGATATTCTCTGGGCAGAGACATTTTTTTCTGTGTCCTTGAGATCTTCAATATCACTGGGTCAGTATCAGCTATAAATGTTTCTTTGTGAGAAGGAAACTTGGAAACATTTTAAGCTTAACAAAGTCCTGTTTGGCCTGAATAGATGATCAGACTTTTGTGTGCAATGCTTCTCTTTTCTGCCTAAGATAAAGTGGTTGTTCTGCAACTTAGTAACGTATAGATAGCAGTCAACAGGCATGATTTATTAATGTTTCCAGTGAGAGTTGGCTTAATGAATACAAACACCACCGCCACGCAGGTGACTTGGCATCTGCCTGCCTACTTTCAGAAAGGAGAAACAGGGCTTTAGACAGAACTTAAGAAATAGATGCTTGAGTTCCTTCAGAAACTTAAAAACAGAAAAGCTTTCTGATAATCTACGGCACATCAGATTCTTATTTTGGTTCATCATACAATACAAACATATTGCTCTTTGCACCCTGGCAAAATGGATAAAGGGACAGCATCAGGCAGCAGCAGAGTGGTGCTGAACCACACTGAAGGAACTACATGATAGGAGAGCACTGCGCTGCCAAGAAACCAGAGAGAACAAAACATAACACAGCAGCACTGTCTGTGTCTTGTAGATCATGATCTCTCCCATAGATTTCCCTAAGATCTGTTTAGATATCTAGGACTCTGCCACAGTTTGAGTCTAAATGTACTCTGAGAATAAGTTTTTGTAGCCATTATTTTTTCTTCCTTAGAAGTCTATGCTCATAACGAAGGTCAGGATTGTAATGCTCATTGAAATACTCATAGCCACATAATAATCAGCCTATTTCCCCTCACGTTTTAGGAGATGTGGGCTCAGGGATGTTATTCTACCTTTGAATCAATGTAAGACAAAGTCAGAATTAGGGGAACCTTACTCCTGAAAAACACCGTAAGCCTGAATCTAGCTAGTACCTGCAGAGTGGCACTTTTTCCCAGCATAGCTAAATAAATAACACCCTCTCCCTCCATCTCCAAAGTAATGATCAACACCAGCAAAGATTAATAACATCTCTGCTTAAACAAGGATTTCTTCAGCTGATACACCTCGCTTCATCAGGAATCACACATCCAGAAACCTAGAGCAACACCATACTTCGGAGCGCAAGGCAGAGAAACCCATGGTAACTGGGAGCAAGTTGGAATATCCGCATGATTCACTACAGCCTGTGCTGTGATAGCAGTGCAGTGGCTATACCACAGTCAACAAGGCACTCCTACTGGTCTGCAGCCATGTCCAGCTGCTTCACTCATTGGTAAAGAAACACCCAATATCAGAAAAAGATGGTAGTACAGATGAGATCTAGCTAAAGCAAGAATCAGGGTCACTCAGCGATGGAAGGGCTGACAACGAACACAGACATGGCTGCTGGTTCCCAACCCATTCACCTAAACGTCACTCTCTCTGGTTTTGTATGAATGGAGACAGCACACCAGTAAAACGTCCCAAGGGTGACCATCCCCATCACATACCACAATAGTTCATTACTTCCTTGATAAAGTTTTCAGAAAATCCTGGATAGCTAAGTCAAATTTAAATCACTCACTTTGGCTCTTATAGAATCATAGAATCATAGAGTATCTTAAGTCAGAAGGGACCCATAAGGATCATCAAGTCCAACTCCCTGCTCCTCGCAGGACTTATCTCCTTAAAAAGAAGATGGTTGGCTGTGCGTATGTTCTCCTGACTGGAAAACTGCTGCCACCCAAAAGAAAAGAAAGCTTTAAATTTTCAGTGAGTTTGGTGTCCATCTTTACAACACTGTAATCCAAAACTATGTGAGGTGAACATGCATCTAAACACATTGAACTGCTTGATTTCAAACCATAGAATCATAGAATCGTTAAGGTTGGAAAAGATCTCTAAAATCATCAAGTCCAATCGTCAACCCAACACCACCATGCCCACTAAACCATGTCCCTAAGAACCTCATCTACACATCTTTTAAATACTTCCAGGGATGGGGACTCAACCACTTCCCTGGGCAGCCTGTTCCAAGGCCTGACCACTCTTTCAGTAAAGAAATTTCTCCTAATGACCAATCTAAACCTCCCTTGGCACAACTTGAGGCCATTTCCTCTCGTCCTATCGCTAGTTACTTGGCAGAAGAGACCAACACCCACCTCGCTACAACCTCCTTTCAGGTAGTTGTAGAGCGCGATGAGGTCTCCCCTCAGCCTCCTCTTCTCCAGACTAAACAACCCCAGTTCCCTCAGCCGCTCCTCAAAAGACTTCTGCTCCAGGCCTTTCACCAGCTTCGTTGCCCTTCTCTGGACACGCTCCAGCACCTCCATGTCCTTCTTGTAGTGAGAGGCCCAAAACTGAACACAGGATTCGAGGTGCGGCCTCACCAGTGCCGAGTACAGGGGCACGATCACCTCCCTGCTCCTGCTGGCCACACTATTTCTGATACAGGCCAGGATGCCATTGGCCTTCTTGGCCACCTGGGCACACTGCCGCCTCATGTTCAGCCGGCTGTCAACCAGCACCCCCAGGTCCTTTTCCTCTGGGCAGCTTTCCAGCCACTCTTCCCCAAGCCTGTAGCGTTGCACGGGGTTGTTGTGACCCAAGTGCAGGACCCAACACTTGGCCTTGTTGAACCTCATACAGTTGGCCTCGGCCCATCGATCCAGCCTGTCCAGGTCCCTCTGCAGAGCCTTCCTACCCTCCAGCAGATCAACACTCCCGCCCAGCTTGGTGTCGTCTGCAAACTTACTGAGGGAGCACTCGATCCCCTCATCCAGATCATTGATAAAGATATTGAACAAGACCGGCCCCAGTACTGAGCCCTGGGGAACACCGCTCATGACCGGCCGCCAACTGGATTTAACTCCGTTCACCACAACTCTCTGGGCTCGGCTGTCCAGCCAGTTTTTTACCCAGCGAAGAGTGTACCTGTCTAAGCCATGAGCCACCAGCTTCTCTAGGAGAATGCTGTGGGAGACAGTGTCAAAGGCCTTACTGAAGTCCAAGTAGACCACATCCACAGCCTTTCCCTCATCCACTAGGCGGGTCACCTGGTCATAGAAGGAGATCAGGTTGGTCAAGCAGGACCTGCCTCCCATGAACCTGTGCTGGCTGGGCCTGATCCCCTGGTTGTCCCAGACATGTCTTGTGAGCGCCCTCAAAACGAACCGCTCCATAATCTTCCCCGGCACCGAGGTCAGGCTGACCGGCCTGTAGTTCCCCGGATCCTCCTTCTGGCCCTTCTTGTAGATGGGCGTCACATTGGCGAGCCTCCAGTCATCCCGGACCTCCCCAGTTAACCAGGACCGCTGGTAAATGATGGAGAGTGGCTTAGCAAGCTCCTCTGCCAGCTCCCTCAGTACCCTCGGGTGGATCCCATCCAGCCCCATAGACTTGTGAGCGTCCAGGTGGCGTAGCACGTCGTTAACTTCTTCCTCTTGGATTATGGGGGGTTTATCCTGCTCGCTGTCCTTTTCTTCCAGCTCAGGGGGCTGAGTACCCTGAGGATAACTGCTCTGACTATTAAAGACTGAGGCAAAGAAGGCATTAAGTACCTCAGCCTTATCCTCGTCCTTGGTGGCAACGTTCCCTCCTGCATCCAATAAAGTATGGAGATTCTCCTTGGCTCTCTTTTTGTCATTAATATATTTGTAAAAACATTTTTTGTTGTCTCTTACGACAGTGGCCAAATGACACAGATGTATGGAAATGTACTGAATATTCTCAGCCACTAGCACATCCATGTGTGCCTGACACAGCTTGCATTCAGTGTGAATTACAGCTACCAAACAGTAACATTTCTCACCTCTCTAGAGATGGAGAGGGAAGGTTTTCAAAGGCACAAATAACAAATCTGAAATCAGTGGGAATTAGATGCTAAAGCTTCCATCTGTGCCATTGCATATATTTGCTGTCCATATGCCACTCACATAGTACTGAAGGGACTGTGCAGGTATCTACATGCTGGCAGCTGAGACTTGATTACGCTGCGAGATGCACGTATCTATCAGCTTCTTTCTTTCTTTCACTGATCAAAACATAATAGACTTGATTCAACTTTCATTAAACAATTGCCAATCACCGTTGTACTTACTTCTCCTAGTGAGAGTTCACCACCATAGTATTACCCAGAATAAGAGTGAGTAACTCAGAGCCAAGAAGATAAAGCCAAGCTGTCATTGTTTAAAAGATTTCAAGTAACCATCATTGTTGCTGCCATTAAATGACATACTGGGGTTTTTTTTTCTTTCAGATATAAAGAGTTCAGGGAATCCTTTTACTGCTGCAAGCTTCCCTGGGGAGCAGAAAGGGAGCATGGAAGAATTGCACTACCTGTATTGCCAGAAGACCACAGGGCAAAGGACAAGTCTTCTGTACATTTGTTAAAGGACATGAATTTTATGCTAGTGGTGTAGACCCTTGGCCAAGGTAGGCTAGACAAATACTTCTCACAGTAAAAATGTTTAGGTGACAGGTGTTTAGCAAGAATAGCAACAGACAGCTACCAGGTTAGACAGCAATGTAGATCAAGACATGCAAATATCTGCAGTCCAAAAATGGGCAATTTAAGCTTCTACCCTTTTCACATTGCCTTAAATATTAATGTGGGAATATACTGGTACCCACAAATCTCTGCAGTGTTTCTCTGAAACACTTAAAGTTCCAAATGACCATATTTATTTTTTGCTCATCATTTGATAATTATTTACTGTTGGCTGTTGTCCCAAACACCCTTCCTGACCTTAAAAACATCACTACTGGCCTAACTTACACTGATGCTCAGCATCCCCAAATCCCATAGGCATAAACATAAAAAGTTGGTGCTCAGCTTTTTCAGAAAGCTGTCGTAGAAGAAGCGATCTGTCTAGACAACAGCTGAGGGGAAGAGCTCTGGGATATGCTTACTGAGTCAGGGTTCCTTCTCCTAGCCTCTTACCACAACTAATTTCTTCTTTAGAATATATTGGGGTTGGTGCCACTTCCACTGAAACCAGTTCCAAAACTTCTTGTTCATCATGATGGCATTAGTCAAAACAAAAGGAAAAAAAAAAAGACTGGCTAGCTGATAAATAGATAGGCAAACAACGATGCCAAATCTCTGTTGTTGAGACACTCAGGTAGGTCTCACACCATTTCAAATCACCATTACTGACTTGCAGGAAAGCTTTGAAAGCAGAACATGCTTCTGCTTAGGGCTGACTTGGGGAAATTCACGGATAGCCTTCAGCCCTGCAGGCTTTCCTGGAGAACAGGAATGGAAGATGCAGACTAGGCATCTGCATGGCTGCCCAAGGGTTAAAACATGACTCAAAGACTGAAAAGATGCCCTCCTGTCCTTGCTCTGCTCTGCGTTACCATGAACTAGCCTCTTTGTAAAATGATCATAGAATCATAGAATATCTCGAGTTGTAAGGGACCCATAAGGATCGAGTCCAACTCCCTGCTCCTCGCAGGACTACCTAAAACTAAGCAATATGACCAAGAGCGTCTCCTTGAATTCTGACAGGCTTGGTGCCATGACCACTTCCCTGGGGAGCCTGTTCCAGTGACTGACCACTCTCTCAGTGAAGAACCTTTCCCTAATGTCCAACCTGAACTTCCCCTGATGCAGCTTCATACCATTTCCATGTGTCCTATTGCTGGTCACCAGAGAAAGGAGATCAGCACCTCCCCCTCCACTGCTCCCCTTGAGGAAGTTGTAGACTGCGATGAGGTCACCCCTCAGCCTTGTCTTCTCCAAGCTGAACACACGAAGTGACCTCAGCCGCTCCTCATAAGTCTTGTCCTTGAGACCTTTCCCCATCTTTGTTGCCCTCCTCTGGACACTAATAGTTTGATGTCCTTATATTGAGGTGCTCAAAACTGCACACAGTACTCGAGGTGGGGCCGCACCAGTGCTGTGTAGAGTGGGGCAATCACCTGCCTCAACTGGCTGGCTATGCTGTGCTTGATGCACCCCAGGACATGGTTGGCCCTTTTGGCTGCCAGGGCACACTGTTGACTCATATTCAACTTGCCATCAATCCAAACCCCCAGATCTCTTTCCATGGGGCTGCTCTCCAGCCTCTCGTCCCCCAATTTGTACATATAACCAGGATTACCCTGTCCCAGGTGGAGAATCCAGCACTTGCTCTTGTTAAATGATGCTGATGGGATCTCTATCCCAGGAGCATGATAAGATGCTGTGATCCCACAGTGACAGGATCGGTGCAAGAATGTAAAATCAGCTTGAAACAAGGATTTTCATTGCTCTTGTGTTTTTCTTTTCTGAATATGCAATCCCTTGGATTATTTGTTGTCCAGGCACACTAGTGTAGAGCCCCTGATCCATCCAAGTGAATTCCACTCTGAAGAGAAAAAGAGGTCCAGAAACAAGCCGCCTCTTTTCTGCAAGGTGGAAAATGCCTAGGTGGCATATAGTCTGTGTAGCTGTCTTTACATTCCTACCCTCAAATTGCAAGCAAACAAAGGTTTTGGCCAACTCAGGCATAGTACACAGGTAGGAGTCACAAGGTGACTCCTCATGAGAAGGTAGATGAGTCACAGCGACTACATGCCCCATCTCAGAAAACCAACTTAGCAGTCAGAAAGGGAGAAGAGGTTTGCAAGCTACTTTATAAACCCATTTTTATGACATCCATTTGTTGTCGGTCTTGGGCAACTCTCACAGTAAAGAGATACTGTAGAAGAGTTGTTCAGAGCGTAGCCAGACATCACAATCCTGATAGTGCTATTGCAGGGCCAAAATAGAGTAGCCTTTCCTCCACACTAAGTTTCTGTATTACACAAATTAGCTTCCAGGCAAGGAGCACAGCTACAGTATCCCCAACAGCACCACCTTCGCTGATCTCAGTGAAACCTACCAGAGATACAGGCTAGAAAGTAATTAGGAACGTACTCTAGTGCAAACAATTATAGAGGAGAAAGCTGAAGTGGGCAAGATGCAAATGAAGTATTTTCGTGGCTGTGCCTCTAATAGCACTGGCGCAAATTTCAGCGGGGGAAGTATGAGAAGCCTAAATAAATACGTTTATAATACAGTCTTCCACGAGGGCTGGAAGCCTAAGTCTGACCATAGATGTCCGCGTTGCTCAACTGACAGCGCCTGTGGCACAGAAGTACACATTACACTGGACAGTGCTAATGTGGGAAAGTGCTTAAAGAAGAAAGAGAAGACAATTCTGAACTCGTTCTTAGAGCCAGAGTATTATGAGCACATTCCCGTTGGACTGCGCTATAACCCGCAAGCTTTGGGAGCCCATTGAGCCAGCCATAAAAGTCAAACAAACCCCTTCTGATTCAAGCATCATTTTTCTCCCTTTCTTGCAGCCAACATCTCTTCTTCAGCCATGCAATTAGGGCCACCCATTCCTTTTAGCAACAGTCACTTGATTAGACCCTTTGGGTCAAGCTCAGCTTTAGCAAGGCCAGGTCAAAACTATAAGGCTATTTCTAATACCAGGAACATCTTACTGCTTATGGCTGATTTTTCCAACTGCGTTTCCTTCATTTTGGCACTCCTATTTGCTCTCTCTTCTGCTGTACTTTTTTTTTTAACCTGATGTCCCATATAACAACTGATTTGTTTTCCACTGTTTAAACTCAAAGACAAGTATGGTGGTGTCTTCTCATCAGATTCTTTTCAGTGAAAAGGACCATGCAGTTTTTCTGGATTCTGGGAGCCCTTTGGCTAAAAGTGATCCCCATAACGTAGTAATAACTTAACTCCTCACAGGACCAAAGGATGGAACCTGCACCTATTCAAGGCATTCCCACAGCTCCTACGGAGTGTTGGGCGTGCGTGGTGAGGGGCTGTAAGGGTCAGGCCTTCAGAGAGGGAAATGCTCAGTGTTCTCAGGAACTTTGGATTCAGGCATGGGTGCTCAGCACCTCTCAAAATCCAGCCCTGCAGGACTTAGATTTTGAAACTGAGGATAGATTTCCACACTAGCAGCATCTACAAGTTTTGATATTAAGGCTTATCTGAGAAATCAAGACAAAAACATATAAATTGATTTGGATTTTTACAAGCAAATAGAGCATAAGCTGTCTACATTTATGCTTTCTCTTTGCAAGGCCTTTGAAGAGGCCTGAGCAATACTGTGATGTCACCCAGGTGAAAAAAGTGATATGTGTATGAATGATGAACTGTGTAAGTTTAAACTGTGCGTTAACCAGATTGTCAATTTAGTGAATGTAACAGCAAACTGAATATTCATTCCACTCTGGTGATATTATGCACATATGATATGAAGTGCAGATCTGATATGAAATCTGAAGGGCCGTGTTCTGTAAAAAGGGATTAGCTAGTAACTAAGGAGAGCAAACACAGTTGGGATGGAAATTCAGAATACGGCATTGTGCCCCTTCAGTTTAGTATCTCTTCAACAAGGGTCTTTGAGTTTACTTTACAGGTTGTCCATATTTATCAACTTGTGATACTTAACTTCTACTAGTTAGAATCCAGATTAAACTGAAGTAACCATGACACCATGTGTATTTCAGTCCATTTTTCTGGTGTATATATATAGAGAGATGTATTTTTGGAGGAGGCTTAGCAAAGATTATTTTTCTCACTGCTGCTGTTCAAGAGATATCAGATTGAGTGAATTTGGATGCTGCTGGAGTTCTGCAATCCAACATTTTGCCACTTGATGGCAACAGCAAAACGCTTAAATTTGATCAAACTACGGAGATTTTAGATTAAAGTAATTTAAAGTGTAAATGTAAATTCTTAAAAAGTAGAAAATTAACAAGTTACACCTCTCATATTAGCACTGATAACTAGAGCATATTAGAAACCTGAGAATAATTCTGCGACGATTTCTCAGTTATCTTTATAGGGCTGTGAGTCACATTGTTTGACCCCCCACTCTCCCTTTAACCTCCCTGACGTGAGGTACCTGCTCCCCATTTTGTGTAAACTCAGACACCCTAGAAAAGCAGGAGAGCTAACTGTAAACACGTCACAGAAGTTACACCAGGAAACCTGCAACCCTGCTCTTTGTAATCCCCTGCTTTTTGCAGGCTTCTCTCTTTATTACCTCATTACAGCATGCAGCACAAGCAGAAGTGAATGTGGTTACCTACAAGAGTGTACATGCCAAAAGTCCTTTTTACTGGGACAGCTTATGACCTTTGACCAGCAATGCACATTAGAGGCATTCTGCAGAATTTGATTACAAGCTACAAGGAAGTAGCAAGTTCCCCTGCAAGTTTCTTCCTGTAAGTTTCCTAAGCACTAAGTGACAAGAACTGCCCCGTGCACTTTTGTAAGATAATGGAGAATTTTTAAATTGTTTTAAAACCAACATCCATGCAAAGTGGGCACTTTCATGTTGCACATAGATATACTTTCTCCATTATTTTGCACTCACATCTTAACATGAAACATGCTGGATCTCTAAAAATATCTATGGTCTATGCTTTATCCTAGTTTGAGCGTTTTCTTTTCCCATAAGGTTGTATTTTCTCAGTCTTTGAAAGACTTTTAAATTGAAGGAAAGAATATATCCTTTAAAACAAAAAGTGAAACACACCAAAAAAAAAAATCTTCCATGTTCATAGTCCAAGGTCTTTCAGAGCAAGTACTCTTCCTGCTGCCAGGGACTATTAAGCGGTGACAGCCACATGGAACCTTTCCTGAAAAATACCCTCCGAGCGGTGCTCTGCAGGCCTACCTGGGAGCTATTAACACTCAGTTTATTTACCTTACAGCCTGTGAGGGCTCCTTTGAGCCATTACTGTCTTTCATGGGAAATTAATTACCAGGCATTTACAATAACTCTGTACACTTTCATGGGAGAACTATGCCTTTGCCTTAGGTATGCACACTATGTATCCTTGTGCAGTTTTGCACTAGAATGAATCACTGGGTTTGTGCAGGTGTGCTTTTGTAAGTGCATTAGCAGTGGGCGACACACATATGCCCTCCCAGTCAAATGTACTGGAGAAAAGTAGTTGCCTCCTCACATCTAAAAGTGTAATGAGTCCTCAAGTTCACATCAAACAAGACTGCAAAATCCTGAAAGGCCTTGAAAAATATCCTTCAGCCATTGCCAAGAACCCTAGTTATGCACACACACTCTACATCAGGCTACAGAGTTTGCAGCTGTCGTTCCAAAGACAAATCACACCAATGAGGTTTTCGGTGGGTTCAGTGACAGCACAGAATGAATGAAAATTGGCTTTTTTCCATGTGGGTTTTAATCTGCTTTCACTGTTTATCATGCCACACAGCACCTCCATTCCTCTGGCTGTCCCCCAGCTCCCTGACCTCTGGTGGTTCCCTGACCTGCAGCTCCCTGACCAAGCAGGTTTTAAGGTTAGGCAAGATAAGTGATTGCCTCCCTTTGAAAGAATAAAGGGCTGCAGAGAAAGCCAATTAACACATGTGAAACGTTTTATTCTCCAGTCATAACTTCCTTCCTCTTAAAATTGGCAAGTGATACATCTTATTCTCTTAATAATTTACTGAGTATGTGGGAAATTAACAGGAAAGAGCAGCAAAAAGTTCTCTGGCCTGATCTAGAAAAGAAGCTGAAGGTCATGAGGCTCCCCACACTGCATCACTCTCAGGTCAACACCACACCCGAGAGAAGAAACAGCTCTTCAGAGTTCCTACCATGTGTCGGAGAGTAGAAAAATGGTGGGAAGTGATAGATCCTCATGAAGGTCACACAGGTTCCAATGTGTTTTTCATTACCGTTACTGAACAAGCATGTGCCTGCACCCAGTGCTCAGCACTACCTCAGGAGGGGAGCCGCAGAACTACTGCAGGCAAAGCCAGTGTTTCTATAAGGATACTCTCTCTTTTGTCAAACTTGGTTTATGCTTATTTTATCAAAAAGTGTTTGATGAGTGCCCACAGTGCACTCATTGCTAGGGAAATGGGATGGTGTCCATCTAGATCACTCCCTGGATTTGTTCCGGGGCTTTCCAAACTGGGAGCATAGTCCTGCTGAGTCTGACTTCTTTTCAAGAGACTGATAGACTCCATATCCTCTGTGGACTGAACATAAAGGGGAAGATAACATAATACTTAGCAACTGTTTCTTGTCTGATACTGGCAGACTCCAGCAAAAGTCTACTGCAACTCCAGTGAAAGCATCTCGGTGCCAAATTTGGAAAAGCTGCTATTCCTTTCTTCCTTTCCAGCCAGAACTCTACATTTCTATACTGTCATCCATTCTGGGTGGCTTCAGGCTTGATTACCCAGTTTGAGTTTTAAAAATATAACGAACACTCTAAACAACTGTCCACCTTTGACAATTCAAAGCTTTGCTGGCTGTTACAACCTAAGCTCACAAAGCTTCTCTAAATCATGGTATAGTCACGGAAATGCATGTTCATGCTTATTTTATTGCTGCCTTAAGTTTAGATGTTATAACAAAAAGTGCTCTACAAAGCTACTTAAGTACTTCTGCCCTACCAGAGCACAAAGCAGACTGACTGTCCTTATTTTTGCATATTTGTATCAGAAATATGTCCAATGAATGCAATGAAGAATGTAACAATTCACATCATAGCACAATGTGAATGGAAATGGAAATGAAAATACTTCTTAGTGTTTATTTACAATTTACATTGTGTTACAATTGTAATATTGTCTACAGCACTAATAGACATATAGCACCAGTTCTAACTGTAGAAATGGAAAATCAATTAGAAGTATCTGTGGAATACACTTTTAAAGATTGCTGTTCTGTAAGTATGGCTATTTCTGTAAAAGTTTTCTGTTTTCAAGACAGACACAAAGTTGGAATCAGAGTCCCAGGTCGTTATAGATGCAACAATATACAAATGGTTGTCAGAATCCAACACTTTGATTAAGTTCTGTTATCTTTGTAGCATCGCAGATTAAAAGTAGATCTTTTGTTCAGCTCAGTTGAGGCATGAGTTATGCTGTCACGGAAACTTGTGAGATATCACACCTCGTGTTGGTTGCACTGAGTCCCATGGCATCACAGCACAGATTTCACAATGAAATGCATGACTTCTGCATGTTGTATCAGAATGTGTGAACAAAATTGATCTGGCACTTGAAGTTTGTCTTCAAAACACCCATGCCAGTATGGAAAGAAATAAGCACAGGACTGTATTTAAATTCTTTGAGCAAGGGGGCATATTTCCTCTTTGCAACTGTGGAACACCTATTTTTACTGAGACTAATTCAATGATGGAGTGGCCAAGTGGCAGCTCTTGAGTCACAGGTGACTTGAACAGAGCTTGGGTACAGCTCCCATGCCACAGCTATGTCATTAACCAGGCTACTGAGTCATCCCCAGCTGTGGGAGGAGGGGAGTTCCCACAGGAACTGCTAAGGCTGAAATGGTGGAGTCCCCACGGGGCCCATTAACATCCCTGATGGCTCTGTCCTCAAACTGAGCAAGGGGAGGAGCCCTGAGAAGTTATCACCATCTCCTGCTTGGGAATGAATCCGGGACATCCTTCTCCTCACTGAGAAAAACGAGGGGGCAATATGAAGATTTTGGTATATGGCTTGTAGAATCAAGAAACTTTGTGTAACCACTGTACAAACAATAAAGCTTAAAAAAAGACTACTAGCAGTCAATCTCTCCTACCCATATACAGTAAAGACCCTTTCAAGCAAGACCTGGTAATTAAGCCTTCTTCATGAAATAAATACATGAGATTTTGGAGTTCCAGGTGAACCACTTAGATCAGTCCAGTAATATTGTCTTTCAGGCATTTTTTTTAATTATTTTTTTAATTATATCACAAAGAACCATTAAGCAAATTAATTAATTTTTTAATCTCAGACATTTTTCTGACTTGATACAATTGCCAAGAGATTCTTAGCTAGGCTCAGTGATGAAATTCTTGCCCTTTAAAGTTAGTGTTTTCTTTTGATTGCTTTTTAAAAATTTATTTGAAGCATAAAATAAGTCTCTATGGTAACATACAAATAATTTATCAGCATGGAATGAATAAGTATTTTCTCTGCAAGTAGAAACAGGACATGTTTTCTGTTTTGCATTACTGATAAAAGGATTTATTTTTAGTAATAGCACATACCATTGTTAATTAATATAGAGCTTATTACACAAAAGTGTAACAGGATAGATTTTTCCCTCACTCTTTTTCTGCACATTACTTGCTCCCAGTGCCTTTTCAGTCTTTGGCACCTGGCAACACAAAACATTCCTTGTGGAATGAGGAGTATCAGTAAGAATATTGTCTGCACTGCTTACACATTGATTTGTCCCTAATATATACCGATTGCACTGATTCAGATAAAATATGGGAGGTGCAAATGAACGTGGGTCACTTCAGGTAACTTATTTTTCTTCCCTAATATAGCCTTCGTAAACCACCAGTTTGGCTAAGTAAGTACATTTCATCTATATTATATCTTATCTTTCCTTAATGAAATAAAAAGGCAAGTTGTTCCTCTTACAGACATAACTGCACAGCGCAGGTTCCTTGGCAATAAGCAGCACAACACTACTAGGCAAAAAACTCCCTCTCAAATGACGCACATAATGATAGGTTTAGCAGGTTAGCGGTTTTTGCCTAGCACACCCACTCTCCTAACAAATACTGATCTTGCTGACTTGCCTATAGGCTAATTGGATTTTCTCAGCTGTGTGGTTCATGGCCTCTTTACCCAACGTGAATTAAAGTGTTTGGGAGCATCTACCAAGCACAGCTAAGGGATCTAACATATGCATAAGGCAGATTTATGAGAGAGAAGCCTCAGAAAAGCCCAGCTTGGTAAGACATCTAGTTACGTCATGATGCACAGCCTTAGCAATGAAATGAATTTGGCTCCTGTATGAAGTTGTGACTTTGCTTTATACAGCAATTGGGGAAAGGTGTTTGCTCTCAGTAAGCTGTTGTATGCAGTTGTGGTAAAGTTTAGAATCATCCAAACAGGGTGCTAGCCTCTCTTACTGGAATAAACCACTGCTTTCATTTTGCTCAGAAGATTTCACGATTCCCCTGATTTTAATAAGTTTTTTAATTATTCTATCATGAAAACCTGAAAGCTGAAAAGAAGAGCCACAGGAACGTGGGCACTCCATGAAATCCCAGTTCTCAGTACCCCATAAAACTCTCCAGTTTGGCTTTATCCTCCTTCTTCCCAGAAATAAACGTCGTCTTAGAGGCAAATTTTGATTTCACAAGCATAAACTCAGTTACTATTAATTGGAGCTGTGCATGAATCAGAAGTCCACATTTTCCTTCCCTTAAGCCACACAAAAATAGATGTGAATTGGTATGATTGATTATGTACAAAAGCTGCAAGGGAATCATCATTGTGAATTCTTTGCAGGGTACAAGCAAGAGGGGATTAAAGAACTAAGATACTGCCTTTCTGATTCTCACATCTCTCCCAGTTCTTGCTAAGTCTTATATTTAATGCTAAAACTCTGTGAAATGCAAAATAAGGAAATTTTCTTTCTTTCTAGCCTTCTTCCTGCCAATTCAAACCAACCCAAGACCACTGTGCCATTTCCCACCTCTCATCCCTACCAGACACACATCTCTAGGTATGCCATGTTCCCAAATTTCAGATCATCTGAGGATCGAGACACTGGGATTGATACAAGCAGTCATCAGCCTTTCCATCCCAATATCACTACCAAGGCTTTTGTTGTGGCTGTTCTGAGGAAGACCAGAGGTAAGACCACACTCTGTTGGTTTACCATTCATTCTTGAAACGTCCTTAGAAACACTACTGAAGTCATGACTCTCTTCTACTGAAGCTTAACAGAGCCGGAATCTGAATATATCAGTAGTCAAGCTAAGCATCTTGGCTTAAATTAGAGCTCTATGTGCTGCTAGTTGCACTCTCCATGGAGAATACCTCAGCAGTGAGAATGATGAATAAACGTGACTCATGTGAACACCTTGTAGCCTCAGAAGCCAACAGAGCTATTAACATAGCTGCTAATCCCCACAAACGCAAGATGGATCATTTAGTGTATCTGATATCTTCTGTCAGACAAATAATTCTTCACAGTCCAATAGAGTGGAAGAGAAAGGAAAAAAAATGCATCAGTGGGATCAAAAACTAGCAATTTGGGGGCCAAAGACATGCCTGCCATACCTTTGCTGAGGACAAGAGAGGTACCCCTGTATCACTGCACAGATGGTAGAACAAGGTCCAGGGAGAAAAAGCAACTCTTCTTATTCCTTACAAAGACTGAGATGAAGCCCTAGACATTCATTATTTACAGAACACCATGTAAGCCACCACGAGTTGTTTGTTTTTAACCCCAGCAGCATTTTAACCTGAGAGTGTTTTACATAATATATTGGAGGAAAAGGACATGAAATGTTTGTTCTTATTCTGCTTTTCCCTGGAGGCATTCTACTACATTGGGATTTTGACAGGTACTTCATTTTGGAAGATTTTAAAGATGACCTGCATGAACTGATGAGGAGTCCTTGGCAGCTGCTGACCACACAGGGTTATGGGGAATTTGGGACAGGAGAAAGCCAGCACCTCTGTGTGCCATGGCAGTGCTTGCCAGGAAGGGTTTGGCAATAACTGTGTGAAACAGAAAAAGTGTACGCTGGCATGGATAAGCAGCTTTTCAGCAGAGTAAAAGCTGATAATGTTAAGTAGGAGGTCAATTTGCACTAATGAGCTGCCATTCACAGTCATCGGCACAGTGCTGTACAGTTATGTATATAATTTGGTACATGAGATATTTTTAGTGGAGTATTTGTCCATCCAAACCCAGATTTTTTCTACAGAATATGTAATGCTTGGAGTAGTAATTTTTAGTCAGTTTTCATTGATCATTGGTCAATTTAAGAAACACTCATCATGTGTGGAGATGGGCTTACAAAGCCTATTTTTGCACAACAGGAGGATCATCGGAGGCCAAGACCTATTTCCAGCAAAGCTTAGCAGGTTCAGAATTACTAACTAAGGGGGCAGCTACCACTGGCACATAAAAAATACTTTAACTTCATTTGCTGTTCTCTCCATATGATTTGACTTCCTCTGAGATCAGGACACTCCAGTTCTCAATGACTGAAGGAGAAATCTCTGGTTAAGTACAGACAACCCAGACCACACTCAGGTGACTTTTACCACTGGAAGGTTGTATTTAATACTTTGTGCCTTTTCTATAGCTCACTTTTACAAAACTCAGAGTAGCTATTATGTAGTCAAAGCTGACAGCATCATTATAAGGTAAATAGGGAAACTGAGGCAGAAAGACTGGAGAGAAAAAGCAGCGATAGAACCAGGGTTTGAAATTAAGCTCTTCCAAGCATGCACTGCAGTTTCATTTTTGTAAGACATCTAGTAGCACTCAGTTATTCCTCTGATGGTGACATTATGAGTACAGAGCCAGCTTTACAATTCATCAAGCTTTATTGTTTGTTGTTGCTGTTTTAAAAAATCATGCACAGAAAATGCAATAAGAATCTTCCCTGCTGGTGTGTGAATCAACCCAGAACTCCTGCAATTGGCCATGGGCAGACGGCCTTCTGTAGAGGCAGCTGTATCTGGTATAAGATCCAACCCTCAGCTGCTTGTCACCACCTCTCTACCTGAGACAACTAGCCTTGCAGATCTGGTGGTGCAGATAATCACACTGAGTGCTTCCAAAAAGACAGCTGGGTTAACTTATGCTGATTAAATAGGTGATCTGATCTAACCCTGCTGATTTTGTACCAAAAGGGTGAAGATGAGTTCTGTCTGCAGATCCATGAGGTCACTCTCCCAAAGTAGAAGAGACATTAGCAGAAGCTCACAGCTGTCTTTATAGTGAGCATATAGTATAGCATATGTCTACAGCTTAAAATGCAGATTCATCTGTCATTCTGATCAATGGTGTTCCATTAGAACATGTTAAATATTTCCCCTATAGGTAATCCATATAGGCATGAAGTTACCAGTAATCCCTCTGACACCCAGAAGGCAGCTGTGCACTGGCTGGGACAGCACACATACTTCCAAGTATGTAGTTAGCACAGAATAATCAAATCATAGAATCATTAAGGTTGCAAAAGACCTCTAAGATCATCAAGTCCAACCATCAACCCAACACCACCATGCCCACTACACCATGTCCCTAAGCACCTCATCTACACGTCTTTTAAATACTTCCAGGGATGGTGACTCCACCACTTCCCTGGGCAGCCTGTTCCAAGGCCTGACCACTCTTTCAATAAAGAAATTTCTCCTAATGTCCAGTCTAAACCTCCCTTGGCGCAACTTGAGGCCATTTCCTCTTGTCCTATCGCTAGTTACTTGGCAGAAGAGACCAACACCCACCTCGCTACAACCTCCTTTCAGGTAGTTGTAGAGCACGATAAGATCTCCCCTCAGCCTCCTCTTCTCCAGACTAAACAACCCCAGTTCCCTCAGCCGCTCCTCATAAGACTTGTGCTCCAGGCCCTTCACCAGCTTCGTTGCCCTTCTCTGGACACGCTCCAGCACCTCCATGTCCTTCTTGTAGTGAGAGGCCCAAAACTGAACACAGTATTCGAGGTGCAGCCTCACCAGTGCCGAGTACAGGGGCACGATCACCTCCCTGCTCCTGCTGGCCACACTATTTCTGATACAGGCCAGGATGCCATTGGCCTTCTTGGCCACCTGGGCACACTGCCGCCTCATGTTCAGCCGGCTGTCAACCAGCACCCCCAGGTCCTTTTCCTCCGGGCAGCTTTCCAGCCACTCCTCCCCAAGCCTGTAGCGTTGCCTGGGGTTGTTGTGACCAAAGTGCAGGACCCGGCACTTGGCTTTGTTGAACCTCATACAGCTGGCCTCGGCCCATCGATCCAGCCTGTCCAGGTCCCTCTGCAGAGCCTTCCTACCCTCCAGCAGATCAACACTCCCACCCAACTTGGTGTCATCTGCAAACTGAGGGAGGACTCGATCCCTTCATCCAGATCATTGATAAAGATATTCAACAGGACTGGCCCCAACATTCAGCCCTGGGGAACACCGCTCGTGACCGGCCGCCAACCGGATTTAACTCCATTCACCACAACTCTCTGGGCTTGGCCGTCCAGCCAGTTTTTTACCCAGCGAAGAGTGTACCTGTCTAGGCCGTGAGCCGCCAGGTTCTCTAGGAGAATGCCGTGGGAGACAGTGTCAAAGGCTTTACTGAAGTCCAAGTAGACCACATCCACAGCCTTTCCCTCATCCACTAGGTGGGTCACCTGGTCATAGAAGGAGATCAGGTTGGTCAAGCAGGACCTGCCTCCCATGAACCCGTGCTGGCTGGGCCTGATCCCCTAGTTGTCCCGGACATGGCTTGTGAGCTCCCTCAAGACAAACCGCTCCATGATCTTCCCCAGCACCGAGGTCAGGCTGACCGGCCTGTAGTTCCCCGGATCCTCCTTCTGGCCCTTCTTGTAGATGCACATCACATTGGCAAGCCTCCAGTCATCCCGGACCTCCCCAGTTAACCAGGACTGCTGGTAAATGATGGAGAGCAGCTCGGCAAGCTCCTCCGCCAGCTCCCTTAGTACCCTCGGGTGGATCCCATCCAGCCCCATAGACTTGTGAGCATCCAGGTGGCGTAGCAGGTCGTTAACTTCTTCCTCTTGGATTCTGGGGGGTTTATCCTGCTCGCTGTCCTTTTCTTCCAGCTCAGGGGGCTGAGTACCCTGAGGATAACTGGTCTGACTATTAAAGACTGAGGCAAAGAAGGCATTAAGTACCTCAGCCTTATCCTCGTCCTTGGTGGCAACGTTCCCTCCTGCATCCAATAAAGGATGGGGATTCTCCTTGGCTCTCCTTTTGTCATTAATATACTTGTAAAAGCATTTTTGTTTCTCACGACAGTGGCCAGGTTGAGTTCTACCTGGGCTTTTGCCTTTCTAATTTCCACTCTGCACAACCTAACGAGATCCCTGTACTCTTCTTGAGTTGCCTGCCCCTTCTTCCAAAGGTGATAAACTCTCCTTTTTCTCCTGAGTCCCAGCCAGAGCTCCCCATTCAGCCAGGCCGGTCGTCTTCTCCACCCGTTCTTCTTATGGCACACGGGGACAGCCCACTCCTGCGCCTTTAAGACTTCCTTCTTGAAGAACGTCCAGCCTTCCTGGACCCCTTTGCCCTTCAGGACTGTCTCCCAAGGGACTTTTTCGACCAGTGTCCTGAGCAGGCCAAAGTCCGCCCTCCGGAAGTCCATGGTAGTGGTTTTGCTGGGCCCCCCTCCTTACTTCACCAAGTATTGAGAATTCTATCATTTCATGGTCGCTAAGTCCAAGCCGGCCTCCGACCACCACATCTCCCACCAGTCCTTGTCTGTTTGTGAACAGTTCAGACAGAAAAGAGCAAAATACCTTCTTTTTTTTTTAATTAAACTTTTCTGCATCTTTTTCATGGGAGGCATTTTTACACAGAGAGCTCCTGTACTGTTCCAAACACTTGCAGACCATGAATTAGGCATCACACATACAAAGAGTGAAAAGCTTTCCAGACAGTTTTCAGCCACCTTAGCAATATATAAACAAGATCAGAAACTAGCAGGCTGTCCTGTGACTGAAGTCCTTTAAGTACTAACTAGCTCTCATAGGACCTAGCCAAGTAGCTCTGGAGATAACAACAACAACAAGAAGAAACAATAATAGCTGCTGACCATACATTTGGGAGAGGGGAAGGGAGGGCTTCATTCAGAAGCCCAAATTACGCTCTGCCACCCTTCAAAGAAATGGGTTTGGGCAGCAGTAGATCTTTGCTCCTCCTTACCTCTCCACAAGTCCTGCCAACATACTGACAGGCTGGTGTCTCTGTTTCCATGTCTTCAGGAAAACAGACATCCTCTTTGTGGATGGTCTTTGACTCCAACCTTGCCTTCCCCAGTGTAATGATGGAGACAGGGCTCGTCCATAAAACAGAAGAGTGAATTTGTTCATGAATGATCACATTTCTACTATTCTTCAGCTAGTTCTCTTCCCAAAGGGATGTAGCCTGAAGTTTGATGACAGATAAAATTGATTAATAGTGTAGGAAAAAATAGTGGTGAACAAAGAAAGATACAGCCTTTGTAGACACACAGTCTTACGGATGCGGCAAGGGAAACAATAAGCGGCAGTCCATTTTAAGGCAGTCTATAATTGCGACTACAAAAGAAAGCTTATATAGCATGTAATGTTCTGCCTAGGAATGGCTACCATGGAGAACTTGATTCCAAGTTATTTGAATTGAGTTCAGCTGAAATATGTACCTGTTGAATCTTCCACTCGCGTAGCAATACTGAAAACATTTTTCCACCACATTTTTACTTTTATTAGCACTTACTAAACAGAACAGATAATTGGGGGAGGGGAGGGCTATGCGATGTGTTATTTCAAACCTTTAAAATAGTCTTCTCCATCCAGCACACACATTTGATTTATACCTTACCTATTTCTTCTTATCCTTCAGTTTCCTAAGTTTGCTGAGGAAAAAGGTCAAATATACTATCCAAATCCACCAAAAGATAGTGGTCCCCAACTCTGCTTTTGAAGAGCTAGAACATAACCTCTCTCCAAGAAAGGGCTCTGGGGATCACAACATAGTCGGGACTTCACAGGTAAGCATTTTTTGTTAAATTAATTTACGTGGGATAGCAATGAGAGACCACAAAGTGTTAGCCCCTAAATTTCTCAATGAAATTAATTTTTGTAATTTAGTAACAAAGGCCACAAAAACTGTAAATTATCTGAGGTTTTTCAGGGGGACTGTGCATTAATTCTGATTTTCCTAACCAATAAAAGTGTGTGACAATAAAATATATCTCCATTAAGGAAGAGGTCCTATGAATCCCCTTATCCTGGATAACTATTACATGAAAGCAGCTGGCAGATTAACTGGAGAACTAGGTGAAGACACGAAACTAGTAAGTACTGCATTTACTAAGAATCTTATGCTTCCACCACAAGTTATACTGGCAAGAGTATTGCCAGATTCAGCTAGGAGAATTAAGCTTTACCTTTGATAATACTTAAGCGCAGGGCAAGGCTCACTCTAAAACAGAGGCAAAAGTTCAGTATACTAAATCAGTCCTGACACAGCCGGTTAACAGAACTTCTGTAATGGATTAATGAGTTGTTCAGGGTTTGCAGGGGGGAAAGTTATTGTGATTATCTGCTTATTTTTTATCTTACCATTTAAAGTTGCCACCAACCCATGACAGCAATTCAAACGACCTTTTGCCTTGAGTAGTATGAGTAACAGTCTCCATAAAACGAATTGGCAGCTCTCATGTGAATGGTGCAGCACTGCAGAGATGGAAACATATTGGGTGGATGTTCAGCTGGTGTTAATCAGGACAACCCCACTGAACTCATCAACTTACTGTCTTTATTGTACACTGTGTATTTGATAAGTGACCTATTACCATTACAGACTATTGCCTCCTTACCAACTATACCAGTTTAAGTTTGGCAGAGTTTCTTTGATTCATCCTCCTCCATTTATGTGAGTGATTTGCCTTTCTTCCTTAAGGGTGCATCAGTAACATTATCTGATTCTATTTTAATGAAAAGATTTACTCTAAAGAATTATAAAATTATACTGTAAAACATGTTTATTGTCTTCAACAATTTTTATATTCTGTATGGCCTGTATAAAAATGTAAAGATGCTATTTGTATTAAATGCTACTCATGCAAACAAAGCATAACATGGTATGTAAGCACAGCAAATCAAGTTGAGCTGCTTTTTGCTAATGCATCATTACCTGTAATGGCTTAAGCCATTCAGTGACGCCTGCACCTTGTCATGCAGAGTACACTCGCCTAATTTATTCTGACTGACTAAGCAATTCTGGTAAAACAGAAGGAATGGATTCCTGCTCACCATTCCACAGCACTGCTGGCTTTACAGCACTTCCAGGTTCAAACTACACAGACATAGAAGAAGCAGGGCAACTAAGTAAGATGCTGTCATTTTCTTATAGTCCAAAAATGGCCCTGGACATAAAGTCCCCAAATTGCCCTGCTTTTTTTCTAATGGATTAAAAAAAAAAAATCCAAGTAAGGAAATCCCTTTTGAAATGGCATTTACAAATTTCTGATAATTGAATCCCTGTATCTGAAATGGAAAAGCTGTCTAACTTTTTCTCCAGTGTGATGAAGAAACAAATGTTTCATTTTATGATGATGATGAACACTTTAAAGAACACCTTCAACAGCTTGTCTCTGGAAATGAAAATCCAAACTAACAGCTTACGTTAATTCAAAACTGAGCAGTTTTATTGCTCTCTGGCTTCCAAAGTGTGGTTGGCAGAGGCCTACCCTGGGCCATGCTGATTTATCTGAGCAACATTATTCCACTTAATGCATACATATGTTAAATATCAAACACTCAGATTCTTCAGCACAGTAACTGCTGAAGACCATCCTTTGGCTATAGGACTCAAATATACTTTATGTTCGAACAGTTCCTATACAACGCAGCTTTGACTCTGCACCAGTATCTGAAACTTCAACAGTACAAATGATTAACACAGGATAACAGTATTCAAGCAGTGGGTCAAACTGTGCTTGAGAAAACTAAAAAGCCACATGCCAGTGAGAATCCTCAATCCCACTTGCAACAGTTCCTGAAAGAAGTCAAAAACACACTAATGCAAGTCACCATTTATACTATCATATTGTTTATGAGACCACAAATGGGAAGGCAGGTGCTTACAGAAGAAAGGAGAAGAGAGCACAAGACATCTATATCCATTTATATCTTATGCATTGGGGTAGAGCACAATATTTTCTTTTCCTAAGCATAAAGACTGACTCTAAGCTCCCTATGTGGCAGGATAATAACGAATGTCTGGGCTGCTTCCCTTTGTCTGGGAGACCCCTAACTGAGCCACTTCACTAGTCTCAGACAATGGTCTGCAAAAATAAGCAGTCCCTGCTAAAATAAGAGACTTAGACGACAGTGTAAATCCTGTTACTTCCTCCATATAGAAAGAAAAATTTCTGCCTAGTTTCTCACAAGCAAGACCTCTTGAAGGGTGCACTGCATGTTTACCTCAAGGTCAACGTCCCCATGAATCAAAATTCTGCAAAAACAGTACTCCTCCAGCATTCAGATGCCTCTGCCTTTATTCAGGCTTCCCACTGTTGTAGCCAGATACTCAGGCACAATGTTGAGTAAAATAAAAACAGTGGCCAGTCTAGGTCAGCGGCGTAAAGTGACAGAAAGCACAGACCAGAAATGGGATGTGAGCCAAGAGCAGGCCACTCTGTCTCAGACATGCTACCAGAAAGTTCATTATCTGGATACAAGGCCACCAATAAACAAACTTCAGAAAATCACTGACACATTGCAAACAGAAGCATTGTACGGGGGGCAGCTTTCAGGAAGGCCTGAACTTGAATCCCTTCCAAGATCTGCATGTTCCCTTTCCTACGAAGACTTCAAGCCCAGACATTTGGATCAACATATAATATGGGAAAACCCAGTTAGTCTAAGTAAGCCAGGCTTACCACTGGATGTAAAGAGTGAGGAAAGTAGAATTTTGTTGCACAAGCTTTGGCATCAAAAGGCATGTCAGCCTCCATGGAGACCAGAGGATGGACCGAGAGAGAGAGCACTGCCTGAATGGATCCCTAGCTGTGAGGATCCTCGGCACACGACAGCACTGCTGGAGCTGCAGCATTCCTTCTCTAAGACAGCAGCACAAAAACATTTTCATGATTCCGTAAGAGGAGAGACAAAAGACCTCAGAGATAACATTACTGAGGGAGAGAGACAAATTCTATGGTTTCAATGCTTTTTATTTCTTTAACTGACACATTCCTTGGTCCTTTAAAAATAGAGTAATAAATAAAAAGTACTTCAATGCAAACTGCCTGTCCTTTCCTGAGAACCACAATAAATTCAAACAGTAAAGAGAAGAGCAGCTAGGGTAGCCCAGGACATGTGCAGCCTATCTGAGAATACTAGAAGAGCTTGTCTTGGTCTAGAGACTGTGAAAACATGACTTTTCTTGAGAAATACATCAGCGGGATAAACACTGGTTACGGAAAGAGCTGGTTCGTTAAAGGCCAAATGGATTCACAAATGAGCGTTACAGTCTGACTGGGAATAAACTTAGGCTGGGAATTGCAAGATGATTTTGAATGGCCACAGCACGGAGGTTCAGGAATAGCTCTTCAATAGATGAGGAGAGGATCAGAAAACAGGCTGCTTCAGAATGGACCTGACCGGTTTATGAAAGTAGCTATGACACGGTTGCCAGCAACAGCTGGGGATCATAGTTACTGACCCAATAAGGCCCTATGCAGGCCCTCACAAGCACCAAGCTTCCAGGTCAAAAGGACCCTTTGCTACTCTGCAGGGAGTCAAACGCCAATAATGTCAGCACACACAGGGATAAACATGATGCTTGTGAGCTGTGGAGTCTCTTTGCCTGTGCACAGCACACTCTCAAAGTCTCCATGCTCTAAGGTCGACCGTGGCCTCTCCAAGCCTATATTCCTATGTCAGACCTATTGTGGCTTGTATTTCAGACTCTTTTCTTTTTTATTCATTGTCTAAGACAAGAATGTTTAAGAGAACTGGAAAGGCCATAGAGACTGTATTTAAACCGCAATGAAGACTGGTAGAGGGAGAATGGGATTTAACAATCCCTGCACAGCTTTGAAGGAGCTTGAGAATGAAGCAGGTAAGCTACAAAAAACGTGTAATCTGTTATTAGGAGTTAGCCCTAGATGGCTGCAAGTGGTCAATATAGTAGCTAAGGATTAATAGCAGGCATTAACTTGGTGGTTATAAAAATAGTTAAAAGCAAGAGATAGGGACAGAACAGCTCTGCTGCCGTATTGTGCTTACTGAGCTGTTTAGGATTCCTGAAAAGTGTGAACAAAACCCAATCAAACAAAAAAGTCCCCAAATGCAATATATTTAAACATCTTAAATGATTTTTGTAAAGCCTTTTGAAAATAAGAAAGCAGCAAAGGAAACTTTAGTGGAAAGCTATCTCATGGATTAGCAACTGGCTTTGCAAACAGAATGCAAAGAATAAGCTTAAATTGCTATTTTCTATGTGCTGACAGATTAATATTGCTGCTACCCAGAATTCAGGAACATAGCTAATACTGGTTCAATGAATATCTTAAGGAGCTGCAGCCAAGTGGGGATTAGATAAGCAGAAACAATATGTGGGCATTCACTGGGGTTTTTTAACTGCTTAATTAAATGAGGAATTATTCCGTTTTTTCCCCGAAAGGAGCAAAATGCCACTGTATTTTTCATTGAGAGTTTTTTCATTGCAATCTTCTAAGCTGTCCCATCAAGAGATCAGATATACTCCCCTCTCCCTTCAAGCAAATCGCCAGAGTTCAGGAGACTGCCAGGAACATACACTGAATACACGGCTCAAACAGAACCATGCTTCCAGCTAGTCATTATCCACTGGACTTTCCTTTACAGGAAGATACTAGCAAAGAATTATGGCAGAAACATAAATCCCCGATTACTTTACCCATGTGTGAGATCTTCCAGAGGCCACTCAGGACACAATGCCCCAGCACTGCACTGTTTTCTGTGCAAGTATTCAGAGTACAAAGGGCTCAGTGGCTACCAAGAGGATATAAGGAAAATGATGTGACAGGAGCCAGAGAGCTTGCTTTCCCTTAGGAGAGATACTCACTTTATATCCCACCATTACACATCTCAGAAACAATCAGACTTTTGGTTCTTAAAGCAGAGATGATGAATGCATTTATTAGGACACAAGAAGAGTACAGGAGAGTATCTAGAGGATTTAGTACAAAAGTAACTGAGCAGCATAATAACAGATGAAGTTTAAAAGTGAAGTATGAAGAAACATACTGCAAAGAACTGTTGAAGACAACTCAGCCAAAAATGGGTTTTAAAATAGTTGTTACCTCCTGGAGGAACTATTTCAAAACAAGTGCAGACTCCTGCCTTTTGCTCTGCCTCTAGCACCATTCAGGAGAGATTAACGTTAAACTGAGAGAAGACAGAATATTATGTTATTTCATAATCCTTGTGTATCTTGCATTTAGTTTTGTTCAGCACATTTCAAAAGTAACAAAAAGCAAAAAAGTATAGAAAAGAGCAACAATTATTAAAAACAGGGGATTGGTTACGCCCCAAGAAAGATACGTGAAAACTGAACTTGTTCTTTCTGGGGAAAAAAATCAACCAAACCAAACGAAACAAACCCCCTCACAAACAAACAAACCCTCCCCCACCCCCCCACCCCCCTCCAAAACTCTAAGCTACAATTTAGGAATGAGTACAAAACACATTTACTACAGAAAAGTTTCATCAGTCATTTGTATCATGTATCTGTAAACCCCTGAGTGAAAAAGCTCTGGGACTTTCTGTTTGATCAAATTCATCAGACAAAAGAAGAAACTGAGAAAGTACACTCTAATTTACTTGTTTAGTTTTCTGCTTGGAATATGATAAAGGCAAAGAGCTTAATATCATTTAAAAAAAAGGCTTAGAGACATATCCTAGGAGCATAAGAAAAACATTTGCAATGCTAGTAGTTTGGATTAAGTTTTCTCAGTGCTCTGAGACTTCATGCTTTAGGATAATAAGCTCATCCTGGGCAGTTTTTAGTGCCTGCAAAGCACCCGGCATTGATCTTTGTCAGCAACAGTGCTAAACCACTAATCTGCTCTAATAGAACACTTGACACGTTCCCAAAGTCATCTGTAAAAACAAGCAGACAATGAAGCTGGGATATTAAAACCTGATTCTAAAGCTACCAGCCAGGTGATTACTTGGTTACAAAAGTGTTGAAAACGTGACAGCGAGTCACAACAGGCAGCAAACCTAGCATAAGATCTCCACAGGGAGGAATCCCACCTCTCCACTGACAGAAACATCCCAAGGGTGCTACCACCAGCAGCAGTGATTTCTTCTCAGTGAAGAAGATGGCCTGTAGATCTATGAATCATGAACATTTTGTTTCGTGACTTGGTCATGCTTCACATTCAATAGCTCCTCCTGCTGCTATACACAGAGCCCTTGTAGCTCTGCAGACTGGGTATACAGTTAAAAGCATTAAGCCTGCCATAGCACACTAGTTTTATTTCTATGGGAAAACAGAGCTAAATTTGCCAGTTTACGGCCTTATTTCTACTTATGTTATAAATGGTTTCTCCTTTGAAAATCCTAAGGTAAGCAAAGTTTTTATTTTTTAAGACTCTCATCTGAATCATGGGGCCATGCTAGTGCTCTTATTTCATGAAAGGTCCTCCAGTCTGGCCTATAGCTTAAATACAAGAACTGTGTAGGCTTTAATAGATTACATTAGATCATCATTACATAAGGAAACCCAACCATACAAATCTCCTTACAAAAGGAGTCTTAATTTGGAGCTTTTCTCAGGGCTAAGTTGATGCTTTGGAGACTAACTTGACAATATCTTCATTCAATCTGCTGCAGAAGTACTTCTTACTCTACAGCTTGGATTATTCAGAAGATAATGTCCCAACTGATCATGTAAATGAGAGGACAGTAACCTTTAGCTCCCACAGATATACAAAGCAAACGTATTATCAATGTACACAATTGTCATCCCCTCCAAACAGCAGGATATGGCTGAAATTCTTCCAACTGTTTGATTCATTAGAAAGAAAAATAATTTTTTTAAAAATTGAAAATGTGGCAGCTTTGACCAATTACTTGCCACCTAAAAATAGCAATTGAGGCCAGTAGAAATTACTGTTCTTGTAGCATGTTTTTTTGTCAGGTGGAATCAGACTCTCAGACAATGCTTAAGGCCATTTATTATACCTCTATTATTTTAAGCTTTCCAGTAAATCGTGGCAGACTCCACAATAGCATGAGACTAGCTTTAAAGTTAAAAACATAATGGATTTAATAAAAGGATACCCTTTTATTTGTCTTTCAATTCTTGAGCCCTTAAAGTTAATTTTAAAGCAACAAAATTCTTTTTAAGAAAAGCTGAACTTCTGACAAATTGCTAGATCCTGAATCTTTCAAATGTGAATGTCCTTGTGAGTTAACTTAATCAACTTTGGCCTTGAGTCCAAAAATGTTCTTTTTTTAAATTACAATCTTGAATCACTTATCTTTTTAGCCTACTTTCACTATGGGACCTGGTTTATAGGGATTCAGAATGAGTTTTCTGATAGTAAAACAGAAGTTGATGCAGTCCTATCCTGGGACAACTCCTGCATTTGGAAGTCCTTTCTTGCCATTCCATGATTCATTGCAAATTACCTGACTTCATGCATTTTATGTTTTGTACTCACTACTCCTCTATAGTCATCCAAACAAGATGCCCCTGTTGTGTTCTTGCCTCAAACCATGAACTGATTACAGAGAAGTTGTTTCCCACACTTCGGTCTATCTTATACTGAGGTCCAAGGCCTCATTATACTCTTCTGTGAGTCTACAGATAACTAGACCTGTCAGTCTACAAGCAGCTACTAGAACAAAACACTTGAGCAGGGCAGTCCAGTATCTCAACGTAGAAAAGACAGGCATTGAATCAATGTTCTCAGCTGGAGGTCTGTGTCTGTTTTAAGCTGACCAAGAATGATTCTGAAGCCTGGGTCTTCTTAATCTACCCAGCTCTCCACAGGTCTGATGCTGGGAATGACAGAGACCTCTACGTACACCAGTCTTGGGGACACTTCATCATAAAACAAATGAGTACCAAACAAATCTCCATGCCTGTGACATAAATCCACAGCATCAAAGATCGGACAAAGTACTTCTGTATTTTCACACCTGTTAAACTCATCAGTAAATTTATCACTCAGTAAGTCGTGGCATTATAATGGTTGTGCAGTTGATTCATCTATGAAATATTTTGGCAATCTTCCAGCTGCTCACTCTGCTTCGCACTCTGGCTGGATTGTGTAACCTGTCATTTTTTTGATAGCTTAGTGCAATGGTGAGCAGCGTTGCCTCATCCTGCGCCTAACTGGAGTCTACAGCAACACCCTGGCCAGTCAATCCTCAGCCTCTCTGTTCACCTGAAACCTCTCATAGTAGAATATTCCTTATCTCACCTAGTGCCAAGTAGTTGCACCCACAGCCCTACAAAACTCACTCTCCAAAAACACAGGAACAGCAGATACGGAAAGAACTCTAAGTTCCGCCTTCATCTGCCACTCTGCACCCTGGGGTGCAGAAAATATTTCTATGTCCCACTCCCAAATATTTTATCTTTATAACGCAGGCATGTGACAATACAGCAGCAGTTCTTTTTAATTTGAGAATAGTTTTTATCTTTTCAATAATGGAAAATATGCATTGAATGCAATCCAGCTAGTCAAAAACACCTGTAATTTAAAAAAAAATAAAACCCACAATGTTGTCTGAGGCAACTGCATAAAGCATAAATACACTGCCACAAGAAATTACTATAAACAGAGCTTAAACAAAACCAAGACTTGTTTGATAAAAATGTTACACAAAAGTAGATGCTATGCACAAATTTAGCTTTGTCTTAAGGAGACTAATATGTAGTGACCCTTAGCAACTGCAACATCTCAGAGACTCTGCCTTTCCAGCTGTTCCAAGCAGTAACACATTTGCCCTCTGTGTCTTAGACCGTATAAAACACAGCAAGCAGCAAAGATTAGAGGCACACCATTCATCACACATTTTTATTCACTCTTTAGTCTATAATGTTTTCCATCTTTGTTCCTCACCTGTTTGGGTGAACAGATTCCTGTCTCCCATCCAAATGCCCTGTAAAAGACATAACAAACATAAAGCCATCAGTAAATTCCAAATGACAGGACTTGCACGGTAACAGTGTTGAAAAGTAACCCTCAAAGCATATGTTTGCCACTGCAGAATATTTTTGAAGGATCCTAGCATCAAGAATTTTTCAAGCCCAGCCCAGAATCGCTCTTTCATGTTGATAAATCAGGCTTTGAAAAAACTATGGAGAGATACACCTTTCTCCTGAACAATTTCAAAGGCAAAGATAAAAAAAAAAAAAAGCAGGTCTTCTGAACAGCTTCTGTACAATTCAGAAATCATAGTGGTGCAAATTAGTCAGTACTGTTTTGTGATGAGGTAAAATTTATGACTCAGGTTGTAACTTAAGCTCTTTCTTAAAACCAGCTCACACCACCATGACTGCAGCACAAATCACAGACTCACCAACACTGGCACAGTTAGCTGATAACTAGCAGCAGCTCAGGCTTGGCCCACTTTCACGCGGTGAGGATGAAATGAGGCCAAGGTACTCAAGCACCTAATCCCTGATGATTTCAACATGAGAAATGGGTTCTAAAGTATTTGTCAAAGACCAAACAAGAAGTTTATCACAGAACTGAGAAAAAAACCCACGTTCTCCTGAGTTCCAGCCTAGGCCCATAAGGCCATCTTTCTTATCTGCAGTGTAGCTCTTAAAGAGAACTGTTTGGCTCTTCTGCCATGTTTCCTTTAGTACTGGACTTCACACATTTGGTTTATTTTTCCTTCCTTTGGGACAGAATTACATAGCAATAATTCTGCTTGCAAAATAACTATTGTTCCAGTGTGTAATGGTCTGAGGTAGTAAAAAGACAAAGGTATTTCAGGTGTAACCACAGTGAATAACTGAAAGACTAAAATACGAACCTTCTAGGCAAACCACACCAAGGCAAACAGTCTAGTGAATGTTAATACATGTAGGAAAATAATAGTGCATTGAAATTGCGCTCCAAGTCATTTTAGTTTACTCCAGCAATTCAAACCCACAAAGCCAGAAAGCCCTGAAAAGCTCACAGGTTCAGTATTTTACCTTTGTCTTCAGCATTGCCTCTGGAAGTCCCACAACAAATTCTGTCCTACAGATGAAGTCATACGACATGTGCGGGATTCACATATAACATACACTACAGAAGCTATATTTAGCAGAGAAGGGTAAAATTTCACTATTGGTCTGCTTTACTGCAGGATGTTTCAAAAAGTAGAACATTGGGCACCTTGAACAATCCCCCTTCCTGCACCTTCTACTTTACTTACAGACCAGTTCCTACCACTGTGTTGCTCCAGATTCACACTTAGTAACACCCAAATGGGCTTAAACAAGTAAGTGAAGCCCTCTCCATTCGAGATACCTCTTCTTACTGGTGAAGACACATCTTCTAAACTAGTATATTTTTATATCAGGCAGAACCTCTGCTTCGACTAACAATACAGTATGCAAACCCACAAGTACTCCGTTTGTATCATTTACACCTTCATGAAAGGGTATTACATCATGACTGCTAGCAGTCACTCACACAGCAGACATCTGCGTGGTCAGGTGTAAGGCAGAGAAGACAACAGTTCATTTTACAGACTGATTTTTAGTATACTAATCTTCAGTGCTGAAAACGCACAGGTTGAGTATTTTTCCTGAGAATATTTCCTTATTTCAAAAGTTTATCAAAAAAAGATTCAACTGTCTTGCGTTAAAGCGCAGTTTTCAAAAACAGCTTCCTGGAGAATAATTAAAATAACATTGCTAAAATGTCCCTCCACATGTATGAGAAGGCTTAACCGTGAAGTTCAACATGCAATGCTCAGTATGGAGCACGCATATTTAGAAGGCAAAACCCAACAGAAATTAAGAGGGTTACAGATGCCTGAAGTCTGCATTCCGTGAAGAAAGGGAGAACCTTTAAATGGATGTCTGTGGGCATCAGTCCACATCAAGTGCTAAAAGAAGCTTAAGAATTTACACTACTGTAATTTCTTAAAGCAGCTTAGAAGGTACTTTCAGCTCCTTCCTCCTTTAAAGATAAGAGAGACCAAGGGCCTTATCATGAGTCTTATCATATTACGTTACATACATGTGGCTCCTGGAATCATGTAAGACACAGAAGCCTTACTAAATAAAATTACAGTCCTTACAATCATGGTAAAAAGTCTAAAAACATAAGGGAAGTGCATCATGGATGTTCAAAACCAAACAGCAAATAAAAGAAACAGAGAATGCCTTTAAACTAGTATCTTTCCAGTCAACCTCATAATTCTGGGAGTCTGACATGATTTAAGATTTGAGTTGGACAACAACAGAGGTCAAGATGCCAATTTAAAGTGGCTCCATTGCACGTATATTACCTCACTCCCCATGAAGTATATGAATTTAGCTGTATATCATAAGCAAATTAGTTTTATTGTGGTAAGGGTACTGTCAAGAAGATTATAGTGTTAATTGTTAAAGTTTAGGAGCGTATTAATAAAATATTTTGTATATACCTTGTGATGAAATGTTAGAAGCTACACAAACATGTGTCCCATGCTCTAGACACCATGAGATTTGAAAAACAATGCACTCTCTCCAAACTAGGAAGTGATAATTTGCTGAATATTCCTATGAATTGTCTGCAAAATTCTGCCATCAGGGGAACCTTTGATGTATTTTTACCCTATCCTCATTCCCTCTTGCTTCATGTTGGCACTTCAGATGAGCACTGCTCCACAGGCCAATTACAGAAGCACACTTACACCAGTTCCAGCATAGCATAAAAGCACACACAGAAAAAAAAGTTTTTCAAATGCCAGACAGTGGGAAATTCTCAGTTTTAATGTCCATAGTTAAGGCAAACTGTTCACCTCTTGTGATCACTGGACATTATTACACTAGGCATTTTTAACAGCTCTTCTTCCTCCTCGCCAAGGAGAGTGAGACGGCAGTCATGCCTGAAATTCATTATTTAAATTCCGTTTGTAAGTCCACAACGTATGGACATCGACACATTCTCTTCAAGCACCACAACGCTGCCCAGCCTGCTGGGAAGACATCTGGGGCATCTTCTTCTTTCCTTGTGGCGGTCCCTTCCGTAATACTCTCACCTTCTTCAAAACTGTATGATTTTAGCACCCCACGTGAGACGCAGGATCCAACCGCGCACCTGCTCCCCCTCCAGCTCCATGAGGCGGCACTGGCTCGCGCTCCTGGCCAGCTCTTCCCCATCTGGAAGGTTTTAGCCTCACTTTTGCTACCTGCGACACTTCCACCTCTTTATTCTCTGGGCTCCTTTAAGGAAGTTTTTAAAACCCAACGGGACGTGCGGCGGGGGGCAGCACTTTGCTCAGGGTCACCTCACGAGAGGCCCCGGCCGCCTCACGGCTCCTTTGCTCACCTCCGGAAGGTGCCAGAAAGCGCCGGCTGCAACAGCCGGCACAGGGCCCGGAAGAGGGGGTGGCGGTGGCTCCCGGCCACGTCACGGCCCAGACCCCGCCCACCGCGCCGCCACGCGGCCGCCCGAACCGCCCGCTGAGGTCGCAGCCCGCTCAGGGCGCCGCGCGACCTTTGCTTCGCCTTCCGCTGTGCGCATGCGCTCGAAACCCGCCCCCGCTCCCGCGCGCCCCGTCGTTCTTTACGTCCCAGAGTTACGTCTGACGCCATTCCGCAGGGAGGGGGAGGGGGAGGAAGCCCAGGGCCCGCTGTTGCAACCTACCCCGCTAGCCGCCAGCGCCGTGACGTCTCCCTTGGCGGACAGGCGCCATAACCAATCAGAGGTCTGAAAGCCGGCAACTGATTGGTTGTCACGTCGGGAGGGGCGGGCCGAGTGCCGGCGTAGCTTGGTTGCGGCAACACCGGCTTACATAGGGCGGAGTACGGCGTGTCCTTGGGCTCAGACGCCGGACGGTGCGGGAGTTGCCGGGATTGTGGTCACCGCCGGGGGCGCAGCGTCAGCGGGGCGGCCGGCCGGGCAGGTGCGGGCAGCAGCCGGTGGGGCAGCCGCGCGCGCGGCCTGGCCCTGGGCCCGACTCGGCCTGGGCCTGGTGCCGTGGCCCAGCGGGACCGTTAGTCCGGAGCGGGGCGGTGAGGCGAGGCAGCCGGGCGGGAGGGGGTGAGGGACGGGGAGGCGCTGTCGTCTGTCCTGAGAGCGCGGTTCCCGCCTCCGTGGGCTGGGGCGGGGGAGACCGGGGCCGCGGCCTGAGGGGGCGGCCGGCGTGCGGCGGAAGGTCACCGCGGGGCCTAGTGGCCGCACCTCGAGCGGCTGCGGCCGGGGGGCCCGGAGGGAGGGGCCTGCCCGGGCTCTGCTGGCGGCCGCTCCAGGTCGGGGGTGGCGCGGCCTGGGCGGGGTGAGGGCGGCAGCCGCCGCTCTGGGGTGTGCCAGGGTCGCGCCGCTTGCCCGGAGGGTCCCCGCGCGCTGGGAGCCTGCTCCTCGCCTCAAGGTCAGCGGAGGTAGAGCCGGAGCCGGGAGGTGCGGTTGCCCTTGGGTGCTCCGGCCGCACCGCGTGCAAATAGCGTTGCTGCCGGCGGGTGCGCGGGAGGCATCTTGGCTGGTGGCGAGAGGGGAGCGGGCCAGCCTGGTGCCCGCGGCTCCGTCCAAGGTGGTGTGCTGGTGCGCTGCTCCCGCCGAGATGGACGAACGTGCAGACAGTTCTCTCCCTTTACACAAGATTGTTCATGACTAGGAAGCTTTCCCGTTATAGATATACAAGCTATATATGGAAGTTGTGTTCAGTTTACTCTTCAAAAATTATCTCTGTACTCTTCAGATGCAGTGGGGCATTTGCTTGGGGAAGGTTTTTCCTGCTCTTCTTTATCACCTTCATACCTGTTACATAGTCTAATGATTCTGTGCTAATCTTCAAACCCAGGAGCCATAGCTTGTGGATAGAAAGTGTGCTGGAGAATTACTAGACTGATGGGCTATATATACAGTATATAATATATAGCATATATATGGTTTTATAAACAAACAGGATGCTTTTAAAGTTTCTGTTGAATAGGTGACCTTGAAATTGCGATACTGACCTCTGTGTGTGCTCTTGGTCTAGTACTGAAAATGGGAGATATTGAGAAGGGCAAGAAGATCTTTGTCCAGAAATGTTCCCAGTGCCATACAGTTGAAAAGGGAGGCAAGCACAAGACTGGACCCAACCTGAATGGCCTATTTGGACGCAAGACTGGACAAGCTGAGGGCTTCTCTTACACGGATGCTAATAAGAATAAAGGTAAACTTAAAGCTGTTCTTGTGAGTTACTAGGGACAAAAATACTCAGTTTTTGGTGATAGTTCTTAAAGTACTGAAATCTGCCAAAAAGTAAAAGAATATGGAGGGCAAGAATATAAATGTGTTTGTTATTTTGAAGTCACTGTCTTTTTTCTTCTCTTTAGGTATCACCTGGGGTGAGGATACTCTGATGGAGTATTTGGAAAATCCGAAGAAGTATATCCCAGGAACAAAGATGATTTTTGCGGGTATTAAGAAGAAGTCTGAGAGAGCAGACTTAATAGCATACCTCAAAGATGCCACTGCAAAGTAAAAGTTATCTGCTGCCTTATTTATTTCACAAAAGAGATGGCAATGGAAATGTCTGTGATGAGATTGGTTTTTAAACTTTCTATTTTTACATGTACTGTGTCTAACCTTAAAATCTATCTCACCCATCAGATAACATTGCTCACGGTGGGTCGCTGGAGTACACGCTTGTTTGGCAGCCATTAACTTAATGGAAACTATGTAATTGGGTTGATTTAAATGACTATAATGTTCAGTCATACTTGATCATAGAATTAAAAAAAAAAAACAACATTTCCTGCCTCTTCGTTGTTTAAAAAAAAAAATCTGTAAATAGTCAAATGCGTCAACAGCATAATAGCTTTGACAGCCCAACTCTTCCAGATTAAAAAGCAGAGTGTTTTTTGGCATTTTCCACCATACATCTTCTGTTACATTACTTTAAAGATTTAAAAAAAAAAAACCCAAGATAATATTTTTCTAAATTTAATCAGTGCTAGGTGTTGTGGTCTATACTAATCTGCCTAAAGCTTGCGATAAAAATGCATTTCATCTGACTTAAGTACTATTTGTGAAATGGCAGTTGTGCCCAGCCACTTTTCTTTTGTCTAGGGGAAGCATGTTACCTAATTTATCAGGCTTTGACAGCTGCATGCACCAGTAGAGTATAACTCCCTTTCAGAAACATCTTCAGGTTTTTAAGTGTTATTGAAACCCTTTGTTAGTAAATCTTCTGAAAACAGCCATTTCTTGGTATAATGAATAGAACAGAAAAACACCCTGTTCTGGAAATACAAGTGCTAAAGACCAAGCTGAGAGTTATTAAATCTTCTTAATTCAGCAGAAGCATTCACCTAAAATCTACTGTTACAGGCAATTTCAGATGAAGGGGTACAGGAATGAATGTGCTGGTAGACTAAAAGGAAAGTCGTCCTCTGTGCCTGGCTGTAGCCGATGTCATTACTTCTGAAGGTTCTGTTTTGCACCGTGTAAAGCGGTATTTTTAATGTTTTAACTGCATTTTTTTCATACTAAGTGAATTGTTCAGATGAATGTATTTACTGTGTACCAACAGTAAGGCATAACTCAGAGCAATCAATACTGTAAATTAAAAAAATTAAAAGTCTTGTTTGCTGTTTGTGTCTGAAATGAAGTAAAAACAGTGGGAGTGTAGAGAAAAGTTGGGCATCCAGCTTTACATCATTAGGAAACAAGACAAGCAAAAGCTCAGCATGAAAAAAGTAAATGCTAATGGAGTTGGGCTGAGAAGTACTTACCAGTGTGGCAAAGTTAGAAAGTATTTTGGACTAGAACTAGCAAAGCTTTTCCACTAGTGTTCTCTTTAACAACACTTTTGCTGTGTTTCCTGAGTGGGGCAGGGGAGAAAACTCAAAGTAGCTTGAAAGCTGTAGCTGTGCTGTAGGATTGGCTGAGTTTGAGTTACGTCAAGTAGAATAGTGTGCTTAATGACTGAGTTGCAAAGGTCTTATTCAGAATTAGTGAAAAGAATTAAGATTACTAACAAGCCATCTCAATGGTTGCTACCATATGTTTTGTGACATTTTTCAAACTACATGTGCAAGCAGCATTTCCTGTAAATGGAAAGACAGTCTTAATATTAACTAACAGCAGCTTCTTTACTAAAAGCTTGTTACGAGATACCTTCAAGTTGTAGTAGTTAATGACTGTTCTAATTTTCAGAAGTGATGTTCCTCATAGCGCCTCTATGGCTATGCAGAACTTAGCTTTCACTGTGCCAGAAGCCTGATAGAGTAGTTGTAGATACAGAATGTAACCTTACCCAGCTCTGCAGTCTTCTGAAATGATTACGGTGGATTGTATGGAGACAGTTGTGACACTTTCTGTTCTGTCAGCACCTTTATGAGAAGACAAAATCTTTGTGATCTCCAAGCTGCTCTTCTTCCCTAGTTGACCTGGAGAAGAAACGGACTGTAGAGAAGAGGATTTTGCAGTAAGGTGGCATTTGATTTGGCACAGGGAACAATTTACAAAAAGTAAGTTATCTGTCATCAGAAAAACTCCTTCAGGAGAAAGCAGAGTGATCCTTTGCTTGTTCTATCTGTGTACCTCAGAGACCTTGGTACAAAGGCAAGTGCAGCTTATACATACCCCTGCAGACAGAGGAAGTTGAACTTTTTAATTCTAGACATAAAATTCCTTCTTTATGTTTTAGAGAAAAGACCCTTCTGACCTTTAAAATTTCATCTTTCTCTCTATGTATGCAACAGCTAGACAGCAACAGCTTATAAGATTTGTTGTAGATAACTAGCAGCCATGGACAAACACAATATTGTCGTATTTCTACTAGTGGGTCAGCAAAGTAAGAGTATTGAAACGGAAGAAGGTTAGAGTATCATTTGTTGAGATAAGTGTTAATGCAAGTTCCTGGGTGGGTTTTTTGGAGGGTTGGAGGGAGGCGTCCAGGTTGGTTGTGGAATCAAGCTTTAGTTCTTTGATTTCTAGTTTCATAGAGTAGGAGGAGTGGGGTTTGCCTTTGTTTTATGAAGTAGCAAGTTTAGCGTTCTTTCCGATAGTGATACCAGTCTAGACGTTTGGTATTTCAGTACTTCCTTTACAGTTCCAAATTAGGGAATCAAGGTTCCATTGCCAAACATTGCACCATCCCATAAAAATAGTTCTTGGCTATGAGTTTACAGATTTGATGGGGCATACCTTTTAAAAACTGATCTTGTAGTATTTTTACATGTAGTTATGCAAATGCATGAAGATTGTCAATGTCAATAATGACTGGAAAAAAGGTAAAATTCAAAAGTACACTTTGTCGCAGTATGACTTTTCAAAACCAAAATGAAACAGGTAGGATACTTTTAAAATTATAGAAGTTGTTATTTATGCATCCCAGTGAAATTTAGTGATACAGAAGCTCTTTTTTATTTAGTCTTAACAATTCAAGTATAATCACTCTACAAACAGCTAAATTTGGGAAAGTTCCATTTGTAGCCGTCCATGCAATTGTAGATAATCGCTTCAGTTAAAGGTCTGTTAATTTTAATAGATCTAGTCTTGTGTTGGATTACTTAACACTTTTTTGGTATCAGTGATCCACAAATGTGTTACATTGTACTTCTCTTATGGGGGAGAACAGAAATTAAACAGCTAATAGTTAAGAACTATTAGATAGTCTAGTCTCATGTATATCAAAGGCCGTTAAAGTGCACGCATTTGCCTCTGTAGTAAGTCTCATCATTTGCCTTTATCTAAAACACATCCTAAAAATTCTTCCAGGGCCAAAGCCAATGGAAGTCTCTGTGTTACTGCATACAGGATGAGTTGAAGCGTTTCAAACTGATGTCCTGAAAACCAGGTTATTTTGGGAGGGGAGCAGCCTAGAGCTAGCAGTAGGAAACGTTAACCCTGGGGAAGTGTGTGAAATCCTGTCCCTTTCCAGCGCTGTAATGGCTGAGTCAGGACTCCAGGTAATTATCGCCATCTGCTCATGATTCAGAGCTCGCATGTAAGTACTTGCATGTTTTTTTCCAGGATTGTTCTTTTGATCTGAAATACAGAAAATATGATGGTCACCTTTTGAATAATTAGTTTGTGGTTAGAGGTCTCACAGGAGGTGAGAGATGTGGATGATGCGTTTGCTTCTGTGACAGGATACGGATTCACATCCCCAAATTTCCAGAAGGCTGCATTAACCGCCAAACTGAACATGTGTGCTGGGAAGAAGATGCTCTATACGTCTGTTGGAGCTGTCATTATGCAAAAGGAGAGCCAGAAAGAAAATGAGCAAAGGAGGAGCTAACTATAGCATAGTGTTCAAAACACATACCTTGGAGCAGGGAAGAAGGTGTGTTCTTTCCAGGTTGTTTATGCATTTAATTTTAAACAGTCTTGGATAAAAATAGACCTGGCAGTGGAGATCAGAAGTCATTACTCTGCTGGTTTTACATCTCATTAACGCTGTTCACTGCAGCTTGCTCAGGCAATGTGAGCCCCTGCCTTGTTCTTTTCAGAATCACCCACTCTCCAGACGCATCTTCGCCTTCCTCATTCTCCATGTGTTAAAACATATTTTTGTATGTAAGTCTGCGCTGTTCCTGTCTTACCACACTGCCAGTCTTTTGGTCATAAGCACTCAAGAGCTGTTGACGGAAACATCGAGTAGTGTTCTCATCCTTAAAATAATCTGCAGAAATTCACTGCTGATGTCCCCATTCAGTCGTGACTGTCTGGTGACAGTTTCTTTTTAAGATGTCTGATGGTTCTTAATCTATGTGACATTGCCTTTTATTGATCTTTTTTAATTCTAAATTTTTAATAGAGCTAACTAAAGCAGGTAGAGTTTTATGTGGCTCTTACCTGCACTATGTTTCAGGTTTGTTTTTTTTTTTACTGTGAGATGCAGCATGATGATGTGAGCATTCCCTGATGTGCAGTGCTTCCGGACAAGTAGGAAAAATGCACTACATACACTGAATTTTTAAAATATCGTTGGTGTCACCTACATGTCACTGGTAGCTTCAAGAATCTGGTGCTCTTACCCAGGTTTCATTCCAGGAATGCACCTACACTGACTGTAACCAGCCTTTCCCTGAAAGCATTTGTCGTATTTCTCCTCCCACTGCTGATTCATTGTTTGGAGAACAGAGAGGAATGGAAATCAGACTTCTTCATATCTTACCATGTTTCCTATAGGACTCTGTCATTTTATTTCCAATTATTCTGTTAGTTTACCTGCTACTGATATTAGATCTGGAGTTCTTCCCGTGCTATTTTTAAAGGAAAGGTACCACATTTTCAATTCCACAAATTTTTGCCATAGTGAATGATTTTAATTCTAATTCTCACATTCAAATTATCACTGGTTAGCTTACCCACCTGGTCTTTCTCTTCTTCATTTTACGTGTTACTGTTACAATTTATACTTTTGTATTGGCTGAACTGAAGGCAACTTCTTGTACTTTACTATTCAAATGTACTGTTTAATTTACATATCTCTCAACTCTATAGTGGACTGGTTTTTGAAGTTTCCAGGTAATTACTTTACTTGAAAAATCCTTTCATTCCCTTTTTCATTGTTTAAAATCTTTTTTTTTTTAATTCACTGGAAAGGGTTCATTTTGTAACTATCCCTCACACAATGACGTTATATTTAATTATTTTGTATACACCACTGTTTTGGCCCCAGCTATTCTTATGTATTGAACAAGGCTGAGAGAGTTGGGGTTGTTCAGCCTGGAGAAGGCTCCAGGGAGACCTTACTGCAGCCTTCCAGTACCTGAAGGGGGCCTACAAGAAAGCTGGAGAGGGACTTTTTACAGGGGCACGTAGTGATAGGACAAGGGGTATTGGCTTTAATCTGAAAAAGGGTAGATTTAGATTAGATATAAGGGAGAAATTCTTCACTCTGAGCATGGGGAGGCACTGGAACAGGTTACCCAGAGAGGTTGTGGATGCCCCATCCCTGGAAGAGTTCAAGGCCAGGTTGGATGGGGCTTTGAGCAACCTGGTCTAGTGAAAGATGTCCCTGCCCATGGCAGAGGGGGTGGAACTAGATAATCTTTAAGGTCCCTTCCAGTCCAAACCATTCCATGATTCTATGTTTATGATTCTAAGATTGTGTCCTTCACATGGATACCTGAGAAACAGTCTTTTCTTGTGAGCCTCAGAAGCACGCCTCCAAAAAGCAATCATGGTAAGTGCTGAGAAACTTCTGTAACTGGCACTATTCGATCAGGTTATTGCTTACGCGAAATGAACACGAGGGGGAGCCAATGTACTAAAAAGCTGCGGAAGAAATCATAACGTGCACTTGAAGGTAATTTTGAACAAACCTCAGACAGTTTGAAAGACGAAGTTCATTTGTATAAAAAGCAGTTTTACTGCAAGTGCTGAGCAAAAAGCGCTGGAGGTGATTAGTACAGCTGAATGCATTGACATGTCTGCAACAAGTTTAGGGTCTTCTGAATTCTTAAACTGATTTATGTTTCATATTTCATCAGGCTAGCTCAAGTTTGAAATAGCCTGTATTGAATTTCAACCTATTCAAATGGTAAAAGATTCAGAAAGCAAAATGTTTCTTTCTGACTACTCAAGGAATCTTAATCAAGAGTGGCAATCTCTAATGCATACTCTGGCTTTGTTCCTACTGTGGAGCTCACATTGATATCATCCAGTGAAGTATTATGCTTGAAATGGATATACAGATTGTAATATAGTTTCTCCACTAGCAGTTAGGTAGGAACATGATGACCTTTGTTAGTAAAAATGCACTTTAATTGTGTTTTTAATACTGGTTTATGGATGGTGTTGGATGATAAACTCAAATTACTCTGAAAACCATGATAAGTTTTATAGTACAATATAAATACTAGCATTGTTATTGTTTAAGGTCCTAGGAAAACTGACATTTGTAACATTGAGTCAGAATTTTACTTAGCTGAGATATTTCTCATGGGGATATCAATTTTAATTTAACTATCAGTATGGCTTTTCTGGCACATGTCCGAATATGAAGCCTTTGCATCTCTTCCAAAGACCATGTTGCCTTTCTTCCTATCAATCCATGGCCTACGTGTATGTTGCAAGTTAAGCTTGTTTTTCAGTGCCTCACTCTATCAGGAGCAGTGTGATCAGACATTAAAAATTTAGCTCATATGTGTATTTGCTGCCACTCTGAATTCTCAGAAAGATGACATCTCTCTCTGTACCAGCATGCAATGACACATCAGAACAACTCCCCACAGAAAGAAGCAATCCAAAGGGAGAGCTTTGCAGTTGAAAAATACTTCCACATCAGAAAATCTATCAAGAACATAGAGTAGTCTTCTACAAATGAATAGGGTCACAGGATAGAAATCAAGATGACACAAACGAAGCAAAGAAAGGGGAAACAAAGTGGAAATGAAACAAGGTTAGTACAGGGTGAAATATTACATGTTCTCATTACATGCTCAGCAGTTACAAAGACTGTGCCTGTGCTTTAGTCTATTGAGTAGATGCCAGATATTGCAATATGAAAGGAAAAGCAGTGGAAACCTAGAAGCAATAAAAACCAAACTTGCCTACCTTCAGCTGAAGATTTGGCAACTCTGTGTGTGTTCAGTGAATATCCCTTTGGTTGGATACCTTTAATTTTGCTTCAGCTCTGTGAAGTCATCCAATTGATGCTACCTGGCTCCAGCAGTCTATACTTTGCTTCCACTTAATTTAGTGATATATATTCCACATTAGCAAATCAGCCAGCTGAGAAGTGGTGTGATGTTTACTCAGTGCACGTATCGAATGATGTTTTGCAGGGCTGTAAGCTCTGATCCTTCTGTAACACTAGAGCCTAACGTCCCCACTTATGCAACATACTTGAGTTGCGTTGCAGTTGATGGCATAGCTTTAAATTTTGCTCCAGCTTCAGATCCTACCTGAAAGGTATAGTTCAGTTATCTTCAGTAGCTTACGGTGAGCATAATATAGATAAAAGGGCAACAAAGAAGGGCTCTAGCACAGGAGAGAGTAGTCAAACAGTAGAGTCAGCATGAAAAACAGCCTTTGTTTCTTAGCCAGAATATATAAAAAGTGTTGATGGGAAGTATGGCCTAAATTACATTTACATTGCAGATTTTTTTTTTTTTTTTTAATTAAGGATGCTAGTTCTCTGAGCTGCTCTGGGCCAATCCAGAACTCGGTTGAAAGTCAAGTCATCAAGAAAGCCATCAACAAGTGAATCCAAATCTTTTACAGTACCATCTGTCTAGCTCTTCAACAGCAGTTTTCAGTTTCTAGACAGTGCAGCCTGATGCTCTGACTGATCAGGTTAGCCAAATTTATGTTTTTCTCTCAGAAAATGGTTTCCGATAACCTTTTTTCATTACTTCAAGATTTTAAGAAAATGATTCATTTGGTAGAGCAGTTGGTTTTATTTTTCTCCTGTCAATCAAATCAGCGCAGTCCATAGCACTGATGCTATCACCAGGGAAGCAGGAGAGGGAAAAGTCACAGTGAAGGCTTCTCCCACTGCCTGCGGTGAGCTGGCGTAGTCCCCTCCAAGGGTTTCACACCATGGCCCAGAGACGACACCGTCACGAGTTGTGCACCCATGACTTTTTGGTGCCTGGCAGCTGGGGTGTTTCTGTAATGGCTGTGAAACACTCTTACCAGGCTGGGGCTCTGGGAAACCTTTCCCAGTCCCCTTTTTGTGATCTAATCACGCCAAGTCTATGCCCACTCCTACTGGGGTTAAAAAGGGAGATGAAGGAAGAGACAGAAATTGTTACCAGTTTATGCACTGTGATGTAGGGGTTCAATCTGGGAGAGTTTCCAGTTTGGGCTGGTGTGCTGAGGGATGTTTTGCTACCCAGAATGATCTTTAATCTTGATCTTCCCATTACCATTGACGTCTCTGCTACCCCTCACCGCCCCTCACTGCAGGTCCTTTTCCTGCAGGGCTGCAGCAGTAACCTCCGCTGGGTCTTGAGCATGTTTGACTTCTTTGGTCTCCACTGATCTTCCAGTGGGGTGTGATTTTCTTTCTACTTACAATTTCCAAACATCCTTTCTTTCTAACCCTAGGGTTACAGATTTTGGTTCTTACTTTAAAGGATAGCACAGGATGCTCTCCAGAACAGTGATTTCTTAGCTAGTCTTGATTTCTCCAGGTCTTTCTTGGGCAATCCAATCACCCTTGTTTGTTTTACCGAAAGAGTTGGGCTCTTCATTTTCTGTAAGGTCTTCTAAGTTTGGGGGTGTGTGCGTTTTTCTGGGTTGTTTGTTTGTTTGTTTGTTTTTTATTTGTTCCTTTGTTTGTTCATTTTGCAAGAACTAATAGGTTTTAATTTAGAGAGTCTCTGAATGGCCCAGCCAGGCCCTTCCTCATGGGAGAAGAATGTAATAATATAATCACAAGGGCTTTGCTTTTTTTCCTATTTCTCTAACTGCTTGACTCTGAGGGTGACTCTGAGGGACTTCAAATATTGGGTAATTATTGGGTAAGAATTTCTTATTACTTCATCTGCAGAAGTTCACTTTATTGGTGCACATCATATGCTCATTTTCTCTTCATTTATGGACCTAATGTAATTCGAGAGCTTGTATCTTCACTGACAGCACTCAACATCAAGAGGTTTCAAAGGGAGTTTTCTTAACTTTCATTAGCACAGGTGCATACGTCTAAACAAAAGCTTTATACTAGCATGATAAGAATCTTTAACTTGGGAGTTTCATATTAGAACAAGAAAATATTAATGAAATTCTGAAATGTTTGACCCTTTGGTGACCCAGCCTGCTTTCTTTTGCTATCTTCAGCCATTACAGCTCCATGTCTCCAGAGAATCAAATACGTGGCTGTAGTGATTGCTAAAAGTCAGCTAGCAGCTGCTTGTTTTAAGCTATTTTTAAGGGAGTTCCTGCATGAACACAATAGCTTGTTCATTTTTCTTTTGTTTAACTGAGGCCCTTGTCTCTCACACACGTGGAGGGTGGAAGAGGAAAGAGAGGGGCTAGTGAGCTCTGACCGCTGTATAAAGTTCTTTTCCATAGCTGTGGATGTACCCCGTATAGGTGGGACTTTCTGTTTTTCTTGTGACTTGTTCATGGGTACCGTTTTTTTCCAGCCAGAGAGGAGGAGACATTCTCCCTTTTGTAAAGCCACCTTTTGAAGGAAGGCCTGCTATTTTGTTGCCTAAGCCCCTCTTTTCCAGCAAATGGGTATTTCGGTAGGTGGAACCAGTCTGAGTTCGCAGGCTCTTGTGCCTGTCTCTGAAACTGTTTCTTTTCAAGCTTTAAGTGGTGCAGGGCGTTTACTTGATGCACAGGAGCACAGTTTTCACTGCTCTCAGGACTGATATCCACTTGTAAAATTGAATGCTTTGAACTTTCTAACTGTGGGCAAATACGCATTTGTTTAAAATTTGCAAGTAAGTGGAATTTTTCTGTCTTGCCAAGCTTTGTAGCAATTACATAGTGCTACAAGCAATTTGTAAGTGTTGAATAGACTTTGGTTAGTTCAAAAATGCTAGGGTTTTTTTCTTATGCTTTAATGGATCTATGAATGAATCTATGTGAATCTGCCAATATGTGTTTAATCACAGAAAATGCAAGTGCCAGTAAGTCCATGCAATGTGTACAAAGCGTGTCAGAGGTGTGAACTTAACTGTTTATTTCTTGTCAGTCTCAGGGAATTCAAGGTCTTAAAAAAGTACAGGTGTCAACTAGAAATTAACGTGGCCATATGTCTCACATGTCTGCCTAAAGTTTGGCTCCTATACCCAAACTTCATCGGCGAGGATTTACTCTCCATATTTTGGTTTTAATTCCCTGTCACCATGACCAAAACGAGAAACCTCTTCTGGGCACTGTATTGGCTGGGAAAGTTGGGTGTAGACCACTGTATTAAAGCACCTCAGTAGGGGCTTGCAAGGCTGGTGTATATGTATATCAGGCCTGAAGGTTTGGACTTTTGTTTTTCAGCTTTGGGCTTTTGTTTTTCAGCTTTGATTGTTTCTTGCTGATATGTCCTTTCCTGGATTATTTATCTTTAGCTTCAAAGCTTGCCTCAGAAAAGCTCAGAGGCCAATATTTGTATCCTTTGTCTGAATTCCATTTTATGGAAGATGAAGGAGAGGCAGTCCAGTACTTAAAAAGAAGTGAATGTTTTGCTGCTGTTGCCTTCAATCCCTTATAGCAAGAAAAGCTAATTTAATGAGTGAAGCAACAACTTTGGTTAAAAAGACATCCTACACCTGGAATCCCAGATTTATGTCCTAGAGCGATCAACTCTTCATCCTTCATTTATCCAGCATTAAATAGTCTATTCGGAAAGAGCTTGTCTACAGTGAATGGATGATGAACCTCCCCCCATAGAAGCTTCTGAAAAAGTTGTGATTTCTCTATTCTCTCTGAACCAAGTCTTGTCTTGGTATTGCTCTGTTGTTTGCTCATTGATTACTATCTCAAATATATATATGTTCTATATTCTCCCACTGCTTCACAGTGTATGTACACATAAGTAGAGATTAAAAGTCTGCACCGTATAAGTTACTACGACAATAATTACAGACTCAGTGCGCTGAGTGATTTTATTTTTTTTAAATAATGGTCCCTAGCAGTTCAGAACTGATAAATAGGCTGTTGGACAAAGATATCTAGCCCAGAACAATGTTTTCAGCAATCCTGTTTTTGCAGTTCCTCTCCTACTATTCATATGCATTTTCTTGATCTGTGGCTGAAGCTCAGGAGGAAAATAATCAGCTTTTGTGGGATTTAGACATTATAGTACTTCTCTATTTCTAAGCACTCAAGTAATAAAGGCTTTGGTAATCATCTCCAGCACACAGTATTACTGTCTTTCCAAAGCTGTCATTGCTGTTAAGTTTAATGGCTACTCTACAACTTAGAAGCAGCTATGAAAATCAAAAAGGATGGCACCACAACTATAGACTGAAATTCAGAAAGCTGCGGTTCTTGCTCCAAGAAAAATATTGAATGCATTAGCAGAACATGACTTCATTAACAGCATTAAAAGTTATCATTTACAGGAAGGCAAGCTCTACTTTGGCACATATTTCAGTGAACGACAACAACTTTTTGAATATTTCAACTAACATGCATTGACAGCTAGTTTAGGGCAGCAGGTCTAAAAGCATTTAAGATTACAGCAGTGTTCTTTAGAATAATATGAAGAATTGTTATTGCACTAATTTTTTTCATTTTAAAAAGACATTTTCCAAAATGTTTAGTGTATACTAATGTTCATATATAATTAAAACCACAGGCATGTCTCCTAGCTAATTATGTTACCCAGTATCTTTCTAAAAATAGTCTTTTATACTTTTCTCTTTTCTTCACAGTAGAAAAAGAAACATATTCTAAATTTTCCTCCTTCATGGCTTTTATAATTTTGCTTAGGGTTGACACAGTTTTGGGACTGGGGACTTGGATTGCTTCCTTCTGCTTCTCCTCCATCCTCGCCTCTGTACACGAAACCTACGTAATTCTCATCAGTCCTTTCTGCAGCCTTGGCTGGATTTGTTGATGATCTCTTATTTCTATCTAGCCAGCAGTGAGTCCTCTCCTAGGCTGCTGTCACTGCTACGCCACGCTGAGATTTAGCTTTTGTGACATTATCCGTTCTAGGAACAGCAGGACAGATTTCTTGGATTTCTGCAAGCCGCCTATCTGAATAAGAATACACCACTCTGCAGCTCAAAGACTGCTATTGTTTCCTGAGCCAGCAAAACAATATTGATAATGTTTCTTAGCTGTTTTGACAATTTTTTTTTTCTCTTCAGTCTCATGATAGTTACATTAATAGCTGCTATAATTTTGATTTAGGACAGCATCATTCAATGTTTCAGAAAATCAGGATCAGTTTCAATTAGGCTTTTCCAATTATCCTTTACTTACAGGAAAAAAATTCAAAGTGGGTAGGAATGCTATTGTGTCTCTGGGGATTTCTTGTTTACAATTGTAAGGCTTGATTCTCTTCTATTTTACAGTGATACAAATAAGGCATAAATGTAAGGCACAATGTAAATGTAGACTGGTGTAAAAGCAGGAGGGAGAAAGGAAAGAATTTAGGCCTAAGGCAAAATGGAGAGTACTTGGATGCGGGTAGAGTGCATGATCTTCAAAGCAGAGGGGGCAAAGGCAGAGGGTCCGTGACTCCAAAGTGGACCAGGAATCTGAACTCAAATCCTGCAGAAAAGCATGAGAGGCAGCTGGTTTGATGCCCCTGCCCAGGCTTGCCACAACTCTATGATTTCAGATATGCCTCTTCAGACAGGAGACATACAGGTCAGACAGAAAGGGAACACAACCACGTAATACAAGCCTTGCCTGCAACTCCAGGGACTGGGAAAGGAGAGCAAAGGCAGACAGGCTGTTCCCATGTCCGAGCTAGTTCTGGGTGGCTGCAGAGACCAAGCACACCTCACCATAGCTCAGAGTACCCAGGGGGGTTCTGGAAACCAGGAGAGCCTCCCAGCAGCTCCAATGCCTGAGATGCTGCAGATCCACCAGGACCTGCCTCCGCTGCGCCTGGGAGCAGCTGACATAAAGCAGACTTCTCTCCCAGGCAGTTAGAGAAGATGTGCAAAGCCTCATTTGCTGTCACCACATCCTAACAGAGCCAACAGCCTCTTCTGTAACGGAGCTGGACGCTGTTGCTGTCATACTAAAAGGGATGAAAAATGAAGTTTAAAGAAATTTGAGAAGAAAGCAGGAAAGTAAATGAAGTCAAGCTAAAATCAAGCCTGCTCTTCAGCTCATTACAGTGAAAAGAGTGGGGACAAGAAATCAACAAGTCCTTGAGGGAAGGAGAAGGGCACTACATCTGTTAACAGTGGGAACTGGAAATGCACAATGTTTGTCCCTCAAATATTCACCTTGTTGCTCACATCTAATTTTCTACCAATGTTTTCAACAATAATGACCATTAAACAGCAACACATATATACACAAAAGCTTGTATTGTGGAAATGGCATTCTCTTCCTCAGTCATTACAGACCACCCTGTGACACTAAGGAACTGCCCGTGCAATGCAAGGAGCCGTTCCCTCCTGCCGCCTACCAGCACTGGATGCATGTATCTGTCCTTGCTGCTAGTTACTGAACTTGGGCTTTGGCACCCCTGACTGAGCTGCAATGTCACCAGAAAAAGCGAAGTTTCCTTGAGTCACTGAAAAATCAGCTACATAATTCACATTTGGCAAGGGTGTGGAGAGGAAAGAAAGTACAAATTGTGGAGGCAGTTGGTGTGCTCCATGTTCAGCACCTAGATGGAGAAAGGCACAGGCACTGAAATAAAAGGATGAAAATTCAGTTGTGGAAAGGAGTAAGGGAAACATGGAAGGGGCTGAGGGGAAGGTGAAGAGCCTTCATGGGAGGAAGATGGTCCTCAAGACTCCCATTCGTCAGGAAGAAGAGAACAAAAGGACTGGAGATAGTCAAGGGAAAGGAAAGGTGGTGAAGTGATCACATGGAAATTAAGGAGGCAGACCTGATGACCTTTACTGGGGAGAGAGCGCTGAAGGGAGACAAAGCCATAAGGAAAGCAGAAGCCTTTAGGAAAGAGCAAAACAAATGCAATTTAAAAGGACCAAAGAATTTCCCCGAAAAGTGTGAGAAATGAAAAAGACTATAGAAAATTCACCCAGACATAAAAGGATGATGCTGGAGAAACGGAAAGTAAGAATCAGAGCAGGACTAGGATGTTATTGGCTCTGTTTTATTGAGTGTTTGGCCCATCCAGCATTCTGCCCCGTGAGTGAGTGACTATTGGCTTGTTTCCTTCCCTAGATTCTGTTCCTTTGAATGCAGTCTATACCAGTCTCTTTTTTTTCTTTCTGAAAAGCTGACTGATCTTGCACTCATATAGCTGAAAGTCCATAAAAATTAAAAAAAAGTAATCTTACAGCAAAAAGCAATATTACAATAGTGAAGCATTGTGCCTCCACAGGCAGCGGCTGCAGGAATGGGGTCTACTTTTCACTCTGATCAGCTCTTCAGTTGAGCATTTTCACATGTCTGTGGTCTCATTCTGTGCAATAACCGAGAGGTAACAACTGAAAACTATGGAGAAGCTTCATAATATTAATTATATAGTTACTTCATCAGTAATTAGAACATATATAACAGGAGGACATATACACACACTGAAACAGTTATAAATTATTCAGTTGAAACCACACTTACCAAAATGCCCAGGCAAATTATGCTCTCTTTCATATGATTTTGAGCTCTTACTTGTCCATAAAGATGTGGATCCTTTAATTTCTTTCATTTGTCCTCATATAGAAGAAAGAGAACACCCATGATCCCATTTTCTTTGGAGGAATTTTAGAGCAAAGTGTATCTATGGTAGCACTAAATAACTCATTGAGCTAAGCCTTATTTGCAAACTCATAAAAATGATAGCAATTCTTGGAAGCATATTTCATTGCAGAAATTGATAGTCCTACAGAGTCATCTTCTGATTAAAGTTGCTTTGGAAATATGGAGAAGGGAAAATTACCACCCAACCTCTATTTCTGTTCCTTTTAATAATATTGACCTGTAGTTCAGTAATAACCAAAATGTCACTTATATGTAAATACATAGAAAGTTTCTGTCCTCTGATAATAACTAAATGCTAGGAACATCTGAAGTACAGGTTTAATTTCAATTGGAAATGAAGTTTTAAAGAAGTTCTCAAGCCTCACAGGGCAGGCGCATGGGTTTTTGACAACAGTATTTTCATTTCTGATCAGCCTCCTCTATTTCTTGAATTTGTGCTTAGGAGAAAGTCTGGTTAAAAGGATGTTTCAGCAACCAAGTAAAAACTCCTTTAGGAAGCAATGTTTCCATACTCCAAGTTTGGAGCAGAAATGGGAGCTTCTACTATTCTCTTCTGCTCCAGGCTTGCTCTGGCTTTTCACTCTAAGGATTAGATATACCTGTCCTGCGCAATGCAGCACAATGTAAAGATTTCCAGACTAATTCTTATTGAGCTAGCACTGCTATCAAAGAGATAAGAGCTGCATTAGCAGAACACTGCATGAGAGCCAAGTTCTCCTGCCGAGAAACTAGCTTGAATGCCTCTACTCAATTAGCAGTAGGTCAGGCATCACAGACAGGTACCACGTTCTGGTGTGGAGACGTGGGCAATTTTTCTGAAGGGAAGAGCACTGACCGATTCCCCAGCTGATTCACTGGGCGAGCCTGCCTGTTAGCAATCCGTGCGCGGTGTCCCGTGGCCTTCCAAAGGACGCGATCGGTCATGAGTGACACAGCGAGGCCGAGAGACCTTTGCATCTTTGGCTCTTGACCAAGCTCCTCCGTGAGAGGAGAGGCAGGCGAGTGGCAGCAGCTGACTGAGAACATTGATCTGGGTATTGATTTGTTTCTTTCTCCAGCCTGAGCAGAGCAGGATCCTTTCGAAGGGAAGTGGCTGTGCGGGGGCCCGAAGCGGAGCAGTGTGTGTCAAGTGCCGGTGGAAACGCCTGGGGAGGCTCTGCAGTCGTTACAGCCTACGCTTCGCCCAGCACCAGCAGCAGTGCTATCAATTTTGCTCCGTTCTCTTGTCATCAAGCTGAGTCAAGTTCTTCTAAAAGCTGCATTACAGAAATGTCAGCGGAAGATCCGCTGCACCTCCACATATTGTTCAGAAAGCTCATGGGATTAGTTAAGCGTAATGCAGTAGGACAGTATATAATCTTTCTCTTCAATTGCTGGAAATCTGTTGTTATGCCAGGCTCTGCCTGTCCTGAGAGAGCATTATTGTGCCAAATTTCATACTGAGGGAGTGCAGTTCTATAAATCAGCATTAATGCTTAGCTTGTTAGAACTACAGGCAAATAAGAGAAGGCTAAATGAGCAATACTGTGTATTTAACTATGTATGAGGTACGATTCAAACAGCACAAGGCCTGTGTGTTGGATGTATTGTCAGTGGACTCAGTGATGAAGCTGTTTACTGGGGAACACTCACTTTCCTTTAGCCAAATGACAAGAAATCCTTTTTGGCATTGTATGACTGTGATGCCGCAAGTTTTGCAGTGCAGAAATAAACTTGAAAATCTAATTTAACACTGAGCAATAGCTTGCTGATCACAGACTGTAACATTTATCTTAAGGTAAATCACTTTCCTCTAGACAACAGCAATTAATGTTTAGACATAGAGGTATAATGGGCAGTTCAAAAAGAGACTAATGTCTTCATCCCTGTGCCTCATAAACTCATTGTCCAGAATGTACATAGCTCTGCTTAACCTTCACCGATGTCCTCTGCAGAACTTACTGCAAGTGTTCCAGACATTTGCTTCTTAAAGGACAATCAAAAATGCAATGAGTTGAAAATGGTTGTGATTTATTCTTGAAGCTGTTTGTGCAAGATTCTGACCCGGATTCAGCCCTCCTTAGGGCGGTTTTGCGCTGCCCTCTGGGCAGAATGCCCTTGAAAAGGGCAGAGCTGGTGTTGTGTTTGTGGACTACACTCCAAGGTGTCTTAAACAGTAAAAGTCAAGCCCTGCTTGCTCTGGGATTTTTTTTTTTAAAGTCAGAAAAAGCTAAAGGCAAAAGAAGAAAAGTATTTAGTCTGTAAAGAATATGCTGTTTAAAATATCTGTTGAGATCATGTTTGGTAAACAGTGCATTAAGGAGAAATCAAAGCGATTCCTCCAATAAATCTGAAATCAGACGTTATTGTTGAAAAAAGGAGGAGATTAGCCATTCTAGCTAGTACCATTTGGGTTTGCACTTTGGGACTGATGCTGAAAGTGCCAAGCTGGCACTCAGAGTCCAGCTTTACAAACATGACTCTACCTTTATCTTTTGCTGAAATGCTCTGTAACATAATGGGGTTCTCATTTCCTTTTTCCGGAGAGATGGGCTTTTGTCATCCTAATTCTGCTAAGAAAAAGAAAGGCTCATAGGAAACATCATCATCTCCACTGGCTTCCGTGGCTCCACTGGTAAAAGTGGCTCCACTTTCACCTGACACTTACTGTTCTTCCTGCAGCCTGTCCTTTTTGCATTCTCCTTCCTCGCGTCCCATTTTAATTTCTCTTCTTCGTCTTTCTCGCTCTCCCTCTCCTTGGGCAGGTAAGACTGCACACCTTCGTGACACCTGGATTAGAAAGCTGTGCCTTAAAGAGGCTGAACGTTAATGCCAGCTCACCAGATTTCACAGGCTGTGGATTTAACCTAGCTGCAAGGGTGCAAGAGTGCTGCAGCAGCACAAGCCTCATCTGTATCTCCTGCACTTTCACTCTGCTGTGTCCATTCATTTTGTCTTTGCAGAAACACAGCTAGTTTCTCAACAACTCCCCAGGGAAAGACCATGCTGTCTGTTCTTCTTTTCTAGAGACTCTTTTCAGACGTGCTTTACCCGCTGGGATGATCAGGTAAGTGCATCAGTAAGGATTCCTGTCTCACTGCTGCCAGACCAGACAAATTCATCTTGATACAGAGAAAATCAAATTTGTTTGCTTTCCCTCTCTGTGTCTCACACACAGAGATGTACACATGTATAGCTTCCTACCTGTTGTTTCTCATCCCTCTGGGCCTGATTGTCACACTAGCAGGCTATAGCATGATGGAAGGAAGTTTCCATTCTGTTGATTAGATTTGTCCAGTGACTTCCCACATCATGAAAGAAAACCAAGATCCAAAGCATCCCCCGCAATCTGCCATTTGTGGCTGGTAAGCCACACCGTGCATTGGGAAATATCAGCAGATGTATTCCCCTACCAGTAATGAACCCGTTCTTCAGTGTTTGGCCCGAATTGTCTCACTATCTCTCCTAGGACTGAGCAGGCAGTGGTAACTGGACTCAGCACTGCAAACTACGTTTAACTATTTACTGTCATTCAGAGAGATGATTGTGCTAGCCCTGCTCATTCACCTGGCCTGTTTCACCACCAAAATTAGCCTAGCACTTGCCACACAAATATCTTTCACTTAGAGGCTATTATATAGGAATATAAGAGCACTGTTAGTACTCTCCTGCATGTATCTGTTAGAGGAGGCCAGCACAGCTGATCTGCAGAGCCTGGGGCCTAATTCTTCAACATGAGAGAAGCTGAGATGGAAATATCTCCCCACACTTCAGCTCATGCAGAAGTCAGAATGAAGAAAACACTTGCTGTAACTGATAGCAGAAGTAGACTGTAGACAATCCCATACTGCAAGTAAGTGCATGTTATAAGATTAGGTAAGCACGTCAAAAGATTCAAAGACTGATGCAACCTCTATGGTTCCTATCAGTGTCACAGTTTTGGCTTTCCTCATTAGAAAATAAAGGTTTTTGTATCTTCCTCAATGGAAGATTTTACAATAAGAGTGAAGCAGGTGTGCAAGTGTCAGGAATAATCCCCATACTCTCCCTGCTGCCAGTGTCCTTGGGAGCTGAGATGGGATTTACATTTTCCTCCTTTAATTATGCCAATTTTAATTTGCTGGCTGTTCATAGGGAAGCCATGAGCCTGGAACAGCTGCTGAGGCTGTGTAAAATTAACCTGAGCCATGTCCAGGCTCTAGCAGATGGGTGCTAGAGCCTCTGCACAAGCTGACGGATTTGGTGCTGACATCCCGTCTTGAAGCTGAGTGCAGAAGGCTGAAAGCTGGATATGCCCTGGAGATCAGTATGTCCTGCCTTCCTCCGGGTTTATCTTCTTAGGTCTTGCAGAGATGGATTTATGGGGGGAAATCAGGAGGAGTGTAATTCTCCTCATCTGTAAGTACCACAGTGTATTTTGTATCATGAACTTTCCACCCCGAAGAACACGGCAGAATTTCTTGAACTAAGGCAAATCTGCCCTGGCTGGAAATTTTTACCCCAGCTAAACCGCAGGGTGACTCCTTTCTTAGCAAAGGTGGTTTACCCTGGGAACAGTAGCTTGTGTGCTGTTGGTCTAGGGCGGCTACCTCTGGGCTTTTGCCTGGAAACTTTTATCTCAGGCCAGGTTTGTTTAGTGCTTTTGCTCTGGTTTTACCTGTTCTCTGAATGATATTGTGCAGTCTCCAGTGCTCCCAATGCAGTGCTTGGCTGCAGTTTGCCCAAGACTCATTCCGTCCTGTCACTCTGAATGCTCTTATTTCAAATTAAGGCTGTGTTTCATGGGGAAAATCAGCAACGTAATGATGAGTCAAGAAATATGAAGTCAATTGGCATAACTTAAGAAGGGAGAAACCTGCAGGCTGAAGATTTCATCCTACAAAATGCCTTTGAATCAATTCAGAGCACTCTTTCATCAAGGACTAAATCCCTAAGGATTAAAGACCACTTTAGTCACATTAGGACCACTTTAACCGTAAATGAGGACATCCATTTGGGGCTTTAATGCATGTTGATTTCCCATGGTCAGATGAATTGGCTTAACTTGCCAAGTTGTCGTGGTTTAACCCCAGCCAGCAACTAGGCTCCACACAGCGACTCACTCACTCCCCCCCAGTGGGATGGGGGAGAGAATCGGAAGAGCAAAAGTGAGAAAACTCGTGGGTTGAGATAAGAACAGTTTAATAGGTAAAGCAAAAGCCGCATGCACAAGCAAAGCAAAACAAGGAATTTATTCCCTATTTCCCATCGGCAGGCAGGTGTTCAGCCATCTCCAGGACAGCAGGGCTCCATCACGCGTAACGGTGACTTGGGAAGACAAACGCCATCACTCTGAACATCCTCCCCTTCCTTCTTCTTCCCCCAGCTTTATATGCTGAGCATGACGTCATATGGTGTGGAATACCCCTTCGGTGTCCTGCTCCCACGTGGACTCATCCACAGGTCACAGTCCCTTCGACTGTGTTCACACTGGAGTTCCAGCCTGTCCAGTACAGCAGCACAGAAGCAGCAGCGATGCCCTGGCATCTGCCAGCCCAGGCGCATCCCCGTTGCTGTATCAAAATGCTCCCAGGCACAGCCCAGTAAGGTGATCAGCAGCACAGCAGGACAGCAAGCAGCGAAAGCAAAAAGCAGCCACTAACGAGCACTAGAGTCTAATACACAGTGAGGCAAGCAAGCCCCATGGCAAGCACAGGAGCCTGCCAATTAATAGCTAAACAGCAATAACAGCTATAAACTCAATCTAGCACGTTCCAATCAAACCTGCCATTATCTCGAAGCCTTCGAGCCCCACATTGGGGTGGAGCTCCCAGGGGTGAAGAATGTGCTGGTTTTGGCTGGGGTAGAGTTAATTTTCCCCACAGTAGCTAGCATGGGGCTAGCTAAAATCCTAAATCTCCCTTGTTTGGCATTTTTGCAGTGTCCTATACCAAAGGACTGCTGTGTCACACCTGCTACCCCACATGCCTGAAATCCTCTTTCCTTTTCTAAGTCACTCATCCCCTTTGTCAACTCTTGACTCTCTTTGCAAAGTTTTGTACGCTGCAAGCTATATAAAGAAACAAATTGCATTCAACTGTATTAGCAAGCAGCCTGGAGGGAGGTTTTTTTGTTTGTTTTTTGGTTTTTGTTTTTTTTTCTGTACAGTGCCAGAAATGAATTTTCCCAAATCTTCAAACTTTCTGAAACACTTGACTCACATTCCTGAATTATCAGGACTACTTCATGCCTTGAAATTACTGCATATGGTCGTGTTTTACTCCTTCATTCACCGTGTTCTTTATTCAGAGCTCATCATTTTTTCAGAAATTATTTAGATGATGCTACAATTAGCATATTTCAGATAGAACTAGCAAGTCCATCTACTCTCTCAGTGTAATTAGAGAAGAAATGTAACACATTTGAAAATAAATAGCCCATGCATGAGGTGGTTTTGTGGAACAATACAGAACAAGTGGGTGGACAGGAATGTGTGGAAATAGAGCCAGGATTCTGAGTGGTAAAAATTGGCTCATGTCCATCAGCTTGCTAGAGCTACAACAGCCTGAACTCTCACATTTGGCGATGAGCTATAAAATGATAAAAATACATAGTATAAGGAGAAATGTGTCCTTCTAAGTGGTTCTTTCAGTGGAGTTCTGCTGGCAACAGCACAGCTTCAGAAACAAATGATCTAAACTTAGGTTTCTGTAGTTGCGCTCTTGGCTGTAACTCACCTGGAGTTATAGCAGGGGAACCGTGCAGAATGAGGGGGTCTCTGTGATAGCTAGAATGACTGGAGATATACAGGAGGTAAATGAAGAGTTTTCTCCATATTGTAATGATCTGAGTGACCAGGAAACATGATGGCTCAGACTGACACTTTATGATATATAATTTTACGCCATTGAGGCAGTGCAGAGAGAGGAATGTTGAAAAATTCCTTGGATTTTTTCCCCTTCTTGTGAGCACAGCTGTTTCTTTTCCTGGGTTAAATTCTGGAGTACTGTTTTAAAAAATGTCAGTCATCTTTAGAAAAATCAGGATACAGGTTCTAAATTCAAGGTGCTCTTGGAAGTTGTAATCCCATCCTGCCAGTCATCGCTAACTTCATATCACGAGTCTCCTACACCTCAGCTTCTGTTTATATCTTCTCACAGGCAGATTTCTGGTTTGTGTAAATTGGTTGGCTCCCTTGGCATCTTCCAGGAGATCATGGGCAGTGCTCAATAAAGAACCAGGCACCTAATATCTGCTTCAGGCATCATTTTGTCAGCACTAAGAGGAGAAAAGCAGATCTTTGTGGCCCAACTTCCTGGTGTAGTATCTATGGATAGAAACGTGTCTTGAAGCAAGAGCGTATCTGCTTGTTTGTTACTGTTTAAGGAAGTCAGGTCATTAATTCCAGTTATTCATATCAATCTTTACTTGAGAATTTTGTTCATCTTTTCTAAGTCAAAAGATTTTATGACAGCTTAGAAAGATCTCATCATAGCTGTGCTATATTTATTAGTCAGAAGTCTGATAAGATGTGGCCTTCTCTTCTTATGACTCTCCAAATATATTCTTCCACTCATTTATTTGCTGCTTCTGGCTGACAGCAGTGCTTCAAATGGCTTAATATAGCATGTAAATATAATGAATTTGCAGAATATGAAGCATCAAAGAAGAGAATTATGTCGTACTATGTCCTCCCTCATTTCTCAGGTTAATAAAAATGTCATACACTTCTGTTATTGAATTGGAAACCAGTTGTTGCTTTTCTTTAAATTTAGGGTATGGTAAAAGGCTAAGAGTACTCCCACATACTTACATTGGAAATATTATGAGTATGAATCATCTTCATTGCATTTTCTTCCTCCCTGATGCTAGCAATAGGGCTAGTGATCTCTCCCAGCAATGAGGTTGTGTGTGCTGTTCCATTTCTTGACGTATGTCTGATGGCTGGGATCGGGACCAGTACTTGGTTTTCACAGTTGTCAGCCGAGTTTCACACTTATATTACTCCTATCCTGAAATTCGCAGGACAAAAGTATTTGTGCAGAGCTCTACTGAGCTGTTAGTATAAGGGCTATTATTAGGATAGTGTTGGGAAGCAAGACTCATTTTTCATTTATTATTGAATGAAGTATCCTGACAAGATTATTTTGTGTAGCTAACTGAGGTTCCCCACAATGAATGATCCAACAGTCACCTGTATTGCCACTGAACACACAGGAATACTGGAGGACCAGAATTTGCTCAGAATTGTTAGTGTTGAGACAGTTGTGGCCTTTCAGACAACATCTGCAGCTCAGGGGAGGCAGGGTAGGGAAGAGCCAGAATTAAGAGCCCGAGAACTTGCGCGGTGCCTCCCCCTTCAGACATGATGGGCCTTCTGGGCTCAGTGCCCAGGGAGAGCCGCCAGGGATGGCCATCATCGCTTATCTGCAGACAGAAGGACATGAGTAATGCTTTGGATGTCACCCCACACCTCTCCCGCTGCGGAGTGGTAGTGCTGCTGCAGCAGAGCCACAATCACCCCCTGGAATCCAGGGTGGCGGCGGGAATGCTGTCCCACTCACGTTTTGCATCTCAGACAAAACTCTGGGCATAAGTGACACTTTGGCCTTGGCTAAGAAGAAATAGAGAGCTGAACCTGAAGTTTTTTCCCTAGATTTTTGGTGGTTCTTCTGTTATTTGGAGCGCCACGCACCTCCAATCCTTCGCCAGGTTCTCACTCCTATAGGTTCTTACTGTCCAACGTATAAGGATGCTAAGTGTGCGCACTATTCTTAGTGGGTTACTTTTCCTAGAAAGAGAAAGAAAGAGCAGGTTTGTTTGGTTTTTTCACTTTCGCGTCTTAAGGAAATAAAGTCTTTGTCAAAGAGTTTTGAACATGTTGGCCAATTTCAACAAAAAAGGATGGCTGGGCAGAGATCTCGGAGGCGTGAAGATCTGACAGGTGACTGGATGGGGGCAAGAAAGAGGGAGCAGCAGGGGGAACTCAGCTGAGATTTCTCTCTGACAGCAGCAGTGACTTTGCATGTAGCTCTTTATACCCTGTGCTCGCTCGTGCTCAGCAGGAAGCCTGAAGGCTGTAAACAAGGGACATAAGGAGATCTTTGGATGTTGTATGAACAGATCAGGGGACTGTAAAAGGAGCTTGAGGGGGAGGAGGATTTAGGAGAGACAAATACTTGGTGCATGGTGATGGCAGTGTTGCAAGAAACATAGATGAGAGTTGGATTACATATACGGATTAGTGCTCAGGACACAGAAAATACATTTGTAAGACGTCAGGCTTAATTTGCTTTACTGCTAATGGAATAAGTTATTTGCCATAGCTTTGTTTTTATATCAGCTCTCTCCTCAGCAATGACTAGAAAGGCAGATGCAAACTTCCACAGCTGCTTGAAATTTTAGCATGGCAAAAAATAGTGTTTCCTAGCCGGGGAACAGCTCCCTGATAACTGCAGCAAGCAAATTGAAGAGCCACAGCTCTAAAGAACGTGTGTGCATGTGTCAGCAGCGGTTCTCTCTTTCAGTGCAGCGATCTGTACGAATTAGGGGCAGAAGTCACTACAGAGCCAGCTCATGTAAGTAGAGGTTACCCAAAGTGTAGTGTTTAACACCTTCTCCTACTCTTGGCTTTCTGATGTGTTTAGTGTGGGTGTTCTGCAAACTTGAACAGGCCTTATCAAGCTGTGACCTTGAAAGAGCTGCTGTTATGCAAGAAACCAAATTCCGCTTGTACAATACGTGTGTAAACGTCACTACCAGTCCACTATAGAGTTATTTGCCACTTCCGCAGTGAATGCAGTTTTTTTCACTTGGCGGTATGCCTAGTTCAGAGTTTGTACCAAGCAGAGACTAAATCTACATCTTTTACCTTCTCCCAGGAATAGCATTTGCAATAGATCTGATTGCTGTTCCTTTTGTCAAAGTAACTGTGTCACCCTTTTGCAGTTCAGTGTTATGTTCTTATACAACTTGAGCTTTACTGAAGTTCTAAGGCAAATGGCAACAGCAATAATATTTCTGTGAGCCTCCAGGGAAGTGGTGGGATATGACAAAGTGAAAAGACTTGGGATAATGACCCCCAGACTCCCAGAATCCATGTTATTCATCATGTATGTGATCTGATGCAAAGTACTGTGGAACTTTGCAAGGATGTGAAAAAGGATGTGCTGTGCTTCATCAGGGAACGAATGGCAGCTGGAAAGCCTGGTTTCAGAGAGCAAACCGGAGGCTTTGCACAACAGTCAAGCTGAAGGACGCTGCAACAATATTCTTTGTAGACAGGCTGCAAAAACGGTCAAAAAAAAAAGCGCACAAGTTTACTCTGCAGAAAATAAGACAACAATCATTTATTATTGTCCTAATAATGGATTGTGAAGATCTAGCAGTAACAAGTGAAATGGAAATGACCTGCCAAACTAGTGACACCCTCCTTTTCCTTCCAAGAGTTACACCACAGCCAGAGTCCTTGCTACTTTGTCTTGCTCCCCTCACCAGTAAGTTTCAGAAACTCTCTGAGAAGATAATTGTTTGCAGCTTTTATGATTACATCGCTGGAATGTTGTCAGAAGAAAATGCTCACCCTGAGCTGCCGCAAGGTATTGTGCTGCAGAAGAAAGTGGCTTTTTGTAATCGAGCCACTAGAGATCTCTGACTTTTCTCAGCTCTGCTTACAAGACTTTGTTGAAAACAGTGACAAAAGGCTATGTCCAGATGGACAGCTTAACCTGCTCATGAAGCACATATCTGACCATCAGAAAGAGTTGTCAAGAATTTATTGTGGATACAGAGGAGAAAGGAGAAATAGATTATTAATACAAGACTAGTGCTTATTATCTAGATGAGCTTAACACACAGTAAGATGTAAGAAGTCATTGCAAATCTCCAGTGCTTCACTTCACACCACGAAAAGGACTTGGGCTTAGTCACTCAAAGGTATGTCGCTGTTAGGTGTGGGCAATTTGTTTGAAAAATAAGTATTACTAAGACTCAGCTACACACTAATCAATTTTCTTGGATTGTAAATCGATTGTATTCCTGATAAATTAGTTTTAATTGCACACATTTTAACAGTTTGCAGACTTCTTAATATTGATGAGTTTCCATATTAGCTCTTTTTATTACATCTGGAAAAGGCCCTTCCCATGCACAAATATCTAGAATACCAGCAGTTTTTCAAACCAGACCAGTGTTTACCTTTTATACTGCACCTGTTTCAGGTGCCTGCTTTCAAGGTTAAAAGCATCAGTGTTCCTCTCCCATTGAAAGGTGTGCTTTTGTATCAGCTGAGAAATCTTTGGAGGAAAACAGTAAGTATATGACTATGTTATTTTTAATCTTTTGTATCACAACTGCAAAGAAATGTACAAAAGTCACATGAGTCGACACCATCTTTAGCCCAGGAAATGCAGGCTACCTTAAAACGGGCAGTGTCATGGACGAGTCAGAGTAAATCACAACCCACAGTGGATCTGGGAACTGGGGGTTACTTAGCCACAAACAAGATTAGAACTTTTACCCTTGTTAATTATTTCACACACTCACTCCCTCCCACCACCACCCCAGCGTTACGTCCACTAGGTCTCAACTTCCCTTCCCAGCAGGGACATCACTGTCCATCCAGGAATGCCATCCCCTGGCATTCACCTACACGCAGTCCTCTGGGCTCTAGGATCTTCCCCCACTTTCAGGACCTTTCCTCTAGCCAAGATCTTCACCTTCTTTTTTCCAGGCCACCTTCTTTTATTGAGACCACTTCTCTTAGGGAACCCTTCATTTTATCACCAACTCTTCTTTCCAGAATTCCAGAACCCCATTTTTCCCAGTCTGAACAGCCAGTGTGCAGAAGCACAATGCGCGTGATCAGCCTCGTAATTGGTGGTTCTCTCTCATGTCTCTTCATTAATTGCAGGATTCATGATGTGTCACTTGTGTTTAGTCCAGGTGTTACCAAAATTTACTACCAGCCTGTACCAGTTGCAGTTAGTAAGTAGCAGTCTTCTGCTTGACAGTTCCGAAGTTCAGCTTCAGACATTCATCCCCACACACATACACCCTGTTAGCTTTCACAATTTACGCCATTTTTTCACCTAAGACAGGCAGGACAGAAGCTTTCCACATTCTTCACTCACTGCGTTAGCTGGGACTGGGATTAAAGGGCTTGGGGTGAATGCTTGAGAACAGCTAGATTTTAAAGTATATCTGGCTGGGGAAACACTACTGAATCCTACCTGGACTCTACTGGAAGAAAGAATCTAGTTGGGAATAACTTGGTCATTTCTATCTTCCCTGGCAGAGTCCACGAACGCCACCCTCAGGTTGCTGAGCCAGATTCAGGAGCACAATCCTGCCAAGTTAGTCGTGAGGGAGGTGTTAGGGTAAGCTAGATAAGACAATAACAAAGTTAATACAAAACACTGGTAAAATTTGGCATCAGCACACACAAAGAGATTTAATAGTAGGCAACTCTGCAGCACAAGGCTCTCCAAGTAGCATGAGCTCAACCCAGTAAGTCCTAGAGCGCATCCCCATGAGAACATGGGTATATTGCTTCCAGATTCAACCTGGCTCACATGGAGCCCGTGTGGCTGTCTCTGCACTGAGGGCACAGTTACCGTGCCACCTAGTTAATTCTCCCCTAGCTAACCAGGAGGAGACTGTCATTGTTTTGGTTTTGGATGGGTTAATATAAACTAAACCCCACTTGCCTGTATTCCATACAAGCTAAAAAAGACAAGAATGACTGGATCCGGTGGCTAGAATGGCAGTATTTTAACAGAAGTCTGCTCCATACTTGCAATGCTTCAACCTGGCTTTCATTAGAGACTCTTTTGCCTTTTTCTTCTTTTGTATTTCTAGGAGCTAATTTCCATTTACAAAGTTATTTCAGCTGGATCAGATAGCTAGGCTTTACTTCTTTTAAAATGGCTGAAAATTATTTAAGTCTATTCATTGTGAAAAGAGCCCCCAGAGTGTTGGGCATTCACAACGGAAAACTATTTTAGTCTGTTTTCTTAAGGAAACAATGCCTACTCAGCCAAGCTGTTTGTTCACCCATCTATCAATTTAGTTCTAATAACTATGAACCTGCAGACTGATTTGAGCCAGATTTGGCAAATTTGCAATGTTCCTGCAAATCATGTAAAAAATCTGTGGTTAGATAGAAAAAGCCTATTATTTCCTTCATGATGCAGGGAAAGGGGGAAAAATTCAGCCATTGTTCTTTTGGGTGAGAACAGGCTGGCCCATTAGCCTGTGCTACTAATTGACCAGGTGCAGAGTTCTAATTCAGCTACAGCACATCCGGCCTCTTCCCTGCCTGGTAATTAGAAGACCTGGGGTGAGGTGAGACTATTATAGGAGAGCTTAAGGATACGTAGGTAAACTGAAAAAGATGAGGGGACAACTGGGGTTATTGAGTGGAGCTTTGTAGGAAACATGTAGAGAAATAAATCTGTAGGAGATCAGACTTCATTAGTTCTGCTACCCATGAAACACTGTCTTCTCTTTCCCTCTGGAGTTTCTTACTCTGATTTTTTTTTTTTTTTTGCCATTTATATTCAGAAATCTCACCTGAATGACTCAGATCTTCTCAGCTGGCAGTTCGAAGATGTCATTGCTGGATAAAAAAGACAGCCACCTTTCCCAGCATCTCCTCCCTGAGCTACTTTGAGAACACAGAAGCCCAAGCAGCACACTCCATTTCCCCCCACACATATTGCCTGTGTCACTTCCCTTCCTTTTCTTCTTTTGGGGAGTGAATACTGAATATACACCTCACGTTGACACTGGGGAACTTTTATGGTGACAGTCATGATTTGTGAAAGTGTCAGCTGGTTATGTCTAGATCATTTTCTTTTAAGTGTGAGATTTCAAGAATTGAAAGCATAAAGATTTTTAGCATGTACCTGCTAAACAAGGTGCTTTTCAGATTTAAGTTATTCTCAATCTCAAACACATACAGAAGTGACAGGATGGCCACCTGAGGAGGTGAGAGGGGAAAAAAGGGAAAAATAGAGGAAAAATTGTAGAGGGAATGTTTGGGTCTGCACTTATGGTACACAGGAGTCTGGTGAAGGAACGAGGAAGAAAAGAGGTAGATGAAATGAGGGAGTGGGAATGCAAAAAGCTGCACAAGAAAGCAATGTGGGATGTCTTTGAAAGATGCCTTTAAGTTTCAAACCTTCCCTGTAGCAGCCTTTTGTTAACTGACAAAGTGAAGACCAGAAGAACACTGCATGGTATCATATTGTTTTGTTTATTACCTTTCATTTTCTTCTTACAAATGTTAATACTTTACTCACTTTTCGACATCTGCTGAGCACTTGGCAGATGTCTTGGATGACCTGTCAACATGCACTTGCATCTTGAGCACCACAGATTGATTTGACAGCTAAACTGGACAATTTAAACAAAAATCGGTTACAATCAAGACTGAAGTCTATCTTCTCCTTGCCAAAATAAAACCCTGAAAAACACTGGTTCATTTGACACAAATATTCCATTCAGCCTCAGAGAAACGCTTTGCTTAGGAGAAAAGTAGAGGAAAATACAATCTAACCCTCCAACAACCCTCCATAGTGTTCCTGCTTCTTCAGTGCGTAAGTGCTTACCCATGATCTGGGAGACCTAACCACATGTCTGAAGCATTTTCTGGAACACTGAAAGGAATCAAGGTTTTTTTGATATACAACTAATTAAACACACTAGATCAGGTAGAGGCATTAAAGCACTGCATTTTCCTGGGAACAGTTTAATCACTGTCAAAGTCAGGGATTCATTCTCTTATTTTTTTCTCGGAGTAAATGAAACCCTTCAACCCAAACCCTTTGGCACAGCTTGTGCTGTGGTAGCTCTGGCATTCCCCCATGAGGTACGCACGTCCCTCACAGGGGAGGATGGGAAACTGGTTCTCCCGCATCTGTGCCAAGTACTCCAGTTACTACTTCACTTTTTGTAATCTGGCCCTCTAATATTTATGGGTCTTTTCTTGCTGAAACTATTTGGCAAAGTCAGTTTGTACTTGCAAACAGTCTCGAGATGACAGCAATCACATGGGCGGTTTTACTGATGGTTTTTTAATGGTCGTCTTGCCAGTTCTACTTAGAGTTGTCCTTGGAGGTTACAGTTCATTCAGAGCCCACTGCATACAAGTGTGCTGCAGCCTACATTCCTTCCAACAAACCTTATCTTGAACTTTCTCTGTTGGCATTTTGTTCACAATTATATTGCTTCCAAACATTTACAGTAGCTTTATTAGATCCATCTGGTATTCTTCATAATCCTCCCAAACTGTGCCAAACCCAAATAATCTGTATCACAAGAAATTTTACTACCAGACCATTGAAAATCCCAGACTCTGAATAATATACAGAACACTGGCTCCAGACAGGGTCCTTGGGGCATGCTGCTATTAACCTTTTTCCATTTTAAGAGGTAGTAATTTATTCTAGCTCTTCGTAGTCTCTCTCTCAGCTAGTTTTTAATTCATGACAGAACTTTACCTTTCACCTCTGATTCTCAAGTTCCTTTACAGTCTTTTTGAAAAAGACTTTATTGACAGTGTTTCAAGGCTCTAAATTAATTGCATCCCCTCATCCTTCATTAGCCATTATTTTAATATCGAAATAATGTTTACGTCTTAGAAAATAAATGCTTTTCCCACCATTAGCAAGTGACTTTATTTTGGCTTATTGAAGCCAGTGCATGGGAGGCCTATTTGCTTGCTTTTCTTCCCCTAACATTATGACTGTTTGCTTCTAGCCTATAATAGTCCCTCAGCTGCCTCGGAAATCCACCTTTTAATTCTTTACCTCAACACTGAACTAAAACTCTATAACCTATATGATTCCTAAAATCAACATGAGTTCCACTTTAAAGAGCGAATACTATGTTTTTAATTTTCTCCTTGCAGAGTAAATGTTTGCCATAACATGTTGCCTTAGCTCTTTGAGGTCAGTTAAACAGCCCATTTAATTCAAAGTGCTCTCCTGAATTCAGCTGCTTCTTATTTTAGCTCTCACTAGACATTCTTATATCACCTACTCCCAGTTAAGTAATGTGATTTAATTTCATCTTTTCAAAGATATCTCTAGGAGTCTTTTACCTTTATTACTTCTAACAACCAAGATAAAACTCTGAGTTCCCCACAGGTAGTTGTTTCCTTCCACTCCATTTTACTAACTAGCGTGACAATGAATGTACATGTCTCTGCCAAATATTTTTCTTCTTTGGTTGTGAATGGAGGACTCTCTCTTTTTAAAGACTTTAAAATACACTTGTTCACTCTTGGTTCTTACAAATGTGTACAGACTAATGACCTTAACATTTTTGCTATAGTCTTTGCTTAACTTTTCAACAGTTTTTTTTTCTAATTCCATGAGAAAATAGCAGCTTATCTTAACATCTGGTAAATTCGTGTCTACTTGTATTCAAAAGGGAGATTTTAGAAGTGGCTGGCTTTAAAATCCTGTAGCGATATCTCTTTTTCCACATCTCTTCTGGAGGCAGGAAAGTGGAAAGGCAGCTGCGCATCTCTGTCATGGTTGAGGGCACTGTTAATTGAATTTGTGCCAAGTGACTACTTGCCTGATTAGCAACTGACTGGATTGAGGTAACAGATGAACTGGCTACCTGGGCTGCAGGTGAGTAAACTTCCTTTCATGCCTTTTGCTAGTGACCTCTATGTTTGTGTTTGCCCAAGGCAGGCTGTGTGGGAGGTTTGCTTTTCCTCTATTTTACTTTGTCACTCAGTCATGTCAGACTGTGGCACTAATGCCATAAATACTTTTGTTCTTCTCTTTCTCAGCAATCATCTTTGTGTTCAATTGAAGGCTTTCATTGCTTTATCGTTGTCAAAACTTTCTTAACCACAGAGATCCATTCCTCAGCAGCAAACCCTTAGAAAAACAGCATGGATGAAAGGATGCATTCAGCAATAGACTGGGTAGCCTGTCTTGCCTCAATTATTATGGGGCAATAGTGGGGTGAGGCGGTTGTCCTCCCAACAGCTGCCTGGATTCTCATCAATGTCTTTAGATGCAAGGGAAAATCCCAGCCACACAACATTTTGATCCATTAGGTGAGGCATCTGACCCAAAGCTCATTGAACTTGGAAGGATGATTTTTCCATTGATTTCAACAGCTCTAAATCTGGTGTGATGCAGCTGTCTGGAACTGTAATGCTACTTCAAATAAAGGTGAAGATTTCATTTCTTGGACGTTCCTTCTGCCTGGAACCATTGCTAGCCTCTGGCAAAAAAACCCCAACAAATCTGTCTGGACTTACTGACTTCTTTTGTGTGGAGTCAGGGTTATGATGTCTGGAAGACATATTTTTCTGTCAAATAAGGTCTGCTGGCAGCATTGAAAATGGGAAATAAGCCATACTAGTATGCTTCTGAATTGTTTTAAAACTCAGGCCATGACACTAACGGCTGCAAAAAGAGGAGAGGCTACTACTGTACATCAGCAGAACTCAACCCACCTAGTTTAGCTTTTCCCTGCTGCGACTTGGCAGCCAGACTGAACAGTTTTCCTGTTGGAAATCTCCTGATGCAAAATGAACAGTTAATTCACACAGCAACAGGCATGCTTTCTACTCTCCTCTCGTGAAATTCTTACCTAAGTACATATATGTAAGAGCTGTGGCAGTGGATACGTCTGGTACATTAAGTGTTTACTGAAGTGCAGGTCTGGGGGTGCAAAGTATCAACAGGCACAAACTGGCTGTAACTATGCCTAGTCTGAGCACTGGGAGACTGTCTGATCACTGGAGCAGGAAGGCTCTGGAACAGCAATTTGGTTGGAGGCCAGAAGCCTAACTTTCAAGTGAGCGTGAGGAGAGCCGATTCTCTGCTCTTCTGTTCTGACACCAGTCAGGAATAACCGTTTGCTAACAAGTTTAATATCTGTAGCTAGACTTGCACACGTTATCGGGGTCCTGCTTGTTACTGCCATTATTGACCCCTGCCGAGTATCACATGCACTCAAATGAAGCACTAGCAACTTTAAGGAGTTCACACAATGGAAAACTTTGCCCATGCTGGCAGGAAATGTACCTTGTAGGTACAATTTAAAAGGTTTGAACAATATAATTTATTTTTACTTTGGAGTGAAATGCAAAGGCATCTATCCCATGGCCTTACAGAAAATGCCTTCCAGATATAAATTCAGTGCCTTATCTTACCTTTTGCTTTCATGGTCCCAAAAGAATGAAATAACTTGACGTCAAGTTCTTGTGCATAATGTTTCCACATTTTTTCCTATTGTGTGTATTCAAAGGAAAAGAATAGCAAAGCTAGCCCTAATAAAGAAAACTGGACCCTATTCTTACTGCAGAAAACATGACAGTCTTCAAAGATTAAAGAATCTATATGCAGTTCCTCTGAGAAAAGGAGAGCAGGGACCTAACCTCCGGACTTGAAGTGCTCCATGCCGTGTGCAATAGTTATGGGGAAAGAATAACACAAGAATAACACAAGCCTCACCCAGAGCCCAGTGAAGTAAGTAGCAACTTTGATTGCAGCGGAAAATATTAAGTCTTCCGTCTGCACCTACGTAAGACTTTAGAAAGGCAAAAGACCCGTGGGTGTGGAGTATCCCTGCTAATCCTTTGTGCCCCACAGGAGGTTTATACTCCAGAGAGAACTCCTCACTAGCAATCCAAATAACCAGGCTTGCATCAGTAGGCAAGGATAATTTGGCCCACACTGCACTGAATTACACTGTTTCCTAATAGCTGTATTGCCCTCTGCCAGTTGAATGGCATCTAGATGACAGATTCTGCGGAGACCTGTATCACATCTCTGTAAACATGCTTTCTGAATACGGTAAACTTCCATGTACTCTGGTATTTTCTGCCTTAAGTAATATGGAAAAAACAGGACTATTTTTTTCCATCTGACTGCATTTTAGATAAATACTAAAATCCCAGAATACTTGGAAGAATGAGTAATAGTCACCAATGAGGGGGAGGAGGATAAATGTTATAAAACAGCGTCTGGCGTGTATGAAACCAGCACAAGACTGACAAATCCAGAATCTTCAATTGCCAGTTTATTTAGCTTTTCTTCTTAAAGGAAAATGCTACTATTTTAAAAGAATCAGAATAATTTTCTCTTTAAAACCTTGGAGATTAGGGAGATAGGCAAGCATTTAGAAGTACCAGCAAGAATGACACAGGAAAGGTAGTGCCAGTAGCTTTCATAATACCAGCCAGTAAATGCGACAGGACAACAGCAACATTTGCCAAAGCATTGTCGATGGGATCGGCGGCTTCTCAGCAGTGACTGAGAATAAAACAAAAGGTACTGGTGTAAGGACAGAAATGACATGATGGGAGGGCTGGTGGAAAGAGGAAAGCTACCAAGGAAGATTTATTTTGGTGCACAAGGAAAGATGTTGCTGAATTTCAAGACAGATAACTCCTGCCCAGGACTGAAGATATATGTGCATAGTCATCAGAAGAGAAAGATAGATTAATCCAATAACTTTGCTATGTACACAACTCTGCTGCTGCTCACATCTTCTTGGCCACAAGGATAGTGATAAATATATTCCTCTGCTGTAAATGCAGAAGCTCTTCACAAGTCTTACTTGTCTTAGTTGTTCAGCTCAAACCACAGGACATAACTTGTATCTCACAATAAGGCTTTTTCTGTCTGGTCCGTATACATGGTATGGAAGCTTGTTCACTCACATGAGACTAAGATTGCTTAAATGTGAAACATCATTGCGTGTCTTTGAGTTCAATAGAGATGCAGTAATTATTTTCACTTAATAATTAAAAAAAAAAAGGCTGGAAATCAAAAGACAATCCCTTTCATTACACCACTGGAAACATTATTGTGAACTGCCTTTACAAAACCACAGGAAAGGGCAAGCTAAAAGGACACTGTGGTAAAGTTTTAATTCAGGCCATGTAATTTAATTCTGAATTATATTAGATCAAAGGGAAACTGAATTAAAAAAAAATACCTGTTGGATTATGCAGAATGGAGTTCCTCTTCTGAATAGCTCTGGAAAGATTACAGTGTCATGAGACTCCATCAATCAGAACAGAAAAACCAAAGAGCAAGAATAAATCGAAGGTTAAGTGCATGGAGCTGAGGAACACCCTAACCACCTTCCTTTTACTATTAGAAACCGGATGGGTTTGTGTTAATGGATCTACTAAGTAGGAAAAAACAGCAATCTATATTCAGACAGAGGCTTTCTGCCTATACATTTCCCCTGATGTATACAACCATTTTGTATTTTGCCATCTCAGTTAACAGACTGTCACTATTTCTCTGTGTGTTGATTTTCTAACAGAAAGAATAATCTTATTCTCAAAGGGCTGCCTATTAATTTCTTTACAAACTTTTTTTTAGCTCAGGAAAAGAGAGCACTCCAATATTTTTTCATTATTTCTGTTCAACAGAAGGGCAGAACAAAAGGAAAGGAAACAAAGCCCTAAATCCATAGCAAGATCAAACTCCTTCCTGATGTAACTCCAGTGAAATAATTTCATACAGCCCAGAGATGTGCTCAGTCCATGTTTTTTGCTGTGATGAACACAGGAACAGTAAATGTCCTAAATATTTCAGGAACCTCAAATAATGCAAAGTCTATACGGCAGGACTCAAGATGGAGATTTTGGACTGGAAGAGAATTTTATTTCTGCTTTCTTCGTTTCTTTTTTTGTTGCAGGGCCTGGAGACTGTACATCCTCAGGGAGCCACCCAGTTCCTTTCTAAAGCAAGAGGTGGTCCGAGTTTGGTTTCAGTGGGAGCTGGAACAGGCCACATGTGCATAGTAAACATACTGTTACCTAACAGTATGTTATTACATCATGTGATCACTGGAAAGGTGTACCATCAACATATTCCAGTTGCCTAATTTTTCCTTAACTGACTTGCTGCTGCAGGCTATTTGGTGCCATTAGTTCAACAATTGTGCTCTTTGAAAGGACAGTGCTAATTTCGTCCTGAAACTTGTATTTATAAAAACAAACTTTTATAAAACCTGAAACCTATGGAATTGCTGTATGTTGTTTATAAATTCCAGTTGTTTGCAAGTTGATAAATACCCTCTGGCAATACCTGAATTCCCACACAGCAGCAACTTGAAGCTACATTAAACAATATAATCAAAACTAAAACTCCTTCTGTTGCTTTTCATTGACTTTGTTGCTTGACACTGACCAAAACATCATTGCTTGAGTTTTCATTGTGTGGGCAGCATCTCCTTACGCTATCATCAGACTGTATGCCTACAGTCAGCCGCAGAGGCAACGGAAGCCCTCTCTGCTGTAGTGGCACGCAGGCCAGCTCTGAGAGAGGCATTCAAGGTGTTTGGGTTGCTTTGGTGTCTACGGTTTGGGAACCCTCTGCCGGATACTGTTCTTAATAAATCTGATACGCTGTGGGATCTCTCATGCCCTTGTAACACATAAGATTTCATTCAAAGTGCAAGGTACTATTCTACTCCCAGGTTACTCTACCACAAGTTCCCATCCATGAACACCCTCCCTATCTTTTGGGATGTCACTTGAGCTTGCTTTTCCAAATGCTTCTGCTCTTTTCTAATGCAGTAGAAATGGTATAAATGAAGAAAAGGTTTTCTGTTTCCTATAATCACTCCAGTTGAGAAAAGCACCAAGTTCTGAATGGAATCGGAAAGCAGCTGATCAGTTTTGGGCACAGGAGGCTGAGTAGAGAAATCAGGGTGGTTCTTCCCACCCCCCTCCCCTTCTCCTAAGTGTGCATTAAATCTCACTTTGCAAATAAAAACTGTGTGAATTGTGTGCCAGGTCACATCCCGTCTACATCCTCGCAAACGGTAATAATTTTGGAAAGATTTAGCGCACACATTAAAGGGTTCGTGGAAGCAGTCCAGAGCGCTTCTAACGGCTTGGATCTAATTAGTCATTCAAGTTGCTTCTTTTTAAATAAGACTCAGAGGAACACGCTAATTTTAGGATGTCGGTGCGGGGCGGGGGGAAGCGGAGAGGGGCGGGGAGGGGTGTTTCTCTCCCACCGGAGGAGCTCTTCCCGAGGCGGCGGGCAAGGCCGGGCGCGGGGAGCGCTCTCCGGTCGTTGATCCCCTCGGGCCGTTGTGGGTGCGGCGGCCCCCCGACAAGCCCTCTCTGATGGCGCCCGCTCGCACTTCGCCCCGAGGGTGCGGGAAGCTGAGGGAACCACGGCTCCCCTGGCCCCGAGGCTCCCGCAAGGCTGGTGCGGGATCAGCTCCGCGCCTCGCCCCCTCCCCCGAGCACGGCGTGCCGTGCCGTGCCCTGCCCTGCCCTCCGCCCGCCCTGTCCCAGCTGCTTAAGGCCGGCTCGCGGGCTCAGCGCCGGCTTAGCCCGGGGCTCCCGTCCCCGCGGCCCCGTCCCCGCGTCCCCTCAGGGACCGCTCCCCACCTGTCCGCCGGGCGCCGCCCGTGACGTCATGGAAACACCCCCTTCCCCCGCCCCAACGGCCGGGGAGGGCGGATGGGAATAACGCCTCCTTAGCACGGGGTGGGAGGGAGAGGAAGTGAACGGGCGCTTCCCGTTGGTCAGCGCGGCTGCCAATCGAGCGCGATGGTCCCGCCCCCGCTCCCTCGCGTGGACGTTCGCCAGAAGCGAAGAGAGCAGAGGTGTTGCTCTGCGCGCCCCCGCCCTCCCCGCCGGGACCGGCGCAGGTAGGGCGACTCTTTATGGTTGCGGTTTTCGCTCCCGCCCGACTCCTTCCTTCCTCCCTCCTTCCTGCTGGCTGTGGGGCGCCGCTTCCCGGGGGCCGTGGCGGGGGCGCCCGGCGGGCTGTAGCTCGGCCGGCGGCAGGTGAGGAGCTCGGGTGAGTGTCCGGGCCGGGCTGGTGGTCGCGGGGCCGCTTCCCGCGCCGTAGGGACGGGGCAGTGGAGGGGCGGTGTGGCGGGGTGTAGCCCCCGGGCGGGCGGGCGGGCGCTGGTTGCGCCCCCCTCGCTGAGGCGCCGCGGCGTGCGGGTGGTCCGCGGGGCGGGCCGGTGGCCTCCGGCGAACTCGACACGCGAGAAAAGTGGCTTTTTTTACCACACAAAAAGCACCTTTTCTCGCCCGGGTCATAGCGAGAGCCCCGAGGGCTGCCCGCCGGGGCGCGGGCGGGCGGTTGCTGCCGGCGCAGCGCCTTCGCCCCCGCTCCTCCCGCCTGCCCCGCCGAGCCTCTCTCCGGTCCCCTCCTGCGGCCCTCGGGGTCCCCGGCCGCTCCGGAGCGGCCGCCGACTTAAACATCTTTCCCTGCTTCGTGAGAGTGCTGCTGAGGGCTGCTCGTCGTTTATTTAACTGCCGGCGTGCTCCCTGTGGCACCGAGACGGAGCGAATTCCAGATTAGCTGCCATACACCGGGCAGCTGCTCCCCGAACGTAACCTCCCGGGCGGTGAGAGGTGGCTTTCCCGGGAGGGAGCGGGCAGGGGCAGGTCTCCTCGCTTGCTGCGTGCCCTGGGGAATCGAGCTGGCCGCCGGCTGGCTGTTAAATGCTCAGAAATCTTGGGCATGTTTGCAAAGCCGTCACTCTCGTCTAAATCTGTGGTTCTCTGTGCTCATATAAAATAAAAAATGCCACCATTATTTGGTTCTGGGTTTTTTTTTTTTTCCTCTCCTACTTCTTCAAGAAAATAGGTTAATTAAATCCAGCCACTTCAGTTTCCAGGTTGATTTAATTTCCATTTGAGGACAAATTAGGCAATATGAGCATTAAATACTCCATTACTTGAAGACTGTTTGGTACAGTTCACTGACAGCGAAGTACGCTTCACTGACACTTGCTGATTTATTTTTACTATGAGGCTATCTGGAACGGCTAGAGAAAAGGGTGTTTAATAAATTTAATTCTTCCTTGTAAGGTAATTTGTCTGCCTTACATTTTTGTCCTAGGCCTCTAATGATGGTAACAGTGTTCTTCCTTCTCAGCTTTCTCAAGAAGGGACACAGGGAACAGTTGGTTGTTGCTTCATCCCTTGACTTTCATCGATTAATCATACAGTTCAGAATGTTTCACTCTACTTAATTTCAACAGAGCTTGTAGGTCCGGTTTGGGTATTTAAAGCAAGTGTTTTAATGGACATTTTCTGTAAAGCCATGTGTAACAACAGTTTCAATTCCTATGAGTTTAGTTTTTTATTATTGAAAATGTTTTTTAAAAAAAAAATCGTAAGTAATACTCCCTAGTCTGTACTCCCAATAGATTAAGCTAAATATTTGCCACTGTGGCTCCATTTACAAAGCAATAGCATTCGCAATTCTTTATTTTCTTTTTCTTTACTCTGATATCCTCCTCCCCACACACTGTGTTAGGCCCATTTATGTCCTGTTTTGCAATTTTGTATAATATCTAGGCTTGCATGCAGGAAAGGTGGGAGTTTTAGGGGTTGGAGGCAATCTCTGTGTATGAGTGTGCATGTGTGTGTGCTGAACAGTTGTGGTTGGACTGAAATTACTAGCATGTTCACCAAGGACAGGAAATGATGGTGAGACTCAGCTGGAGTTTGCTTATTGCAACACTGTAGGGGTGTCTAGCTCATTCAGTTTTGCAAATATAAGTATACTGTATTTTATACAAAACTTTATTTGGTGTTTTTTTTTAGTATCTGTGTGTGTGTCGTCGTAAAGAATTGGGTCTAGTTCAAACCGCATCAAACAGATGCGTGTCAGCCTAACAGCCTTTCCTTCATTTGTTGCACTCTGTAGGTCTTGTTACATGCTGTGTAGAAAGTAGAGTGAAATAGGGCATTATTCTGGCAGTTTCATATTTTATGGTTTCTAATTGTAAAACTGAGTTTTGAGTTGCTACAAACAGTGCTCTTAGCTACAAAATGAGAAAAGCCTTCCTATTGAAAAGGTAATTAATATACAAATTGCTAATATATTTTAGGCTTAAATTTGATTTGCTGTAATGTGCATTTCAAAAAAAATGCAGGGATCAACGAGGCTGCAGAATGAGTATATGCAGTCATGGGGTACTTCTATATGTCAGAAAGAAGCATAGTTATCTATATCAGTGTATTTTGATCTTATTGAAGTCAATAGAAATTTCTCAACTGATCTCAGTTATGTTAAGATTTGACTCACAAAAGATGCAAAGTTTTGCTGGTAAAAGGCTAGGGGATAGATACTGTGATACACCACTACTAAGGTGCCAAAGAAACTTCTAGGAGAATCTAATTGCCTTTTCCTGTATCAAGTTTCAGATAATAGGATGCAGATATTGTGAGATCCTGACAACTCTCCAGACTGGGACTAATGTGTTTCTGTTACCAAATTTACCCAGCTCTGCTCTTTGAGATGCTGGATTTTCATGTCTGTCTTCTGCCTTTGTGGTTGTGTCCAAGCAGTATACTTTGGGGAGTAGACACTGGTTTTAGTCTCCTGCAGCTGTCACTTGTGGTACAAGTACGTAAATCCTTTAATATTGTCCCTGGAAATACATGTTTCATTGCTTTAGTTTCTCGTTTATCTGAAGGACAAGGAAGTTTTGTGTATGTAACGTTCTGTTCTGTTGTGGATACTTGTCCTTATTCTGCTAACATAAAATACATCTCCTTGATGTTAATTTCTAATTACTTTAGAGTGAAGTTTGCTGTCTGCCTTCAAGGTTGAGTGATGTGGATGTTGATGGTAATAAATATGACAGTCTAGGTAAAGTTGGAAACATAATAGCTAAGAAAAGCACAGCTGTGGGTCTGATCCTGGGAGGCAGGATATCCATAACTCCTTCTCCTTTCAATCTGTTTTAGCTTGTTGCTCATGCAAAGTTCTTGACGCTGCTTGTGACTTTCACATAGCGCATATGTTCAGAAATAGCAGATTCTGTTATATATGAAGTTATGATATGAGTTAACACAGTGTTTGAGTAGTGATTTTGGAGCTCTGTCAATATGAAACTCATGGCATGTTGTTGCAAGTTGCTTGAATCATTTTAAAAAACAAAACAAAAAAACATTGAGGACAGCCTTAATGGAGGAAGAAAACAGAAAACTTGTGCAAATTCTTTCTGATTTTTCTATGTTCAGGTGTCCCAACTGAGATAATTGTTAAATGATCAGAGTTATTTTTTTAATATGAATTCAATGACAGTTCTGGTACTTGCCTTGTTCGTAAAAGCAGTGAGCACTCTAAGAAGTGCTAGCTGAGACTGAGAAATGGTTTTGGTCAGTTCAGCCCAGTGCAGCTCAGCCTCTACTGTCCGGCCTGCCCGCTGTGCCAGGACAGCACTGACTCAGTGCAAGCTCCTTAGGGTAGAAGTCACGTGTTAGTGTGTAGCACTAAGCACGGCAGTGCTTAATCCTATTTCAGTGTCTGGGTGCTCCATGATGCTGACCACGAAAGTAAAGAAATGGAGTTGAGCCGCTTTTGATGTGGAAGGTGCTAAGCAATTTTTGCAATGCCTGTTTGCTAATGATCACATTCTTTGGATGAAGGCTATTCTAGACATGGCTCTTGAATCTTTTTCTGTGGAAAGTAAGTACTGATAAGCATGACTCGACAGGAATCCCTGTTATATGCAACAGGAGGGAGGAATAAGAGTGAGAACTGACTTTCACTGACCTCTAAGCCCTAAGCTGAAGTAGTGCATTGAGAATTGCTATGAGTTTCCAGCTCTTAAAGAGATCTCCAGACTTACTAATTGTATATCTGGCTGTAAGACAGCCTGACATAAAGATAGTGGCTGCCTAATAGCATCTGGTAAGTCACAGAAGGAAGGCTGCAGGTATGATTCTTTATGTGCCTCTGTGCATTGCTTTTAGACTGAATTTGAAAAATGCTTCCTTTGAAGTCATTGAATAGCGTATTAGCCAAGCTCTGCATTCCTTGTCTGACCTGGACGTATGTATATATCTGTGTTTCTAGATTTCTCACTTTCAAGTCCAGTTGTTAAATTACAGGTACTTGAACTGAAGATTCCCTCTTTAGTCTTTAAGTTGTGGGATTTTGATGGCTGACTCTTACTTAGGTTGGCAAACACAGCTGCTGCCATGTCAACAATTATTTCATTCTGGACGTTTTCTTTGGCGCTAATGTTAACATGGGTGTGCAAACAAATCTCCCTTCTGCCTTCTAATATAATGCATGAATTGGGAATTAAGGAGATTTTTATTTTGATTCATTTTTCCATAATAGCAACTTTTAAAGTGATAGCTTCAAATTCTGCCTGTATGTTGGTTGAGCTGAAACCTTAAAAAAGGTCACAGCAGAAACATGGTAGTATGTGGTGCTGCAGTTGTCATGTGCAGTTAAATATAAGTTAAATATAAGTGCTGTTCTTGGAATGAAGACAGTAACAATACAAAATAGTAAAGGTGAGAAACTAATCCTTGTTTGTACCAGTATTTACAACTATTCTGTGTTTACTGTAATGATGCCTGTTGGATTTCAGTAATGACTTTTCGTTGCCAGAAAAAGGTCAGGGGAAAGGTTGAACTTTGTAACCTAATTGGAAAGAAAATGGGATTAGATAGAATAGACATTCTTGCGGAACTCTTCCAAAAGAACCTGAAGCATATATTAGCAAACATTTTAAGGCATCTCAGTGAGATGGATTTAATAAATTTCCCCTTTAATAAACCTTTCCCCTTCAGAAAAACCTGAAGCATTGGGCTTTCTGCCCATTTGGTGTATCCTCTGATGAATGTTTTTAGGGTAAAAGTCTGAAACGTTTCCCTGGGTGAATGTAGTCATACTCTTCCCTCATCTTAATTTCTGCCAATTCTGTTATTACTGCTCGTGATGATACTGCAAAAAGTCTGTTATCACAAATGTCATCTCTTATCTGTTGTGGCCATCGTTTAGGTCACTTTTAGGTCACCTCTCTCTGATCTGACTTATGCCACTTTTTCCTGTGGTTCTGGAGGCTTTTCCTAGTCGCAGTGTATGCATTGTTACTGTTCTGATTTTAATCTGTTCCATTTTCGTATAGTTGCTGGTGAAAATGGACGAAGCTCCTGGTCTTAATGGTTCCGATAAAGAACAACTGTGTGGGTATACTCCATTTGCCTTACGTGTTTACTTCTTTGTGCCCGGAGAGTGGCTGAAACCACAGGAGAGACAATTTCTGAACAGCTTGTCAATCACCAACAGAACCGTGTGTGCAGGAAACTTTATCCTTCTCAGAGCACAAGCCCATCTGTGTCACTGTTAATTCTGCTTGTTACAGCAGGTTAAGTCCTGCCCTTCAAGTTTTCACATGATCGGAGTAGGATATAGGTCTCTGGCACTACTTTCCTCCATCTTGCCAACTACTCACGTGAAAAAAATTTTGTTGCAATGTCTCCCTCTTCCCCAAGATAATTGCTTTGTCAGTGTGTCTAGAAAAATAGCTTTGAGGAGGGATGGAGAGAGTTTCTTCATCCTCTTAGTTCCCCAAGTGAAATATACAATTCTTATTTTTACAGAACTTTTGCTGTCCTGTCTGCAGTGGCAACACATGGCTTTAAAACCAGCCTTGATAAGTTTTATTGTCAAAAGGGTTCTGCCACTGCCTCAGGCTGTGAGGCATAATAGCAGCGTCTCCCCTGAACATGATGCAGAACATGTCTTGTGCATACTGGCACCTGGGACTACGCTGGATGCAACTGTATTGCTAGAAAAGAAGCTTGTTTAACAGTCTTGCAAAATACTGTATTCTGAAGGAGAGTGTATGGTTCTATCATTTCTTTCTATATCCCTTGCTTGTGACAAATACGAGTGCTGAGATTCCCTAGACAAAGCTTTGACAGCATAAACTGTGAATTTAAGTGCAACTTACAAAGTAGGGGGGAAGGAGAGAAGTAGTTTTGCTACGAATGTGATTCAGTTACTGACCGTCTCGTATTCCTTAAAAAAAGAAACAGCGAATGTCCGTTAATCTTCTGTGGTACTGCTTGAGCATTTTAAAATAATGAAGTGTAAAACATCAGTAGCAATGGGGATCCCAGAGACATGCTAGTGATTACTGTCTGCATGCTGGGGAACTGGTGAAGCGAACTCCAAAGGATGTGGGCTACTGAGTCTTTGCTGGTTTGTTAAGATGACTGTGGTGGGAGTTTGTGGTGGCTTTCTCAGGTTCCCTCCGTGATACCTTGCTGCCTGCCAAAGGCCGGCATGCTGGTACTTGCTGAGAGATACCTTTCTACAATTTGGTAACTGTGTGGGGTTCCCTCTCCACAATTGGATGTGTCTGCATCTGTGCAGCTCAGTGGCACATGACCTCTCAGTTCTTGGGAACTACGCAGCCGTTTAGGTAGTAGATGTTGTAAGAACTTGCTAGTCCATTTTTTTAGCAATGATTTCACCTCAAAAGAAGCAGGCCACCTAGCATGCATTGGGCTATTTGGAGCTGGTGTTATTGCTAAAAGATTGCAGGTCTTTGCTTTTTAAATAAGCGATAATGGAACAAAGAAACAAAAAATAATAAGCAAGAGGTGTTATTAAGACTATGCATGAAGATAAGATTTCTCCCTAACTTTTTTTTTTGCTAGTAAGTAAGAGTGATTAATAAGGCTCTGTGGTCTACCCTGGTGCTGTCATGTCCTGAAAACTTCTCAGAACTGCATCTTACTTGCTGTTACTTTTAAATAGGGTTAGTTGAATCACTCAGAACAGCCATGTTTCCTTTCCTTAAAAGACAACATTTTGATAATGGTTTTGTCACCTGTTAAGATATGTAACAGGACAGGACCAGAGGCAATGGGCACTGAAACACAGGAGGCTCTGTCTGAACATCAGGAAGTATTTTTTTTCCACTGTGAGTGTGATTGAGCACTGGCACAGGTTGCCTGGAGATGTTGTGGAGTCTCCCTCCTTGGAGATAATCAAAAGCTGTCTGGATATGGTCCTGGCCAACCTGCTCCAGGTGGCCCTGCTTGAGCAGGGGTGATGGACCAGATGACCTCCAGAGGTCCCTTCCAACCTCAACCGTTCTGTGATAATTCTACCTAGTATATTTTGAAGTTTAGTATAGTGCAACTCTACTCTTCAAATTCTGTTAGATCTAGAAATGATTTTGGAAAAGCCAGTCAGAGTCCTGGTGTTTTTTTCCAGTCTCGCCTGGGCCTTAACTGAGTCAGTAAGCAAACTTGTGATTGGGATACAGATAATCTTTAATCAAGCAGGGTGCAACCATTGTTGGGATAGGCTTCTTATGGAGAATTGGTGGTGTCCGTCTGACAGAATTTGACTTCTAGAAATAGAAGGGAAGTAGAACTAATGCTAATTTGCTGATACTAAGGTCAGATAACAAGCAATTTGTATATGAAGAGAGGAAAATCTAGGCTAAATCTAATCTTCTTATAGAACTCTAGTAACAACCATGTTGGTAAAGAAGAGTTAATATTTCTTGTTTGTTTTCTGTTTAAGGTTGAACAATGGAAGGAAAAGAATTTAGGTGTTGGTCTACAGGACTTTGTCATGTCTTGGCAAGAAAGCTACTGGTTTTTAAGAAGTGAATTCAGTAAGTGTACCCTTACTAGCATCAACAAATACTATTTACTGAATGAAATGATGGACAGCTAAGATGTATCATGGACCCTCATTTGCCTACCACTGTGGTATCTGTACCACTGCTAGGCTGAGCAGGCACCCAGCAGGGTTTAGATTCCTGGGCTGGCTATGAGGGGCTGTTTTGCCATGTTATTCTTAACTTTCCATCTATAAAACAGATCTAAAGGGAAATGAAATCTAAAGTTTGGGTGTTGAGCAAAATATTGGGCCAAAGTATTATGATTGATTCTTGTCTTCCTTAACTGAATGGTACTGATAATTTTTTACTGAGTGACCTACCTAGGAAGTAACAATTCAAAGCTCTTACACTACTGCCACAGCTGCTGAAATTCAGGAAGTATAAAACCCATTCATTCTTTCCTGTTTTTTTTTTAAAAAAAAAAGATATTACTGAGTTCATTTGCAGATTTGTTACTGTCCTTCAAATCCACCTATCTCATCTGCAAGGCATTAAAACCAGAAGCACTTAATATTGTGATAACCTTATAAAACTAAGGCTCACTTATTGAATATTTCCCAGTGCTTAGAGAATCTCAAATTGTTGAGAAAGGAGAACTTACTGAGGTAGGGAACTGCTATCGTGAATAGATGAAGTTCTTGCCTTTTAGCTGATGTCCAGTTTGTTTTGTTGAAACAAGCTTTTTAACATCCGATTTCTTAAAATAAGGATAAAAATGCACTGCTGAATCATGTTGTTTCATTCAATTCACTGAATAAATATGGAACTTCATTTCAGATTCGGAGAGAAGATGTTAGAATTTTCCACAGGATAGCTGAATCATAGGCCTCTCTAAACACACACACACACTCTCTTCATTTCACAGCTTATTTTCCTATGTATAATACTATATTGTACTGTACTCTTCGAAGTTCAGCAGGATGAACGCTTCCACTTGAAAATTAACAGCGGAGCCATTGCCGGGATGTCACTTTGGCAGATGAGACTTATTGTTTGTTTCCTTGTTTGTTTTTTTTCTTAAAAAAAAAAAAAAAAAGAAGAAGGAAAAAGAAAGTATTGTCAGGCTTTCACAAAATGGAGTATTTGATAAGGGTGACTTGTAAAATTATTTTTTTCCCTTTATTGCAGGAACGCTTAAGTATATAAGGTCACTTTCTTCTGCTATGTTATATGCATGTAATTGCTGGTGTACTGAAGATCTCTTACTAGTGACGATCTTACATTGTAAAAGATCAAATTTCAAGTAATGGGACATGATTGGGTATTTTTAAATGCATACAAGGTCATTGTTTTCATCAGGTAGGCTTTAATAATCTGCTTTTAGTCCTAGTTGATTAGTTTGATAAGCTGAGCAGGGAAGATGCTGTATTGTCAGCCATCTCTTTATTTTTAAACAAGTGGCTACCTTAATTTCATAGTAATTCAGTGGTAGAACAGTGGCTGTATCTCCGTATCATCAAGTGACTAAGTATTCTCACTTTGGGAGACATTTGTGGGGCTTGTCTGTGGTGGTTACTGCTTCCTACTTGAAAATGCTTAGGAAACTTGGTTTCTGAGGCATGGCTCAGCATTTGAAAACATCCACATTTTCCTAACTGGATGCCATTTCAGTCTTGATAATCCAGACATAATGACAGTTCACATTGAACTACCAAACGTTCCTTGCCAAATGAGCTTGCGTTATTTACTTTAATACGACTAGAATGCATGGTTAGCATAAACGTACCCTCTAATTCAGTGTAGGATGAGCGTTGTTTGCTTCTGGTTTTCTCAAATTAAACTATTAAATAGTAGTTCAGTGGGCAGAGTCCTTCTGCAAAAGGATCATCTTTGCTTGCTGTTAAGGGAATTTTATGTTCTAAGCCAAAAAAGTGTTTGTCCCTTGAATATTAGGACGATGTAATGCCTTTCTCATTACAATGCCCTTCTCACTATGGCCTGACTCCCAGCACTCACATCTTGCAGAACTTGAATTCTTGAGGGATTTTCATTCTTAATATCATTGCTCAGCAGTCCCATGTGCATTGCCACTTGATCCACCTTGTGATGGGTTGCTTAAGAAGAGAGAAGGTGTAGGCTGTGCATCTGTTGTGCATTGCTTTATCCATAAAATCATATCTTCTATATTAGCCGAGCCTAAGGCACTTACAGCTGAGAGGAAGGGTGATATTTGGTGAGGGATCAAGGGATGAAGGACAGGAAAACAGATTTTTATATATTAGTGTATGTAACTTTAATTCTTACTTCTTATTCTGGTTGACCAAACTGCTTTTTTACTTCCCTGTGGTTCTTTTTGGCCCTTGAAAATCATGGGGGTGTTCTGAGTAGGTACAGGCAAGTCATCTTATGAAACTTTTTTGCCCAGTCTGTGAATGCCACTGAAACATTTGCACACAAGAATGTCTTGTGGAATGTAGGAGGAGTGCAAACAAAAATCACAAGGCATAGATTGGCTAGACTTGTGCTTGGATTGGCTTTGTTGAAGAAAGGAATTGAAAGAAACTCTTCTGATCCCCTAATTCCTCCCTGCACTGAGATTCTGAAATGCTTGTTTCTGTGTATCTGAGTCCCAGAACTCTGGAAACTGCAGTCATCGTCTTCGGAAAGGCATAGGCAAGCAAAGTATTGACATCAAATCAAGAAGAAAATATCAACAAATTTCATTGTCAGAATCAATGTAGTAGGAGCTACATTTGTCTGGTAGCTTAAACATAGATTCTAATAAGTACAGTTTCCTGTACAGATCTGCCACTTTTTGAAATTAATATTCCTTAAAAAAAAACCCAAACCTTTGTTCACAAAAGAAATACATATAAGTGAGTAAAGCTGAAGTAATTTCTTTTTATTAATGGAAACTGTAGAGTATTAAGGCAAGGTCAGTTTGCAGCCCAGGTTAAATGAGCAATAGTAATGTTGATAAGTGGTACATAAAGACTTCCTTGCTGAAAGTGGCTGTACTGACACATCACAGGAGTGGAAGAGAGTTGCTGGATACTCATTTTCAATATTTGTTACAGTCAATACATTTGTATATTCCCTTTTGTAAAGTGACCAAGCATCATCTTAAAACACTCAGAGCTTTGTCTCCAGGTGTCCCATTAACAAATTATTTCAAAACTTCCTTGCTTTGACTAAAACTTTATTCTGGGATTCTGGCTAAATGTATCCCTGACCTGTTTGTACACCTGGCTAAAACTGGTATTTTCTCTCAGTGTTTATAAGAGTATCTGCATTCCCTCTGAGCCTGTGTAAACTGGTTAACTTTTTGCTCCGTTCATGTCAGGGAGATTCTCCCTTTTCCCCAGTCAGTCTAGGAGACTTGCATTTAGATTTGGAGATGCAGAGAATCTTGTGATGTGACTGACTAGGTACGCTCGTGGTATTCACTTCAGGACAATATTCTGCTGTCAATCTTCTTTGCATAAGCTTACAGTGCTATTTTTTGTTTCCTGACCAGATTAGATGCTGGTAGTGCCTTGTACAATGAGGTTTTTTTAATGCTTCCCTATATGTCTCTGTAAGAAATGCCTTGCTTTATGTCGAAGGGTAGCTTTTTTTCTCTTTTCAGACCTTCATCAAATTGGTGACGGAGTGAATGTGTAATCAGCTCATACACGTGAGTACCTTCCCCTCCTTGGTCACTTCCAGCTGTCATAGTAGAACTTCTGCTTGTCTTACTCCCCGGGTCCTGACCTTGCCTTCAGGACTGATGAACGGCATTCCCTGTCACCGCTTCTGTTCATGTGGTTCCTCTCACCTGGTGTTCTAGTTGTTTGGTGCATCAGAGGTGCCTCTATACTTTTTGTCAGCAGCAACTTTTATTAGACACCTCAATTCCCTTGCGACTAGTAGGACTGTTAAATAAAACTAGCCCCAAGATAATTCTTGGCAACCTCTTCCGGTGATCTGTGTCCAGCTTGATAGATTTTTTTTTTTTTTTTTTCAATAGTCCTCTGTGGCCAGTTACTTAGTCACTTTGCAATTCTTCTACTAAACAAGATCATTGCCAGCTTTATTAATTTTCCTTATGCAGCTGTTGTCAGGTCCAGATGACATCTACAGATTTAAAATTTTTTTTAAAAAGTTAATCTGTTACCATTGACTCTGGAATTTCCTTCTGACTCTCTGACTTAATCCGAGATCCTGCATGTTACTGATTGTAGTAGGGCTGATTTCCCTTTTCTGCCCTCATCTCCAACTCTAAAGACAGGTATTCTGTTTGCTCTCCTGCCATCATAGAATATCTTCCACGGTTTTTTTTGTCTGCTTAAAAAGTATGAATTATGGTTTTTAAATGTTTATATTGGCTAGAGGTGAAGTAGGCACAATAACTTGAGAATGCATGAAAGTTTTATTTGCAACTATATGTACAATTTAATCTCCCTTTTTTTTTCAGAAATCTGTAGCAGCATCATCTGGTTTCCTCAGTCCTGCTCAGGAAGCTGTTACTTTTGATTCCATGCTGGTTGTGATCGTTTCCAGGCCTGTTTCATAGTAGACATCCTGTCTTTATTTCTTTACTAAGAAATTTTCATTGCCAGGTTACTTCTTCACTTAGTTACAATGTGTCGTTGAAGAACTTTGTTTTTAGTATCTTTAAAATCAAATTTTTTGAAAGTTTTAACTTTATTCCTGTACTTCAATGTGAGGTGCGACTTCTTTAATCAACTCCGTCCCTGCCTTTCTGGGAGGGGTGTGGAAGCTATTTATCTAGTTAGGCCTATTTAATTTTGCAAGCTGTCTACGGCACACTGCATCCCATAAGGCATTTCCAGATTCGTTTCTGCATGTTTAATGAAGGAGCAGCTCAGCATTATCAATTTAGAGAGCCCGAATTCCTCAGTCTACCTGACTACTTAAACTAGTTCCTTTTGCTTATTACTCGAGTCAGAGAAGTTAATCTCCTGTAATGCCCAATTCACTGTAATATTTTTCATTCTAATAAAATAAAATCTGTACCAAGGCTGGTTTCTTGGAATCTACTGCAAACTCCCAGCAGGGAGCTTTGAGCAGGACTGTCCTTTTTTTAAAGTGCTTTTTTGGACCCAGCGGATTCTGTTTGTTCTTTTGTGGTGCTGTGTTTGGGGTTTTTAATCTATCACAGTTTAAAGTGGTGTAGATATGTACTGCCCTTACCTCTACTGGCTTTTCCCAATAGTGTGTGTGTTTCCATATGTGTTTTAGCCACTCAGACTCTGTTGTTCCTGTGATATCTATCCTTGTATTTAATACCTAAATCAAGTTCATCAGTTTTGTAGTATAAGCTGCCTTTTTTTTTTTTTTGAAAGTACAGAAATACTTCAAAATGCTTTATCTGGTCATGCCTGTTTACCAGGGCAGACTACTCTGCCTGACCCCTGTTCTCATCTGTGTTCGGACTTTCAGTCCTTTATCAAACAATCAGAGATAAGAGTCCTTCTTGGCCACATCCTCACTTTCCTTTGCTAGTGCAGTGAGGTTAGATGTGGAGATTGCATGGGTGCCCAACAACGTTCCTTCTCACTTTCATCTGTAAATCGCTTCTTGGGTGTGTCACCTTGTCCTCGAGGGTCAATGTCCTTGTCTCATGAATGAGACTCTGAATACTCTAGTTTTTCACCTATGTTTCTCTCTCCTTGTTATTTTAATGCCTCTTTATCAAATCCCTTGAGATATAGCTGGATCAATTGTTTGAAGTCCTGCCATATAAATAATCTTTAGATTCTGCACCCCTCACCTCAAATTGCATTTAAGTGAATATATATATTTTCAACTGAAAATGTTTATATATAATTTTTGTTCCCCATAAAGCTACAGATACAGTAGTAGCTCTTGCCAGAGTTTTTCAGCAGCTATTGCTACAGCTGAGGCCATTTTGCAGGTCACCAGATGTAGAGAAAAGCATCTGGTAAATAAATAGATTCTGGAATTTGTAGACATCATAACTGGCCACATCTATTTCTTTTTTTTCTGCGGGAAAAATTCTCTGAATAATCTTACTGTGAATAGGTTGCAGCTTCTGCAGGATAGTATGTATTTATTCTGGTGGATCCTGGAGGATGGTATATATTTACTCTGATGGATCTTTTGTTTTAACATAATTGCTTTTTAATTATTGCTTCCATGAAAGTTTTGTGAACATTTAGGCCTCAACTGTCCTGACCTGAGGTTGATGATGTGTGGGGTTTTTTTTTTGTGGGTTTCTGTGTATACATGTGACACCAAGAACAAAAGAAGGCGGCGTTATACTTATGTAGGTGTTCTAATTTTGGAGAGGAGAGTAAAATCTCTCCAGTATTACTGGTGGCAAGAAAACAAATCACCTTTTTCTGGTGTCTTTTCTTTCCTGCTAATCCCCAGATCCAGATTTAGTGGACAGTCACATAATGCTACTGTAGCTGCGTGCTTACTTTCCCAGACTAATGCCGCAGTTGCTTTGGCTGATCTCTACTGTTCTTCCATCCTTCTGCTTGTGTGGGGCTTTCTACTAATTTCTTAAAAGGCAGCATGTGGTACTTCTCTACTCACTGCACCTTACATGATGGTTTTAACTGTGGGAAGAAGGTGAGAGGTGGTTTGGTGCTTGAGACTTGTGCAGCCACACCTGGCAGGCTGCCCTGCCCTGCCTGTGTCTGGTTGCCGCTGCCCGAGAGCAGAACAGCTCAACTAGGAAGAGCCCCGCAGAGTTCTAGGTCACTCAGCTCTGATTCATGGCGGTTAACACATAGCATGAAGAGTATATTTATCCATAGTAGATGCATGATGTTGTGTATGTCTTTTTTTTTTTAAAACATTTCATCTGTACTAAATAGGCTGTTGTGATTAGCAGAGTTTTAAAGTAAAAATGCCTTCTGTAAGAGTGACAGATCTAGTATACAAAGTGCTTCCAGTATTCATCCCTATTTTTCATGCTATTTATCTGCAGTTTGGTCTGTTACTTCAGAAGAAAAAATCTTAACGGCAATGAGCGTCATGATTTTGTGCTTTATCAGAAGTGGGTAAATGAAGTCTGTCCACACCTGCACTGACAGTAGGAAGCCTTTCTGTTCTGCGACAGCTCAGCTAGCAGTAGAGCATGGATGTTCCAATGCAGCACAGTGCACGTCAGGAGGCTGGCTTTAAAATCTCTCTTAAGCAACAAATAGACATAGTTCCTTTAACCTGTTTTATCCAGCCTGGTCTGTACCTCAGAAATGGTAGGTCAGAGGACAGAAAAAGCTGTGGCATGCTACCTTTGGTCTTGTTCAGTGTAGTAGGTACTTCCTGGCACACCTCCAGCTGGCACTCCTACAGTGCATGCACAGCTCTCTAACACAGGAGTCTTAGCTGGCCCATCTCTTCAGCTCTAATGTGGCATTCAGTAATTCTTATAGTCTGATGAATACTTTCTTTTCCGTAAGTAGCATTATTCTTTTCCCCACTCACCAAAGACAGGGATGAAGAAGACTGGACACTTAATAAAAATAAAGAGTTCATCTCGGTAAAGAAAAGAGAAGATGGATGAAACCACAGAGAAAATAGGTAGAGGGCACAAGCCAGGTGGTGGCAGGGGAGAAGGGAGTTTGCAGTCATGGCCTGAGGGAAAGCAGAAAGACTGTCATTGCAGCAGTGGCTTTTTTTTTTTTAATTTTTAATTTAACTCCTAGAATTGTAGAAAAAGTGCAGACACTTCTATTACATAATGACCTCTAAAATGAAGGTGAACAGAAATGCTGAATCTGTAGAACACATTTCTGGCTGTCAGCCAAATTTTCTGCCTGAAACCCACTATCAGCTCAGAGAGGGAAACTAAAGCCTGCTACATAAAACTTACTAAATTTTTGGAAATCCTCATTGGGTATAAGAAGGCAGAAAAGAGAACTTTGTTTCATGCCTTTATCGGGGTGCTGTAGTCTCTGCTGCCATAGCAGATTTTGGACTCCCTCGTGTATGTGATGCCGATACAACAGCTGCAGGGAAGGGTCAGGCTGCACGTGTGTGTAGGAGACTTGCTCCTCCTCTTCCTCCCCTGCAGTGCCTAGCTAGGTGGCACAGGAAGAAGCATGTGGGTGCCAGGGCAGCTTGCTGGTAAAGGCAACATCTTGACTTGAAGCATGAGGCGAGCAAGATCCAGTACAGTCCGCTAATAAAGCAACGAAATGGCTTAGTTTGAAAAGGAGCAGACATGCATGCTTCCGTCACCTACTGTAACTGGAACCAGAGTGGTGGAATAGGAAAGCAACTGGTCTCTTGAAAATGGGAGTTCTGGATGAGTGTTGGAGACTCTAACTTAATCATCTTAATGGTTTGCTTCCTGCTTCTCTGTGGTAACATGCAACTGTATATGCCTGTGTGCTTTTTCTACTGGGAAGATTTTTTTTCTCCTTGAAAGACAGAAAAGCTGAGGGGGAGCTATTAAGTTCTGAAAGCTATATTTAGCTCAGAGCAATTAAAGCTAGCACTATATAATGACACTTGCAACTAGCTTATCCATCATGCAAACGATAAGATTTTTAATGTTTGGTTTCAGTCAGACTTGCCATTACTGGCAGGTTTTGCTTACATCAAACTCTGAATTTTGGAAGGCATGTCTGTTGTGGGTTGTTTTGGGCAAGTCATTTACTTGCTTTCTTACCGTTCCCTGTCGCTTTGTTCCAATTCAGTGAAAACCAGCATAATCCTTTGCTTCCAGAAGGGGTAGTTCTGCTCTATCCTCCTGTCTGCAGCTGCCTGATTTGCTCTTTTCATCTCCTATATGCTGTTCATGCAGTGAACGGGTTCAGCAAATAGTGTGACTAAAAATCTGGCTTTTTTCCTGGTTAGTTATTAACTGGATTCATTTCCCACTCTCATTCCACTCTGTAGTCACGTTGCTACTGGTTTTAGTAGGAGTTGCAGCAGAAATAAATAGCTAACTTTGAGAAGGGAGAAAATTGGCTGGTTCCTCCAAGGGTTTAGGTCTGCCTGCTGCAGATTTATACCAAATTACACTCTATTGCCAGATTAGGTCTTCATTGCACTCCTGGTAGGCTCTTCCAGAAATACTTAGAAATATGTAGCCTCTTTGGGACTAGTACAGCACAAAACAGCTTAATGAATTATTGTAGAGTTGTTAAAAGGTCAGTTATTGCATGTTCGTTCTTTTTTTTCCTTGGTACCAAATAATTGAGTTTGTCTGTTATGCTTTAAATAAGCACCCCTCTATGATGCTCACATGAGCTGTAGTCACCCACTGTGAGATATGTTTATCGTTCAATTTATCCTTCTGTTCCAATGTATCAGACTCTATAATTTTTCTAATGTCTGTTTGTGAGTATGTCTGTACAAGTGTGGATTACTTCTTTATTTCACAGGCACAAAAAGAAG